>NC_143450.1:10145000-10770000 GCF_987193195.1 Phasianus colchicus
TGTCTGAGTTGGAAGGGACCTTTAAAGGTCATCTAGTTCAGCTTCCCTGCAATGCACAGGGACACCTACAGCTCCATGAGGTGCTCAGTCTAAATCTCCCTGCTGTTAGTTCAAAACAGTTTCCTCTTGTCTTACCACAACAGACCCTGCAAAAGAGTCTATTCCCTTCTTTCTTATTATCTTCTGGACCGGCTTCACACTGAAGCAGAGTAAAACCATTTTAAATGCAGCTGAAAATGATTTTCTTGCATTTTCTTTCTTGAATGAGGCTGTAACCATATGAGCTATCATTCATTTTGGTCTGTGGTGATTAATTCTCACTGGGTGAGTAGCAGCGATCTGTGCCATGGCTGACTGCTCGTTTCTTACACTGCACCACTAACTTACATTAATATGCAGAAATACCGAATTTGAATGCGTTGTCTCCTCCCAAATGCTCTTTGGTGATAGATTTGACAGGAGTACTTGCACAGAACAAGCACTATAGAAAATGCAATAAGCCTCTATTTTTATTCTCATCAGAACAGAGAAGGATTTTCTTCAGTTACCAATACGAGACCCCTGGCAGGCAGATGTAATGGTTGCAGGAGATCGGATTTCTGTGTGTTGGCTAAAGAAACTGTGAATTCACAACCACAGGGCTGGGCCTAACCACCTCCAACCAAATTATATGCAGAATTTCTTACTGCTGCACAGTGCTTTCTGTGCTTAAAGCATGGGTGGGAGCACAGGCAGCTGGGTGGCTAGAGGAGGGAGAAATTGCATTTATTTCATCCTGACAGATCGCTCCATTTTATGAGGGTTATCTGCTGCACTAAGCAAATATTTAAATAAGGTGGCCCAGAGAATAGCTGGAGGATTTACTACAATGCAGATTTCATCTGAGATTCATAGATTTTAGGACCTGAAGTTCACATAGCAATTGCTATGACTACTTCTAATTCATGTTTATTATTGCAGTTTTTCTTTGGCCATTGGCACCAAGGAAACCCTCGGACAGGCTTGCTGCAGCTGTGAGATGTAATGGGGTGAATGGGGGTATGCTGCTGGCTGCACCAGCTCCATGTAGTACATACCACTGAGATGCATCTGCCCTTGGCATCTAGGCACAGATCTAGAGATTTTCCAATTCCCCAAAATACACATAACCTGGGAAAACCTATTTATCTGATTTTCTGCTTGAGAAAGGTGATGAAATCATTGGGTTTCCGCCCATCTTCTTCATGTAGCCAAGATGATGATGAATCGGTTGCACCAACCCATTTTCCTCTATCCAACCTGGAGTTGCTTCCTCAGACAGCTCATTTTCACCCCCTGGTCTCCTGAGTTATGTTCTGGGTGATGCCCACCTCACTAGGGCAATGCTATGTCGCTTCCCCATGCGGAGACTGGGCTGAAACAGACATCACTGCCCTGTTTGTCACTGTTCCCCACTGCAAATGCTACCAAGAGGAGAATATTTGGCATGTGTACCTCGATTGCCCTCTAGTGCTGAACAGCAGCCCTGGACAGGATCCTTTGCAGAAACAGAATTTGGAACTGCTGAGAAGATTTGATTCACGTTTAGGATTTTATTTTGACAATTAAAATGCTTATTGATGACTGGAGGGAGCCTGTAGGCTAGCCAAGAAGCAATATTCTGAGTCAAATAGCAGAAAAGCAGTTTGAGAGTGATTTCATCATCAGTTGATGGGAAATTGAACACTGTAATGCAGATTATTCCATCAGATTATCTAAGGCAGTTTAAGATGGTACAGAAGCTGCCAACTATTTGCTGCACTGAGCATACTGCATCCTGGAGAATTCAAAGATCCTTAATGTGTTAGACCAGTCAACAGAAATTTGTTATAGAAAAGCACAGACTACCGTCCCTATTAGATTCTGTGTTAAATAAAATCTTTCCCTCCCAAGTTCTCCAGCTATGGTGGCATTTATAGTGCTTTAATGTCCCATAGCAAGGCCAGTCTTTTGCTATGTAAGCTGAAAGCAGAGGAGAGGTACCTTTAAATAAATCTTTGCATCTAAATTACCATTATTAAGCTTCACAGTTAATGTAGGTAGGGTAAACAAAACTGTTTGGTTTTAGTCTGTCAGCTGTGGGATTGATCCCAGAAGAATAAACTTCATCTGGAGTTAGACTCAACATCCTCTCATGTTAGGGAGAGGAACTCCCTTTCAGACCCAATTATGCACTTGGAAAAAGCCCTTCATCTGTCCTACTTTTCTTGTTAAAATATTCTTTCCATTCAGTAAATCAGTATCTTATCAAAACCTTGTTTCCCCCATCCCTGGTACTCAAATAAGTTTGCTGGGTCCCCGTGAATGACATTCACATTGAGATATGAATCTTCACAGATAAACTGCACCCCTAATGTCATTCCTGCAAGACCATTCTCCTCAAAGATCACTAATGATTTTTCATGGCTGTTTTTATTTTCTTTGTACTTCTGTATCATGAAGAATCTCGAGTGTGCCAGAACATTTTAAAAAGCAAATTATGATGACATTTTTTTTTTTCTTCCAGTATTACAGAATCCTACAGATGGAGTATAAGAAAGCTCTGGTTCAGTAAGACTTTCAGGCCATCTGTTCAAGTAAGAATTGCAAAAATTAACGAACAAAATAGGTATCAAGTACCTCCTTTCCTCCTTCATTTTGTTACATGCATGTATCCCTGTATTTTCCTTAAGCTCCTGTGCTGAGGGGCAGCAGTTGTTCAGTGCGTGCTGTGCTCTCTGAAAAATCATGATCATTAATATCCATTTCTTGTTAAGAAGAAGGAGAAATGTATGCATTTTTCAGAAATCTATCTGTGCTTATAAAGGTGGGGAAAGAAAGCCTTAAAATTTCCTAAATAGGAAATGCCCATTGTATTTGCTAACCAGAGAGTAAACGATCTGTACGTTGCACACCCTAAAATACCCACGTATATTTAACAACAGTGGCCTCTGGTGGAGCTTAGCTAAATAAAGTACCAATAAGTTACTCAGAGTTGGTGATGACTGTATTTGATTATAGCTCTGTGGTAATGGATTGGAGCTCAGGATTGCACCTCCAAGCATCGGTCCTTCCGAGGATGTGGGCCTTTCATTAATACTGACTCAATTTTAGCATGTGCCTTGGTATGTCCTTAACACTGTTGCATTGCTTAGCACTTGGAAATTCATGAGTGAATCTGTTCTTTCCTCCTAATATATTTGAAAGGCAGTTTGGAGGCCACAGGAATTCAAGCTGTGTTCTTTTAACCCAGCCTTGATTTACAACTACAGTGTAGGAATTTACCCGAGATTTTTTGTGTTTCTGGTACTTTGGTAAAAAAAAAATAGTATGCTGTTTCAAAAGTTGCTGGGAGATGGGAGCCGTGTAGCAAACTGCAAGAACAAAGATTGAGAGAAGTGCAATTCCCTTTTTATTTTACTAAAAATCTTCCAGCATTTTGAATGAGCTCAACTACTTACGCTTTGGTTCAGCAACCTGTTCTCATTTAATAAGCATGTAAACATATGCTTATCCTTAAGTACCAGTTTACATCCCATCTGGCTCAAGTCAACTGCTTGTGTTATGTGCTTTTCTAAGGGTAACCTCTGCATCTGCTAAAATCCTTTGCCAAATCGCTGTCTCCATTTCGTGTTTGGATATCTAGACTTATTTCTCTGACTTAGATCCACGTCATCCATGTCTTACAAGTCCAGGATTTAAACCATTAGATCATATTGCTTATAACGCTCACCCACACCCTTCTACATCTCAGAATGTGTTATGATAGTAGCAGAGCTTCATTTGATTTTATCATGGCAATATAGTTGTAAGCAGCTGATCAAAGCCAAATGCCTTCTGTTTAATTAGCTTTCCCAGTGACCTGAGTGTGCTACTGTGAGAAATCACAGTGCGTCACTAAGGTCTTATGAATATCTAAAAGGCATACACCTTTCCTGGCATTAAGGACACTGTCAGCATTTGCCCTCCAGCCTGGCAGATATCTGGGACATGAAATATATTTCATGAAATGCTATTCTTTGCACAGCTAGCACTGGAGCTCCAGGCCAAGTACAGAATCCTAAAATGAGGCCATCAACATCACCCAATTACTGCTGTTATTAAAAATGCCGAGTGTAATCATAATAATAATTAGACACTTATTATGCAGCGCTGCCTAAGGAATATACTCCACGTGTGTAAGATGTCATGTAAGTCCTGGGCAATCTTACCACCCCCACGTTACTGCATGAGAGATAAACTGCATCTGAACGTGATCTGCCTGTGAAAATCCAGTTTTCTCAGTCTTTCACCTTCTGAGGGTTTATTTTTGTTTTTTAATCTGCAACTAGTTATAGCCTCTGAGCTTTGTGTCTTGCCACTAACACCCTCTCAGAGACTCTTAGCATCCAGAGAGTATCTCCCTTTGATCTGTTATTTATTATCGAACAATTATCCAGACAGACAAGTTACACCCACAGTTGTTGCCTCACATGCCAGTAAAGCAATGGTCCAGAAGAGTAGGAACATGCTCAGTGTCAGATGATTTTTTACTGACTTCAGGCAAGTCCTTCCCTCCTTGAATGCCTGTTGGCTCATCCACAAAATGGGCCCAAAAACTGCAGTTTCCTTTGTGAAAATGCTTTATGATTCTTGAGTGGAAGTCCTACAGAAGTGTGCTAATTATAAATGTGCTAGTTGTAAGTGTACTAATTATATTGAGGATTATCATGTCCACAGTTGATTTATTCCCAAACTGCCATTTAAAGTCCAGGTTCCCAATTCCTTCCAAATCTACAGAAAGAATGCTCATACATCTCCTTTGTCCCAATCTGCTGCATTGCATGCTGAGTTATCTCTCTGGTTTTGCAACATTCTAGCAAAATCACAGCTTTTGAAAGAGATTAGATGGTGTAATTTGGCTCCACTGACTGTTCCATCCTGGCATCTGTTTTATTGCTTTATGTATTGTGGAATTAAGAGAGATTATCTTCTAATTATTCCCTGTAGTTTGTAAGACAGATGGGGGGGAAAAAAGCGAATAGTATTTTATGTGCTCGAACTTAAATCTCTTTTCTGGTCTTTGTCCCAGAATGACAGAAGTATGGGAATCATCTGCAGATGAGATATGGATCTGTAAGACAAAGGTCGATACAAGGTTCACATAGATCATGCCAGCAGGGCTCTAAATGTTGGGGGAAAAGAAAAGTTGATTCCATTAAGATCATGCAGTCAATCTCACCCGGTGAAGACCTCCAGCAGAAGCAGTCTCAGAATAGTTTAGATACTACATTTCAGATAACGCTTCTGAAGTCAGGACTGCTGTACCTTCCCAGGTATTATCAGGCCAAGTTAAAGCTATCTTTCCCCCCCCCCCCCCCCAGAGCATTCCTTGCTCTTTTCTTTGTCGACTGTTCTGTGTGCCAGGGTTGTATACTGCATACGAGGCATGGCTAAAGGCAAGGCCATCAGGAACTTGTATTCCCACAGAAGCCACGCGGGTGGATGGCCTTTGGACAAATCATTGACCAGTGCTTAGAAAACTGGCTGACCTGGGGAAGAAAGAGAGGGTACAGGGAGCGTGGTGAGGCCCACATACCAACCTCACAGATAACGCCGTGGTTCAGCCCATGGACGAGCTGGTGCAGCTCCCTTGGTGCCTGCACCCAGGTACAGACCATAGACACCACTCCACTCCCACAACCTTTGTGCCCTGAGGTTACAGAAGTGAACTGCTTCCTACAGATTTCACTCAAAATTGCCTCCAAGCCATAGAGTCCATGAAATGTTTACAATAAGAGTTCTGAGCTCTTTATCATGAGGCATCTGCAAGCCTTCAAAGCAAAGGTGGGCTGTCATGATAAATGACTCCTTCCAGGAGTGAAAACAGTAGAACTTCCTCTTTCGTCTCCTGCTTTACATGCTTCTATCTCCATGCCCAAGGGCCTCCTGCCCAGTGCAGGAGCACTGCCCCCATACCACAGCCACACTCTCATGCTTTCCCTGTGTGCACTTATTGTATGCAAACCACGAGTGCCACTACAGCTTAGTTTGATAGGCATCAACTTCACCATTTCTTTTTAAGGTTTGTTTCCTCTCCCAGTCACTGGATCTGCCTGATTTTCCTTGGCTGTTACCAGCTTGGAAAGTGATTTTAGGCTTATCTTTTTATTTTCTCCCCAACCTTCCATCTGCACAGCCATGGGCTTGTTGATTTTGCAGATGGGGAAATTCTTCCTTTGGATTTGAAGTGGAGATATTTGCCTGTGCCTAACTGATTATTCCAAAATGGATCACACTCTGCTGTGGCTAAACAGAATGAGATGCTGATGAGGGGGAGCAAGGATGCTGAGCAAGAGGATGTGGGATGGCAGAACCTATAACAAAATTAACAAATTAACAGTGATAAGTACATCAAAGAGAAAAAACAATTTGAAAAGAGAGCAAGAAAAGGACACAAAAGTCCAGCTGGGAAAAAAAAAAAGCTGAATTTATAATCAAAGTGTTTCAGCTGAGTCCAGAGTTGCTCCTAAACACGACTTCTACTGCCCACTACCTGTTTTGTCCTAAACATGGCTAGCCATGAGTAATTCCGACTGTTCTTTTACGTACAGCCCCAGAGGGAGGGGAGCTTGTTTGAGTGCTCTAATCTCCAAGGTAATGATGCATCCTGCGAGTTTCATGACATCAAATGCTGGGAGGGGAGGGGGTAATTAGTGCCCCGGTGACTGTAACAGGCTGTGAATGGTAATGCCAGTTCCGAGATGCAGTTTTATTGCATCATAAGGAAATCACGTGTGGCTGGTAGAAGAGTCTCTGCTCAATAGGAACTAAAGAAATGGGCCACATTAGTACTAGAATGAAATCTTATTTAAATATCACCTGGTATGGAGAATACTGCCTTCACAACCATGCCTGAATGTAGCTGCTGTGGGAATGGTGTGGCTACTGCAAGGCAAAACCTCTTAGCCCCTCTTTCCAAGACCTATCTTTATCTATAGAAGTACCTTTGTGTGTCCAGGCACACCTCTGTACTTGCCCTGTATTCTGATAATGTTTTTCTGATAAAGAGATCTTAATGCTCAGGAACCCTACAAATGCAGGGTGCCAAGCAAGGAGCAAGCAAGGCTGAGACTGGCTGCTGGGCTTGCGAGTCAGAAGAGCTGCAGGAGCAATTAGAGGAGTCCCTGCACAAACAGGCACTGACCTACTTCAGAGGCCAGTGACTCTCTGGGCAGAGTCCATAGCTCTAGAGGGGCCTGCAGGACTGACAGCTCATGCCAGAGGTTGCACGTGCTGATCTGGATAGAAACTTCACAGATAGGCCCAGTGCCACGAAATATAACACATGAAATTAACCACTGTTGAAGAAACCTAGCAGTTTGTCAGGTGATCTTTTAATCACTTGATTAATCACTTTGGCTAGAAGATTAGGCAAACATTTTCTGGGCCAAGCATGGGAGAATGCATTGTGACAATCCAGTCTAGAGATAAATACAAGACACATACAAAAACCCCATAACAACTCAAGCACACGCACCACTCACAGCCTTACCGCAATTACTGCTGTCCTCTCCCCTGGCTATTTCTGCAAGCATCCAGACCATGCAGAAAATAAGCAACTGTGCAGAAAATAAGCTCCTCTTTGTTTGACCGCTTCTAATGCTCATTCAGTTCCCTCAATCTCCGTAACCCCAAAGCTCTTTGCTAATCCTTGCACATCCCTTGCAATGTGTAGCAGAACCCAACATAATGACCTCTGTTAGAGGCTTCAGACTACTGGGTAATACCCATTCCTGTAAAGGAGGACTGTATAAGGGCTACAGATTCTTTAAAAAAAAAAAAAAAAAAGCTGCAGTAGAGGCAAACTGTTTGCACAAGCTGCTGTGGGTGTTGGGAGTGGGAAGGAGGAGGAGATGAGAGGGGCAGTTTGGGCACATGAGGGGAATAACAGCATGTGAGATTTGAGATCCTTTTACAGAACTGTAGGTGGTACCTTGCAGAGCTAAACCACCTCTCTTAAATGAGTACCCACACCAAATACTGGCTTTAATTTATTATAGATGAGCTCCATTTTTGAAGGAGGGAGTTGTTTAAGATGAAAGCTAGTCACTGAACAAAATGAAATACCATTATACTCAATGCCGCAAGACTGTGGTGGCCAAAAACGTATTTGATTTCAAACCGCACTCTTCAGAGAGACCAGGGCTTGCTTGATTTTTTTAGCTCACTTTGGAAATGTCAATCACAGCCCATGATTGCCATCTCATCAGGTTCCTATCAAAACCTCTAAAGGGTTGTACCGCAGGGCATTGGTTAAGGAATGATGTGATCACAGGATAGGTACCCAATGTGATGCACAAACTGAATTGGACTTTCACATCCAACTCTGATGAGTGTGAAAACAGTTCAGTGCTGACTAGTCCATCGAGGCATACCATGCTCAGCTCATCTTCCAGTTGAAAAACAGAAATCTAAAACACATTTCTAAGCATGTTTGGCTTTCCAGCTCAAACGAGGGCTGCCTGTCATCTGTTTTGTTGGAGCAGCCCAGCATGGGAATCTCTCAAACACAGCACTGCAAAATATTGAAACAGTATTATCATTGCCTTTGTGAAATATTTGTACAACCTTCCACCTGCAATTAAAACAGTTAAATTAAATGAATCATGAATTCATGGATTTTAAGACCAGAAAGGACTTTCCTAATTATCTTGTCTGATTTCTTGGTCTGGCATAATAAAAGCCAGAGAGGTGCACCCTGAGGAACTTCTGTCTGGCGCAGAGTATCTATGTGGACTAGAAGGAGCATGCCTTTTGGAAAACACCCTTTCTTGTCTTGAAGCCTCCACATCTATAGATAAGCGTATCAGTGAAGACTTTGTATGGTTGTTCTCACTCAAACTTTTTGGGCCTCAGCTTTGAGTCACTATGCAAGGGTTTGGTCACACAGACCAAGAATTATTTCCCTGCTACCCCTCCTTTCTTTAATTTTTGTGATCAAATTGTTCTTTAACCTCACCTCTGTGCTCATTTGCATGCTGAAATTTTGGGTGGTCTTGAATACAGTTAAGACACTCTAGGTTCAAAAGAAATGTCATCTGTGACCTATGGAGTAATCACAGTTCCTGCTTGTTACTGCAGTTGAACTACTATGATTGTGCCATAGAAAGTTGGCATAAAACTGTCAGATCCAAGAACAAAAAATTGTCTGTCTAACCCATTTAATCTGACTCACATTTTGGTGTCTCCTCTGCAAAAGTGCCTGTATTTTTTTCTATTTAATAAGAGTAATTCTTACGGCATTATAAGCAATATTACCCCAGCTGGTAAACTGCTCACTGAACAAGGATGTATTTATTTTTTCTGTGTGACTGCTTAATCCCTTCCTATTGTTTCTCTTCTGACACTGAGTGAACATAACTGAAATGAAGAAGCAGAGCATCTATTTATATCCACAAGCTTTTGATGCTGTTAGGAAAGGAGTCATAGAGTTAAGAACAAACTCAACAGGTTGGTGAAAAGATAGGTGTGAAAACTGACTTAGCATCAAATGCAAGAGGCATAGAAACACAGATTCAAAGTCAGTGCGTGGAGAACTTTCTCCTCTACTGAGTAAATTCTTAAGGGGTGATCCTTGCTCCACTCCCACTGACAGCAGTCTCACCTGACAGTGTATGCACACTTTATTTTCATATGGCACTCAGGCAGGGGAAAACATGTCTTGATCCCATTCATAATCATTTTAAGCACTTTTAAGAATGAAGTGCAATCTATATAGCAGAACTAGCAAACAGTCAAAAAAAATGATCTGACTGTAACTTAGTTAACAATCGTGGAAAGTGCTGCCAGATTTTAGAGAACTGCTTCCACAGGCCAAATCAGACTCACTGCACTTAAGTATGATAAAAGAAATGACATTTCCTATTCTATAATCCATTCTTCATCAAAGACCAGCCTGCAGTGAAAACAGAAGTATAAGTATAAACATCTGTTTTCAAGTTAGATCTTTTTGGAGATCTGATTCCTGTGACGAGCTTAAACACAGAAGTCAAATGTCATAAATAATTAGACAAATGGTGTTGAAAATTACAGTGGAGTCAGGAATATCTCCAGTGCCTTTCCAGGTATTTTTGATATTTCTTTCATGGGAAAACATGGGCTTTCAGCTAGAAACTCCATGTAGTGTAAGCAGGTGCTCTGACCCATTTGTAATTTTCAAGCAGACTAATACCTAAGCTGATCAGTAAGTCGTGTTCCTTCTATGCCCTCCTCAAATCACAGATAAAAGGCAGGTACAAGGAGGAAGAAGGCTGTAATATTAATACATTTTGTCTTGTGGAGGTCCTTCTGCAAAGGGATAATATGATGACTAGCTCAGCTTGTAGTGTCTTGCTGTTAGACATACATGCCAGACCAAAAGAGTTATATGTGAGACATCGCAGTAAACAGTAGCTGCCGAACAAATAGCAGTTTCTGTGATCTGCATCATATTTATATAGCTCTCAGTAGCTGAAATATGGGGGATAAGGATGATGGACACATTTATTCAGCAAGAAAGCAGCTAAGCCACAGTATTTTAAACATCTCATATAAGGATGCAATGGTATTGGCTGAATTCTACCTTCACTTACATCTATAAATACATGTGGTTTCAAGAGAGGGAGCAGAGTGCAGCCTTGTCTTGTAAATATTTGCAGTATACGTTATACCATACGATAGCAATTCATGTGCGACTCGCCACTTGTCCTTTTGAATAGGTTATTTTGTAGATGATGAGAACAGTCCCTTGTCATTAGAGCTATGAAGAAAAGGATTTGTGGTATTCTACACTAATGGCCCCAAACCTCGTATCCCACAGCAGCCAGATTGCAAGGGTGTGGATATGCTTTATTGAGCTCTATTTTTACAAGAGGATATCTCTTCATCCTCATGTGCCAGGCAGATCATTAAGGGATTTATATCATCACTTAATCTGACACTGAAGCAAGTCAAGTCCAACTGCAACGATTATCTTCTGTTTTACTCATTTTCTTCAGCAGAGGGAGCTTGAGTCTACAGCAAAGAACTGCTGTCTCCTCTGACACATTCTCTCTAGTCCATGATCATAAGGAAACCTCACTGCTACGGATATCTGCCAGTAAATAAGAAAAGAAATCACAGCATTTAGAAATGGTTCTGAAAATCTGCCAGTGCTGTCTGGATTGGAAGAGCAAGGGGTGATCCAGTATGGGCCAGATCCATCCGACCCACAGCCTTTTTCCAGGGACACTGTGTTGGGATCAAGTCAGAGAGCAGTTGGGCATAGGGGTGAAACCATGTGCAGATTGGTTCTGTGCTGATCCCAGACCTGGTCAAGTCAGTGCAGGGCAAAATAGGAATGCATTCAAGTAGATGAAGGACTGCTCCAAGTTGCACTCGAGATGGGATTAAGTATCCCTATGTCCCCATTTGGGGACTGGAGCTGGGGATGCACATCGGGAATGTAGCTGGAGGACAGTCACTAGCCAAGCTGAAAAAGGTGACACGGGGAATTGATGTACAAAGCAGGCTTCTTTGGAAGCTTTTCTGACTGTGGGTTGGCACAGTGGTGCTAGAGGGTTCTCCTATGTAGCACCTGTAGAGCATCATCCTAGGGAAGCAGGCAGCAGAGGTGCTGTTTTAGCAAGTGCTGTGGAAATGCTCACCCTGCTCTGAACCACTGCCTGGCACTGATCACCCCTCCAGTTTAGCAGAGGGATTTCTGCTTCTTCTACGGCAAACAAATCCCTATATGCTCCTGCAGCACTCAGTGATGTCTACTTGGATCTCAGGGCCACTTGAAGGATTGTTCAAAGTCATTGTTTGCAGCAGTCAGTAGCTGAGCAGGGCGCTTCCACACTGCCATTTCAGCTTGAAAAAATTGGCATGAACACTTCAGATTAGTTTATAAACATAACAGGATGCAATTATTATTTGTAGCATCCTTGAGACAACTGCAGATTTTTTTCCTTGAGACAACTTGCACATTTCAGAATAGGAAGTTAAGCACGCAGGTATAAAAACCACTTGAATAGAAATGTGTGTTAGAAGAACCAAGAACAAAACCCATAAGATTAGATTCTTAGGCCTTTATCCGAAGCACTAGAGAAGCAGTTATCCGATTTTATTTCTCTAACAGGCCATGATCCATGGGAAAATGCTTTTATAAAACAGCCATTAACTAATTAATAACTTTCTGGCTAAAGTTGCCTACTTATAATCCATCTTTTCCCACACATTCGAATAAGCTAAAGTCATGTAATTCTAACCTCAGATTCACTTGATGGGCAGCTCATTTGTTGTGATGGAAAAGACCTTGAAGAACTGCCTGCTACCCACGTATTTTCAAGGTAAATGAAACAAACTGCAAATCAAGGAGACCATTAAAACTTGCCCATATACAGCAAGGGACTGGTTCAGGGCTGTCTGATTGGGTATGCATTGGATCAGGCCCAAATTGCAATTGGTTTGCATATTTCCCAAACAAACGCCTGTACATAAAATGTCCATGAATGCAAATCGGTTGTGTTTCTTCATTTGTATAATTTTACAGAGGGTGGCTTAAAAATGAATGCACACAATAGAATTATACAGTATTCTCAGGGGTTCAAACAAGTTGCTGTCTGCCTAAGGGAAGGCCGATCTAGTGATTAAAGCATAACCTCCAGAGAGGAGGAAATCACACTGTATTCCCCAAATGGCCGCATATTTGTGAACTCACTCAACTTTTCACGCCTGTGCCCTCCAAACAGGGACAGAATCTATTTATGAACCTTCACCAGCCCATCCACATTTGTATGGTGATAGCAGAGCAATGAGAGAGAGATGGTGTTGAAAGGTAAATTACCTTTTGACTTAGTTCCATATATGCCTTTCTATTTGTGCCACGGACAGAGCAGTAACCAGTGCACATATGTCTTTGCTTATAACATGTATTTTTACCCCATTCGTGCCTTGCCTTCCCCCACAGCTCTCTCTTTTCATAGGCATTCATAGCTATCATTCCCAAGAACATCTGAAAACAACAGAATGGCATCACCCTTCTGCTCCCCCTTCTCTGCCTCTCTCGAGAAGCTCTGTGTCGTATTGTCAGTGTTTTATATATTTACACCAACAGAGGAGGCCTGGGATGTGGGCTTTTTCGTTTATATGAGTCTCACCGCCACAGGGGGTATTTAACTTTCTGCCCTGGTTGCTGTAATTCTCTCTCCAGTGGATATACAGTTCAGATCAGGTTCCTATTGCTGTGATGACAGGCATTCAGCAGGCACTGTAATTGCAGAGTTAAAACAGCTCATTTTCTTACTGGCAAGCTGTAGTTAAAGAGGTGCTAGGAGGCAGCCTGGCTGTCTGCAGAGGAACTGATCAAAGCACTGAAAGGCATCTGGCTTGTCTCTGTTTTCTTTCACCACCCCCCTTGCTGATGGAGGGGGAAAAAAAGAGAGAAGGAGAGAAAAAGCAAAAGAAAAAAAAGAGGAAAAAAAGGAGGAAAAAACTATTTAAAGGAATTTATGAAAATGAATACTTGTCCTTTTCCTGAGGGTAAAAAGCAGTGTCTTATTAGAGATACTAAACACACTTGTGTTGGGTAATTTTTTAACTCGAGATTTTTTTAATGAGAAAATTGGGGCTCGTGAATGTTCATTTGTGTCTATTTCCATTAGTCTTTCCCAGTGAGCGAGCTGAGCTGTTGGGTAGTGCTTTTCACACTGCAAGGCTTTCCTGAACGAGAAGAAACTTTCCCCGTCTCTGTATCTATGTCATCCTCCCTTACCAGATGCAGCTTTTTCCCCTTCTGACCTCTACCCTTCCCTGAAGGACACGTGGCTCGAGCCAGAACGCTGTGGACAATAGGATTCTGTACTCTGGATTAATTGCAAAAGTACAAATGCAACACATTTGTGCTTTGCTTTTATTTGCACTAATTTGCTACAATTCTTCCTGTCATAAATTCCAGCAAATCACAAAGGAAAAGGTAAAGAGAGTTGACAAACCACTTGAGATGTTCATATGGAGGATGAAAGAAGGAAAAAAACCTCCAAAAGCAGGGGAAGACGTCTATCAAACAAATTGAGATCAATGATCCAAAAGGCACAGAGAAGTCAATCAAAATGTTTCTCCCAGTGAGATAAGGGAACCCCCAGGCAAGGAATGGCTCCATTTCCAAGTCAGAAACGAGACAACGTCGCATTTTGCAGAAAAGCACCAGTAAAGTGAAAAGAATTTAAATGTGGGAATCGCTTTCTATGAGTCATGAGGAGAAAAGTTTATCAGGACCGTAAGAGCCAGCAGCTGAGGGCACATGCTCTTCTCCTATAGCTCTGCTAAGTGCCTGCTTATGGCAACTTTGCAAGGAAAAGAAATGGAACGCAATCCATTAAATAATATTTGACAACACTTTTCAACCAGGTTTCCAGGCTGGCACAGTGCAAAAGCAGCAGGATTTCTGCTCTCTCTTCTGAGCCTTCCGTCATCAGAAATTCATCAGAGAGAGAGCTCGTTCTCGCTTTCGTTCCCCTCGCACTTCATTTTTTTATCCTCTATCTCCCATAGGTGATACCACCATATTCCCTCAGACAGAAGAGGAGTTTGGTGTTTTTGAAAGCAGAAAACAAATTCAGTAACTCAACGCGGAGCCTAGACGGGCAATGTTGCAAATTAAGTTGAAAGAGGCCCGGTTACTGCTCCATTACTTGATTTCCCCTTCTCTAATCCCTTGCTTGTAATTAGCATAATTTATTAACATATTAGAGCCATGCATGTGAATCTCTTTATAGTTGCAGAGTGCTCCCTGAGGCTGCCTACTGAAAGCTTTTCCCCACTGTTTAATAATATGTTACATAAGGAAAACCAGCTTCTGATATCATTTAAATTATGACTTTCCTTTCTGCCTCTGAACACTCATTTCCTTTAAACGAGGTTAATTTCCTTAAAGAATGAAAATCCTCCGATTTCAGTTTTCCATTCATTAGACCCCCTTAGTTCAACATGAAAAAGTCACATGCCAAAAGGGAAGAGAAAGAAGGAAAGAAAAAATCCTGCTGAACTTCAAACATAACCATTTTGAGAAGGTTTCCTGTGATCCTGGCTCCTCCTCTACTTTCTGGACCATGGAGGGCTGATGCAAGCTGTTAGGAGACAAAGGCAGACAATGCACTTTACATGAAGCTAGTTTCTCTCATTCACTTAGAGCTAAGGGCATTTTCAGAGTTGAAAACACATAGTCTTCCTTTGGGGAAATAACTTAAGAATTTAATGGGCCAACATCCAAACTGATTTCTTTGCATTCCCCCAATAGTTTCCTTCCCTGCTATTGATCCACTGTTGACAGCTGGGAGAGGATAGGCTAGCAGGTCCATTCCCACTCCCTCTCTGATGATCAGCCTTATGATGGTCCATCTTCGGGCACAGAAAATGTTCATCAGAACAGGACTGCACCATCTTGACCACTTCAAATAACGTTCATCTTCACTCCTCACTCTCCTGAACTAAACTTACCACTCTCATTGCTCATGAATCAGAACCTTTACGCCAGTATTTTTTTTCATACCATTCTTCTTCCAGCTGCTGTACAGCTTTCCAGTGATATGATAGCCCAAATTGAAGCCAGTTTCAAGACCCAAAATGTGTGTTGAAATAGACATTTCCCTCTGTGCAGAAATGTCAATGCATTTTCTTCTTGAATGCTAGCTCAGGAGTTAGCTAGCCCTAAGAACATGGCCAAATACTAGCTAAGCAGAAGGTATGCTCAAGAGAGACCAAAACAGTGCAGTGGTTTTTGAAGTACTAGCCAAAAGTTGGTTTTCTGCTCCTCTACGGACTGCCTGTGTGATGTTTGGCTCACCCAGTACCTAAGTAAGTGCTTGACTCTAGCTGAGTTCAACGTGATTTAACTGCTAATACCTTTGAGGATTTAGCCCTCTGTTATATTTCAATAAACTGGGAATAAAGTAATTTCTGCACCTTAAAGAACAGCTGTGAGCTATTAAAGCTTGTAGCTGTGTACTTTAGGTAGATAATACCTCCTCCTGTCATTGTACCAAGCATATCCCAACCACAGATGGCATTCATAGCTGTGGAGTGATGCGTAATAGCATCATCACTCACAGTGATGATTATTTAAATGCAGTGTCACTGTGTTAACTGAAAGGGCTCACTGCTTTTTTTTTCTTTTTTTTAATTAAATAAGTTTGTAAAGTAACAAAGTGCCTGGTGTCCTCCCACTGAAAGGCATTCCGAACACCTCATTCTGGAAACAATAAGAACAGAAAGAAACTGAAGAGAAGCAGGTTCTCATTGCTCTGCCAGCAGCCTCGTGGTGGACACCTGTCAGACATCAACTGTGTGCTCAAACACACACGAGGTCTCATTAAGGTGTAAATAATGGCATGAGCTGGACAGCATTCTGCTCTGCTGAGTTTGGGCCATAATTTAGAATCAGAGCTTATGTTTTCGGCCCCAGTTAACCTTTCTATAAGGAAAAAACAACCTTAATGGCATGAAATATTAAGAAAAAATTGTTGTAATTTACCTAGGTAGTTTTTTTTCAGGACCTCAAAGAAATAAGCAAATGTTATTGTTGTTATTACTTATTTATTTGGGTTTTTTTAATCACGGGGAAAACCGGGGACAATTCATCTTTCCTGCCTCTTGCTAGAGATACACTGACTTGGGGATTTCAGGGGTGATTCTGTTGAGAAAATTCCAGGATTTTAAATAAGAATTTCTGTGCAGAGAGGCAGCCTGTGTGATGACAAGCAACATCTCGTATTTGAGTGAAAGTTTACTTTAAGTGGGAGAAGCTTAGGCTCAGGGTTCAGTATTGTCTCCACTCCCTGTCCAAGTGGTCCATGGGGCCACTTGAGGGAGGAGGAGTTACACAGCTTCAGGACAGCCTGGAATGGGAAAACAAGTTCCCACCCCACTGGTTTTTGTCTCCCAAGCCTTGAGTGAACCAGTGTCTGCGTTCCCTCTTCTCTTTCTGAACCTGATTTACTGCAATATTTATCTCATTGAGGGTTGCTCTTCTTTTATGCTCTCTTCAGGAGCATCAACGTCTGGGACATTGCAACATATATAAAGCTTTTTGGAGTATTTATATGTATTGAAATGTACTTTTCATGGTAAAGCTGCACACACCCTTTCCACTGTTCAGCCTCCTCTCCTCCCACTTAAAAACAAGCCTCTTGAAAGCAGAAGGGAAGAATAATTAAAAAAAATTGTAATCTGCCTCAGGTAATGACATGATTGAAACATCACCATTTTGTCTGGAGGGTCACAGGACGGCTTTATGAGAAAGCTTTAAAGCTGCTAACTCTAAAAAACCTTTGATATTTCGCCTTTTGTTGTTGCTACCGTATTCTGTTTCCTGGCTCTTAGAAACAAAGCCTGTACCGTGAGCCCTGTCGCTTCAACAAATTTGGTGCCAAACATGCTCCACCACAGGGCAGTCTGACAATCTGCAAAAATTAATTGAGCATTTGACATCTTCCAAGCCATATAAGTAACTTAGATCCTTGACATGAATTACACACCTCAGCCCTGCAGTCATGCTGGGAATGCAATCCTCGGTTATATATTTCAGTTAGATGTGATGTGGCCCCTGTGTGGCGAACTGGATTTTAGCAAGAAAAGGTTATACTAATGGTGCCTCAT
This sequence comes from Phasianus colchicus, assembly GCF_987193195.1. NCBI lineage: Eukaryota > Metazoa > Chordata > Aves > Galliformes > Phasianidae > Phasianus > Phasianus colchicus. The sequence continues at coordinate 10,162,653 of NC_143450.1, forward strand.
GTTTCATTGTAACAGATGGAAATTGAAGGGAAAACCTAACTGATCTACTGCAAAGTACTTAGGATAGCAGTAATAGTAGGCCTGACTGGCCAAAATGAGATTTCCAATCCTTAAATTACAAAATGGTCACTCAAAACTAGTAAGGGAGATTTCTTTAGCAGTGGGATAAGTCTTCTTGACTGCTTTCAAAGAACCAGGAAAGCCTGGGAACTATTTCTCATTTAGCAGTTCATATCATATGATATCATATTATTTCCTTGCTAGTTCTGTCTTTTACAGTGATCATGAACTAACATTTCATAGAACTTTATTTTTACAAATGCGTTCAGTTCCCAGAATTGTTTAAAATCTCATAAGCAGGAATAGTTCTCCAATGGTTTGCTTTTAGTAAGCTTTACAATGATTTGAAATTTGCTCATTCATGGTCAAAGTTATTTCTAACCAAACATTAGTAAATATAAAATGTAAAAATAAATCTTAAAATTAAAAATTAGTTAATTAGTTAATAAATTCCAAAAGAATGAAGGAGAATTTAGGGGAGGCATAAACTCTACTCAACTAGCTGTATGAAGGGTCTCAGTGTATGTTTCCCACATATGTTTCACTCAACAGCAGCTTATTCAAATGTTTGCAGGAAACAAAGAAGATGGATCACAACTGCAATTGAAAATAATGTATGGATTTTACTTGGAAAGACATTAGTGGATACTTTTTACAGTCATACTGGCTTTTCTACTTGTATAAGAGCCTATTTGAGGAAAATGCCTGTGCATTTTGTAAGATCCAAGAGCTTTGGAAAAGATCTAGAATTTTGCACTCTAGCCAAAACCAAATGAAGACAAATGAAAATGAAGTGGTGCTAGCCAAATGAAGCCAAAGTAAAGCACAGACACTACTGGGACCTGTCCATCACAGGCTTTTGGCAAAGACTTAACAACTGAAAATGTTTCTGCCATTGCTTTAACAATGTGAATGATCTGGTTTTCAGAAAAAAATAATAAATCTGTTTCTTGCTTGTAGAAATTGATGGAAATATTTAGCTTTTGGGTACTGGTGGAAAGTTACCGTGGCTGAGTTTGGCCAGAGACTCAACAACTTTGCCTAGTAATTGCCTTCACCAGCCACCAAACAAGATAGATGATATGCATAGGCTTGCAGTGTAACTATAGCTGTCTTTTGTGATACCAATGAGAGGACATTATTCTGTCATATCAGAAAAATAAATAATTATTTTTATATATTATTATATGTCTGCCAACTTGGGAGAAAAAAGAATAAAGTGGCCCCACTACCTTTTGATACAGAGTAATAAATTAATTTTCTCTCTCTCTTTCTATTTTTTTTTCCTGGACCCACCCAGACTCCTGGAGGCTACTTCCTGTAAAAGAGGAAGGTACAAATGGCTTATGGAATACATGAATTCTATTTGATATATTGTCTTGTCAGATACATTTAGCAGAGATGGGTGCAAAACTTCTGATGGAATTGACAACTTTTTCAAGCAGAAATACTTATTTTTGACCACCTGTAAGCGATTTCGTTTTGGTTTCAAATACTGATTGTTTTGTCTTCTTGTCAGATTTGTACTCAAACCATAACATACTCAAACACAGAATTAAAACCTCCTTATAGCCCTAGAAGATGATGACAAACTCTAAGATGTCAGTAGAACCCTTTGGACAATCTAGAAGCTGCTATGAATACTGAGTGCATTCACAGTATCAAAGAGCTTCCATAGATTTTAGGAAGGGTAGATGAAAGAACACAAGAAACCATGCAGCATAGATGGAAGGAGCAATCTGGAGCTTTCTTAAATGATACGTAAAACTAATCTTTGTTAGTTTAGGAATAAGTGAGAAAAGCCACTTTAATAGACATTTAAGTGATTAACATATTGTCATGGACTTACTGTAGGGAGGTCCTCTGGGTAGTTTGTTCATTGCTTTATCTGGTCTGCTCCATTTAGTCAGTGTTTACTTTCTTTGAGCCCTGCCTTGGCTAGGATATGAAGAAAGGAGAGGAAAGAAATGAAAAGCTATAAAAAACAAAAGTGGTCTGAGGTATAGATAAATCTAGATCCAGCTGTAACAACAGGGTTGTGGGTTTCTAAATTTTAATCTCCCAAAAGAATCTGTATCAAATTCTTTAGCCAAGAGGTCAAGAGGGATTTTAGGAATGGAACAGGACAACTTAGCTTGTAAAGTCTTCTGGGCAAAGGCCTTCTGTTGTCTGTCTGAGCACATCTGTGGAATATGTGTATAGGAAAGATGCTTCAAAGCCACAGGGTAATATAAATATTTTATACTTTTCTGTCTTCTATCATGCTGCTAGCAAAGGTGATGCCTTTTATACAAGAGGCAATTCCAGATGAAGTAGACAGCAAACCCAACTTTCTTAATGAATAAATAGGTAAGCAGCCTATGTGTGTTCTCAAACATAGCCCATAGTCATAGCAGGAAGCTGTCTCGGGAATTACTCTGAGTTTTGTCATTCAGGTGGTATTCAGATATGAAAAAAATGTGTGTACAGGCTGTGTGGCTTCAGGGATTTAGGATGACTATTACTGGTAAGAAATTAAAATAAATTTCCATAAGTTGGTTGAGATGATGTGATATGAAACCCTAGCAACATGGAAAATAAATGGTGACTCTCTGGTCTCTTGGACTGCTTCTCCAAGTCTTGTGCCAAGAAGGATCTTTCAGCAAGCAGCTGAGCACCAGCCCAGCAGTGCAAGCCATTCCTCTGCCAAATGGAGTTGCTCACCAACCCATGGCACAAGCTACAGTTCAAATGAGTAGATGTGAGAGAGAGAATGGATGACCAACACCACTTCTGCGGCCAGATATAAAGAAAGATAAGTTTTCCATTTCCCACAAAAAAGTCTCTCACTGCAGTGCTAGGAAACCTGGCACATATATCCTGTACAATGCCAGAGAAGTTTAAGTAACGAGATAAACACCAGTAGAAGGTGTAAAAAAGCAAGGGGTGAGGCATACATACTGTAAAGTCTGCTAGGAAATGCAGGTTTATCTTGAGCCTCAATGTGAGCACACAAGGCTTGGAAAAAACCTTTTGATACCAACAGACCATCAAGGCTGGCTCTCTGTGCCCTGCTGGACTCTAACCACTGAACTACTCTCCAGTGGTTCACAGGTTTTTTGTGGCTCACAGACATTAACTGCTATATAGTTGAGGGAACTAGAGCTTCTGCAGTAAGGCAAAATCTTTTTCCCCTTTCCCATTTCTCCTTGAAGTTTAAAAGCAAGCACGTTTCCTCAGTGCTCCAGCTCTCACAGGACAGAACCAGAATGTCCCCATTTAAGTGGAGCAAACGTTTTTCCAAAGGGTCAAAGTTCATGATGAGCTTGTAAGCAGATTATGGAGCTGGTAGAAAGGCCAAAGGCACCCTAAGTCTTTACATTCCCAAAGTGCTGTCTTAAACTCTAGCCCAAGGAGGTACTTAACCCCAAAGAGAACCGAGGTCAAGTGAACTTGCAGCGTTTCAAATGCAATCAGCTTGGAAAAGTAGCTGTTTATAAAGAAGTATATTATGGAGACAAGCTAATGTTAGCACTCCTTTGCTGCAAAAAAAAAAAAAAAGCCTGACCTATTGCTAGTCTTGTCAAAGATTTGCCATGTTTGTTTTATAGCATCAAACAATACGACTTCATTTCAGTTTAGGTTAATTCCCAGGGAACATTTTGACTTAGAGGCATTGAAATCTGAAGGAGATGTGGGAGGAGTAGTTATGCCATCTATCTTTAGGTACTTAACTCAGACTGGCCCCTACACAGGAAGGGAAAGGGATGTTTCCAGAGGGCAGTTCAGAGTACACTAATTGCACCCTCACCAATACCCTGATGATCTCTTTCCACAGGTTTTGCAGAGCGCAAAGTGCAGAGACATTGTTTTGCACTTTCTCTGTATTTCCTTTAAGGCGTTCAGAGTTGCATGTAAGGTGCTAATTGACCCTCATAAAGTCTCCATAGCATTTACAGCACCCAGCTGGTGCACATGTGCAGGAGGCAGGGAAGGACTACAGCACAGCCAGTGGTGCCATGCGCAGTGAGCAGGGCCATGGCACTGGGCAACAGGTCTGCAGCCTAGCACACATCTTGGGCACAACATCTGCCATGCAGATGGGCTTCATCCAGCCACACCAGCCCTACTTTTCCTGGGGATCTTCCACCAGGCACAAGGATACCTAAATGACCGTGCTACACATGGCAAATAGACATGAGTAGCTTGCTTGCTGAGGAGGCTCACTGGTTCCCATTTTGTCTTTTTTTGGATGAAAAGGAACAAACATATAATTTGACACAAATAACTGTTTTAAATGAGAAAAGCAATGTAAATTATAATGACATTAATCTAAAACAACATAAATACATAACAAATGTTAAGGTCCTCTTCAAGAGCATCTCTTCTCTGAAGACTTTATGCTGTACATGTCATTAGTTATTATTACTATTCCTATAACCATCATCATTAATACTACAATAACCACTAGAATGGCACTAACAATAGCACTGAGGAACCACAGTCATGAACTGAGATTCCTTTCTATGGGTGTCAGCAGGACAGCATGAAGTCAGCATGGGAAGTCAAGTGCAATATTTTTTCAGAGGCAGCTCAACAATACCTTCTGTTATCAGTGCAAGGAATCATTTGAGAGGCGGTGAAAAGCAAGGGATGAGTGGGCAATACTCCTCTCAGCACTTATGCTTTCTCATCATGTCTGCATCCACAGTATTCACATGTTCCCAGTGCCAAATATTGCTTGGGTGGACATGGGACTTGTACAGGTATTTCATAGGAGAAACAAGTCCTTTCTAGCCATTTAAGTGTTGTTTGGGAGGTTTTTCCTCTTTGCTTTTGTTTTATTATAATAATTATCCTGTGTGAAACTTTCAAAATTCAAGTCGTTCCTGGAAAACCAGAAGTATGCAGTGGAATGTGTAAAATTTTAATATTTTGGCATTTAATAGTAGCCTCAGAAATGTCTTTGTTTTGTCAGACAATATGGATATTTACTCTTATATGTAGACTTTGTTTCCAAAAAAGGAAATTTTCAAAAGCCCTTTCTTTGTGAGTATTTAAAAATAAATTACACAAGCATTTCTCATGGAAGATCCAGATTCACTTGGTGTGGTTTACAGGCAGGGGCACATTTTAAATACAGGGAAAAATCTCCATCCAGGAGAGCACAATGCTTTCAGCTTTCCCGGGATGCCACACATCTTACTCAAGAGCCCCAAGTGTTGAACAATCCATTAAGAAATGCTGTCTTCAGTATAGCTCTCTCAGCTCTTTCACAAGTAATTACCCAATTGAAACAGTATCATTTCTAAGCTTCTTTGCTTGAGGCTTCTTCAGCTCTGCTTCTGCTCTTGGGCATCCTCCTTTGAATTGTAGCATACACCTCAGCTAATTATAATGTGGTATCACTTGATAAAGCCAACTGAGATCATAATGGGAAGACACTGAAACATCTGCCAAGATTTGAAAATTATGCTTTTCTTTTTACTTATGCCAAAGACAGGTTACCTGTAATTAGCTCTAATTTATAAATAAGTGCAGGCTGTACTTCTAAAAGTTACAATATCGTGCCTTGCCCCCATTTCAGAGACAATTTAGGAATCATATATCTCAATCAACTGTATGCCTTTTCTGCATTGTCAGGAATCATAGATCTGCACGAAGAATTAAGTAGGAGAAAGGGAATTTTATAAGCACCATTTAAGTAATTATGGGACACCAATCATAAGTGATAAACAGCAAATAGCTCATGTCCCAAAAATCAGACATGGGAGTTCCAAAACTGTAGATACGCATTCCTTTTCTATGCTCTCTGAATTGTGGATGTTTATTATTGAGGTTTTCTTCAAATCCCTTTGAGACCTTTGCCATTGTTTTTTAGCTGTGATTCTCAAATCATCACAGGTCTCCAGGAGCTGGAATTTTACACACAAATTTCACAAGAGCTGGAAATCAGATCTATTGTAGCTTGTATTACACAAGCATGAGATTTATTTTAATTTTTCATTTTTAGCCCTGCTTGTTTTTAAAGTATCCAAATGTTCTGCATGTTTTGACACAAGCTGCAGTTCCAGCAGGACAGCATGGGTAGATGAGCAGTGCTCTGAACTCATACTGTTCTGTAGGAGCTCCAAAGGGCTGTGGAGAGACTGAGGTGCATCAGAAAAATAACCCAAAACTGCCTATGGATTTTAAACAGCTTTGCAGTTCAGATTTGAGACATTCTGACAGTCGGACACAAAGAAAGCTGCTTTCACCAACTCCCATTGTATTGTTCCTGATTATCAGCCCTTCCCAGCAGACTTCTAAAATATAATAATAATAGATTTAGGAAGGAAAGAGAAATCACCTTATGGCTCTCAACACTTGACATCTACCTCCTGCCCACAGCTCCAAGTAGGTGCTGTGGAGAAGCTACGCAGTGTGTGAGTAGAGAGCACTTCTCATTTTACAGATGCCTTCCTATTGTCCAGAAAAATCTCTTTTATTTTCCTGTGCCACCTGATATGATTCCCAGAACACACCCAGGCTTCTGGCCACCACCCTTGAGATGGACGAGGTTGAACAGGCAGTCAGAGATGAAGTGATGACTGCTGCCTTCAGCCTGTGACATCCCCTTTGGTCTGTTTTTAGAAAGCTGTTGAAGATAAGCTGTTAGCAGGCTGCTGAAGTCAAACAACAACAAAAAAAAAGATGCGAAGGAAGATGTAGATGTTGTGAGGAGGACACTGAGTTGAACAGAAACACAGAGAGTGCTTTCCAGAAGGGCTGCTCCCTCAGCATGCTCATTGTGTGAGCATGCTCTGAATGCCTGCTTGTTTTGCACCCCACATGGGAAGACAAGGAGGGATGCTGGTTACAAGTAGGTTTAATGACTTGATTATACATTATAGAAATCATGCAATCCAGGATCCTAGCTTTTCCTCACCACCCCTTTGGACTTTGTAAAGCCTTTTTTTTTTCCCCAGCTTAATCACATAAGGATCTGAACCAAAGAACAAACACATAACTGTATCGAGATAGAAACCTTGGCTTCTTGAATTTCTCGACTCACCTTGGAAATGGATTTTATGTATATGTGTGTGGTTTCTCTTCTCTTTCTCCCTTATTTCTAACAACCACTTTGTATTAAATGTTTCATCACAGACGTTTGGTCATCTTTGGTAAATACTTGCTTGTGTTGCAGTTTGTCCACAAAGAAAGAGCAGAGTGAGTAATGAGAAAATAAGCCTTCCCCTGTGCTGCTTCATTGCTTCTCTGCTTCTGCTGTTGTGGTTTGACCAGAGGAACCGTGGACTGCAGAGCTTGCTGCACCCTTGAAGCACACAGAGAGTCACGCTGAGGAAAGGAGGCAATTCAGCCTCCTTGGCTTTGCATTTGAGAATCAGGAACCTGTTTTTTAGTCAGAAGTCCCTCTTCATAACCCAATTAATGCCAGGTAAATTACAGACTAGCTGTTTACTACTTTTGAATGACTAATATGTCTATTTTAAAAGCAAACCGCTAATCTTCGGCCAAGCCATCACCATCCCAGTCTGTCCAAACATTTGATAAATCTTTACAATAGGTAGGTGTTTTACATGAACTCCACCAGTTGTTCTGGAAATTGCATCTCAATTCACCAAAAAAAAGAACACATTTTGATAAAATACCTGTTGATGTTAACTTGGATTTTCTTGTTTTCAACCACAGGTTACTGACAGTGTAGTTATAACCATTTTTAAACTTTCATTCAGAAGCAGCAGATGCTCACATGGTGAGAAGCTCTCTTCACACTGTATGTATGCAAGACCACAGCTATCCTTTTTGTGAAGGACTTGTCTCCTCCATAGGGGTACTACAAAGGAGTTTGGTGAGCTCAGATCACCAGAGAGGTCTTCACAAGCCCGAGTCCAGGTCTTGGTTTCAACAAGGACATTCAGTAAGCCACTCCATCTCCCCCTTATTCTCTTTCTGGTTCTATTTCTACCATGAACTCTGCAGGACAAAAGTCATTCCAGATGGATTTTTGCACACTGCTCACCCATGACTATCCGTTCACATTGTGGCACTGAGGGACATGGTTAGGGGGCATGGCTGTGATGGGTTGATGGTTGGACTAGATGATCTCATAACAGTTCTATGATTCTATGATCCCTGTCTCTCTCCACATCCTGACACAGATATCCACAGATATCTCAAAGCCCTCCAGGTCTTGTGGCTCACCTGGTGCTGCTGTAGCAGTGCTGTTGCAGAAGGAATGGCAGTCACCACCCTGCCCTGGTACAGGAGATGCAGTGTCCCAATGCCTGCAATTCCAGTGCTCCTCTGAGCAACAGGAGTTTCACTGGGATTAACCCAGCCACTTGTTTATTCCTCAGGTTAATTTCACACGCCATGCACCAAGCTTGTGTTAATTATATGATTTACGGGGCTGTGTTTCACTTTTCATTGCATCGTAAAAAAAAGGCTTGAATAAAGACGCTTGTTCTGGTAAATTTTCACTTCTTTGTGAATGGCCTGGAAATAGTTAACAGCAAGCATGTACTCTGGGCCAAAAGAGACCGGAAGGTTTAGATTATTGCCTTATTTATTTTATTTTATTCCTAATTAACATTTTACAAGCTCTGAATATGTTTACAGAAGCACATGCAGGAAAGGGTATATGAACAAACAGAATTAATAGCCATCGACTGCTCCATAACATACCCAAAAGATTAAGATATCATAGAGCAGTCTTGCTGTTTCTGGTGGAAGCCAGGAGGGCCCATTTTGAGTGAGAAGAAAATTTCACCTTGCTGCTTCTATTTTCTAACCTAAGCCAAAGTGTTCAGCAGACAGATCTGATCTGCTGGTCGGGAAATCTATGAAGTGTTGAGTTTTTTTTCAGAGGGAGCCCGAATGATGATGATGATCTGTTTTGTTGTTGTTGGCTTTTCTTTTTTTTTTGATTGATAAAATTAGGAAACAGTCAATATTTTCAGGCAGATAAAGGATAAGCCTTGTGTCTAGATCAGCCTTATCACAGTCTCTATTACTCAGACCTGCTGAGGAGTTTCCACCTTTCTTGTGAGCCCATTCCCATCCCACCTGCTGCAGTAGCAATACTGAATCATTTGGGAACAAATCACCTCCCTCTTTTCCCTAAGCTTTGTCTGATGCTTGCAAATGCAAGAGCTCTGAGTCCCATCAACCAATTGCCCAAAGAGAGTTTTATGGCCTTTTTTTTTTTTAACTGCCAAGGGAAAAGCTAAGGCTGTTTGTCACATAGCTGCAAATGCTCAGTCCTCAAAAAAAAGATTAATATAATGTCTCTGGGAACTTTGCTTTACTGATGTGTTTTTAAGCTGCCCACTACTTTCCTTCAGTGAAATAAATAAGTTACCAAGAATCGGAGTTGCCCAAGGTTGTGGTGGAGTCACCATTCCTGGAGGTGCTCAAGAACTGTGGAGATGTGGCACAGGGGGACATGGATAGTGGGCATGGTGGGGATGGATTAACAGACTAGATGATCTTAGTGGGCTTTTTCAACCTTAACAATTCAATGATTTTATGATTCTATGATTCATTCTACCATTTTATCCTGTGTTCTTGAGCAAAACACAAATGTAAGTAAATTATTCATCTATTTTCTCCAAATTTCAGTCAGGTGAAGTTGTGAAGGTGTTTTATGTGCATTTGGATTCATGTTTAAATCCATGAGAGTTACAGATCCAAATTGCTCAGATATCTCTGAGAAACTCAATGAGTACTTGTCAGCTTCTTTAGACACGTGGGTGTTTTCTGCCTCCTCACTCCTTTGTGAATGCCAGTTTCAGGACGAGACACTCAACATATTCCCAAAACACGAATTAGTTACCACTTGGTTGTATTTGCATAGTTTTTCCCTTCTTCCAAATTCTCACGGTTTCTGATGTCAGCGTAGCTCTGCCAGAAGTAAGGTGGGAACACTCTTGTAAGCAAGTTGTCACTGCTCTGTATTGCTTTTACAACTGAGTTGCCTTTGCTGACTCAGAAGGGTCTCATATTTCTGCTTTTTCCAGCAAACTGCCATACTTTCAGTAGGAGCTGTCTTACAGGGTAGCAACAGAAGAAGGAAACTGTAGGAAAAAGCAGTCAGCATCAGCAGAGGATAAAGGAACAGTACCAGATCCTAATCGCTCAGGACACAGCTATTTGAAGCATCAGTGAATTTTAGCCACTGCTCTAACCCTTTTGGTTGGAGATAAATGGATGTGATTCCTATCTCTACCCAGAGGACACCACGAGGTTCACCATCTGTGGCAGCAGTTGCACATACTGGCAGTCCTTGTTGCCTCATTGATACTATGGTCTTGGCTCAACTACTCAGCTACTGGCCAATATTCTGCTATTACTGTTATCTAATTATGCAGGGAAACCTGCAGGTCATGTTTGATTCCCAGACAGGGAGAGGGCAAAAAAATTCATTTGAAACTGGTTTATGTCAAAGGGTGAATAACAGTGCAGCATAAACAAACAGTCCAACACATTATCCTGTTTACATGGGATCAGAGAACGCTTGTAAGTCTGAGTCCTGAGGGAGACACTTATAGTAATAATGTCCAGACTTCCTTTGCACAAGGTTCAGAACTTCAGGAGAAAGAGAGGGAAAAACGAGTTTTAAGAGCTTTGTGAGAAAGAAATGGTGTAATGGGAAGTTGATACTGTTCCACTTTGCACCATTTTGCGCAAATGTAGAGATGTAAGTCTCCATTTGTCTTCCTAGAGAGAGCCCATTGCTGGAGATTTGTGTAGCGGCATCGGGATCAAAGTCTTTGTAGCTGCCCCAGATTTATTTCAACTTTTTCTTTCTTGGGTTCTCACTCTCACAGATAATGAGCTCAGATTTTTATACAGGAGTAATTTAATAACGGCAAACTTTTACTAGGTGGAAACGAGCAACTCTTGCTTCTGTTGTGAAATTGCTGTCTGTGATTTCATTCTTGAATGTCTTGTATTTTTCTGCCCTGTCTGCTTTTTGGAGATGACTGGATGCCAGGAGGAAATTAGCCATCACAAAGTATCTTAAGATGTTCCACTACCACAACTTCAAAATCCAGACAAGGCAGCTCACTCCTCTAATGAGATCTAAAATATTAACGAGTAGCTCCTGCCCAAGTTGTGCTCATATGCTGTAGGCAACTAAAGGTAGATGAATTCAAAAAGGCTATGAAGCTGATGATTATAGTGTCCTGATGGAGAAGAGTCCATGACTGTCTTGTTTTCACACAAAACAGGAGTGTGAGGTACTCCTGAGCAGGATTTAAGTCCTACCTGCTTTCCACTGACCACTGCAAGGAACTGCATATGGTGTTCTCTCCTGACCTGCTCATAGTGAAGGAGCACAGCTCAGGTGCTAAGCTCATGTTTCACATTGAAGATGCATGGGAGGAGTGGAAATTTGTGGAGATCTGGGTACCTGAGTTATTGTGTGGGGATAGACACTGTTTGCTCAAATGATGTGTTTTGGACACTCATCTTCACTCAGTCACATCCCTTTCAGTGCACTGCATTTTGTGTCAGGCACTGCAGTCGTCTCCCTGTACTCTCTAACGTGTAACTCAGGCACCAGGCTACTGCTCCCATGATATGGATTACTGCACGTCCTCACTGAATTAAATCTATTACTGTAGAATCGTCAAAAAGAGGAATTTAAGAAATGAAACTATTGTAAACCCGTTCTGTGAGACTTTCTGCCTGGTGAAAACTGTTCATCTTTCATCCTGGACTGGGAGTTGAGAGGTTCAGATAGATCAAAGAAACAGTTATGGTCCTGAAAACATCCAGAGGCTGGAAAATGTCTTAAATAAAATTTATCATAAATTGCTCCAGATAATTTAGCAATTCTAAGAAGCCACAAGTAGAGAGTTTTTCTTTAAGAGGGAGGAAAAAACTCTATTTTACTTTTGTTTTTATTTCTGAATATTTTGTCTGAACTGATGATGCATTTAACAAGGGATAGTATCTTCAAATTTGTTTTTATTTCCTTGTGATAAAATACCTTGTTTATGTTTTTAAGTATCTGATCCCAGTTCCCTGGGGGCTGTGTGTCTCTGTGTTACAATGAGGGCTAAACTGTGTTATTCAAGAGCTGACTCTTGGCCACATCCAATGCCTCAGCCAAGCAGAGCCATCCCAGGTGAGAAGAGCTGGCCCAAATGTCTGCTCTGGCATGGGGGTAACCAGACAGCAGACATGGCTGTTGGAGCCACTGTCTGTCTGCCTCAGCCAAGAAGAAGCATCCCTTTTCTTCAGGGATTAAGAAGAATTGCCAGTGGTTTATAATTGAGACTGAAATAAGGAATACATTCTGTAGACAGCCTGTTACTCTTAATTTCATTTGTCACTCTATAGTTTGACATGCAGACTCTGACTTGAGAGTTTAAAACTTCAGCAAACAGCAAAAAAAGTTCAAGGAAACATTTGGAATTGAAGATCTCTTGACTAATGGTATTTATTTGGACACCCTTTGATCAGGCATAATGACACTTAAAAGATAGAGTATTTAGGTTGAAAATTTTTAAGTGGAAATCATATTTAATGCCCCTATCACTGTTTCTTAAGGGAAAGAAAAAAAAGCAATAGGGACTTCAAGGTTTCCTCCCCTTCTCCTATCCTGGTTTATGACAGAGGTGAAATGTTTTGCTTTGCTATTTATTGACTTACTTTAGTGTTCTCAGATGGAAACATTATCAGACTCATCATAACAGGATAGATCAAAGACAGCAGATCAGACTCCTCCCTGGGGTGAAGATAAACTGCTGCACTTGACCTGTGCCTGGAATGTTTAGCGGGGTCAAAATGTAGAAAAATAATAATACTCATTCCCTTCCACCTTTGCACCAGCCTTCCCCAGGATCTTTTCATGGCTACTGCACAGAACAAGGCAGAGGCCTGCATTCCTTTCAGACACAGCTCATTTCTGCAGGTAAAACTGAGAAGCCCATTGCCTTTTGCCTTCTTCAGCAAAGGCCTCCTTTTTCAAAATTCAGGAAGAGATAGGCACTAAGTCCCTTCAGTATTCTTTAAATTGCTGCCTACCAGACTTTTCCTTCCAACTAACAAAATAAACTTCTCTTGCGCCAATCCTCTTTTTTTCTTCCTATTCTTTTCTTGCTTCAACCTTGCTTTCCATCTTGGCACTGGTGGAAGAATGGCTGTAGAATTGATGGGAACTGTCTTATTCCAGGATCAAAACATAAGACTCTGCTGTATGAACAGTTTTAAGAACCTTTTCAGCCACCCGAGTGGGCAACCAGTGGCAAAGTGAAGCACAGCAGGCAGCTCTGTAACAGCAAGCAGTAGAGACTGCATCATACCTTATCTATCCTAATGAAGGCCTCTGTTTGGTTTGCAAAAATCCTGCTACAGCAAGTACTTGTGCAAAGTACCCCTGTCTTTAGTTGTGATTATGAGCTTCAGGATCCTGTTAGTTTGCAGTAAATCACTCACAGCAGCCCCCAAAAATGAATAATTTGGTCGAGTCGTGCGCCAGCTGGTGTCCTGTAGAGAGTCTGTCTTTGTGGGTTGCCTACAACCTTTGTGGGTTGCCTCTTCTATTTCCTGAGCATGAGAAACCCTATTTCAGAACCCAAGCTTATTGCAGCTTCTGGGTGACTGCCATGACCTCAATTATAATGCTGCAAAGCTGCACTGATTCATCTATTCAGGAAATATGGTCTTACTAGGCTTGTCCAGCAAAAGACGGACAAGCTGTGAGTGACCCTACTTCCACTGCATAAGCCTCTCTAAAACAGAAACGGTCTTTTCTTAGCACTGCCATCATTTCTTCAGTGCCTGAGAACTTCTGTGAAGGAAAAAGTGTTCAATATTGAGAGCAGTGACAGAGTGATAATAATACATGCACAATACAGGCAGCTTTGAAAGCAAAGTTTCACCAGAGTATAGAATTGAAACATGCTTTGCAAAACCTATGCTATTTTAGCACCAGCTCAACTTGCTACCTACCTACCCTAAAGTCCCTTCAATCCCAGTTTTAGCAGGAACAAAAGTAGGCTATTCCATTACAGCTGTAACTTGTTTGCTGAGAGGTTCCCAGCATACACCCAGAGGCTGCCTCATGAAAACAAACGGACAATAGTCACTTCTTAGTGCATTTTAAAACAAGCTATACCAAAATATTCCAAAAATCAAACACTGCCCACCCTTCCTAACTCTAAGCATGAAGGCTCATACTAAGCATGTTTTCAAAAAACAGTCTGCATGTCTCAGCTGAATCTGTAGCTGGTGTATAAGTCTGATCTGACACATTAATCAGGGATACAGGTTTACCTGGGAAATCAGTTTTTGGAAGAGGAGATCATGGGATGCACAATGGCACCATCTGAAGGTTAAATAGTTTCATTAGCTGTATAGACACTTTCTATATTTAAGCCCATCTTTCTCATCAAAACATACATAAGGAATACACAGTGAGCAGCACACCTACTGGTACAAATACTCCTGGGTGCATGCTGTCATAAATTGACTTCCATGGCTTAGATACTATAATTTGCTATCTATGTTTTGTTACCTTCTGACAAATCCCCACCTGTCCACCTGTAGGTATTTGTTGCCTGAGGTGCTCAGTGAGAGATACGGCTAACAGAAAAATATCCACTGACAATACCAAAATACCATTAAGTGCCAGAACTAGATTAAATGCAGGAAATATCCTATCTTCTGCACCCTGTTACCCAATCACATGTTATGGAGGCCGACACATAACGTCCTGCAGGGTGCTGACAGTTTAGGATGGGCACGTTCAAGAAGATTGCATGATATCATGGAAGTGGGAAGTGTGTTCCTAGCATTACCCCTTGAAGCAGAGTTGATTTATCTGAATTGTCTTTGATCTTTTAATTACAATATGTTTCCATTCTTAAAGCCATGGGTCCAGTTTATAATTCATGCGTATTATTTTCCTTATTCTTGGCATCTCTGAGTTGCAAGTCTGTGCCTCTCACAGAGAGGTGAACCTTGCATTTTGGCTTCAAGTGCTGCTGCCTGGGCCATTATGGAGAATTTGAGGTGATTCATTACTTAAATACTTTTAAGCCCATTCTCCAAATTTGGAAGGAATTCTAGGCAATTTGCCTGCTCTACCCAAATTTGCTGGTGTTTTCCCAGAATCTATGCAAAACTGAGAGCGAGTTGTATTAGTGTGTACTTTGAAAAAATAAATGAACTGGAAGGCAAAGATGGCATTTTGTTTCCTAATTCCTTTGTTTGGCTATTTTTGACAAGGCATGCTAGTGTTGGAAGTAAACTAGAGTGTACTTCAACCCAGCATAACGGAATCAAATTGTTTTCCTATGTGCTGCTGGCTCATTGTTGCTTTAAAAAACCTCTGTTTCTTCACAGACTTGTATAAAAATGTCTAGTTTGAATCCACAGTAGGTATAAGATGAACAGGTTCACTGCAGCAACACAGTTATATTACTGGCATGAATTAGATACCAGCTGTTTCTCTCAGATCTAAGTTTTAACTGCATCTCTTTTACATTCCATATGAGGGCATTCAAAAGGATAAGGTTAATTTGCTTTGCTAGGAGCTACCATCTGATAGGTAGATAGATAGATAGATAGATAGATAGATAGATAGATAGATAGATAGATAGATAGATAGTCATTCACTAGTTGGCTGGGAACAAGAGAGGTGAAGAATGATTTCAATATTTAACATATTTCTAGTTATGGATTCTGTAACTGAAAAACAAGCCAACTATAAAAAGTTTGGTATTTTAAATTCATATATGACAGACCCCAGCAGATCATCAGTGCATTATAATGTGCAAGCCTGGACAAAAACATCCTGGACTGACCTCTGATGACCTCTAGATTATTTTGTCAGGTATTTATTGTCCATTTGGCATGGCCTACAGAAAAGAAAAGAAATATTTTACTACCTGTGTCATACTGGGCTACAAGCTACATTTCAGCAGTTGAACACAAGAAACTGTAAATTCTTTGGTGTTAACTCATCCAGCTTCAAATGCATATATTTGTTCAGCTTATTTTTCTGCATTTTAAATTGACTTGGCCTTTCTAATATCTTAAATAGAATATGCTTATATTAAGCCATTTTAACCTTTCTTACTTTGAAAACAATCCAGTGGTCTTTGTACGTGGTGCGGAATATGCTAGTACTCTCTGTCATCCATTCCTAGCTGTGTCTGAAGACTATATATTTCCCAGCTCACAGTAACAGTATAAACAGTAATCTTCCTGCTGTGGGTATGATCAGATATGCTTAGTCTTGAAATACGTGTGACTTGTGCTGTGGAAAATTTGCCACAGGACTTTTCCCTCTGTGATTAACTGTTCACAAATATTTGGGAAGCTCCTTTTTCATCTCATGCTTGTCTTTCTTCCATTGTCATGAGGAAACTGAAAGACATATTCCAAGCAGGAGATTCTTGGAATTGGGTTATCTAGCAGTGGCAGCATAAAAGATGCACTGTTTTTTCTGACATTTTTTCTCAAGTGGTTTTAAAATGCATAGTGACAAGTTGATTCTTTAACTAAGGTAGTCTTGGTCTACACAATAGCTCTGAATCATCTTTAACTGTTTTTTTTCTTGGATGTAATAAGTTTCCTTCAGTCTTAAGGGAAAGAGCAGGTATTTGTCTCCAAGAAGGCATAGGTGTGCTTTGGGAAAGTTGAATTTGGCTCAGAAAACATAAATATTTCAGTGGTTGGTTCAAGAAAGGCAAGATGTCCATCCCTTTTAAAAGAAGAAATCCATTGAAATGAAATCACAGGTTCCCTTGTCTGTGTACTTTCATTTCCATTCTTCTAAGTTTTAACTAGGATTTTACATAAGTCTCTTTTAAGCAAGGCAGTTATCCTGATCTTTGAACTGCCTGGAACAAAATATGTAAGAAGTTTCTCCTGAAACATCAGGAGAATAAATTTTCATGTCTGAATTTCAGTTCAAACTTCAAATGCCTTTTCATCTCTCTATTCATTTAAAAGCACGAATGTCCACTTAAATACCTCCCACTCATCAATAGCTCGTCTGAACCTTGCAGATTAGGATGACAATGTCAAAAACCAAGCCTATCTTTCATTTCCAAGGAAGCTTATTCAAAATCTGAGGTTCCATACCTGATTCTCCAACCTGAAGAATCTGATCTCTGGATTTCAACTGCATGAGATATTAAAAAAATTATCTCCAAGGACCCCCAGGTCTTCTTCAGTTCTCACGTGGAGAACTTGTTTAGAACCTGCCAGGTGAAATTGAAATTCATATTTATGAATATCTGTGTTTTTCTTTAATACTTAGCTTTTCTCTCTAGCTGATGGAACGAGACATGCTGCAGAGTAATGTGGAACAGTTAAACTAACAAGTGAAAAAGTCATTTATATTTTTATATTGGAGATAAAGCACATTTTCTCCTTACTTTCTTCTTTCTTTTCTTCTTTCCTTCTTTCCTTCTTTTTTTCATCAGAAACATGACATCTGAATGATGGTAATAAAAAGCAAAGAGAAAATGACACCACAGTGTATTGACAGTTTTTGAAAGAAAAAAGAATCTAAGTCTTTGGGATAGACTTCATTGTAAATAAAAGAAAAAAAGAACAGAAATTAATGTTTGTGGTCAGTTCCCTGCAACTACACTCTTTAATGCAAACCAATTGCATTTTTACCTGAAATATATGACAGATAGCTAAGGCACTAATGTTTTTCTCTGTTAATAAGCTCGATATGGAACAGAGCTCCTTTAGAATATGTACGGTAAAGTGGAAATGCATGCTTTGGTGACTGTTATAAAGCAGGCCAAAGATATGTCAAGTCCAATTAATGTCAATAAGGAACATCTGTATTTAGGCACCCAAGTTACTTAATGCAAACATTTCATAATTATATACTATAGCACACATGGAGCATTATGAGATGTGGTGTCCCAGTGTGAATAATATTCACATTTTTCAGATCAGTCAGCAGTCTTGGTCTGGCTTTGGCTCAGCTTGCAGTCTCCCCGTAAGAGCATTTCTTTATAATATTGAATTAAGTACAATCCACATTTTTTCTCTTATCTGTGAAATCTTGTGGTTGTGGCTTGACTGTTTTTATAAAATGAAAGATCCAAGTGCATGTAAAGCTAGGGTTTTGGGGACTTTTTTTTTTTCCCCAAGACATCTGGTTTTTTTCTTATGTGCTTTAAGTCTGGGAAGGAAAGGTTCAAGTGGATGAAGCATAGCATGAAAGACTCCATGTCTAAAAGATTCTTCATCTCACAGAAAAACCAGCAAAAGAGTAAAAGAACAACAGTAGAAACCATTTCCTTCACCTGAATCATTAGGTGCACTCTGAAATGGCGGCTTAGCTCGAGTCTGGAGAAAGTGGAATAGATACCAACGTTTATAGTCTGGGAATCTCAAAACTTCCTAAATACTTGTAAATTCGAAACCAGCCATGCAGCAATTGTTTAAACAAATGGAGCAGACACTAATAAGCTCAACTGCCACCCACACATAGTTTTCTACGGTACACGATGCCTTTTTTGAGCTGGGTGGGTTTCTTGAACTTGATGGGTCTGTTGGGATGGAGCTCTGGAGTTGTGTGTTTGGGATTTTAATCTCCATTTTAGAGGAGCTACTAAAAAAGATGGAAAAGTCATCTGGTGCTTAATGTGAAACACACACTTGCAGCAGAACAGTCTCCGTCGCTGGTAGTGCTTTCCACCAGGCACTTCCTTGAGCTGCCCAAGTGCCCCCACAGGCCATCATTCCAGACAGAAATGGCTGCAAATGCTGAGGTACAAGCTCATCCAATCATTTACAGCCCCACGAAACCGCCTCAAAACAACTGGCAGGGAAAAGCTGGTGAAGCTGCCATATTAAAACCAGACTTTTAGCTAAGTGGGCAGCTTTACCTAATCTGACAAGTGCTGATTAATTCAGTCTAGGAAGAAACAGGTGTCAAAGTGAGATTAGAGAAAATGGAATATCTGCCATTCGGCGAATATCTCGCCCAAGCATCAGTCACCAATATTTCTGCCTCCTTCATCCACCCATCTTGGCAGGCTTTCATAACCCCGCCTCATAGACTGCCGAAAAGAACACTACCATGAGCTCAGCTCCCACACTGTTTTTAGCAAGCTGCTATTGAGACCCCACCTATTTCAAGAAACATTCAGGCCTGAATACCCACTTCCCACTCTGCATTTGTTCTGTCTTGTCTGGCTTTGTTTTCCTTCACTTGTGCCTTTGGAATACAATCACTTCAGGGCAGGGTCTAGTCATCTCTTTGGCACTTGACCTGCTTTTCCTTGTATTTTTACTGTTCAGAGCTCTTCTATGAACTTCAGCAAGATCACTCTTTAGTCTGCTGTGATTAATAATGCTAATTAATACTCAAATCAATCATGCTGGCTTGTATTCGGAGCAGAGGAATGCAGTCATGTAAAAAGATAACTAAGCACATTAAAACTTTCAAAAGAGTGTAGATCTCCAAAGGAGAAGTCCTGGATATTGGCTTCTTTGCATTTAAATCCAGGAAGCAGTTTACTCATCTGGAAATTAAAAGTTTGATAGGGTTAACCAGAAACCAGTAATCAGGATTGGAAGTAGGTCTGTTCAGAGCACTGTCCTGTTGCAGAGTGCAAGAAAAGCCTCAACACAAATGTTGCTGCTCTCATAATAAATAATGATGATGGCCCCCGTGCTCCAACCTGGATGAATTCTGCATGATGCAGAACAGAAATAAAGTCTAGTATCTTCCTTGTCTAGTGGAGGAAGAGGAGGTGAGGTGGTAGCTTCACATGCTGGGATGCTCACACAGTTTGACCAGGTATGGAGCTGTTGGACAAATGAAGACCTAGATATCAGCAGAGCAGACAGCCAGGAAGAGATTTTCCAGGCTCTGCCTATGAAACTGCCCGAAAGTCTTATTAATGACTAATGGGAGCTTTGTGTCTTCCTCCCATGCACCACTCTGAACCTACAAATAACAGGATTTGTGTGATCCCCCTCCCACATGCTTGCTGCTCCCCCTAACTCACCAATAAAACCTTGGGAATAAAACAAACTTCAATGTGTGCACATTCTAATTATAAGCAGACAGAAGGAGAGCTTGGATCTAAGCTGGCTGAGATCCAGGGATACCGGCAGAGGGATAAAGAGAGTGGAAGTGGGCCTTGAGCCAGGAGAAAGAGTGAGAGATTTCTGACAAGTTTGAAGGGGAGAGTGATGGCAGAAAAAAACTGCAGATCCATTGAGTGTGGGTGAAGGATAATCATGTGGCTAAGCAGTAAGATTAGGAAGTAGACTGAGGTCTGCAGTCTTAGGTCTGCTGATAGGGATTTCCAGTTTGACCTAGGCAAGACTTACTCCACCAGTACAGGCAGGGAGAGGAAAAGGGTTAAGGAGGGCATTCCCCAGTGCACTGCTCCCCAAGGGAAGAGGATGAATGAGCTGTGAGCCCCCTGCTCTGCCCAATCTTGCACAGAAAGGGTCCCTTTCTTGCAGACATCCCACTGCAAGCTTCATCCAAGCCCAGCAAATGGGGCTGATGCCCTGTTAGATAGCTGCTGTCCCCCACTGATTTTCTTATTAAATACTGGGGTAGAGAATGATGTGTAACATGAGGTATCCTCCATATCACAGTGATCAGGCTCTCAGCATGGCTTCGTGGGTTGCCAGGACCTGCTTTTCTATCTGATAGCAACAGGGAGGGTGACTGGGAATTAAATTCAGTTCTTTGAGATCCTTACTATAAACAGATCATCTAGACCAAAAAAAACAACAACAATGCAACAGTGAACAGTAGTAAAACTGAACATGTCCAGGTCTCTCTGGTGAGATGCAAGCCCTATTACACACTTCCTATAAGACTGCTCTAAGCTTTTTCCAAGGTTTCTTTTTAAATATTGTTGCTATTTTTATTTAATTTTTTTTTTTTTTTTTTTTTTTGGTAGCTATTATAATATCCAAAAGGTTTTCAAAAATATCTTTGGGTACCCTTCCAAGTAATTTATCTTAATTTTTAGGATGGAGACAAACTTCTTATTTATGTTTCAAAGATGACATGACATCAAAGACTTTGAATATTAAATGCCTTAATTGCAGATGATAGGCTGATAAAAAGAGATCACCTGTGGAGTTTTATTAAACAGAAATTACAATTACATTCACAAAGATTTAGGACTACAACAACCAACCTAACCCCATATGACAAAATATTATTTTGGGAAATAGAGAACAACATTTTTTCCAGTATATAGATATCATGTACAACTTGAAATTACTAGCTTCCAAACCAATAACTTTACCACCATTCTGAAATTACTCATCACGCTGACCACTCATCCTCTGGATGTTGCTTTGCTTACTCTGAGTGAGTTCACGATGTTTTCCTTCAGAGAAGATGTTTGCCACACCCAGAAGGTCAGAAATGGCATCCAGAGATGTGCCAGCCTCTTCCAAAGGGTCTGATTTTTCCTCAGGCAGGTTAAGAAAGGGGTTTTATCCATCCTAGATCTTTTATTCTTCCCTAACTCAGGACTGTGGTTACCCTGCATGCTTCCATTCCGACACATTAGTAGCTGAGGAATTTGCAGGGTGACACTGGTGCCAACACCTTAAACTGTAAACACCCATTTTCACTGGGGGGAATACCAGGAGGAAACTTATCACAAAACCTCAACGATTTTCCTTGGTTGTGTGGGAGTCATTAAATAAACTGGGGAAGACATTTAAGACAAAAATTTCTGTCAAGAGACAACTGAGGGGGATCATGTTTGTGGTGGGATGTTGTTTTTTCAATCCCAGCCGACACACACTCATGCATAATTAGCAAAATCTCTGTCAATATTAATATTACAACTGGATTCATAATTTGTGGGTTTGGCTTGTCCATTACTGTCCAGGGTATGAAACTGATAGGTTAAAAAATCTCCTTATGGTAGTTAGTTTGTGTTTTTAAGAGGTTTTGATTGTGTGCAAATCACTTACAGAAGAAGTATTATAGGATATCCATTCAGAATCTAGGTTTCCCAAGGATCCCACACAGCAGAATCAAGCTTTATAAACTCCATCGTGTAGCGAGGAGGATACAACTGTCCCTTTTTTTAAGTAGGAAAATTTTGGCAGAAAAATGCTTTACAGCCTCCATTTCTCAAACTGAGTTTAGCCTCAGGTATACTCAGAACTGCCAGCGCAGGATCACAAATCCCACAACATGTGCATAGCTCAGCCCTATAACACAGAAGTACACAACTAAAAACTTAAGGCTCAGCCATTTGCTCAATATCACAGACAACACAGATGAGACAGCTTGGACCAGGTCATCTTCCTGTTCTCTAGTGATCTAACGATTCTGATCTCCCTTTTGCACCCCGTACTCAAAGGACTAATCTGTGTAACTAAAGGAAAACAATGATTCAAAGCACAAAGACACAGATCCAGATCACGGGGACAGTAATAGATGGCTTGAACAGCCTCAGCGCCATTAATATTCCAAGAACAGAAAATCTTCATTTTATTTTTTGCTGCTTTTGTCTGAGATCAGAAGCTGAAGTTTCACTGACCTTTACTGATGTCTGAGCGCGAAACTGCTGGCTCTGCTAGCATTCATCCAAAACAAAAACAGTGGGAATGTTTGATCCTGTTCTTCCTATTTCATTCTGCACTTTGCACAGTAGCAAGGGCATTTCAGCAATGAAGCTGGATGTAATGCTTAGTTTTAACTTGCTGGTGACTAATTTTAACCACATAGGATGATAACAATTACTTTCAGCATGTACTAGCCCATATTTGTGAGCCTGAGTTGCTACCCATTCCTTCTAATTTCAGGGTAGTTACAAGAAGAAATAACCTTTAATTGGTGTTCATTTTTTTCTTCAAAACCCAAAAATGTCTGGAAAGAAATTTCATCCTCATGGTTGAATTCCCAAATTGGCAGCAATGGGAATATTGGATGAGTGAGATATACAAAGAACAGTGTCTGCAGATGACAACCAGAAGCATGTTTTCCCCCTGGTAAGAAATCCAGTTTCCAGAGCAGCCTATTCCTCCACACGCAGCAGCCTATTTGCATTTGGATAGGCCCAGGTGGTGAAATGCCCTCTAAATCTGCCTTGGCACAGCCATAAAAACACTCCAACTACTTCCAAAGATTTAAGCCAAGTCGTAGCTGGTTTAGCAGCAGTCCACCTGGTTTTCCTTTTCTGCTTGCAGTAGCTTTTCTTGTTCTGCACACTAAGCCAAAGCCTTCTTTGTCCTACAGTCCATCTGGCATGGTGAAATAGAAAACGATGGTGGGAACTGCAGGCACCCCAGGGTGCTGATGCCACTGTGGCCAGCAGAGCCTGAGCTGGAATTAACTCATGCTCTTGGTGGTACTGAGGCTGCTGTGCTGCCAGTGGTGGGATCTCCCAGGTACAGGCAGTGGCAAATCCCAGGTACAGCCAGCCCCACTCCCCCGGCACACTCATCCCATTAAAACCCATGGCACGCTTTACTAAAGTAAATGGCTCTAGCCTGAGTAATCCTGTTCCAATTTCAATTTGCATAATTGCCTTCTGCTTTCACATCTCCTGCAGTTCCTTTCAGGTAAAGACTTCTTGCCTTCTTATCCAAGATAGTTGCTTAATGCTAGCTTGCTTTAAGACAGCAACCATTTCGTCCCCCCAAGCTAGCTGCATTACCAAGGGTGGGTGCACATGTTCCAATGCACTTTAGAAAATTAACGTATTTTGGAAAGGAAGCATTACAAACTTGCTATCAACATGCACAGCAATAAATCTGGGGTAACATCTATTCCACATGCCCAGGGATGTTCATAGTGCAATTCAGAGGTGCAATTACAGCTCTTCTCTCGAGTTTTAAGTTTGCTGTCTTTGCAGTTGGTGGCTGTGGCGCCCTATATGTGAATATAGGTTGTGTGAATCTGCTTGGGTAAGCAGCAGGAACCCATGGGGCTGTGAGTTTGTCAGTGGCACCTGGTTTAGGCAGGGACATCTATACACCTGACAAGGCTTAGGAGGGATGAGAAACAGAACTGTTTGCAGCAAATGATTTTGAATGTTCCTCATTGTCTGGCATGATCCTCACACCTGACACTTGTAGGTTTGCAACAAACAAGAGCAATGCTTTGAAAAGCTAATGATCAAATTTGCACTGAGGGCAGGGCAAGCAAAGACACGTTTGGTGTGTTGGTCTGGGAAAACTCACAGAAGACGAATAGAAAGGACTTTTAAATAATGCCCTTCCTTTAGAGAAAAAATAACAACAACAATAAAAAAGATGCCTGTGAGGATAAACAATCCGTTGAGTGCAGGTTTTATTCCTCAATGGCCTTTGCCAACATTTGGTTCTCGCCTTGCACTCCACCTGGTTGTGCTGTTGACCATGAAGCCCCAGCCTGCAAGGTTATCTGGAAAACAGGAAATAGCTTGTGACTAATACCATCTCCATGTGCCGTGAGTCAGAAATCTTGGCGACAGAAAAAAAAGAAAAAAAAAAGGATTTAAAAAAAAAAGAAAGAAAAGAGGAAAGGAGACAAGTTTCCTTGGCCAGAGAAAGTAAAGAAAGGAAACTCATTTCTCCTTTAGAGCCTTGTGTGAGGCTGTTGAATATCTAAGGCAGGTGTCACATGGCTTGCACAAGAAGCTACAGATGAAATTTGGAGCTCTATGATAATCTATTGCTTCTGATTCAGCTGATTTGACTAATTCTGATTAAGGAGCACTTCAACCTGCTGATTTCATCCTTCTTCAGAGCATGTTTCTTAGCAGCAGGGTTAGTGCAAGACTTTGTTCACCTAAAATCTCTCTAGGAGACAAAAAAAAAAAAAATGAAAAGAAAAAAGAAATACACTCTTTTTCAAGTCCTGCTTGCTCAAATTTTGATTCAGGTTTTATGTCTGCCATCTCTAGCCTTGCAATTCACTTATTTTTCTTTTTTACAAGATATTTTACAAGACTAGAGCTTTGCATTTTCCCTGAAGGGAGACTGATGTTTTTGGCACTCCCATTTTGTTTTTCTACGCATCTCTCTGAATGCTAAGGTAAAACTCAGTAGCATAACACTGTCCAAGGGAGGACACAGAGCCCATAGCATTATCAAGTGGGAAAACGCATTTTGAGCTGCAGTTCTGGATTCATCTGGGGCAAAACCACTGTTTTGCAATGTACCTCCTCAGTGTTGCGGAGAGGATTTCAGTAATGCCAAGTTGCACATTAAATCTAAATGTGCAACTTGGCATTACCGAAATCTCTCTACAAGATGCTTTTACGCCCTATTCCTAGTCGTATCACATGCTAGATCTAATAAACAAGACTGCATAAAGCTGTTTATTAGCTGAGTCCAGTGATACTTCTGTGCTGGTGAAATCTGTCTTCTACCTGATGGCATGGCTGCTAAAACCCTGCAGCCAGAAGAGAGGAGAGAAGAGGTTCCCTCCCCAGGTCTCCCAGGTTTCTTCCACAGCTCTGCCAACGATGTGGTGTGACTTAAATTAAACCAATTAACTTCTCTGTGCGTCAGCAGAGCAGGACATATATTTACTGGGGAGGGGGAGTTGAAGATTCCTTCAGCAGCCTCATAAAGTGCCACAAAAACCCAAGGCAGAAGCAGCAGTGAAATGCAGAGAGCACAGTCTTAGAGGGAGCAACTCACTATACACGGTGCAGAAAGATGTTCGACATTTAGGCTGATAGCATAGCTGTGATGTGAGAGTCCTTATTTTAGCCTGCTCTCCAGCCCAATCTCCAAAAGGAGTGAGATACACACATCTTTTCTGCCTCATTCAGGGCTATGGAAAGGCACAAGGAAAATCTTAGGACAGTGGCAGCCCTTTGCCTTTGGCTGTGCAGAAGGACTAGAGCCCCATTGAATCAAATACCCTTAATGCAGAACTCCCTGCCACGGTCTCAGTCCTTCATATATCTGCCTTATTTACCCACCTCTGCAGGAGTCAGACACAAGATGGTTCGTGGGTCATAAAGTACATTGGGGTATCATGAGATGAAGTGTTTTGTCATTTGATGTCAGGCACTGGAGGAAGGATCTCACACCACGCTTACCTCTGCAGCATGTCCATTTCACAGCACACTCTAAGGCTCTGGAAAAGACAAGTCAGGAAGAAAGGAAGAGAGCCGGAATACCTCAGAGGGTTTGAAAAACCCAGATAGCTCCAGCACCATTATTAAAGTCCAGTTGCTTAATTAATCCATGCTTGTACACGGCTTTCTCAAAAGTAACTGTAGTAGCACAAAAACTTAGGACTTTGAAGAGCTAGTTACTTTTCTGCTTGTGTGATTCTTGGAGTTGACTCCAAGAATCCCAGATTCATGGTTTCTGAAATTCACCTTGATTTATATTTGACAGACACTTTGCCTGTTGGGTAATTTTTGATGCAATAAGGTTGGTGCTGCCCATATACCCAGGATGTCGCCAGAAGAAAGAGCTACACCCCTGCTAATGACTCCAGAGGAAAAACCCACAGTTGCTACATACTGTGTTTGAGCAGAGTTTGAATCCGTCAGGCACTGCAGCTAAAAGAGTTTGAAATCCTGACCACTGCTAGGGGATGAAACAAATTCCCCATGTATGTAGGCTTAGGAATGAATATTAACACATAGCCCTTGACAGTAGCACCCGTTTGGTTATCAGTATCTGTGAGAACAAAGCTGGCAACTTTATGAAGGAAGGGAGCATTACAAGGGCATGGGCAGAGCTCTCCTCAGATCCTCCCATGAGCAGCAGCAGAATTCCATGTTAGGAAGAGCAGATGAAGGTATGGATGTGGAACAGCTAGAGAAAGATCATTTCTTGTACTCAGGGGGTCCTCAGGTGAGTGTCTTGCACATCTGTGTTTCTCATCTGTCTTGGTGAGCCCATTGTAGGAGCACAGTGCTATGGCATATGACCTCAGATGATCTCACTTCTTGCATGCAGGAAATGCCAGAAGACTAGACCTTGCATTCTCACCACCCAGTGAATGACTCATACTCAAAGAGAGAAAACTGGGTTTATCTGGATGTGTAGGAACCGCAATGCACAATCAACATAATGAGAAATGAGAGGTCTGATCTACGTACCCCATAAGCCCACTGAAATCAATTAAGTTATAAATATGAAATTAAGATGAGGCTTGAAGTTGGGAATCTAATGTATTTAGACCTAACCCACCCCAGCACTTTTAACACAGGAGATTTTCCTACTCCAGAAAACTTTAGGTTTCTTATCATTGTTTCAAGGAACTACTCAAGCTTGCAGAAGAAATCTTTAGAAGTTCCTGGTTATCATAAACCCTTCTTCAGTTCTTCTGTAGAGGGGAAAAGCCCAAGGTTGAATCCTCAGGGCAAAAAGCATTTACTTTATTGAAAAAAAGAGTACTTAATCAAGAGTACAGAAATCTATTTAAAACAATATACTTTATAAACTTTATAGCGCTGCAAAAAAAAATAAAAACAATAAAAAAATCTTTAATTACTGTAGATGTAAGAATTTGGAAGAGTTTGTTGTTATTTTTGCCACTTGTTTACCTTTAAGAATTAGATCAAGACGTACTTCACACAAGACACGGTCACAGATGCTCAAACCACACACTTGGTGAAATCCAAATCACTCTAAAGTCAGTGGGAAATTTGCCACTGAAAGTCAACAGTTTTAGTGAGCCAGCCAACCAGAAAACCCCAGATCTAAATGGCTCAATGTATTTAGCTCTGTCAGTATGTTCAGCACTAGACTTGGTTGGAAAATGCTTTATTGTGCCATGGAAATTTATAATGAGAAAAGTGGAGAGAGGGAGAATGCTTCTTGTTGCCAGCTCCATTTCTGATGGAAAGGTTTTCTCCTCCATGGTGGAGGGATAGAGAAGACCCAGTCAGGGAGCTGGCAGAGTCAGGCATGGTAATTTGGCCAAGTAAGACTTCCAGAAATTTTCTGAAATATGTAGGGAGCTAAAAAAATAAAGCAAAAGTTAGGCAGGAGATGCACAATCTAAAAAGAGCGTTCAGGAGTGGGAGAAAATAATGAAAGACATTAATGTAAACAAAAAATACTTCCTGGATATAAGCAACAGTTTTCATTAGAAAAATTGCCAGACCCTTGGCCAAAAAGAGCGAAGTGAGAAAAACACAGAAGTATTTGAAAATAGGAAAACAAAAGATAAAAACCAAAATACAACCAACTGTCAGAAGTGAAGGATGAGGAAGAAGCCCAGAAGATGAAAAAGTCTTTAGTATGGATTAATGCAAATAAGCATACACGGGGGATACTTTAAACTCAAATGGAAAATACTCCCCATGCCTTTCTATTGAAATCCCACATATTCCTGTAGAAAACTAGTTACCAACAAAAAGAGCCAGCTGCAGTTTTAAAAAGCTTGCTCTCCATTTTGTTAGGGTGGGACATGCTTCCTATTTGCCTAGCTTTTAGCTTGCTGGCCAAAGTAGAATGGGAAAAGCAGAGTTTCCTTTTGGCCCAGTTTTCCTTGAAGCCTGGGAGCTGAATTCCACTTCTGACTTTGAATCATTGAGACTTGCTGTTGGAATACAGTCAAGTCACATCCCTCACCTCCCTGCGATTCAAGAAGCCTGGCTTTTAAGGAAAAAAAATATGCAGAAACAACCCATAAAGGCAGGCTCTGGATCCAAGATGAGTTGCTGTGGATAAACAGATTAAAAGTGTTGAAGTCTGTACAGCAGAATTCACAGAGAGGAACACAGTGCAGTGTCTCTGGTTAGCCAGAGCATGTGTCCCCTTCCTGTATTTTTGGAGATATTTTAGCTGTCTTGTGAGACAATTTGGTTCACAAATAGGCTATGGTAATGGAGAAGATGTATGAATGCATCCAACTGCCAGCCTGGAACCAGCTAATTAGCTAAATGGGCCTAGTGTCTGGTTGTAAACTGGATAGATGCTTCTCCCACCTGGTAAATTCTTTGCATAATAGAGGAAATAAAACCCATTCTTTTTATGAACTTGTAATTAACTAATGTAAATGGGATTCCAATAGGCTCATTATACACAGTCAGGTTGGCAGTGGTGCTTAATGCAGCTGGCCTGACCCTGACCTGCCAAGTGACATAGAGCAAGACATGTCCCTATTACCCTCAGTTTCTCCATTGTAGAATATGAGCAGTGATACACGTCTTCACCTTGCTTATGATGAGCCATGCACAACTTCGCTAACTAGTGCTCACAACACCATTTGAGTAGCTTGGATGAACAGTGTTAGAGGGGTTACAAGTCACACGTGGCCCTGTCCCATTACTGTGTTCCCTGGATGCTTTTCAGCACACTGGCACAGCGTGTCAATCACCTCACGTTTGCCTGGCACCTCCAGGATGTCCTTCAACTAGGAGCCATGCAGTGCCCATCGAACAACTCATCTCTGTCGAGGGATGGAGAATCCTTGTGCATTTGTATGTGTCTTTATTTAATGAAGTAATTATGTGTGCTAACGACATTCTTCGAGAAACATCCTATCTAAAGTTTCCCACCATTCTTGCACTGGTAGTTTTCCCCCTTCCCTCCTCCTTTCCCTTATTAATTTATGAAGCAGCTAATTATGATCCCTCCAGGCTAAATAACTGTGCAGTTAGAGATGCACTAGATGAGTGGGTATGGCAAGGCAATGCAAAGCATTTTTCTCTTCGCCTATTACATGTATTGTTTTAGGTAATTAACATCCACTTTGTAGTGGCAACACAGACGCCTTGCTGTCTGTACAGCTTCTTGGCTCAGATCTTTTCAAATACTCCCTGGTACACTCCTTGCAAAACCATGTGAAGTGTTATATAATTCTCTAGGTTGAAAGGCAATTGTGTACATCCAGGTTATTAAAGGGATCTATATATATGTACAAAGCTAACATTTCAGACCTTATCCAAGGTACCCTTGGCTTATGGTCAGTTCAAATGACTAAAAACGTTCATTAAAACCTAGGGAGGCTTGCCCCCTTCCTCTTTTGCCTGCCCCTTCAGTAGTCTCAAGTTTTTACCTAGGAATACCTAGGAAAATATTAATGCAAGTGTTACATGTTTCAGGTCAACACTGACTGCTTGCTCACTCTGGACAGTAAAAAAAACCAAAGGCAGTCCTCATCTGCGAGACACTCCCTCTCCAAAAAATATAGGCACATATAAATCTACTGCTGGAGATTTAGCAGTAGGGGCACCTTTGTGTTCTTGTAACTGCTCTTCCTAACCTTGATTTAGCATGTTGGAAGAAGAGAACGTGGTGGATTAGCAAAGTGGGAAAGGAAAGACATGAAGCCCAGGGACAGGTAAAAAATGTGCTAAGCTGTGAAGACAGAGCCTGACAAGGCCAGGATAAAGACAGTTATGGAAGCATTAAGAAACCCAGTTATACTGTTGGCAGTGAGCACTCAGGTACATTGGAATAAATAGTACTTGGGAAAGGAACAATTTGTGGGCACCTACCAAATAAGATTATTATTATTATCAATGGAGTTTGTGTACCTCTTTTGCACTTACAGATTTTTCACAGTCCACTGCCTGGGACAATCAGTGCTGTCTCTAAGCTGAGTGAATACCCAGAAGTGCAATAAAAGGCCACAGTGAAAGGAGGTCTCTTGCTCCTTTGTGTTTGCACAAACATTCATTCTGCTGCTGTTTCATATCTGCACAGAAAGCCAGCATCTCCTCTGGACTTAAATCTGATTTTGTGAGTTAGCAAAGAGAGGTAGAGACCAAAACTCAGGCCCAGAAAGATTTTACTAAGAGGACCATACACAGTCTTTTTTTCATTTCCCTTTCTCTTCCAATCAATGTGTGTGTCGATGTGGTTGCTCATAAAGTCAAGAATCAGATAGGGCTGTTTAGAGTGTGGGCTGGTGCTCTGCAACTTTAATTGCACAACTTTGCTCATGGCTGCTGACCTGCAGCACTCACAAGTATTTGAGCTTGAGCAGGGCCATCCAGTTCCAGCACAGGGTGCCAGCAGAGCCAACCAGGCTCACATGAGTGGAGGATCTAGCCCAGCAGGTAGAAGGACAGACAACACTGAGTCAGGGCAGAAACATCAGTCCCACTCCTAGATGGGACTTGAAAGTGGCTCTCTGATGCCCTCCATCCTTGCACAACATCTTCCACTCCAGTTTGTCACCAGGGCATGAACTCTGTGTTTTGATTTGGATGAAAAAATGCTTATCAGCATTTTTCAGACTTGTGAGTATCATTTGCTACTCATCTCTGTAAGATAGAGATCCATCCCCTCCCACCAGATATGAAATTATTAATTGCTGCTGTAAATCAGCAGAGTGTGCTGTAAGCCAGCCGTGACAAATATCCTGGGGAGCAGCTATGCAAACAAGATGGTTGATAAAAACAGAGGAAGAAATACATGTCAAGATGTGGAATGGAAAGATAAATACTTTTTTTGTAAAAAAAGAAATACAGTACTTGATGGGCAACCTCAAAGCAAGCATGCATAACCTTTCTATTTTACTTTTGTGAGTGTAAATTGGAAATGTGCTTGGTGAGAGTTTTTCCAAAGACAGTAGAAGGATTGTTGGAAGGTATGAAAATATGATATAATGAGCAGCCCCAAGGTAAAGTGTGTGTGTATAGGCGGGGAAACTGAGAAAGCCAGAACATGAAGACAGCATAAAGTTTTCAAATCAAGATGCATCAGGTTGGGCAAGATGGAATAAAAGGTTTCCATAGAGATAGTAGAAAATGGGTTGTGCTGGTAACCAAGTGAGAATGAAGAAACAGGACAAAAAGGTGTAATACAAGTAAGGATACTGGAGGAAAGGATTTCTGACACAATTAGATCAGCAGGATGAGCAAGATGTAGCTGTGGGTCACAGGTTCCAACACAGTGGGAGAACTGTGTAGGTCACTCAAAAAGTCATGTCTCCTGTTTATTTCCATGGGAACTACTACAAGTGCAAAGAGCACAGTAACACTATTTGTAGAGTAAATTCTCAGCTAGAAAAAAAAACTATTTTTTTTAAATAGTCACCACTATTATGCATTTTTGCCAGTGATGTGGCAACAAAATGCAACGGAATATTGGTGGGAGCATTCAGCCTCTACTGCCATCCCATCAACGTCCACCTCTGACATTGTGGGCCAACATCACAAAATAGGAGGCATTACTTTTGGAGCTTCTCTCATACAGTGGAGAAACCAACATAACTGCAGTCCATGCAGTGTTGCTCTAGCCAGTGCTATTAATAGTTATTCTCATTCATGAGCTTCAAATTCACTAACAAATTATTTTAGAAAAATATATCCTCTCCATCTGTTTTCCAGCTTCTTTACCAAAATTCTAATTTAAGACATTAACTAAAATGGAAAAAGATTTTCCTTTCATTAACTTTGAGTGTATCCAATTTGTGTTTCATGTGTTTCCATTTTTTTTCTTCCTGAAGGGTTTGTTTTTCTGAAGCACAATGGAAACACCACACTTACTTCCTTTTTTTTTTGAAACCATTTCTGAGACTTAAGAAGGTGCACCTACATTTTATGAACCTGTCAATGACTCTGGCCACCTTCCAGGTCCCCTGGGGCAGGTATAAGGTAAGCAGTGGTATCTAGAAGAGGTACCATTATGATCTAGGCCTACTCAGACCTTAATTATATTTCTTAGCACTGACACATGACAGTAAATACAGAGCATTCTAAAGCTCTCAGAAATGGATGCACCAGTTGCACGTTCATCCTTTTTAAAGAAACGTTTGTAGTTGCTCTTCTTAGAACCATCCAGTTCAGAATGGACATTTAGCAGCTTTTCATAAACACGCTTTGTCCTGCTAATGATATACATGAAAGTGCTTTTCTGCACGTTTGATGTTCTGAGAGCTCTTGGTTTGGCAGGCACCAACTCTGGTTTGAGATATCTCTAAGCCACTAACAGCTGGAGGCAGAAAGCAAATCACCACGTGCTTGTCCTCTTCACATGCTCATCCCTTAATATCTGCTGCTGGCCATGGCTGGAGACAGGCTTCTGGTCTAGGCAAACCTCTAGCTTCACCCAGTGCAGCTGTGCTTGTGTTTTCTGTGCCATACAGATCAACTACTGAAAAAACTGAGTGCAAAACAAAAGAACCATAAGTGTTGAGTGATGACAACTTACAGAAGGCACTCACGTTTCTCTGCCAGTTGCAAGTAATGCAGCCATCCCAGTGCCATGCCTATAAAAGCATCTTACCAAAGTGGTATACATTCCCGAGACTCACAAACTGAAGCTCACAGATTAAAATTAATACTTTGAAGCGTTATGTAAAAAGCTCAGCGACTCTTTTCTGGAAGATGAAAAATATCTTGGCACAGAGAAAAGAGGCAGTAATTGCCAAGTTAAATCAACATGCATAGGTCACGTTGAAAATAACGCCTCCTCTTTATTTCCATGGAAACTACAACAGATACAAAGAGCACAATAGCACTACTTGATAGAGAAATTCTCAGCTACAAAACACTATTTTTCAACATAGTCACCACCATTAGCTGGGCATTTTTGCCAGTGATGAACAAAAGCTGTATGCCATGCATGTAAAAATTTGCACCAGTTGAGGTGACCCAATGTCACTGTCCCCACTGCTGAAAAGCACCACCCACTGCTTCACTGTGCTCACATCCACTGTTTGGTCTCTGTAATTGTTCAGCAAGCTTCAATGAATGCCAGAGGGTGCCATTTTTTTCTTCATGGAGGAATTCAGTTCCACTCTTTTGCTTCATACACACTTCCATTTCAGACGCCATGATGTCAGAAATGGATAACCTAAGCTGCCATCTGTCATACAGCAACAAAATGTAACAGAACATTGGTGGGAAGGTTCAGCCTCCACTGCCATCCACCAACATCTGCCTCTGACATCGTGGGCCAACAGAATAAAATAGGAGGCATTACTTTTGGAGCAGTCCTTGCAATTTTAACCGGCACACAGCATAAGTTATGCTGTTCTAC
Source organism: Phasianus colchicus (assembly GCF_987193195.1). Taxonomy (NCBI): domain Eukaryota; kingdom Metazoa; phylum Chordata; class Aves; order Galliformes; family Phasianidae; genus Phasianus; species Phasianus colchicus. Next base: position 10,196,586 of record NC_143450.1, read on the forward strand.
TCTGTTCTATAAAAACTATTCCTGTTTTACAAGCAAGCAGACACAATTCAATTGGCTGGATTTTTCCTGTATATTCTGAAATTTTATTTTATTTACTAATGTAAATACATTCCCTTTCCAGACTCAGGCAATCAGTCCAACATACATATTGATATAGGAGCAGCACTGCCTCTTTTCAATGGGTAATGATGATTTATGCAAAAAGCTTACTTTGTGGGAAAACGAACCTTTGTAGGTTTACATTCCATGTATTTGTTCTTTTCATGTTATGAATAACTGTTGTTTCCTTGAACTAAGTTATTACTACAGGGATATGAGTATATTTTCCTAAAGGCCAAATGTGCTGCTATTGTCATTGTGCCGTTAACATTAATGTGTCCTGAAGTCAGTGAAACTGTATAAACTTAGGCAGAGAGTTCCTCCAAAAATAGAAAGGAAAATAAGATAGCAATCTTTCATTTTGAAGCTCCTTTTGCTGTTTCTTACATTTGGAGGGTGGTTTCTCTAATGAAGAGGCAGTTGTGCTCACGGAGCCGATACGCGTATTGTGTACCATTCTGTGAAAAGCCAGCTGAAATCCATTTTTGTAGAATTAACATCTGCCTAGCACAGAAACTGCAGTATGTCTGAGATTAACTGGTTTTGGCAAGAATCTGTTGCTGAAATTATTTACAGTAAGGGAGCCGTACTGTAGTCACGCCGATGGTGTTCAGATCGGATCATTCTTCGTAGTTCTAATGTCCTACATTTCAGATGCATTGCTAAACCTCGTGTGACACCACTGAAACCCTCCTGGGTGTTTTGGAACTCGTCTCCCTGTGCGTTACTGCCAATACAATAAAGGGGATATTTTCTCAAGGCATGAGAGGTGTTCACACTTGATTTATGGCATCCATGCTACGCAGTTGCAAAGACTGAACCTCCTCTCAAGCTGTGCTGAGTGCCTGCTGCAGCTACCTCCAAGTTTGCAGAAACCCATAGGAATTCAGCTATTTTCAGAGTTTCACCTTCAAAGTTATTCAGACCCAGTTTCCATGTCAGTGAACTAACTCAGAAACTCTCCTCAGATTTGCAAGAATTTTGTCAGATCTAGGGAAAGTTTCCATGTTGCAGTGCAGTTTTTCAGTTGAATGGAATCTATGTGGCAATACAGGGGGGCTTCATAATGAAAAATTCTCCCAAGGCTGTGCTGTAGAACACAACCAGGAGGTTAGTCCCACGTATTTCCTCATCCTCACATACATACACAGGCAGCTCCTCGTAAAACGTGGCATAAGCCTCCTCCAAGCTCACACAGAGAACATGCTGGACAAAACAACTTTTTATCTAAGCTCTGTGGGCCACGTACGTGAAATAAAGTTGCCAAACACAAATTAATGTGTAATTATTTTTCTTGCCTGAATCACTTTCTTTCATGTGTCATAACATGCAGAGTAAATAGCACCACACCTTTTTACTTTAATTGTGGTAATCTGATCTCTCAGCCACAAGAAAGCCTTCCCTAATGCCTTCTTTAGAATGGACTTTCAAGGCAAAGTGAGAGCAGTAACTGTAATAATCACCTCTTCTTTTCTTTTGCTGTCAAAAGGCAGGGGGGTTTGTTAAACTAATCAAGAACCAGGACCACACGGCAAAAAATAAGTGCCCTAAAAGACAAGTGGAGGTAAGTGTTTGGCAGGTAATTTAAGGTAATGGTGGGATTTAAAATCCTTTCTTTCTGATTTGCGTGGTGACTAATTATTAATGTGGTAAACATAAGACTCTCCAGCTTTATAGCAATACCATAATGGGAAATATGTTATACCATTTATCTGCTAGAATTGTCTCAGAGTTTTGAAGACAGAATCTGGTCGTGGAACGTGTCATCTTGGTTTGATCATCAAGAATCTTCTGGCCCCTGAGTATCATTATGACAAATAGAACTTCAGTAGCTGGGTTTGGCCCATGTTTTGTGTGGGGTCCTTGGAAAAGAAAGGAGATAGAGATTTATTCCAGAGCAGAAACTTAGCTCCTTTTCTTCTTATTTCATAGCACCTTCATTCCCTGATTAGCCGCAGTTCCGAAATAAGACCCTACATCCAAACCTCATCTTGTTAGAAAAGTAAGTCAGAGAGAACACCAAGAAGAGTTCCCAATCCAGTATCTCATACCTGTTGAAGTGATAGAAAATCTTCCCAGCAATGCTGGTTTGTGCTGAGTTAGGTTCCAGATACTCACAGAGATCTTAGGGGAGTCTGAGCATTGGTTATAGAAGTCAGTGCAGTCCTGACCCAGCACAGTGAAGGAGCTTGCCCAGGACAGCATTCAAGCTTTCATAGTGATAGAGTGAAAGACCCTGCTGTCCTGCTCTGTGAGCTCCAGAAAAAATCATTTCCTTCTGCTGAGGTAGAAAGCAGTAGGGACAAGTAATCTGAGATAGTGGGCAATCATCCATCATTTGTGGCTAAGCAAAGTACATTGTGAGTCACCTCACGTTCTGGTGGCAAAGAGACCTTAGACACTGGCTGGCCCAAGTAGATAACACAGGAGGGGAGAAGGGAGTAAGATGGTGCAATACACACACTCTTCAGTACACAGGAAAAAGCATTCACGCTTTTCAGTCAACAGTGTCGTTTAACATGGTTATTTCTAGGATTACTTAAAACTTCAAGTCACATTAGCATCCTCCTGTACTAAATACAGGAGAAAGTTCCTCTCACATGGCTGTTGCATCATGTGAAGTGCTTTTAGTGTCTTTCTAGGGCCCATGATATCCTGGACACTAAACATCCCCCACATGATAGAAATGCAAAAAGGTCATAGATAGAGATTACAGACTCTCCTCTGTATTCCTCCATTTTGTAGCAGAGACACTGAGGTTTTTCTTTGCAGATCACAGAGATCTGGCACAAACTTAGGCCATCCTTATATGTGTTGTGTGTCCTGTACTCCTGGTAGCTCCCTGGTAGATTCCTGCTGCCAGAGGTTTGGGTTGGCCTTCCACTTAGGTAAGAGTCTAATTACATACTTGTTGCTTTTGCTAGGTTTGTTGCTAACTAGTCATGCTGAAAGCTCTGCAAGTCATCACATGCTAATCCAAGTTAGTTTCTTGACATGTGTCTAGCATTATTTGTTCCCAGAATCCACGAAGCAGCTCATTATCTCTTTCATCTGCACCATCCTTCCCCAGCAGAAGGCAATGTCCAGCAGTTATAGAATTCAGAAAGCTCTGGAAAACCATGCCTTTTCACAACTCAGCACACTATGTCTAGAACCATGTACACTGATCTATCCTACAATATACCTGGGGGTAAGCTATTTAATTGGTTAAGCATCAGTTCATTTATCTTTATATAATTTCTGCACCAACAACATCGTTGAAGTCACAAAGATCTTAGAAATCTTATCAAACTCTTTGATGTCGGATTTACCCAGCTTAGCAAGTGGTTTAACCAAACATCCTCATCACCCAATGCCAAAACATCCTCCTCACAGTCTAAACAAATTCTGCTAGCACAAATTAAAACATGACAAGGCCTTCTTCCCTGAATGGCAAAATCAGGGCCTTCTTCTCTGCTAAAGGTATTAGACCTAGCATCCTGCTCTTGTATCTGCTGAAGATCCCTCTATTAAAGATTTCACTTCTTCCTCTGTCACCAAAAGATCTCAAATTGTCAATAATCCCTATAGTAGATGCAATTGTCTGTGTTTTTTGTTCTCTACTGACAGCCAGGAAGGAAAAAAAGAAAGGACAAAAGAAAATATTCTGTATTACTCCAGATAAGGATCCTTACTCTTGCAGTCCCACGAATGAATTAGTGTTACCAGGCTTTGTACACAAGATGCAAGATAGCCATTCAGTTTGTGTTCTGAGGACTTCATTGCTTGTATAACATCCTTGCCAAATACAACTGGTTGTTTCTATCTCCCCCCCAAAAAATTATCAGAAGGTGTTGCAATAGGTCATATTTTATAGAATTTAAAATGGTAATATTAATGACTACAGATGGTGCTAATGCAGTACCAAACCCACTGTGCTGGGTCTGGCTACTACAGTTTTTCTTTCCATTTTATGGGTGTAAAATCCACCCACATAGCTGCACCCAGTATGGGATGTTTTATAGTAAGTGTCGCTTTCATCTAAACTAATCAAAGCCATTAGTGTACAGGAATCACAGTATCTGGAGTGATGCCTCCACCCTTTATGTGAGAGCAGCCTCTTGTAGATTCAAACAGGATGGATGCTGCGTACAAACATTTAAGCAAATAAAAAAACTGCAAGGAAAACAAAAGGAGTTATAAACTACTACCACCCAGAGGGCAGGTGTGATTTTCACAAGGAAATTTTGTGTGGCTTATTACACACTGTGCTGTGTATTGGGAAGAGTTGAGCTATTGAGCAAAAAATATTTAACTCAGAATTGCATCAACCTACAATATATTTCTAAAGTTTGTATAGCTTCATTGCATGGGATCACTTTGTTTTTTACACTGCAAGCATCTCAGCCTGGAGTATATATTAGAGAGAGCTGAGCTCCACGAAAGGAACAGTGGCCTGCTGCTTTTTATTATTTTCTTAATGTTTAGAACCTCCACACCCTATCAGAGTGACATTAGAAGGGATGACAGTGATGTAATAAACAAATGGAACATCACTTGAAAGTAATTCCACTGTTGAACAAGTACATTTTCTGACCAGAAAAGAAGGCCAAAGTCAACTCCTTGTCTCCAACTTGATGTTTTGTTTCAGACCCATCTCTAAGATCAACAGTAGCAGCAAGAGTCGGAGAAATAAACAACAAAGTGAAATAGAGAAGCACAAACAATATGCAGCACCTACTTATTAAAAAAAAATCTTTCTAAAGGGCATGCACTCAAGATTTCTATTATATGCCTAAGACCTTCTGGATTAGGGAGCCTATATTTTTATTTTAAATTGAATACTTATGGAATATATATGATATGTATAAAATGTATGGAATAATTAAAAATATATTAATATTTCTATCTTCATCCAGTCCAGGTGATTGAGATGCATATACTTCCTACATATTATTCAAAGCCAGTGAAAATTTTGCCTTAATTGAAAATCTCTTGTATAAATGATACTGTTGGTTATTTTAAGTAATGAAGAAGCAGAGAATTTGTCTTCCTGGGTAATTGTGACAGACAGTGTTCAGAACTGAGCTGCACCTAGACAGAGGATGATTGCAGTTCCTTTCTCTTTGTAGGCTGCTGGGGCCAGCTGGATCCTCTTGCCCCTGTGACATTGTCACGAGGACAAGATATGATAGAAGAATCGGGCACACAGGCACAATTTGTGCATGGTGTAGGCAGGGAGAAGAGCCCTGATTCCCTGTCATTATTTTTTGCGGCTTTTCCAAAGTTCATAGCTCTGGGTGAGTGGTAAAAGCTGAGTGGCCCAGTATTTGAGGTATTTTACCCCACCTCAAATAATCTACTGATTGATCCCAGATAGGGACAGATAGATCCCTATCACCTGGAATCTAAAAATGTAAAAGAATTTCATTGTGGGAATTAAGGTTTTTCTTCTATTTACTATTCAAAATAAGATGGACTTCTTGTGGCTGTGCAAGTGATGGTGATGAAATGTTGTTTTACCTTGCATGTATTGGCCAGAAGTTACAAGAATTAGGTGATTTAAAGTGATGTCTCCAGGTGGTTTTTGCTATGCTCTCTACCTTACTCTGCCTGGTATTCCTAGACTTCCATAGCTACCAGAGCTGTTGGAGAATGACAGATCTTGTATCACACTACTCAAGGTTCTTCCTGTGACTTCTGTAAGGATGGTACAATTGTAGACTATGTGCAGAGGATATTGTTTCTACATACAGAGGATTTCCTTATGTGAATAAGGAGGAATTAGATCTTCCCTTTCTCTGACGAGAAATGGGGAGGGAATGAAAAAATGTCCCCACCCATTACCAAATTCCTCCCTCACTTCCTAGGAACCTGAAACAATTTTCCAGAAGTCCTCCTCATGGCTGCCAGATCTCACTGATGTTTCTGTTGGGTAAGGATTTACTCAAGCTCAAGACAGGCTCCTACCAGAGTTTTTTCCACCCCACCCTTCCATCATGCATATCCATAACAAGGCAGTTATTCATGGTCTGAGCAGAAGATGAGATGGAAACTCTTGAAGCTGTAGATTGGATTCAGACAGACTGGGGAATGTGGCTTAGGAAAGAAGTTGGTCAAGACATAAACATCTTGAAGAAATTGTTCAGCTGCCTGTTGTTCTGGTGGCTTATTTTTAGATTGGTGTGGTACAGGATGCATTCTGCCATCCCAATTTCCTCCAAGGATGGAAGATGAGTTCTGCAGGGCAGAACACAAGCTAATAAGCTGAACCTGAAGAAGTAACTCAGACATCAGCATAAACCATTTATGTGACTCTCTTCTGCAGCAAACAGGTCATGAAGTCCAAACAAGCTAAGTGGAATGCTGAACAGCAGCAAAGCTCAACAAGTTATAACACTCAGAACAACTTGATGTGAGTCAGTTTGAGCACTTCTATATCGAACTGTTTTGTATCACATAGGAACAGGAAAATCTTAATGTATTAGACAAAATGAAATTAAATGAAGAGAAATGAGGGAACAACATATAGCGTTTAACCCCCCCATGGATCAAATACTGTGCAGAAATAAACTTCAAAGCTGCAAAGTCAAATTTGGAATCTAGACAATCCCCATATCCCCCCAAAATAACTCCTGAGAAAGTAGGTGAATCAGTATCTCTTTGCAAGTCAGTAGTTCTAGAGAAAGAATGCTGGAGGTGAGGACCAAGAACCCTGTTCTTGGATGGTGAAAGCCATGTATGGGATATATTTTCCATTCTTGTGCTTGTTATTACAGTTGGAACACAAGTCTGATTTTGTCTTTGATCTCAGCTGTGGCTTCCAGGTGCAGTAAGTACATAATAACAATGTCATCATCAGTCTCATGCCCCATGTGTTCTTGGGGATATCATGTACCAATAGCAGCATTCCTCCTTCCATGTGGAAAGATCAGACTGGAGATTATCTGCCTCTCAATAATGCACAGACCTCTTTTGAGACCTTCAGTCCCACTGCTACCTCTTCTGATGCCCTTGCAGTCTTTAATTTATCCCACCCTTCTTAGTAGGACAGGATTCCTAGTTCAGGTATTGAAGGAACACTTGGCAACTTGTCCTATTTTTTTCCAATTATCACACGAGGAGCCAAAGAGCAAGCTGAAAGCTATCTTCTTATACAAAGTCAAGTGTGAGGAAGGCATGGTGTAGGGAGATGTGAGAACTCTGGAAATCAAATTAGGTTCTTTAATACAAGCACTTAACAGGAATCTGAGAGTAGGAATCATAGCAAGTCTACAAATCACTACCCTGAACACTGAAATTCAGGTGAAGATTCCTGTCACGTGATTAATTTCAATACATATAAGGTATGTGGCTACACCCATCAGCCAGTTTTCTTTCCCTGCCCCTCAAAGTTATACCCATGATCCAATTTTTCAGATTTAGATTTCCTGCATCTCACTTCTTGTTTTCTCAGTTCTAGTTCTAGAGTAGCCATGCACTGAGCTCTGTGATAGGACCCAGGACAGAGAATGGCCGAATGGCCAGAGAAGGCTTCTGCAAGATCTGCACGTTTGACTGCTTATAGCATGGCTTCAAATGTGAGTTATAATTTCTGCACCCAAATCTGCTTCTCCTATTTGGTCATCCTAGCAGGCAGCTGGAAGAAGCCTATCACACTTTTGTGCCTGTAATACCAGTGCCACTGAGAAGGGTCCTTTGACATAAGATTTTTTCAGGATCTGAAAGCTGGCTGAAGTTTAGTTTTGAAGAGGGAGGCATCATCTTCACTATCATCATGTAATACTTACAGAGATGAAGCAACTAAAGGGGACATTTCTGCACCTCCAATCTGTAAGTTTCTAAGTTTATTTCATGGAATACAAGAATTAACTTCAGTTTTCTCTTCTGTATATCAGACATTGACACACTGACAAGGGGATCCATACAGCTTTGACCTTGTCTGTTCTTCCAGAATTTGCTTTTCCCCAGATTTCAACCTCTCCACTGGCGAGGATACTGTTTTCTTAAGAAACCACTCCAGAGTCAATTCCTTCTGTTAAGTAGGACCACTGTGATGAATATATTACTATGCAATTAAATAAATTCAATGCTGCTCTGTCCTTCAGAGTTTGAAAGATGAGAAACTAATAACCAGAGGAAGATGGACATTGACTAGAAAGTTTTCATCATGTATTTACATACTGTATTCTTTGTGGGTCTTATGGAAGAAAAAGGTTATTTTAAAAGCCATGTAAATTAAGAAATTAAATTACAGTTCTGGGATGAGGAAGGGATTTTCTACAAAAGAAAAAGGGGGGGAGTCCTTAGGATTTTGAGTTCTAGCAGATTATTAGTTCTTGTTTCTCAGAGGTTATGCTGAGCTCTTGTTCTGACATTTTATCTTTACCTCAGTATGTGGGAATTTTTGACAGATGTCTGCTGTAGTGCTGCAGCCGCCACCAGGAAAAAAAAAAAAAGAAAGAAAGAAAGAAAGATTTTACCGATGTCATTTACCTGGACTTGAGCAAGGCCTTTGGCATGGTCCCCCACCACATCCTTATCTCCAAATTGGAGGGACGTGGATTTGATGGATGGACCACTCGATGGATAAGAAACTGGTTGAAAGGCCGCAGACAGAGGGTGGTCATCAATGGCTCCATGTCCAGATGGAGGCCGGTAACGAGCGGCGTCCCCCAGGGATCTGTCTTGGGACCGGTGCTCTTTAACATCTTTATCAATGACGTCGATGACGGAATTGAGTGCACCCTCAGCAAGATTGCTGATGACACCAAGCTGAGTGGTGTGGTCGACACGGTTGAAGGAAGGGATGCCATTCAGAGGGACCACGAGAGGCTGGAAAGGTGGGCCCGGCTGGACCTGATGCGGTTCAACACGGCAAAGTGCAGAGTTTTGCACTTGGGCCGGAGGAATCCCAGGCATCCATACAGACGGAAGGAGCGGTCCTTGAGAGCAGCCCTGTGGAGAAGGACTGGAACAGGCTGCCCAGAGAGGCTGTGGATGCCCCGTCCCTGGAAGTGTTCAAGGCCAGATTGGATGGGGCCCAGGGCAGCCTGGTCTAGCATTAAATGAGGAGGATGGTGGCCCTGCATGTGGCAGAGCAATTGGAGATTCATGATCCTGGAGGTCCCTTCCAACCCTGGCCATTCTGTGATTCTGTGAAAAGAAAAGAAAAAAAAAAAAAAAGCACTTTTAAAAGCAAGAACATTCTGCATTCAGGTGTTGAGACAAACATTAGCACTGCCAGAGAGCTTTCCCAAGATAGGAATTTCTATTCCTGTTCATCAACTGGTAAAAAATTAGGGAAATACAGCTCTTGTTGCAAAGTATCTCAGACTTAAAGCTCCCCCTATATTCACACATTCATAGATGTCAATATCTCTGGTATACATCAGGGACTTGCTCAAGTACCAGTTGAATTCTACACAGTGATCTCAGCCAAAGATCTGTCGCCATCAGCAATACTAAGATGTCACAGGAAAAGGACAGGAAATCCCACATAGCTCAATGCATTTTCATAATAAAATTATTGTTCCCTTTAGAGATACCAGCTTGTTAACCATTATAGTGAAAAAGGCAAAGTGCCACAGTGAATTTAAATAACATCAAACTTAAGCAGGACAGTAAGGAAGATCCAGCAACCTGCATGGAAATTAAGGTCTTCCCTCATTAACATAAAGCTCATTAACATAAAGCCAATATTTAGCTGTGTGCCTCCCATACCTGTGCCTTTATAGATAAAGGATAAGGCTGATTCATGTTGGTCAGCTAACCCATCAGGACGTGCATCTGGGATTATTCAACACTGTGGGTCAGGAAGGTGTGCAAGTAGTGTCTCTTCTCTGTCAGTGGAGTAGATACACAGCCCAAAGGCAACACTATGCAATGCCCAACTAATTTGTCTTAAACACATCATTAGACTCCCACACTTTAAGTTCAGTCCTGGCTTTTCATCAGTGGTACCTGGATTGCTCAAATCTTATTTAAAGACATATATTTAAAAGGAAAAAACAGATCAAGCAGTTTTTCATTTCAGGTTTGCTTCAACTCATTGGTCTCACTGGTGAGCCAGAGATATCCCCTTTCAAAGAGGAGCAAGACTGCTTCATTTATGCTTGCCCTTTTCGTATGCCTTCCCTTAGGTATCTGCTGTCAGGGACAGGATGCTGAGCTAAAGAGCTCCTTGGCCTGACCCTGTGTAGTTGACCTTTCTTAAGCCTGTTTATTACTTCACCTCTTTGCTGACCTCAGCTGGGGGTAAGTGGATCTTGTAGTAGGTTGACAGAAGTTCCTGCATAGGTGCCAAGAAGTCTAAGAAAAGAAGATAGGTGTGTTAATTTATTTTTGATACTTTTGGGTGGAGCCCTCCTACTCATGGCAAGCTGCCATTGGATCACAAACATAACTATACTCTTGCTTAAGAGCCTCCTTTCCCCTCCCCCAGGTTTGGCTTGATATGATTCCCACTGCACATGTCTTTGAAAATGTTCAAACTGTCATTGGTAGATGGAAAAGTAGATGCACAGCGTGTGACCTCTTTGTGAAGAAACTGTCTCTTCTCTACAACACACACTCAGATCTTGTTATTATTCTCTTTGGTGGTGCGTTTTTGTTTCTTTTTTTGGAAGTCATCCCTACAGACCATGTGATTAAATGTCTGATGTTTAAAGCTTCCATGAGCCTTTAAAGTCCTGTTTTGCAATTTGGGCTTTAGGCCTGGGAGGTCCACAGTTCAAATCTCAGCACATTCCTCACTGCTGTTTTTAATTATGATTTGATATGGACATTATTGCTGCAGGGATCTCTCTCACACTTCAGAACACACAGTTTACTAGAAGTCAAGAGACGCCAATCAAATTGGGTCCTAGTTCAAAAGAACAAGGCCTGTAGCGGCTTCATTTTCTGCCTGCTGAAGTATTTGGTTGATGTTTAGATGTGACATACCTAGAGGAGGAAAAATGGAAAAAAAAAAAATAAGGGTCAATCTAAAAACAAAAGCTTCTCAGTGGGGTGAGATATGCTTAGTCCTGGATCACCTAGGGAAGCTTTTTACAAATGCAGTAGTCTGCCTCTCCTTGTCTCTCTCTCATATAACTGTAATATAAGACTGCGTTATTGCACCTTCCTTTCTACAAGGCCTGCAGATTGAAAAAGGAGCTAGCAAAATAATGGAAGAGAAAATAAGCTGCTTTGTTTAAATTTTGTGAGATTAATCAATTCTTAGTTTGATATATTCTCAGATCATTTCCCCAGCTCTGAAAATAAATTTGGTAGTCTGAGGCTTGCTTTGAGCAATATCTCTCCAGAAGCTGATAAATGAAGCAGAGGTACTAAAAGAGCAGAGCTCTCAACAGACAAGTGACCAGCTCCAAACTCAAGGCTTACATCAGGCCTGCTAAGCCTTAATTCTGGCTGGTTTGCAGTTATTTTCCTAAATCTCAAGATGGTATACACATCTCCTTCCAAGTACTCTCTGATTTGAATACATAATGCTGAACAAGTGGAAAAGGTGTCTTGATTTTACACCCTCTTTTCTGCTTAGTTTTGGTTTTCTTGGGAGTGGTTCTGAGACATCCCAGCTGAGAAAGAAAGTCCTTTTCACCAACGCATGCTGTCGGGTTGCTGATGACTTTGGCTGCAAGGCAGCTTTGATCAGGACCTCTACACTGGGTTAGTATAACCACAGACACTTTAGTAAAACTGCTTTTTATTATGTAAACTATACCCATGGCTGCCCTGAATTAAAACAATTTTCAGATGGGAGTCTTTCCATGAAGGGACCATTTCATTTCACTGTGCTTCTTTTCTGGTTTCCTGCATTAAAAAAGAGGGAGCCTGTACCATGGAAATTGCTTCAAATATTGCGTATTCATTTTATGATCTGCTACTAGATCATGCTGGATCAGCATATTTTGCATCCATCAGGAAACAAGATTTTTATTTGTCAAGATTTCATTTAATTTTGCAGCTAGAAATAACAAGGGGAGAAAAGGGACAAAATCTCTATTTTATAGTGGCCTGTCTTCAAATACACAGTGATCTTCAGGAGTTGGTTTTGTAAGATGAAAAAATGAGAATGTAACCTGTTTCTAACACTGATGTTATGAAGAGAAAGTACTCAGGATAGGCAGACAGCGAGCACAGTGAAGGGGTAGTTAGACTAGACCGTTCTGATTTTATTTAGTGTTAAGGTCAACTGGCCAGACAGTGGAAGAAACATTTTAGAATCATTAGACAAACAGCATATAAATAGCTGGATTTGCATGCTGTGGGATTACTCATTGCAATTTAAACAATACTTTTGCTTTCAGTAGTCTTCACCTCTATGTTCATTTTAAGGGAAAGTGAAGCATTAGAAAAATCTGGTAAAAAAAAAAAAAAATTGGAAAAACTGTCAGGGATGTCAAAATGCCAATCTGGCCTCTTTCTTTACAAAAAGTATTTCAAAATCTGTTTTGGAGCTTTCAGGCCTAGAAGATTGTTCTCATATTTGTTTATTTGGTCTTCATGTTTAGCATTCTAATTGAGGATGATGTGGGTTTTTTATCGTGGCATGGCATTTAAATTATTAGAAACATTCTGTTTTCTCCTTGAGGATGGAAAGGTAAGATTTAGGTCCCAGCTTTCTGAGGTTCCTGTAACACCTATGTAATCTTATTCTTTATCATATTACTGTTTTAAGAAGGCATGGAGTAGCTGTCATTTGCTTCACTTCTTTTTTTATGGCATTTATTTCTGTTGCTATGTAATTAACAGCTACTTTACCATCATAATCCAGAAACAGACCTGGAAGTACTCAGGACTGTGAGCTGCATAAACGTGATAATTCTGCTTTACAGGGAGTCATCTATGTGTAAATATATACACACAGCTGACTGCAAATTTGGGGACCTGAGACACAAGGAAGTTTTCTTACTTGCATTCTTCAGAAATTTTAGCAATGATGGATCATCATCTTAAATGGTCTTTCAGTGTGCATTCTAACATGACAAACTCTTTATTTGAAAGTTAGACTGAACTGTAGCCTAAGACTCTGAAAACTGCACACAGAGTCATGTTATCATGTTTTGCCAGTAGCTGAAACACTAACAGGCGGGCACATGCTATCCCAGGAAGTCTCTGTCTGGAATGAGATCACCTGCCATACACACAGATTTTTTTTTGCTGAGATTCTCCACTCTCCTCACCTAGACTGTGCACTGCAATTGTTCCAGCTTTATAAGGCTAATCTTAATAGCCCTTCCAGCAACCTCAACAGAAAAATAAGAACAAAAGGGAGATACCTGACTTCAGTTAATTCCATTTTCTCTTCTAGTTTCTTATCCTCCTGTTCTAAGTTATGATGTGAGCCATGATACAAACACATTCTATCAAGGTATCTGTGATCAGAATCATAAGAATACTGTCATACTTTGCCAGTTTGCCAGCAAGATTTGCCAGACTTTCCAGGCTTCCAGCCTCAGATATCATCATATTAGCAAAGAGGAAATATCAGACATTGGAGAAATGTACTTACAGGAATTCGACTATCCTTGTTTCTCAGCCAGCTTGTTGTTTTTATGAATGCTGATCTAGTTGCACCGAGCTACTAAAGCAAGTAATGGGCTGGGCATGCCATGACTTCCCAAAGCCACATGGTTACAGTTTTACTTCCCCACATACCTTGAACATTTCTAACAGTTCCAGCCAAAGTATGGGGTTTTGTGATGTCACTAAGGCTGTGTTTCTTGCTGTTCTTTCTGTAACTAAAGCTTCTGAGGGATTTTTAGGGTCATTTATTTGTTTTTAAGGAAAATGTAATTTGCAGGTTAAGAAAGAGTGCAGGGGGTCAGGTCTCCTGGGTGTATTCTCAGCTCAGTTACCAACTTCTCCATGAGTATGAGTGCGATAGGAATTGTATTTAATGACTGTATATAGAGTCCTTTGAGATCTTGGATGAAGCAGGTTATTGATATGCAAAATATTCTTTTGAAGAAGAATATTTCCTCATACTTTCAGACATGAGTAAGAAAAACATGAGAGAAGATGATGAAATTCTGGTCCTGTACTGCCAGCTCCAAATGCTTTTCAAGCTGTGCTGGTAAAATTTCACACTCCTCTTATGGCCATCCCTAGGAGACCAAGCAGCACAGAAGCAGCATGTGCAGCTTTCTGTCCCACTCAGGAGTCATAGATCTCAACATAGTTGGTATTTCCACCCATCACCCTTTCCTCACTATTAATTAGATTGTAAATCCACCGCACGTAACTCAGGACAGAATCTCTGTGTCAACAGAACACCTTTGCACAACACCAGAAAATCATTTCCAAGGCCATTGATGTCAAGATGGGGAAACAGAAACCTAAAGAGATGTTCATGGTCATAGTTGGATGTGTGCACCAGATGGAAGGGCTGACAAGAAGAGGTATTGATGCTACTATGCCATTACAAGCAGTGAGCCTACTGAGAGCAGATGAAGCACACCATAAGCAGTGAATGTCAATCTGCTGCTTCTTTTTTTAGTCATATTTTCTCAAAATCCATCAAAATTCCTCTTTCTCTTAGGGTGACTGCTGGCAGTGCTACTCCCTTTTGACGCTATACTAGCATCTATTTTAACACATCAATGATGTGCTAGAAAAGATATGCCATGCAGGCCTGCTCCCTGCATTTTTTTCCAGTCATAAAAGATGTTACATATTCTCAGAAAATTAAATAAGTGTGATCCTTTCCTGCAGAAGACTTTAAAAAATTTACAAGCCTGCTGTGGCTTTCATCCCATGTCCTAGTGCTTATGCAGGTCTGGTGTACAACTTAAAACAGCAGAAGGAAAAAAATGTATCACTGGAGGACAAATGACAGTATTAGAACCTAGGGAAATATCCAGTTCTAGGTGAAAAAAACCCAAACAACTGAAGCATGAAATGAAGCAAAATAACACAGCTGATTTTTATAAATTTGTTTATATATACTGTATGTATACTAAAGAAAAGGTTTCCTGGAATTGTGGGATAAATCCATGGTAGTTTATTTGACTCAGAGCTATAGTGCTGGCCTAGTCACAGTAGGCATGTGTTTTCCATACATGAGCTCTTTTTATGATTAAATGTATTGAACATATGTAAAAGGAGTGTGGCAACATGAAGCATCTGAAGTTCAAATTATTAAGTAAGTGGTTGCTGGACAGGAATTCACTTTTACCCAATGTGTTTTAGGTGAGGACAGGAGGAAACAAAGCCATCCAGAGATATGACTGATGAGAACCCAGGGCCATCGTGTAAAGAACAGAAGTTTGCAGCTAAGAAGAAAAAAAAAGGATCTGAAATAATTACAATTTTTTAATTTCTCCTTTTTCATAGGTCTTTTTATTTTTTTTTATGAACTCCATTTTTCCACATTCACATTTATAAAAGCATTATGATACCATTCATTCGTAGGAAATCCCATTTAGTCTGTCTGTATTGTGCTGTCTAAAAATTCCTAGGTGACAACAACAAGATTTACAACAAAATGTTGACAACAAAAATGTTGCCTGAGAAAGAAGTAGAACCTTGCAAAGGCCCTCATACACTGTAATATGTTAGATATATTCTATTTCAACTTGGGTTTTTTTGACAGTTGTCACATGAGCTGCTTAACACCTTTACCACAAAGCAGGGATTAACCTGTAGTCAAGGAGATGCAGAAGGTTTCTAAGCCTCCCAATGCAGAAAAATAAAAAGCCAAGCAATCTACCACTGTCATACTTCACCTTTGTGTGATTTTATAAATGCAGGCAAGGGGGAAAGAATTACACTTTGCCCCCAGGTTCAGACTGATTGGTAAGAATCTCAGACACTTTAAGTAGGCGCCACAAATTGTGTAAGCTCTGACCTGCTGGCTCACTGCCTAGTTCACATGACAGAGATATCTGATGGTTTTGGCAAGGCAGATTGAGGTGGAAAGGTGCCTAGAAACCAGTAGAAACAGAGCAACCATCCTATGGGTTTTGAAAGGGAGACAAACAGATATGTAGGATGCTGTTCTGCACTCTCTAGGGAAGAGGGAAGGAGTATGTTTTTTTATTGTAATAAATACAATTGACACCTTTCCTACAGTACAGATGGGAAACAAAAGGAATACACAAATATACTGAAGCCAGAGGGCCTCTTCGATCCTCTGGGCAGTTTTAAATTAGTGTAATGACTTTGAGTATGTACCTAACCTAAAACAAAGTGACTCTACTCTTACTATACAGTTGCTTAAATTGTGCAACATCTTGTCTCCAAGATTTTGGAGTCTGCAAAGCTTAACAGAGTATCACACGGAAAACCATTGCTTCTCTGCTGTGCCTTTCTGATTTTGCTTGTTTTGGAACATCAGGTTGTCCAGAAGTAAGGAAGAGGCAGGCATACTTGGTGGCTGCTGGGTGTGATGCTGTCTCAGGGTACAGTGCAGTACGAAGTGAGAAAAAGCATCAGTTGTGTGCTGGGGCACTACTCATAAAATTGCTGCTCCCAAAGAATCTTCTACCTTTTTTCTGAGCCTCTCTCCCATGTCAGCTGTTCTCCAGATTGATCCTCAAAAAAGGAGTGTTATTGCAAATGCAAGGGTATGAGGAAGAAAGATCCCTGAAGAACTTGTTGTCTTCTGCTATGACAAACTCTACCACTCTCATGCTTGAGGACAGAGCAATAGAGAACAGAGAGGAAGAGAAACCCTTAAATCCAGAAAGGTGAAGGGAGAAAAAAAAAGGAAAAAAATGCCATGAACGCATTCCTCTTGCATGCCCTTTCTCAGCCTCTTCTTTTTGGCTCTCATGTTGATAACTTTGCACTGCTTTCTTCCAGATTTCTTCTCTGCTATGTTTCCTATGAGGCAATTGACTGGGGGTTTGGCTACTACTAGAAAATGAAAGACAGCAAGATAATTAGGAATCAGGATGTCAGAGAGAAAGAATTGTTTGCTGAGTGATATACTGATGAATAATTTTATATTAATGTTCTTGCACACACTGAGGTCATATTACTAACAAGAAGTTCATACCAAAGCAGTTCAGAAAGAAGCTTTGTTCTAATTATGTTTGGATAGGTACACACTACAACTGAGTAGCATCAAGCTATTTGTCATATGCTTGTCTGACTTCTACCACAAGAGTTTAGTTTAAAAATTCTGTTTCCTTCTGCCATATTTATTTAATTTATGGGTAAAATTTGTAAAATAGATCCATTAGAAAATGAATCCTTAAAGCATCTTACAAGATCTATAACAAAAAATATTCACCAATGGACTCCCCTCTGCTATTTGTATTTATTCTGCTGTGGTGCCTGAGGCCCCAGCTGAGATCAAGGCCCCAGTGGTGGCCAGTGTACAACTAGATAATGAGAGACAGGTTTCCTTCACTGCCCCACAATAACAAAAAGAAAAAAAAAAAAAAAGAAAATTGAATAGGCTGAGAAAAAATGGCTGAAGAAATAGATAGCAGAAAAGAGCCCACTTCTCCTATTTCTAAGTCAAGGACCTCATCAAGGAGACCGTTTAAGTATGTATCCAAATTACTATTGTGAGGTACCCATCGCGAAAGAGACTTAGATGATCCTGACACAGGAGCTCTGACAGCCACAGGGCACAGAATCAGCAAGTTCGTAAGTCACATCTTTCCTGTCAAATGTCTGAAATTTGAGTTTGTGAACAAAAATAGGTTCTCGCTTCTCTCAGCCTCTGATTCGTAGTGAAAGCTGGTCCCACTCCAAGTGAGACACTGTACATCAAAATTGTTGATCTTACCTGGTGTGGCAATACATTGCATCAGACGAGCAGAAAGGTAACCTCCAGACTATCTTCAAGGACTATGAGGTCTGCAAAGCTCATGTTACTAACAAGACATCATTACTAATTTTTTCCACTGCTTAGTTTTGATTTAGAAAATCATTTGTAGACAATGATAATTCATCTACTTAAGTTCTTAAATAGAAACCCACAAATTGTGCAATTGATTCTGTCATGCCTGAGACAACAAGGCTGCCTTAAGATTTATCTCAAAAGATTATAACGTATAATTGGCAAAATATCAATTCCTTATTATTCCTATTCACTGGGGGAAAAAAAAAAAAAAAAAAAAAAAAGCTATGTTAAATTGGAGTAAAGGTCAACCACGCACAACAGCAATTTAGTGTGATATCAATATTATTACGCATATTATATCACAAAAGCAAATCTGTTAAACTCCAAAAGGTCAAATTTAATATTCAATTTGCAGAAAATGAAAATATATATATTGCATAGAAATCCCATGTAGTTTCTGTAATTGCGCTCTGCTCACTTTCAGAAAAAAAAAAAAAATCATGTGACATATGCCATAAGTCATCATCAAATGTTGTTAACATTTGCTCTCAGTAGGACATTTGTACTGTCGCCTTTTACCAGGATAATCAGAGAAAGGAGTAGTCTTTCATGTGAGAGAAGACTCAAAGTGCTTTACTTCTATAATTAGAGTGAATCAAGCAAGATTTAAAGAGATTATAATTGTTCCTTACAAACATTGCAGTTTAAAGAGAGGGAAGAGTAAACATTGGAATAAAATAATAAAAAAGAATGGTAATAAATTGTCCATGAGTGAACTTAGTTGTTAGTGTTCCCAGCTGTCAATGAAGTCACATTCCGAAAGAAGCTTGTATTTGTAATATGAAAGCTGCAAGCTTAACTACCTTTAAGATAAAGATTGGTAAATTCATTGGATTAATTAAAGTATGGGGTTTTCTGTGACAGCAGTGACCTGAGCTAAATAACCTAGGAGATCTGTCTCCTTGTCCACAATATAACTAGTACCCACAGCTGTTTTGCAGGAGAGCAAAGCAAGAATTCTTCTTTATTAATAGCTGCCAAGGCTTCATAGCTTTTGAATTAGATGTTTTTTAAAAGAACATGGTCATTCAACTGCGTACAAATTAATACTTCATCACGACTGAGATCAATATGAAATGGCAGCCAGTCTGAGATGTGGAATTTGTGTGGCATTCCCTGGGGAATTCTCTGTGTTTGCTGTTTTGGCAGCTTCTACCACAGAAGGAACTTTCAGTTACTAAGAAAAACATGGGAAAAAAAATGACCATGAGGCCCATAAAATGGATTCAAATATAGCCCTTGTATAAGATTCCCATGAATTTTAATTTAATGGAGAATGTATATTTACTGTTTCAGGATGAGGAAAGTGAGATGCAGAAGGCAAAATGTATTGAAGAATCTATTCCTTCTTTATTTTAAGTTCCATAAGATCAAATATTTCCCTATAAGATTTTGGAAAATTCTGCCATCAAAAAGTGCAGCAGTTACAGAGAGAAAGATTTAACATAAGAAAATTAACAAACCTGTGCTCATATTTTTCATGGCATGGGCCTTTAAGTGCATTTGACATTCATGAAGAATAGAGACCCGAGCTTCCCATGTGACTTTTTAAAACAGCTTTCAATAAACAAAAATAGCCTTTTGCCTTCTAACTTTCTTACTGAATGATGACATGTTGTTGCCTTGCTGTTTTGTTTTTATTGTAAACTATAGCGGCCATCCCCCAGTCTTCTTAATTGGGCCTTACTAATTTCAAGAGGGATTTTTTTTCACTGCAAGCCCTACAGTGAAACATTCCGAAAAAGAGTAAAAGAGAATAAGTAAGATGAGCAAATTATGTCTGTTCTCAGATTGTCCCGATGCCTTGCAGCCTATCCAGGATATCGAGAAGTACCCCATTCTTCCTGATAACTCTGAACATTACAACCATCTATGCACTATAGAGGGAGAAATCAAGTCATAGCATTGTGAACAATGCTACTGACATCAACATGAAGATTGCATTTCTTTTTTTTCTCTGCAAACTCTGCTACAACTATTGAGATGCACTTCATTTTGTGGGGTGACAGCTGTGCATGGCCATCCAGAACACGGCTTGTATTTCACATTGCTGATGCCCCTGCTTTACAGAATCACAGAATCACAGAATCACAGAATTGCCAGGGTTGGAAGGGACCTCAAGGATCATGAATCTCCAACCCCCCTGCCACATGCAGGGCCACCAACCTCCTCATTTAATGCTAGACCAGGCTGCCCAGGGCCCCATCCAATCTGGCCTTGAACACCTCCAGGGACAGGGCATCCACAGCCTCTCTGGGCAGCCTGTTCTAGCATTAATTGAGGAAGTTGGTACCTCACCACTCTCTCTGTAAAGAACTTCCCCCTGACATCCAACCTAAATCTCCCCTCTCTCAACTTAAAACCATTTCCCCTCGTCCTGCAGTTATCAACCCTTTAAAAGAGTTGATTCCCCTCCTGTTTGTAGGCTCCCTTTAGGTATTGAAAGGCTGCAGTGAGGTCACCCCCCAGCCTTCTTTTCTCCAGGCTGAACAAGCCCAGCTCCCTCAGCCTGTCCTCATAGGGGAGGTGCTCCAGTCCCCTGATCATCTTCGTGGCCCTCCTCTGGACCCTGTCCAACAGCTCCCTGTCTTTTTTGTACCAGGGGCTCCACATTTGGACGCAGTACTCCAGATGGGGCCTCACAAGAGCAGAGTAGAGGAGAACAATCACCTCCCTGTCCCTGCTGGCCACCCCTCTTCTGATGGAGCCCAGGATACCATTTGCCTTCCGAGCCGCAAGGGCACACTGCTGGCTCATATTAAGTTTTTCATCTCTCAAGACCCCCAGGTCCTTCTCCACAGGGCTGCTCTCAAGGACTGCTCCCTCCAGCCTGTATGGATGCCTGGGATTCCTCTGGCCCAAGTGCAAAACTCTTCACTTTGCCGAGTTTTTGCACTTTAATGCACCACCCACTGCATCACTGTACTACATCCACTGTTTGGTCTGCATAAATGTTCAGCAAGCATCAATGAATGTCAGTGGCTGCTGTTTCTTCAGTGTGGAGGATTTCAATTCCAAAGCTTTGCTTCATATGCACTTCCATGTCAGATGCCATTGTGTCATACTTCTCTGCTGCCATCTATCACACAACAGTAAAATGTAATGGGATACTGGCAGAAAGATTCATCTTCTATTGCCATACCAGCAATATCAGCCTCTGACATCATAGGCCAACATAATAAACTTGGAGGCATTACTTTCAGAGCAGCCCTCATAAAATTAGTGGTTTAGTATTAGTACTTAAAAGACCTAGAGCAAAAAACTAAAAAATAAAAGGGAGTGAGAGAGAGAGGGGGAAAAATGAAATGTATAGGCTTTTTATGATATCATCATAGGTAAACAAAGAGTCAAAAGTAGCAACTTAAAGCTGCCAATGTTAATTGTTGGGTGAGCTGTGAGGTGTACAATAAACAGAGAGGAAAAAAGCATTCAGTGTTCAATCAGCTGCACTTCACAGGTGTCTTTAGGACACTTGTCCTTAGGGTCTGACATTCACTTTCCAGGGATTATTCAGTCCTAAGCAAGATGTAAAGCTTTGTCAACCTTTAATCTTGAACATGATATTGGATATTCTCTTACCAAACCCTCACGGTGCTAGGAATTTTTTTAATCTAAATAATCCTCTAATCGTGAGGAAGAAACTTCATTTACCAAGAATGGCGACTTGAGGTCTAATAAATGTGGATGCATTCACTGTGACACTTTTCTATTTTCACTTGTTTGTTTTCTCAGTATTTGTTGGAGAACAGTACTTTTCCAATCTTAACTGAAATTAATTCATGTGCTCAACAATCAGTAGAAATGAAGAAAGAAACACAGACATATGAAGAGAAAGTACACATTTCTTTGTTAAAAAAGAAAACAAAAAAGACAAAATCTTAATTAAGATTTGGGGTTTGACATAGAAAACACTATGATAATTCCTGAGAGTACGTAAGTTTTTCACTTCAAACAAATGTTTGTGCAAAAGCTGTTTCAATGCAATGTGCAATAGTGTTGGGTGAGATAAATCACAGCATACATATTGCAAAAGAAATCTTGTATCAAAAGTTCTCAAACATTTCCACTTGAGGAAATAGATTTTCTCATGGATAACACTTTTCATTCTTGATTGTAAAATAGCTGGTGTATCTAGGGTAATTTGCTTGTATATAATAAAAAGTGTAAACAGGAAACAATTGATGCTATTTTGCATTGTTTGTTAATTAAACTTAGCAGGGAGAAATTAGCAAAGGTCACTGAATGTGATCTTGAAACCTCAGAGAGGAATAGACATGGAGATACAACACCCTAGAAAGCAGTAAGAGCCTATAAGACAGGAAAACAGATAAGACAAGTGAAAATAGTATAAGCAAATGAAGCACAGGACACCCTTTCTACTGGGTTAATAGTTTATAAGCAGAGATTGGTGGATCTAAAACATTTTTTCTTCTCTTCATCCTGAGTCAAGGGAGTAGCATTTAGGTAGCAAGGCCTTTTGTAGAGAGAAATGCCATCTGAGAAATTAAGTCTTTGAGTAACCCGAAGGGCTGGAATTTTACAGTACTGCAATTTTGCTTCAAGGGGTCTTAGCTTTTAGTGAATGATCCCTGGATAGGAGTAAAGTAAAATATAGTCTTGGCAAGAAAATGGGATAACATAAGAGAAAAAGACAATGGAGCAGGAGTCCATGGCAAAAAATCAAAGACAAGAGTTGTTACACTCATCAGACTGAAAAGAGTGAGGAAAAAAGAAGTAACAGCAGGACATATCTGTGAAAATAGACTCGTCGTTTTTGTATTCTGTTGTACCCAGTAAGTCATACTGGCAGTGCTATAACAAAGTTTTTGTCTTGATAATTCATTTACCCACAGTGACATAAAAAATGAATACTGGCACATTCCTTATTTCTTGGCTCGTATCTGACATTAACTAATTAATTAACTAATAAAATATCACTAATTGCAGAGACAGTGGTACAAGCCAAGGCTCTAGAATATTTATTTTGATAGCAGATAGCACTGCAAATCACTGCTGAGCACTAAGATTGGAGGGTAATCTGATGTGTTCTGCAGACAGAAATGCTTGCCTGACAGAGCATCACATTAATGAGGCAAACTACGACTTTTGCACAGTGGAGAGATCAAGACGTAAATATCAGGGTGTAACCCTGCAGAGGAAAATCTTCTAAAGACTTGTTGAAAGATGTGGTATCAAATGAATTGCTTACTTCTTACAGACTGCTTTGATATTTATTGGTTCAAATTGCTCTACTGACTCACTCTTGCATAAGCTTTCATGCCCCATTTTAATCTTGACATTTTGGGAAGCCAATCTGAGGCAGTGTAATGACTAGGTTTACAAAGGATCAAAATGAAAAAGGAGAAGCTGGGCTGTAATAATTATAGTCTGTGCAAAAAAATACATGGAGAGAACAGAGTAGGAATGATCATACAGCAATAAGCTGAGTGTTAATGCTAAGGTATTTAGAAAACAGAGCGCTCACTTTGGGAAATTGGGCAGTTTTTGCTTGGATTTGCTTGGATTTTAAAGTACCAAATAGTTGTTTAGTATATATTTGTGCTGGGGGAGAGCGTGGAATGAGTCTTCTTCTCTACACAATCTCCTAAGGTTGTGTAGCTGAGATATGTTGAGGGTCATCACTCGGGAAATAAACTCTATTCTCTCGCTGTCTGAATTCAGGGTAGATAGGAAAATAAAGGAAGATAAGAGGTACTGAAACCAACCTTACCTCTCTAAAACACATGATCCAGCTCTAGAGCTTTCACCTCTCTTTCTTTGTTACAGCATGTCAAATATATTGCTAAAAAATCAAGAGTAATGAGTGATAACATGGGCAGCTGGTGAACTTCAGCTAACTGCATTCTACAGTAGTGGTGGTAAATGTGAGAAAGGTATCTGCAAGACACTCAGGAAAATTCTGTCTTACTGCAGCTTGGGAAAATGTGTTTTGAAGTAAAACACGGCAGTGTGAGGCCAGCTCTATTTTCATGTCTCCCACTTACCTCTATGATATTGTATCTCATCCTATCTCCATTCCCTGATAAATGAATAAGGGTGACAGCCAGGTTTAGAACAAAGTGCATCCAGCATTGTTCAGACTGCAGGGCTAATAGTTTTCCTGTCGTAAACACTTTGAGTAGGGGAAAATACCAACATGCTTGCAATATTAGTAAACAAAAGATTCAAAGCAGACACTGAAGCCCACAAGGACAGTGATTCATTGCCTTGGGAATTCATGCCAATTTTAATTTTCACCTGAACAATAACCATAGTTGGTAGATTGACTGTAGCAGTCTGCAGCTCCCTCTCTGCCACTTCTTGGTTTCATTGTCTGGACATGCATCTCAGAGCTGAAACAGTGAGAATGAAATCAGAAATAGCTGTGGTTAATCCATTCATTTAGAGAAAGATATGTGCTTTTGCATTCAGAACAAATGTGCCTTCTTGGGACTATTTGTACACTTTATTTTCCTGTGTGCTCATTGGATCTTGGCTTTCATTATGCATGTCACAGAGTTTTGTCTGTGTTTCCTAATATATATAAATTGTCCAGTGTTGTCTACCATACTAATGTACAGAGTTCTCAGAAAGACCTGGAGAGTCTGAGGCAATCTGAGAAGAAATGCAGACTGTTTAGTAAAGCCCATGTGTCTGTCTAGAATAGATGCAGGAACCTATTCCAGTAAATTCGTTTTTAGTTAATATTTCATTTTACATGTGTGATTGATGAACGATATAATCTGGATTTATTTTTTTTTTTTTTACAGAGAGTGACATTTTAAGCCGTTTCTTCCTATAATTTTTCTATGCAATTCTAGGAGGGGATGTCCAAGGCTGGGGTAAAAGAATGCTGTTACGATGACATGACCTCGTTTATCCTACACCTCTTCATCTAGATAAAATTTTCACCAGCCCATGAAATAGGTAAAATAATGCTTTTAGCTTTCCAAGTAAAACCTACTGTCTAGTCACTGCTAGATCTGTTCTTCACAAATGCAGAAATATCTCACAGCAGAATGAATCCAAGACACAGTCAAGTTGTTTGTTGTTTCTCGTTATTTTGTGACTGTAGAATCTGCTAACTTCTCTTTAAAATGTAGGCTACGAAAGCAATGACCTTTTAAGATTTGCTTTTCAGTTTTATGTTTGTCTAAAACTGTTTTCTTGAAACAAATTGTTTAGTGGCTAATTTTCAGGACAAGTAACTCATGTAGATTTATCAGGGAAGCAAATATTTCAGTATTCATCTTTGGAGAAGATTAAGATCTCTAAAACTGGAGATGAATTTAGAGTAGTCACTTGACTTTAGATATTTACAGCAAAACAAAACACAGCAAGATGTGGAAATGCATGGTTGTTTGATTATGATTTTGCTTTGATTTAACAGAAATAGAGTACTATGTTCTCATTATTGCTGTTAGCTAGGAATAGCCACTTAAATCTGCGTGAGCAGAATAGTAAGGCAGAAAAACACCAACTCACACCAAATCTGCTTTCACCTCTTTTGATATACATTACTGTACATCAAGATCAAATGTATTATGAACTTACATCAGCTGGCAGAGAAGCAGGAAAATATTACAATTGTCATCACCAGATCTTGATGGTTCATAAAGCACAGGTGAGAGATGTGATTCACCAAAAACGGAACCATGTCACATGGTTACACCCTGAATGGTTAAGAATTCTTCCTAGAATTGATCTATATTTAATATACAATGATGTTGCTCTGGATCTAGGCTGATTTCTTTTCTTCCAGATGCTCTCACCTCCCTGCAAACTCGTAATTAAACTGTTCTGATTTCTTTTTTAGATGCAGAATTCTGTCTCCACAGACAACAAAAGTAGGATCTGTTGCAAGAAAAACTGAATCAAATTCTCCAGGAGTTTTTCAGTTAAATTAAGCTGTAGGATAGTCCATATCATAGGTGCAAATCTCTCTGTTCGTTATAGGACAACAGACAGGGATATGGCAAAAGGTAAAACCAGGAATTATGTCTTTAAGGGCTCATTGTAATCTAATTTTATTGGTGGTACCCTCCCCAACATAATGAACTTTGATGAAATAATGAAGTAGTTGTGGCGCCTGTGAAACTGAGCAGGCAGCTCTGCCAGTTAAAGACCTCCCATGAACACAATCACCCGGGCAACAACTCCGGGCTGCAGTGAAGCCAGAAACTCTGGCAAGTCAGCTCTTCCATCTCTTAACTCCTTGCAATTCTGCTTTCTGAGACTTGGGGGATAAAAAAAAAAAAGAGAGAGAGAGAGAGGGAGAAAATGAAGAAGAAAAACAAAAAAGATCATCCACTTATTTCTGTGGTTGAAGGATATAACTTAAAAAAAAATAAATTCTGTCAGAATCCACTGAGTTGTTTAAAATGACTCCAAGTTCAGCAGCCAGCAAAGTTACAGAAACCATAAGGCTGGCTCTGCCACTGAATAAGTTCAAATATCTGAGAAAATGAATACAAGGAAGACTTTAAATAGCAATATTTTTAATTCAGCAAGATTTCCACCCCCTGCTAGGCTTGGAGAGAGTGCAACAGATGGTTACAGGAATCTGTAAATTTATCATTGTTATTTTTAAGAAGTTGGATCTGTGGAACACAAACATTTAATAATGGATATAATTAAATTCTTTGCTAGTTAGTTTGACTCGAGTCAGTTGGCACCATAATGCCATTTCATTTACATAAAATATAGTAATTGTGGTTCAGAGAACTGTGATTTTACAGAGCTGGAACTACAGATGGAATAAAGATAGACGAAATCAGAGTTAACAACACCTCTATGATCTCAGATAATGTCTCATATTTGGAGTTTAGGTATTCAAACTCTAATCTTTATAATCAAACTCAGGTCCAAATCAGCTAGAAACACAAGCATTTTCAGCATGACTAATGACTTTGGGCATTCCAATTTCCAGATGATTAAATGATGATGTTTTCAAGTGACCTGATTTTGATAGTTGTTATTAAAGCAAGTCTGAAAATTAGACTCCCCTAGTGGTGGAAACCCCATGGCATCAATGAATTACATGAGATTTCTACCACCATGATGATGAACTTTTCTAAGAACTGATGACTGCATTTTTAGTGAATACAAAGCTATCTTTGAAAAATACCTAAAGTTGATCCTGATGTTTAATCTGAAAATCATCTAACTGGTCTATCTCTACACACAAACAAATTCTTACTTTGGTTGAAACTGTAGCACCTGCCTGTTGTTTTTTTTTAAACAAACGTTGACTTATTTTAAGTCAGTAAGGCTGATGGAAGCTGAATGTAATTTCTTATTGGTAGGAATTTTTATTTTGAAAGCAGCTTTCTTTAAGAGGCTGCTTCTCAGTGACTCTTGAGATATCGGTCTTTGAAAGTAGACAAATATAAACTGGAGTAAAATCACAGCCAGGTTTTCTGGGAATGTTCAGCGTATCAATTCCCATCAGAGCTCCTCAGGTTCTGTCTCTTCCTGAGGCCACGCAGTCTTGTGTTCATCGATAAACTTGAAAGTTGCTCCCACACAAAGGTTTGGAAGCCTTTCAAGGGATTAAATCACCCTTCTCCCACTCAGCAGAAGGTTCAGCTATATCAATACGCGTACAACTTCTACATGTGTTTACACAGGATTGCATGTGAGTTAGGATACGGGTATCCAGGATTTGTGCCATTCTATGAAGTTACAAATTAGACCCAAGCTAACCAGACTGTTATGGATCTGGGAATGGTCATTACACTGATTTTGTGGTTACGGAGCAGGAGGTTGTGCCTTCTCCACCATAAATCTCTGATTGCTCGTGAAGGCTTTTGGATGTTTGTGGCAATGGATTAGTGGCTCAGTTTCTCACTGCCTGCACGTCAGAGAGATCCATTTCCTAATTTTAGTGGGACAATTCAAATTGTCCATCCAAATTAAACTGCAAAAGCAAAATGTGCAGCTATTGTGTAGACTCTAAGCCAATGCTTGTCAGCAGTCAATAGAGGAGCAGCTCCCAGATGTCACTTTTACCTGAAGATACTAAAAGTACATGGTGCCCTTTTAATCTGGAAACAAAAGAGAACAAAGGCAAACAAATGGAGACCAAATTATCTAGCCTTGAGATCTGAATTTACTCCATATTGAACTTCTGGTACCTACTTAATGAGCCCATGCTGTTGCTCGCTAGTGAATGAGAACAAAGAAATGTGACTCATGCTGCCTTGTTATTGTTACATAATCTATACAAGTAATTTATTTTTATGGTTAATTATTGGATTAGTAAGGTATATTGGAAATGTAAGGAGACGTGGCAGAAGGAGTTACGGGAGATTCAAATGGTTGTCTGTAAAACTGTGCAAAATATCTGTCAGTATAACCTGCAGAAAAATCTATATAAAGCATGACTGCTTTCAGGGTTGGTCATTTGTATTAACACCTCAAAGTGCAGCTAGATTCCATTCAGCCTCAGTAGGCCTTTGTCCTTACATTAGTCTTTTCTTGCAGTGACAAAACTCCCTTTATTTCACCTCTGTGAATAACTTCTGCAGTTACCTGCTGGGGAAACCTGGAGTCAGTATTTGTTCCTTCTCACATGATTACACAGGGCCATTTCTATAGCCTTTCAAAATCCCTGCTGTATTAATCACCACAGAGCTGCAAGAATAAGAGATATAAATCTTCCTAACCACAGTCAAACTACTAGAGATTGCTTTATGTCATTTATAAGAAGGTAGAAATAATAATCATTCTGAAGCTTCTGGATGCATCTAACTATGTACTAGATATGCAAGTATGCATTTGAAGCTGCAAAAATCCTTTGGTCATGAAATGACCTGAATTGGGATTACATGCTGAGGCATCACTCTAATATGAGATAACTCCCGTGTTTTTACTGTAATGACCAATTAAGGATCAGCACCTCAGAAACCTCAGGTAGCAGTTTTACATGAAATAAACATCGACCTTGAAAATGTGCCCCTTCTGAAATCCTAATGCTGATGTATTCCGAAAGGATCAGCCCATCACCATGGTGTTGGCAGGAGTGAGTTGTGTTTGGCTGCTGAGTGCTGATACATCCTCCGTGCCAAAGATTAGTTGTGAGCAGGGAAGTTGCTAGGAGCCAGGGGTAAACACAAATGCTCCCTGCTTTCCTTACAGCTCTGCTTCAAAGTCATGCAGTGCGCTCATGAATGTACCCAGTGCTCCTCTTCCCTCCTTTAACAACATGTGGTACATGGGGTAAGGAGTCATATTGTGTTCTTTTGGGTCTTTTTAAAACAAATTTTTATTTAACCTCTGCTTTGACCCAGCACGTAAGTGTGTTGCCCAGATATGCTCCATTTCAGTTTATTTAACCAGAATGTTTGCTTACTCAGTGACCACTGGAGGGGAACTACTGTTCTTATTAATTCCACAATGGGTATTTGTTGCTTCTTGTTTTCTGACATTTTCTTTATGACCCTAATTGCAGAGTTCTTGTTTTCAGATAATAAATGCACGTGTCTATTTGCTCAGGTATTATGCAATTGATCTCCAGCTATTAATTAAAGATCTAGACTCAATGTCTCTGAACCTGCCTCCGGATATTTGTCCTTATTGTGTCATACCTGGGGTGCACAAACAGGGAAACCACTCACAGCACTGTATGCACACTGCTCATTCTCTTTAATTACAAAGTCTGAATTCTGGAACTTGCAAAGAAGGAATTACACAGAGCAAAGAATATTTTTCTGATGGGATTTTTATTCTTTCTTCTTCCCCTGCCAGCATTTCTCCCAAGATGCTGACCTGCAAGCATAATGAGATGTTTGTGTTGTTCTCAGCATTACAGATCAAAAGGGGTTTATTTTTTCCTTTATTGTTGCTGCTGTTAATTGCAGGACAAAATTCAGTTGACGTTATGAAGAAGATGAAGATTTCATGGGTGAAAAGAGAAATCTTTTTTTCTTGGTTGCTTTTTCCTCCCAAGAGCCCATTTAGGCAAATATGTTATATGATCCTGTGAACAAATTGTTACTTTTCCAGACGGCCCTGTTTTCTGTGTAAACACTTTAATGTAGCAGTGTACGAGAACAGCACTTTCAATCCAAAACTCATCAAAAATAGACCTTCCAGAACATTTGGAAGTTGTTAGGCTCCAGAAGGAAAAAGGGAAGGAGAGACTGTGAAAAAAAGCTTTTCACCTTCTAACTGCTCTCTTTTTTATATTTCTTAATGTTCTAAAAATCCTACTGGAGAGCTATGAAGCTTTTCAGGGCTCAGAACAGCATGGGTCCCCAAATACAGCAGCGGCGCAGCTGAGAGAGGCAGAAATTGTTTTCAGTCAATTTAGTAAGAAGTCATTACACTTGAAGAGAAAAGTTAATGAGCTTGGGAAGCCGGGATTTGGTAGCTACCCCTTTTATACACTTCCTGTTCCCCTTAGGAAAATCACCCAGCCTCTTTGTGACTCAGTTTCCTCGCCGCCAAATGAGAATAGCAACACTTTCTGACCTCACAGTGTGTCTGAGAAACAGTTGAGTACCTAGAGGGAAGGAGCTAAAAAATTAGGTATTTTTAACACCAGCAGATGCAGCGAGTGTACCTCACTGCAGCAGATTTCCAGCTGAAGAGTCTTCTACTGGAAAAATACTGATTCAATGCCACCAAAATGTTTGGGGAAAATAAATATTTTTTAATATGTTAAAAAATAGCAGTGGATTTTGCTTTTGAGATACATCCAGACTGGATCTGTGCAGTTGAAAATTATTTTATCGGATTAAAAAAACCAGTCATGACAGTGTTGATTTTATCACAGCCAAGTTCTTCAGTGTTTTTATATTTGATGTTTCTACAACTTCTCTTTTGAAGTACTGCTTCACAGGAAGAAAAGAAAGTTTAGCATTTTTTCTTCTAGCCCTTGAAAAAAGGACCATTGCTAACCCACAAAAAAAAAGAATGAAGTTTTGGTTCTTATCTCTCTCAGTAATCACAGCCACCCAAGGATGTGCGGGAGCATTATCTGTACACAAGCTAAAATCCCTGGGAGTGCTGTCAGCAATCTGCAGTGAGCACATGTCAAAATAAGAGAATTGCTGGTTTGTTTGCAAGCTCAAAACACTTTTTTTTTTTTTTTTAATTTCATTTTATATTTCCATTCCCCAAACAAAATAAGTCTTTTGCCTCCAGAGCTGTAGTGTTACAGCTATCATCTCTTTATGCATTCGAGTTCTGAATTGCGGGCGTCTCTGCCTGCTTCTTCTTATGTTAAAATGGGCTGTTGTAACCTCACTGTTTCAAACTAAGATATGCAATCCCTGTGATACAGTATCATAACATTTTGGCATCATTTCATCCTGCGTAAGAAAATGAATGCTATGAGAACACTGGCATAATCTTTTGGCTTTGCAGGCTTGGCTGCCGCAGGCTCAGCTTCTGAAGGTTTAAAAACTTTTATCCCGGTTCAGATAATATTGCCAAAACTTGGGTTGTCATCTATAGAAAATAATTGCTTGTCCAAGTCTCTATGCTAGTTTAATAACAAGTAATTAGTTGAATAAGTCCAATTAATGCCTTTGTACAGATCTGAGATTGGAGTAGGACTGTAGGTCAAGTTTCATTTTAAAATCCATTAGAATTTCTATCACTCCGTACACACCCAGGGCAAAGCTATTATGGGCTTTCCCAGTAACACATATGATTCATTATTTGGACTTGGAGCCCAGATCTAACAATGTATGTATTTAAACCCCTAAAGCCTATCTAGAACAGTAGCATTCACTGTGATCAGGAGCTCCTTTTTTCACCCTTCCCTGAGAGATGTGCTGGACTCGGGGATACCTGTGAATGATGGTGAAAAAAAAAGTTACAGCACATTTGTGCAAGTAGAACACTGCCTTGAAACAACACATGTGAATTTTACTTTAGATGGTACTTCACAGAAGAACCATAAAGTTTCAATGGGTAAACTTCCCCATTGGATCCACACCTAACCAGTGCTGCACTTTTCAACAAACTGTACTTTGTTTTCACGTACAGTTGATGTTCATGCATTCTAATGGGTGACTGTTGCTCCTTGCTTTGATGAACTTCACTTCAGCTCTTGGCTCATGCTTTGACAGTGCACAAGCAGGGAGAGCAGCTTGTACAGCTTTCTCACTGAAAAGCAACATTTGTTTTTGAGATTAACGGGCTGAGCGAGGAAAAATTCACAGCCCTCCAGACAAAATGTTGTCAAGCCATTATAAGTACAAAAGGTTGTGTGCCTGTTTTGCAAGCCAACTCATTTACTGAGTGTCATTACGAGCTCATACACCTCCCTGTTGTGATGTTCTCATTATTAAATTATAGAGGGTATCACAGTAATTTGAGATGTGGACTTTAAGTGTTATTTCTATCCTCTCTCACTGCACTTGATGGTCAGAGCTATCTATTCTTGTCATGCACAGATTTCGTCTGAAGTGGCTTTTCTGTGAATAGTTAGATTAACTGCTGTCTATCTTGAACCACTGTTATGTCTATTCAGATATTAAAAAGAAGTTTAAATTTGATTCTTTTTATTTCATTTTATTTCAAAGTTAAGAGTCATAATCCCCGTGGGATTAGCCCTCACTGTGTTAGATGCAGATTCTGAAGATTTTGAGATGACAGTAATGGTAAGAATGATAATTGCATGTCCCATTTCAAGCTACGTAGATTCAAAAAATAACCATCATCATTGTGGTTTGGCTATAATAAGAATTTCTTTTATGACTTCAAGATCAGTATGAAACAGAAATGTTATGCAAAGTAATGTAAAGAAAAATAAGATGAAAAGCTCAGCTCTAACTGTCAGAAAAAAAGTTCATTCAGCCCACATCCAGCATCTTCAGAAAGCAGACAAAGGTACAGAGATATCCTTCTCTTGTTACATCCTCACAGCTTTCAGGACTAAGTGATACAAAGACTTTCTGGTCCAGAAAAGATAACTGGACTCTTCAGAGCTACTGATGGACTCAGCCTACCAAAAATGTGACTGTCTTTTAAACTCCTTTTTGCTTTGGGCCCCACAACTCCTTACAGCAGTACTTTCCAGAGTTTGCTGACATGTTTTGTGAAGAAGCACGTCAAACATGTTCATTGCTGTTTTGAAGATTGCTGCCTGCAGAGTCTAGAAATCATCCCCTGATTCTTATGCTGAACAGAGAAAAACACAGTTTATGTAAGGTAAACTGACAGCAATCATCTCAGTGGGTTATTATTGTTTGTGATGCATAATTTAAGAGCCAGATTTTCCAACAATTTATGGATGCAATTATACATCTAATTTGCACAGTTATTGCAGACACATATAATATCAGTTACTTGCATGTTCAGCTGGGCTAATGTAGGGCTGGAACAGCAATAATGATCCGTGTGTACATTTTTCCAGGGGATTATGCCACATTTAGCATAATCTCTTCTAACAACAGTAAGTCGAGTCACTAATAGTTTCACACCAGATGCAAACCACGTTGTTTTTCAAGGAACAAACATTTATTATTGTCAATGGACATTGTGTTACAGAAGAAATCTTCTGATACTGGAGCTTAGCAGAAATGCATACTGATTAAACAAAAATTAAACAGTATGGAAAGACCAAGGCATTTCTTTTAAAGTATAGGTCACAGCATAGATGCAACATCTGACTTTTTTCTTGGGGTTTTCAGGCTGACTCACTGCAATATACAGAATGCATATAAATCACATGTATATGTATGTATAGTATGTGTGTTCAACAAGTTTTTATGCAGTGAGGGCTTTGGCAAATTGCATTAGAGACCACAGCCTCTGAAGTATGCAAAAGGCCATGATGCTGGACAGGCTTGTAAAGCCTTACTTGTCACGCACATCACAGAAAGAAGTGTTGCAATTTGTGCTGTAATCCTGCCCAAAGCCAAGCCAGTAATGGGGCCAAAGGTTTTTTTTTATAAAAATGTCCACAAAAATTCAGCCATTGAATCATTTTTGGGAAGATGCTTCAGGAGTTCAAGCTGAACTCAGCTGAGCCCTTAGTTTTGCCCACTGATCCATCATAGAGTAGGAAATAAAGGACTTTGAGAGGAATGATCCCCTGATTGCTGAAGATAAGTAATTGACCTAATGGCAAAAATAAAACAAGAAACAAACAGAAAAGAGCAATGATAATACTGCAGTGACTCATCTTGTTGGTTAGACATACTACTTTACACAGATCAGCTGAACTGAATTCTTCATAAAAGAGACCAAAGTCTCACCATTTAACTGTGTGTTACACTGATTTATGAGGAGAACCACATGAGCATAAATCATCTACAAGAGTTTTTGTCTTGCTCCTTAGTGGTAGCAGAATGATCACATCATGCAGTAAGATATAAATGACTCATTTCATTTCATGGTAAGATAAATCCTGGAAGAAATGGAAGCTTTACAAACTTAAGGCATTCATACACATTCACTTTGACTTCATGGTCTTTAAGACCTTTAAAATAACTTTGAAGTGAGGTTATTTATAAAGAAAAACTACAAACAAATTAAGTTAAATTTACAAGCTAATACACAATGGATATACAAATATCTGACCTGAATGAATGTTTGGCAAAAGTAATTCAAATAACAAATGAACAGTAAGGCACAAAAGGACATCGTCACAATTATGGAGCTTAAAAATAAGACTATTTTTTCCAAGCTTGTCTGCCTTCAAAGGTGTTTAAAACCTGATTCTCCTCCAGCATGTATTAGTGTCAGTCAAAATCTGCTCAGGTCAATGGATTTACACAATTGCAAAATTAGTATAAGTGAGAGGACAATCAGAACTTTTGTATGCTACAAAAATCTCTCTTAATAGCAACAGCAGCAGAGAAGGAGGTAGGAGGTCCCTTTCCAAGACAGGCAGTGTAGACAAACAAGAAAAACCTGCTGAGCTTGTAAATGAGCACTTGTAGGAGGTTCTATAGCATTAATTTAGCCATTAATTCACTCCTTAAAAATTTCCTCTTTCCTATCTTCCACTTCATGTGATATTTAGCAGGATTTGGGTTACACATTTAACATTACGGTGCAGAGATGTGCTTTCCATCACGACACCCAGAAAGAAGTTAGAACTTTAAAATCACATGCTTGTATGGCAGCAGTGCTTCTTGGGTTGTTTGTTGTGAAGCTGTGACAAAGTGCCCCTCCACTCATCGCTGCCAAATCACAGACTGCCTTCTGCAGAGTGCAGCTATGACTCCACCACTGGAGGCCTTGTTTGCCAGATGCATCTGGTTGCTGTGTGTGATGGATACAGGGAAATGTGCCCTCAGGTAACATATTCTCAGCTCTAGCCTCGTGTTTAAGGGCTGCCCCCACTTCCCATGCACTTCACATGCAGGCACGTTTTTGCCATAGGACATCTCTATTCTGTAAATGAACAAGGGAGTCATCAGGATTTCACCAACCCATAGTGACTGTTCAAGCATGTTGGTTCTCTCCAATCCATTGACCAGTTTTAATGGACAATGCAATTTGGTTCAGTGCATAGAAAATAGTGATGGAATATTCATAAAGCCTTTCTTTCATGTGACCCTGGCTTGTAGATGTATCAGAAGTGGACAATTCTCATAGTGGATCAGAAAACCAGGTCATGGAAGCTACTAATAACTGGCACTTCTTTGTTGGAAGACCTAATAGAATCAAAGGAAAAAAGAAGGAAAAAAAAAAGTGGAAATTCAGGAGAATAAACTTATACTTCTTACAGATGGATTTTCCCAGACAACAGAGAGTAAGTGTCTGGAGATGGAAGGTGACTTAAGAAATGCATAATTAACTTCAAACTACCTTATACCATCATTTCTATAGAAAAGAGATTACACTTGCATTAGTAGATACTTAAAGCTTGTCAGGCAGAGAGGAAAAAAAGCTTTTGTTGATATAACTTCCTTAAAACCACTGGGACTTTGCCAGCAGATTAAGCCACAAATAATTTACCCAGAGAATATGAAGTCAGCAATCTTTAGAACTGTGGGAACAGCAAGTGCTGAATAACTCATAAAGTTATAGAAAGATCAGAATGTTACAAATAAACACAGATCATTCTTTCAGATGATGACATTGAAAGGGCTTCCTTGAAATCCAGGTCCTTCTGTCACTTTGAGGCACTGAAGCATTTGGGCAGTTAATTCTCCTTTTGGGGCTCACATTGCAGTATCTGTTCTATACACTGCTCTAGGGCAGCAGAACTCTGACTGGTGTGAAAGTCACTTTCCAACTAATGGAAAAAACAAACCAGTTTTCCTATAGGAGATAGAGGCTGTGTGTGTGGAGGACAAGCAATAGCAGAGCAGTCCTGCCTAAGGGAATCTTCTTTCTTCTGGCAGAGTATCTTTGCCAGCCCAGAACTGCCCTGGAGACAGATTTGTTCAGACTCTCTCTGTAACAGAGCCTGTACTGTTTCTATGTTTGGCTCTGGGGAAAGGCAAGAGTTGCAGAAGACATAACCATCCACCTAGGCAGTGGCACTACCAGTGCTCTCAGCAGGACATCCTCTGTCCTCACCCCTATGCACTCGTATGATCATGAACTGATCGAGAACAGATCAAGTCATGTTGTGATTTCCAGTAACCACCAATATTAAAACCTGAGTTTTTGCCTATGGTAGGTGATCGCTTTTTTCCCTGCACATCCAAGAGACAATAGAAAGAGAAAATGTAGAATTCTCTGACGTTAATTGTTATTCAGACTTCATTCAAAGCTCTTCCAGGCTGTCTATCTTATCTCAGTAGGGTACTGACGTCTTTTACCTTCTCCTGGTCTTGCTGACAAACAGCAGGATGTAAGTTTGGATACATGACCTCAGCTATAAGACAGTTTCTCCTTTCATTTCTTAGCTTCTTGAGGCTTTAGACGGGAATCCCACTTCCAGACAGCTCATAAAGTAATTTGTGACACAGGATGTCCCAGTTACTGTATAGGAATGTTGAAAGCATTTTATTTTCTCCTCTTTGATTTTTATTGGTTGAACTCCTGGTCTTTTGTGAGTAATTACACCATTTGCTTTATGTGTTGCTTTTATAATGACTAATACAAAAATATATATGTGCAAGCAAATGGTATTATATTACTAAGTGATTAACAATGAACAATTAGGATTAATTAAGGCAATTATTTTAATAAATAAGAATTAGTAAAATATATCCATAAACAAAACTATGGCACACATTAAGCTTGGCTGATGCAGGCTAAAGAAGTAGAGTTGTGACAGTTGGGAACAGAGGCAAGGAGGAAACAGAGATGATTAAACAGGAATACCCATATATATATAAAAGATTTAATTAAGGCAGGAGGGACATATATGGACTTGCAAGGGTAATGTATTCGATCTGTTACCACTAGAAATGGGATTCATGCATAGTCATTCATATTTAACCTTCATTTTGTTACCATGATACAAAGTCAGAAAGGTATTAAACTGGCTAATAAGCAAAGGAAAAATATTCTTTTCCATCACTTTTTAGTAGCTTCTTTTTGAGAGCTGATCACAACACTGAGATTAGAATGTATTCTTGAGATTCAGATCCAGAAATTAAATTAAAGCTTTTCTGATCAAGTTTTACACCTGCAGCACTGAAACACTTTGACATTTCTGAATCAATTCATGTCAGTGTTCATTAAGGAGGTTTTTTACTGTGTAGAGTTTTGGATGAGCTAAAGCAACTTATCTTGTGCTGTTTTATAGTGTCCCACATCTCCTGAACTGCCACATCACCACAGTACATTGGGTTGCCATGCTGAAGGGTGGTTCTGCTCATGCGGCACCACAAGTAAGAGTTTTCCATGGGTTAATCTGTCCAATTAAATGGGTATGGTCTATTATTAGCTATTGTAAACCTTTGGCAAATTAAACATCAACAGCAAGATGCTAATAAAGCTGTAAAGGCAAAGAAGTAAACTTCAAGATTTGATATGCTAGATGGTGCCAACAGTTTTCTTTCTGTAATAAAGTGTTTCAGTAGCCTGGGGTTCTCAAAGCAGGATCAAATCTCAGTAAATGATTGCTATAAAGTTTATAATAAGAATGAATATAAGAGAAAGTATAAGGAGAAAATTCAAGAGATATAATTTCTCTTGAAACACAGAAATCACAGAATCAGAAACACTAAGGTTGGAAAAGATCATCCAGTCCAACCATCCACCTATCACCAAGAGTTCTCACTATACCAAACCCGTCAACGCAAAATCAAAATGTTCCTTGAACAAACAGACAATGAAATTCCCAGGAATTTTGGGAAGACATTGTAGTGTCAAAATATGGCCTGTCTAGTCACATGATATCAGCCAGTAAATAGTGTTTACTCTGGTGTAAAATGCAGTTCATTCTCTTTTGATTAGATGTACTGGCACTATAAAAATGTCACACTCTCCCTTTCTGCGGAACTCAGCTGCTGATTCAGCACTTGTTTGCTGTTGTGAAGAACTTCGAGTCTCAACCGACGCTCGTAAAACAACTTGGCTCCAGTAAAACATACTGCCTTTTTGTGGATGTTGAAGGTCAATAGAATGACATGAGTACACGCACAGCTAAGAAACCAAAGCCCCCAGCAGAGATTTTCTCCGTCTGCATATCGTTGTGCTTGAGGTCTTTGTCCTCTCTTTTGGCTGTGATTGAGGAACAACCTTAAGTGCATGGTTAAGGACTTTCCTGAATTAGTGCCTAGATTCCCTTTTATGCAGTTAAATGTTTTTGATATTATCGAGATCTTCTCCAGTCTGTAATCAAGAGCGTGTCAAGGACGTAAAGAATTGAGCAGAACAGAAACCAGAATCATGCTTCCAGTGTCCCTTGCCCAACCTGAATGACTCCAGATTCTTTACAAACTAGCAAACTACATGCTTTGAAGGGAACAGTGATTCATTATAACAGAAGTTAAAAGCAGAACTTTAGGGGGAAAAAAAAAAAAGTTTACTTCAGTCCAATCTTAGGGAGCTAAGAGGAACACAGTTCTTTTTTTTTTCTTCCCTATCTCTGAAGAACATCAAATTGATACTTACCTCCCTCTTAGGAGAAACAGAATTAGAAGTACTTCAATTCATAAATATCTTGCTCATTTCTCTTCAAAGCTTCCTGAAAATACAGAGAGAAAGGAGTGTTCTCGCTTTATTACTGCTTCAACAAGCCCAGGCCCCACAGTTCACCTGCATCTCACAGCCATCGACAAGGGCAGTTACACTGAGGGGTGACAGCTCTTGCTCTGTCTGCTGGTGGAGCAGAGCTCCTCCAGTCCATTTTTTATCACGTTATGACCATTCGATCAAGCCACCATTTGATCACGCACCACTGGCTTCTGTAACCAGGCTCTTGCCTCACTTTCTTTCCACCAATAAAGAGGCTTCTGTCACGGTGTTACTCTGCCATGTGCAGCTTTGGAGGAAAGAGAAGGTGTAAAGGGAAGAAGGATATCTTGAGGTTTGCTGTTTGGAGTTGGCTCTGTGTTGTATTTCACTGTGTAAGCAAACATATGCATGATTTTCTCTTTAGGTTTTCAGGCAGAGCAGTTCAACAGGCAATTTCCTGTACTACGTAGTGTTATAATTAGGATTGCCACTGGAATGAAACCCAGTGCTCCCATATTATTGTATTACACCATGTTAGCATTTAATTGTTACATCTGAGAGACGCACACCCACATTTTGAGTGGGTAACTTCTCATACCCTGCTTTTTTACATCCTGGCTTTAAATTCCCTTTATTATTCCTCTGTAAATGTGTTTATGTACATATGTGTAATGGTAGAGGACAAGAGCAAATCATGACAGTCTCTTGTGATTATTTGTTGTCTGTACAAAGGCATTCGCACATGCATCTGAATCTTGGTTCAAGTGGAGCAGGACTGACAAGAGAAAATGTTTGGATTTCATAATAAAGGGACACATGAAGCTTCAAGACCAGCTGTGCCAATGCAGGAATCCTCTCAGGTTTTGCTCAGAAACATCTGTCAGATGAACCTGCCCGAGAACCACACCAGGTTTAAGGGATCAGACTTTCTGTTTCCACTTTGATGAAAAGTCACTTTGACATTGGTGGTACTATTCCTGGCCACTGTATTATTCACGCTTTACATGGTTGGTCTTTAGGCTTGCAGAATAAAAAGGGGATGCTGGAGAGAATAAATGTAATAACAGCTTGCAAACTACAGAAATGACGTGTCTTAGGAGCAGCTTGTCTGCATATCATTTCTGGTTGTAGGCAAGAGCCACTCGAGTTCATTAAGAGCGAACGGAAGTCCTTCAGCCCCAGATTCCTGTCATTTCATTTGAAGAGGAGGCCTCTGGCATGTAACCAGATATATTCCGGGTTTTTCGGCTTGCTGATCTTTGCCTTCAGACTTCTGGCCAGTATTAATTTACATAGGCCTGAAACAAGCGTGGCGCTATCCGTCTTCTTGAGTTACATGCAGGGAACACCAATAAACTTCCTGATGTAACTAATGGAGGAAATTGGGAAGGAAGGAACAGTCTATCAATTATCAATTGGATAAAAGCAGAAGGAATTGGGCAAATTAAAGTATATGAAGCAAGTACTTCAATACTAAGAGCTGAGACTCAAGAGGGAACTGTGAGCTCCTGTGCATTTCAACATACTGAGTATAAATGCATTTACAATGTGGCAGCAGAAGGGAAAAAGAAGAACAGAGGTGGAGAGCATAAGGGTAAGAGAAAGCACTTTTTGGAAAGGAAAAAGAAAATGCTGATTTGTTCCTAGATGGGAGAGATGCAGATCTGACACATTTCACAACATGTGGAAATGAACATGAAGCTCTTTGTGAGCCGCACACTTCTTGTGCTGTTTGTTTGCATTGTTGGGTATTTTGGGGAGTATTCTGATACCACCCCTATTTTGCTCTGATCTCCAATTAAATGAAAATTCAAAAGTCATTCTGTGTAGTTTTTGTTGATTCCTGTGAGAACAGTGTCTCCATATTTCAGTACCGAATCAGACTTTCGGAAGGAGCCTGAAAAAGAAACTGGAACATCACCAAAGAAGACAAAGCCACTCAACTGGGACATTCTGTGACTGATGCTCCATCACCATCTTCCAATCAATTTTTCTTTCACCTGTGGTTAAATCTGCTCTACTTCCAAAGATAAAATAATGCATCTCAAACACATTTATAAAGTTCTGCCTGCGGTCTCCAGTGTGTGTTTATTATCCTTTGTGCAACCTATTTCTGCGTGTTTCCTAATCAGGAATAATAGCAATAATAATAATAGTAGTAATAATAGCAATTGTGCTTCCTAGTGAATGAATAAGTTCTCTTTTCATATCCAGATCTAACATTAATCCATAATATAAAAAAGACAGAGAAAGAAAGAAATCAAGTGAGCAAAACCACATGTTTTGCCTGCTAGACAATCCCGCAGTATGCTTCTGTGAGGTCATGAGTTAGAGAAAAAACAGAGAAAAAAAAACTAAAAATGTGACACACCCTTACTTGGGTAATCCTTGAGCGCATGCCTAAAACTGAGCATGGTTAAGTACTTTTGTGGAAGACAGAGTGAGCAGAGGGATTTCCTTCACTGATGAGCTACTTGCGATTTGTTCTTTTCAGCTGTGGGAATCAGAATCGGAAAAGATGTTGATTGTTCAGCCTCCTTTTCCAAAGCAAGGAAAACACTGTTTATAAGAAACTTCAAAAGCCCCTGTCACAGATATCAAGTCTATATACTGTATGCCTTTGCCAAGTCAAATTAGGTTATTTTACTTGATATTAAGTTTGACAAGCAAAGAGCCTATGAAAACCAGAATCCCAACTGGGTGTGCCTCCCACAGCTCACTCAATTTTTTGGTGTTAAAATTCCTACAGTAGCTCTGTTCTTCACGCTCAGCTTATATTTCTGTCTCTATTTATCTTGTCTGGAAATGTACCTCATTATGTCCTAGACATCTTCTAATATTCAGATTCTTCAAGAATGTGAACAACACAAGTAGACTTTGTTTTGGCTAGCAAACCGGTCTTACCACATGCGGATGTCTCCGTGGTCTTTGGTTTCTATTTACCTCAACAGATTATAAATTCTATTATCATGCTAATTTGTAGGTCCACTGAGTATATCAGACTTGTGGGCTCCTCGGTGCTATAAAAATACCCTTCTGCTAAATAGTTTCCTGGCAGTGGCAATGACAAATCAATTTGGGTATTAACAGCCTTACATAATTAAGAAAAGTACTAATAACACGTTTCATTTTAAAAGAGCAGGACAGTCTTGATGTGGACAGAGTGAGCACAAGAGATCTCATTCCATACTGCTTATTCAAGAAGAGCTTCCACTAACTTGCTTTGACTGTGTACTGAAAACAGGATCAGGTCTTTGAGACGTGCAGTGGCCCAAACTGCAGTGAACTATTCAGGCAGACATAATACAGCACTTTGCTGAATAAACCTACTTTAATTGCAGAATGACATTTCTATGAATTAGGTGGTTTGCATACAACCCCTACAAAATATTCAACTTATAAAACAGGCACCCACAAAGGATAGCAATTTAAACATTGTCTAGTTCACTTTTATTCTGTGGTTTTTAAATGGAATATTTTTTACAAATAATTTCCTTCATCTTGGACACAATATTCCATAAATATACATGGAAATGTTGTACTTCTCTTTCTCCTCTGATGCCTGGTCCTCTCTCACCAAAAGTGTGTGCATAGCCTAGTTGAAATACAGGTCTAATTTATTCTGACTTTGGTTTCTGCATAGCATAGGCACAGAAGCACTTATGCTAATGAGCGTTGGGGATGCTGCTCTATAATACTTTCATATTATCCAGCTTCCCAACACCTTCTAACATGCCAAAATCCTTACAGTACTCTCAAAATCTTTAGAGGAAGCTCTCAGCTGTTCTCTGGCTAAATATAGAGCGGACCCTTTTTCTAGCTTCCCAAGAAGATGCTTTTCCAGCCTCCTGTTTCCCAGTTAGCATTAATTGTATCCAGAGCAGGAGCTCTGACAGAGTGCAGCGTGGCATGGCCCATAGCTGAAGCTGACCTGCCCTGTGGTCTGACAGTGTTCCTAAGGAAGATGAAACAGAAACCTCAGCAGCATGAAAGAATCTGCATCAACAAATAAACTCCGTTTACTCTATTTTTGAATGAGACTCCAACTTTCTTTTTGGTGAAAAAAAAAAAAAAAAACATTTCTAGAAGAATAAGAAATGGACCCTTTCTTGAGAAGAAACCAGTCAAACCTTTCCTAAAACTACTTAGTAAAGAATGGCCTGTCAATCACAAGCAACACAAAATAAGATGGGGCAATTCTGACTGCACTCATTACCTTCCTATCAGCTTTGTCTTCTCCCTGGCTCAGTAATGGGTTTGGAAAGATTTGATGATTTTTCAGGTTCTTGCTGTTCCCGTATCTGTCAGCTTCCTGACTAGAAAGGGCAAGTCCTCATCATTGCCAGCAGGCAAACTCAGAAGGATTATAAGTATTACAATATCTGAACATTGGCCAAAACGTTTCCAAAAGACACTCATTGCTATGTATTTCCCGTCATCATCTCAGAAGCCCACTAAACTGACATTCCCTAACTTCACAGTTCAACAC
This sequence comes from Phasianus colchicus, assembly GCF_987193195.1. Classification (NCBI taxonomy): domain Eukaryota; kingdom Metazoa; phylum Chordata; class Aves; order Galliformes; family Phasianidae; genus Phasianus; species Phasianus colchicus. Next base: position 10,240,064 of record NC_143450.1, read on the forward strand.
TATTATTTCAGCATTTGTACTTCTGGTTTAGGTGGCAAGAAAAACCGAAACAGCATTTAAATGTGTTTTTCAACAGAATAAAATATGAATCTGCGTGCATATCTTTCCTAATCATACTATTAAGAAGTATTATTTCCCCTTTGCTGATAATTGTCTCAATCTTCAAGAGGAGTCCCTGGCATGATGTGATCCCTGTGTTTTCAGAGGCAGGCAGTGGTAAAGAGAGAGACTGGAGGGGCTGGTAGAGTGGCACATGGAAGTGACATCCCCTTTATCTTTACACTCCCATTTATACTTGCAGCCCAGCAGAGTCATTTCCACTAGGCTGGCATAAAACAGCCCATGAGATCCTTAACTCATTCTACATACCAGTGTCTGTCAGTGGGCCAGAATGAGTGCTGGAGTGGTGTAGGGGTGTCTTTTTGCCCCTGCTGTGCAGTCACTCTGGCTTGATGCTGTTGAATGGCACATCTTAGTAGTGCAATCTGGCAACTGCCTTAGAGCCAAGCTGGCACCAAGTATCTGCATTGCATCACAAAACCCAAAATAAGAGACCTTTACTTACCGCAAAGGAGAAAATGGTGGAAAAACACTGTAGTAGAAATCCCATGCAAGTAAAAGCCTGCAGTTTTATAACCAAGCAGTAGGTCAACATGTGTAAATTTAACTGTCGCAGTCTCATACAATTTAATCAGTCCACATAAAAAGTCTGAGAATGCCACTTTATTGACTACTCAGTAAATGCAGTGTGCATTACAGGAGAGAGTCTTGTCTTACATCCTGGGGATAATGTCACTGGTTTGGGATTCATAAATGAGGTCTGTACAGGAAGAGGGGATTACGCTGGCAATGCGAGAATTCACCACAAGGAATATTTACAAGCTATAAATCCAGTTGTTAATTTCAGGTTATCAAAACCAATCACTGTATCTCAGTTCTCAAACAACATCTGATCGTCATCATCATCACACCAGTAATCAGCCACTGCAGAATGAACATGCAGTGAAGCAGAATTTCCTTAACTGTATTGCGCTCGTTTCCTTCACTAAACATTGAATTGCAACCTCAATTAACAAGACATTTCTTCCTTAAGCTGGAGTGGGGGTGGGGGGGGGGAGAGGTCTTCAAGATGGCCATGGAAATATATGCACAGCTTGCAGGAAGCAGAAATGTGTTTGCAATTTGCAACAGGAGGGAAAATAAAAGGCTGAAAAGAGAGATTGATTCCAGTTTTCAGACTATTAAATCAATGTCAACTTATCAAATCCTTGTATTTCCTGGAATGAGAACAAAGGTAACTTAAATGAATATGCTTCCAGATTTGTGATCTGTTTACAGTTATATTGTGCACTTATTAACAGTATGACTATTCAACCACAATTAGAAAGACTACTATGTTGTGTGTTTTTTTTTTTTAATTTCATGTGTAAATTTTGTACTTAGAAAAAAGTGATAAACAAAAATCAATCTCTACAGGAGCTGTTCAGACAAGTACACTTCAAGACTTTACTACCAACAGCTGTACTGAAATATTTATACAACCACACTACATAAGTTGCCAGCTGTTCTAATCTCACACACCCTACAGCTCATACAGTGCCTCGCAAGTTGTTCTGTAGTACCATCTCCCATCAGTTCTGAGACTGACTTTTATGTTCTATTTATCTATCTGTCTGTCATCACTGTGATTCCATTGTCTTCAAATGGAGCTGTAATCAGTTAACCCAGATATGACAGCAGAGCATAACCCATAAAGCCCTGTGATGGGGAAAGACCTATTGGGTTGCAAAGATTGGTATTTTCCAACATCAAAAATTTGCATATCATTACAATTAAAAAGAAAAAAAAAAAAACAGAAAAACCTTATACAGATCTTTTATAACACAAGACATCTGCAGTTTGGATCTGCTGCATTCTAAGCAGCAGCAGAGATACAGCCTTTGATCTTTTTTTCACCTTCTTCTCACTCAGTCTTCTTTTCTGCATTTATACTAATCAGCTTTTATTGTCTCAAGTGAGAGGATCTGTATGCATCCTTGGGGTTAGTAATCAACAGTGCTCTCGAGCTGTGATCTTGATGAAAGATTGACTGGGTTGAATAAACAGGTCAATCCTAACATGGAGATTATCATTGAAAATCAGCTGTCAGAAGCCTTACTTAATTTATTCTGACTTCATATCACAAAAAGCAACAGGAATCCTTCTTGAACAGTTCTGGCATAACTCCAGCAATGACAAAGACATTTTGATCAATGGCTATGCGTATTCATTTACAATGAAGTCAAGCATGGTATGTCCTCACTAGCATCCAACAAATCATTGCATGCTATTTATTCTTCTCAATCTCTTCTCTGTGGAAAAGGACCCAACAGATTGGATTCGGAGCTCTGTGGAGCTGGTGAAAGAGATTCCACTGGATTTCGGATAAAAGTCTTCACTGCTTGTTTTCCCACAGTTCTATACTCTTCATGTTTTGCTTCCATTATGATGTCTGACAAACAAGTCTCATAAAACAAGAGAGAAAAATGAAATGTCTGTATTTCTCAAGCTTTGCATTTTGATATCGTCTTTCAAGAAACCCATGAAGTGCTGAAAGTTGATGCATTTGCCTACTTTTGTTTGTTTGTTTGTTTGTTTGTTTGTTTGTTTCCTCAGAACTACTCTGTTCCTATTTCAAACTTCTAAGGAATTATGAAAAAATGAAAATCTGAATAATGTTACTGCTGGCCATGAGTGCTTCATCTGTTTCATTCAACTGAAGTTCAGAAGCTCAATTGAATTTTAGATTCATTCAGTCCATTTGTGGTTGGAGATCTGCAAATCAGAGGTCAAGTGCAAAAAAGATAGGAGTAGAGTTATAATCTTCTATATCAAATTAATAGATTGTACCCAGAAAAGAGTAATAGATTATTTTGTCCAAGCATTATGCATATGAATAATTGTATGATCTTTCACAAAGAAACCTAAAAAACGGGACAGAAAATGCTTCTGAAAATTTGGAATACCTCTGGAATTGTTCTCATCTCAAAGTCTTGCAGGGAAACAAATTCAAAGCAACTGAAAAGATCACAATTGCTCATTTAGAGAGATTAGTAGGAGAAGTACAGGAAAGTGTTTGAAAATGTTCACTGTTACATTAGGATAAACCAATGCTTCCACTCTGAACAATACCTAAGAAAATCCCGGGCAACACACAAGTGCAGAACCATTGAAAGATGTCTTTACTTGGGCAGGTTTTAAGCTTTTGTCCTCAGTAATATACGATGAAAAAAGAGCTGTCTGTCTAGGTGGCAAGAACATCAGATTTAAGTGAATGGGAATCAAGTAGAGAATGGACAGGTGCAAACATGCTGCTCCTGAATTCAGAAATCAGCCTCCAACCATTGGGATGTGGATGAACCTTGCTGGGGAAGGAGGTTTCTCAGTGACTGCCTCCACTGCTGGGTTTCTCCTGCTTTCCTCTGAAGCAGATGGGAATGCTGTGATTATGGAAGAGTTCGATTCTTTACAGACTGCTGTTATTTCTGCAAAATCCTGAAGTACACAGCATGCTACAGACAACAGCGGTGCCTTTGTGTGTGACAAAACGTGCCGAGGACACGGATGAACAGCCGTGAGGAAGTCGGAAGACAAGTTTTGCAGCCTGCTGATAAAGGAATTTCTCGAGAAGTGATGATTCAGGCTTCACAAGAATTGCCCTAATTGTGCAGAGATGCCTGTCTGGCTCTCTCCCTGCCTGTGCACAGCAACTGGGACAGGAAGAGACAGTTATACCATGAGATCAGCTCCTGCCTCCCCATGACTGCTCCACCCCATGCATCTCCATGTGCTGTTCTGAGAAGGTACTAGCCATTAGAGGCAGGGACAGATCAACAGGTGATGTTGCTTTTTTTTTTTTTTTTTAATGCTTTATTGTTGGTTCTGCTGGGATTTGAGCTGATAGGGAAGGTTCACATGGCTTGAAGGCTGGTGCTGTCAGCAACCTGGAAATGAAACTAAATCATACAGAAATTGGGGTGAGAGGTCCTTCATCATGCTGACTTGTGCCTGGTACATGGCAGCTGGATGACTGGACTAGATGATCTTAGCGGTCTTCCTCAACATTAATGATTCTATGATTCTGTGATCAGAGAGGAGATCTGCCAGGAGGACATCCAGCTGCCCTTTCTCTCTGGTCTGTTTGCATAGGTTGCATCCGTGATAGCTGAGGAGAAAGAAGAGAGCAAGGCAGAGGACTGTGTGAATTGAGATGGCCCATGGGGGTGGAGAGGGAAGGAAAATGAAAGAATATTTAAAATAAACAAATTTACATCCCAGGAAGAGCTCTTCTCAAGAATCCGTGTAGAACTGCCTGCAATCAGTTAATCAGCATAATTGTCTCTAATTAGAGTCCAGAGGCACAGCACAAACATAGCTGCTTTACAGAGAATTGGGTAGGGGTCTGGGGAGGGCAAAAAGGAAAAAGTTTCCAATGCTCTGTTAATGACAATCATAACTCTCCACACAGCCAGGGAGTCTTCGACTCTAATTAGAACCATTCTTGCCGAAATGGAAGGCGACATGATTTGTGAAAAAGACACCCTCAGCATGTAATTTTCTATGTAACAAATCTAGAAAGATGGATGCTCTTTGATCTCAATTCTCCTGTTATTGCTGTTCACACTGGGAAGGGCGCTTTAATGAAACAATCTCAAGGTAATTTACCGCCTTTGAAGTCCTGAAATGTGCTGCCAACAAAATTTCTGGTTTAGTGGAGGCTGCTGCAGCAGTCACTCAGGGTTGCTTAATGGAGCACCAAAACTGGAACATCAAGACATCAAAGGTGAAGGTGCCATGTGATTAATAAACTAAGCTATTCATTTGTTTCTGCCTCAGAGGCAATCTGACAATTTATTGTCACTAGCTAATTTACACTTTGTGAGTACTTGCTCTTGATAGTTGTGCTGCCTATAGAACAAGATAAGTGATGTTTACATGAAGAGAGGAGGAGAAAAGACCCTTTTAAATCTGAGGAAAGGAAGGGGAAAGGAGGGGCATTTTTGGAATCCATTGTGGGAGCAGATCAGACTGCAGAACTTTAGAGAACAGAAGCTTGACCAGAGAGACCCGTTTCTGCATTTTTCTCTCCCCTCCTGCTGAGTCCTTGGACCATCTCCTTGTTTACATCTTGTTGCCAGGAAACAAATCCCAATTAAAAGTGGATTACAAGGCAGTGAAACAGCATTGTGATGAGCGAAGAGTTACACCAATGCATTTCTATTTGATTTGATGGCTAAGCCAAGGGTTTCAATGATACTGGGCTGGAGAAGGTGGGTCATACAAGTCTCTACTGATGTCTGGAGTGGCGGCCAGTCCAGCTTTTGAGGAGATGGTGTTGAGCCCATCAGCTCCTTTCTTCAGATTAAAAACTACGGCATTCATTGCCTGCTGAAAATGCCCTGTCACCGGGTCCAGCAGGACTTCTCTCCCTTGAGAAAGCCTGTAGTGAAATGGAGCTGCGCTGAAAAAAAAAAAACTGTGGGGAAAAGATGCTTTCACAGAGAAAGTAAGAGCCCATTTGAGATAATGCAGAGTGATTGCTTTTGATTCTGCCTCCTCTCCTAATGAGCCACACCTCTCATTCTAAACAGTTGAAAGCAATGTGCTTGTAGATTCATCTACACTCTCCTATTCTCATGCAATACCAAGTGGAAGACAAAATATTTGTGTAAGAGTTCTGGGAGTGTAATTAGGATGTGGAGTTTGATAACACTGCCTGCAATAAGGAGGCGTTTGGGGGAACATGAAGTGGGAAGGCCTGAAGAACAGGGAGACATGGGATGGGTACCTCCCAGATTAGATCTGCAGTTGAACTCTCACTCCCTGTTCCTGAAAGATGCCCTTTCCCAGGTATGCCAATGCAGCAGGAGGGCAGCTGACTGCCAATCTGCCTTGCTCTAGGGCAGAGAAACAAGGGGCATCCGGTGGAAGGCACTGAACATCCTTATCTAGCCTGGGATATTAGAGCCTTCCAAAACCTCAGGCTACAGGGAGGTCATACACAAGGAATTTGGTTTGATGTGTGTGAAATGGCTAATGAATAGGACACTTTTCATAAAATTTATATCCTACTTCAGCCTTTCAGTCCTCTCTCAGGAATTGGAATGGTCAGATGCAAATTCAGTTCTGATTTTGCAAAATTAGGTTGGAAATCTCAGGTTGAAAAAAGCCCAGATTCTTACTAAGGTATGATTCTGAACATGCTGTTGTGTTGTGTTTTGAGCCTCTCCTGTGACACAAGCCCACATCCCCATGGCAGCTCATTTTCCAGAGCAGCCATGTGCTGACTGTAGAGTGTCAGAGCTGTGCAGTGATGCGTCCACAGAGACTCTGCCTAATGCTTGCACCTGGGTCAGACAAATATTCCACAGTTCTTGAATACATACCAGCGTGCCTGAAAATGTTGTACCTTGGCTTGCTGCAGCAGCATGAGACAAGGCATCTGAGGATATCCTCCCACACCTAGGTCTGGAGCACAGAGGAGCAAGACAAACAGGTTACACAGGCAGAGTTAGGTGGTCTTGAATTTATAGCGAAAAATAATGTGCCAAACCAGTTTATTGGAAGATCTCCATATGCCAAGAGAGGATGTCACAACTACTAGCCAATATTAACCACATAATGTGTGGGCACAAAACATATTTAGAGTCAACCTTTTCATGAACTGGTTACAAGCTCAGTTCACAGTGGAAGTGTGGGCTATTTTTGGTCCTTAGAATGAGGCTAGAGATATGAGAGCTGCCTCTGATGGCATGTTGCTTTTCAGCTCTGGTGGAAGGGGATGTTCAAAGGTATGTAAAACTAAGGAACAATAATAAAGAAATAAACTAAGGAACTGCTATCAAACCTGGGAGAGGTATTGTTTCATGAGCTGTTGAAGCTGGAGGCAGTACCTTGGTTCTGGTTTTTGAACCCCTTACAATCTGCCTTCTCTAAACACCACTGTGCAGAGAACCCAGAGGAACCACAAACTCCAGCAAGGCAGAGAAGACTGATTTTATATATATATATATATATATACACACACTTTTTTTTTTTTCCTTTTTTCTTTCTTTTTTTTTTTCCTCCTTCCCTCCCTCTCTCTTCCCGCTCCCCCCCTCCCACCCTCTTTTTTTTTTAAGAGGAAAAGGCTGCTCATTTCTTTGCTCCATGGGGGTTAGCATGTAGCATCCTGGCTCCTGTCACTAAGAAGCATGATAAGACTTCAAAGAGTACAGTGCAGGGCAGATACAGGCAGGCAACAAGAATGGGGCTAATAAGTAGCCTGTAAAAAAAAAACAAAATACAAAAAATACAAAACAACAAAACAAACCACCAAATAGAAAAGAAACTCTAATGAGCCACCCAGATCATATATGATATGATCATTTTCCATCTTAAATAGCCTCTTTTATTAGCAGGTTTAGAGGACCCCAGACAGCGGCAAAATATTATCTGAGGTCCATAGCCATGGGCATAGAGCAAGGAAAGTGAATTTGAAGACCTAGCTACATCTGGAGTTTATCAGCTCTTTTCCTGGCTAGTATTACAGTAAACAATTATCTGTAGATCAGGAGACAGCAGGGACTTTAAAGACCCAAATTACAGAGAAAGGGAGAGAGAGAAGGAGAATACAAGAGATAAAAAGGAGTCTATGCATCTTATCGTACTAATGAAATCAACCTGACAATCATGGCAGGCTGCAAGGGTATTACACTGTCTGGTATTAAATGAGCAGTTACAGCACAGGCTCCTGTATCAAACAGCAAATAGACACGAAAGAGAAGAAATATGTACCGCTAGGTCAAGGCGAGTGATTTATTGGGAGCAGTTAGAGAGCTGGTCAGTTTTAAGCCCTCCTCAAGCGTGCTGTCAGGATAACAACATATTCAAATGCTTCGATTAGCATTTCAAGGGACAGGGAATGTTCTGCCACTCAGAAAACCTCGGTGAGCCCTAAAACGCAATTAATGAGGAAACAGCAATTGCCCGCAGCTGTTATTCTGTTTATGTGCAGAGCAATCACCTGTTGCAAAGGCAGCAATAATCCAGCCTGTTCTGTGGACACATTTGACTAATTTTGACTGTTTCAAACTGCGATGCTTTGCTCTCCTTGAACTTGCTGCAAAAAAAAGCAGCTCTTCCAGTGACTGGAATCAGCATGAGCCAGATTTGGTCCCAAAAGGCTGTTTTCCAGAAGCACGGGAGGTAATATTACCATGTTCCTCAATGGAACAGATGCAGTGAGGACTGTTAAGTCCTGCTGTATTTTTATAAGGGCCTGGTGGAAACATTACCAGTTCTTATAAATTTCCTTTTTTTTTTTTCCTTTTTTATCCACAGTTTCAAGATCTTTTAAGATGGAGATAACAGCCAACTAATTCTACAACTGGAAAAAGGCACATGACACACAAACTGGACTTTGGGACCAGCACTGAAATAGTGTTGTTCAGAGATCCTTCTGAGACACAGTGGGAATGGTGATCTCCATATTATTTTTCATAAATATGGCTTCACAGTCCCTTACTGCTGCTGTATAAATTGGATAAGGAAACAGATTTTTTTTTAATGTTGAAGCATGCCACTGATCCATAGGAAAGGAAAAAATAGGAATCTCCATGAATACTTGCCCATCTCTGGAAAGTAGGGAGATTTTGCTATGAATCAGCTCCCAGAACTTGTGCTTGGCTTTGTTTTCAACTCTAGACAAGTTTAATGAACAAGAAAAAGATGGGAAGCAGCCATTTTAAGCAACTTGTACAGAAAGCTAAAGATAAGCAAAATCTTGGGCAGTTTTTACTGGTCTGAGGATGTAAAAGACACCTGAAGTCTTCCCACACACCACTCAAAGTATGCATGTACCAAGAAAGAAGCATGTTTCAGGCTGAAACATGACTTTGGCTATTTTGCTTTGGCAGAATCCACTGCAGCCAGGAAAAGCAAAGACAGTAAATTATTTGTTCCCATGGAGGAGGTAGAAAGGATACCTTCTCAGGTACGCTCTCATCTAGACGAAGGAGCAGATGATAACCACTTTGGAAGCAGAACAATACAGTATAAATCATTAGCCAGCAGTTTATACTGAGCTTTGAAAAAATTGATTTGAACCTGAGAGTTATTCTTTCCTCTTGTCTGTTTTTCTAGACTAAGATGGATCTCGTTGGCCTTGAGAAGATAGCAAAGGCTGACATCTTCCCCACTGCACCGCGTTGAAGTGCAATCCCCATCACATGCTGAAGGCAGAGCAGTGCTCAGAGGTGTCCCTTGGGTTTAGGACAATTTCCTGAAGATGCTCAAGCCTGTTTGGCCCATGGAGCTGACGTATCTCAGGCCAGCTGAGGTACTTTGAACAACTCTTCCAGAACTTTTGCATTGATCCTCTGCCTAGGTGTATAGTTCTGATTTTGTCTGTGTCATGGGAAGATGTCATCTTGATCCCTCTACAAGGCTTTCACATACAAACATTTTGTTTGAAGGAAAAGAGAAAGAAAAAAAGGAGTGACAAAGAACGCTTAATCAGTATTACTTGAGATATTTACGTTCACACTTGACGATGAGCAACATGATATATTTCCATTCCCGTTCATGTGGCTAAAAACTTTTATGCAATTGCTGCAACTTACTGTTTAAAAATGAATAATGACACACGAAGGCTTCTTAATGGATATGAATTTTCTAAAGAACAAAGGGTAAGGTTCTCTGTTTATACTACTGGCTCATCTTGTATGACTGTAGAGGATGGATTCCCCTGAGCTCAGGGGGCTTCTTTCAGGATAAGGAAATTTGAATTATGTGATAACTATCCTTCCATCGTGGGGCAGAAGGAATTGTGAGGGTGTATCTTCTTGATGCAACATGACAGCACTGGGCAAGGCAAGGACACAGGAGAAAAGCAAGTGGGTGGAATCCTAGAATACATTTCCTTTGGAGGAGGTTTGTTTTGATAATGCTGGTCCCAACTGCTTGGCAAAACTTCCTGGGCTAGCTTCTCACTCCATGTAAATCAGAGAACGTAAGCTCATTCATTTTATTGGGACTGGGTCTATTTATAGCATCTGAGGACTGCATCCAGTGTTTATGATGATGTAAGAGCATGGAACAGATATATCAGAAAGTTCTTTTTCCAGGCTTGTTCTTTTTAAGTGCTCAGCTGAATAGAACTCATAAAGGATGATTAATAGTTAGTAAACAAGGGCTGTTTTGTCTTACGCGGCAGAACGTTAGAAGTTATTTTGCACATTAGACAGCACCTGAATTAGTTATTTTGTCAGCTAGTCAGGTCTCGAAAGGAAAAGTACTGCAAATATTCTCTCCCTCTCTCTCTCTCTCTCTCTCTCTCTTTTTCTCTCTCCCCTTTAATGGTTTCCATCTCTATCTCCTTATTCTTCCTGAGGCAGTTATCAGTGCATTTTTTCAGATTTCCCAGGCAGATACATTATCTTGTGATACAGCCCATGGTTGTGAATGTCACAGCTTGCTGTTTGACATGATGTCTCCCTAAGAAGATGCACCACCCTGGGGGGCAGGGGTGTGGTGAAGTGACTGTACCTTTCTCAGCAATCATACTTAAATAAAACAACTTAGAAGTATCTACATGATATCCTGTACTAAGCATCTTACCACAACCTTAAATGAAAGGCAGCCTAGCTCTTCCTTGTTCTTCGTGGTTGTCCTTCATGGCACATCCAGCAGGAATAACACGTCGTCTGTCATTGGCCCTTTTCTTTAGTAAAAGTCCACCTCGCTGGTTCTAAAGGCCACAAAAAGTTATTTTGTTTTGTTTTCCATTGATTATAGCCAAGTTTGGATTGTTCTTCTGAAGAGGACTGATCCTGGGAGCAATTTAGGGCTGATCAATGGTCTTTGGATGTTAAAAGCATAGTACGGCAGGGGGGTCTACTTGAAGAAGACGGAAGACCAAATCTTGAGCACTTTTGTTCATTAGAATTCCCATGACACTTTTCTCAAGATTAATAATTGCAGGCCTGGAAGAGGAGGGTTGACAGTTTAATCTGAAGCAACATGCATTCTGCCTGCCATGATCCTCCTCAGTTTCACTTGGATTTGGTTCTCCTTCACTTCCACTCCTGGAACAGGGTCATAGGTTGCTAAACAGCTGATATGTTGCACCCCAAAGGTGAATGCATTCCAGCAACAAGTAAAGCCATCTCTTTGTAATGCCTGCCTACATGATGAATGCTGGTTACTAGTAACATCAAGAGATTCTGTAGGAGCAGAATGTGGTCCTTGACTGTAAATATCATGCAAAGGATGTGAAGATATCTCAAAGCTAGAACGTAAAATGCTCTGATATTCGTGTCAAGCCAGCAGAGTTCTCTAAAATCGAATGAAATATAATTTCAGCACTTTGAAGAGACAGTTGAATAGATACGCAGATGGATAGATACATGGATGGATAGGTAGATAGATGATATAGATAGACAGACAGACAAACTGATCGATAAATATAAAGATTACTAGAACTCTGTTGATGGGAAGGTTTTCCTAAACAACCATAATCTTACATAACCACTCCACAGAACCAGTAGGTATGTGGGGAGAAATTCTCCATTGCTTGGGAGCTGTGGGTTTCTATATACCAAAGCACATCAGAGATGAAAAGGAACAGGGGAATTCACATCAGTGAAGGATGCGAATTATTTTAGGATTCATTAAGCAGTGTGCAGAACTGCAATTTTGTTTGGTCAAAGCAGCAAGACTGCTCTAAATAAAAACTTCTTTCTTGTAAAGAAAATTAGTCTTAGGCTATAGCTGTGACTCATACCAAGCCAAATGCAACAACCTGAAGCAGTTACCCCTTATAGTGTGGTAATAGTAATGAGAGCCCCAGATTGACTTGGAATGAGGGAGGGAGGGATTAAGGGGGGACAGAGCTCTTCGCCCTTGGCTTTCTGGGGGTGCAGAGCTGAGGAAGGGCAGACCAGGAGAAACTCCCTCACTTTTCCAATCAGATACTGTATCAAAGCTTTAATATCCAGCCAAAGGGATCCTTTTTTAGGGCTAATGGTGGTCAAATCTCAACATGTTTTCGGTGTCAGTTCAACTTGAAAGAAACCTGCCAAAAGTCAAATACTTCAAACATTGGAAAAATTGCCATTTTCCTTGAGGTCTCCTATCCTCCCCTAAACTATTTTTTTCTCTAAACACAAAATTTGAGGGCTCCGACCTCAAAAAACACCTTACTGTAAGCAAGGTTCTTCTTGTGCCAACTGGATTTCAAATGCAACCCCCCCCCCAGCCCTAAAGGAAACTTTCAACTTACATGTTCGAGTTTCATTTTAGAGGTTATTTGCACTGTTTCTGAAGCTTATGGGAGTTCTTTACGTTGCTTGCTTATCTCTTTGATCCATTGTTCCCAAATCAGTGATTCCATTTATTTCTGTTTTCAGCCTAAATTGCCTCCCTTATTTTCAGCCATATCTTTTATTTTTACTTTTCCTCTTTGGTCCTTGGGGGGATGAGGGGGAGGGGAGAAACAACTTCAAGTTAAAAATGTACGATTATTTTGGTGTTATAAGGGAAAATGTGGAATGAATGAGGATTTGTGTATTTTACAGCTTTCTCTTCTTTCGCTGTTCAAAACTAGTTTGCATACCTTGAGGCCAGTTGTCTAGATCACAAGGGCTAACATTCTCAATGCCAAAAAAAGCCTTGTGCAAGGCAAAGCACAATTAAATGGTCAGAAAGAAGAACAATAATTTCCCTGATCTTTTCTTGTTTTATTTTGTTTTGTTTTGTTTTGTTTTTTTGTTTTTTTTTTTTATCGCCAGCAGGTAAAAACCTCAACTTTGTGTCTCATTTGAACTATAGAGGCTCTTAAGCTAAATGAAGAGTCAGCTTAATGGTTGATGTGAAACCATTTAAATAGCGTTTGGTGAAGTCATTTGTTCCTTTTGCATCTTTATCTTCAGTCTGACATGGGCTTAACCTTTGATCCTAATCCCTGTGTCACTCAGGTTCAGCTCTGATCTCAGAAAGTAAAAGTATTGGTGCTGTGTTATTTTAAGAGGGAAATAAAATCTCTGTTCTCTAAAGAAGAATACTGAGGTATTCTGCTACTGACAGTAGCAGACATAAAGCCTTAACACAGATGAAGCATAGAAGATGTTTTCTTGGAGGAGCTCTTGAGATTCTGCAGGAACCAGGTGTACATCAGGATTTGAGGTGCCTCTAACATCTCTTGAAGAAATCCATGAGGTTTGTGTGGCTTTGGAAAGCTGTTTCTTGTTTATTTATTCTTTCTTCTGAAGGCAGAAAACATCACTCCTGCACCTTGGAGATTCTGAAGACTTTTAGGCTGAATTAGTCTCACTTAAATTTAGGTTCTTAAATCAGGAGCCCAGTTGCTGTTGTCTCATCTTTATAGTCAAGGGAGAGAAGATACTTCCAGAGGGGATTTAGGCATGTTGAAATTCTGCCATTCATCTCTGTAATCCTTTTTTCTTGCTTAAGCTGCTGAGTTGTATCCTTTTCCTTGGATTTCTTGACATCATTTGTCCATCATGTGTGACCAGTCACCTGGCACTGAAAGTAAAATCCTGCATGGAACCACGGGTGTACAAAGTGAATGCATTGTTAGCTAGGGAACTGATTGCCACAAGGTCTTCCTAAGGCCAGAAGCTTAGAAGGATTCAAAAAGGTATTAGATATTTGTATCAGTAACAAGAATAGCCAGGTATAATAATAATGATTAAAAAAATAAGTAAGAATTTTGAGAGAGCTATGAATCTGCATTCTTCAAGGCTTATCTGAACTTCTGACTATTGAGGGTTTGGATGAAATTTTGTGCAGTGGAAATTCTCTGGGATTTATGTTTTAATTCACTTAGGCACTTTTGAAATCCCACCCCCTGGCTTGCTGGACTTCTGATTGATCCAGGATGACATTTCCTGTGAGCATATGTTCCCAATCATCATACAATGCACAAATTTGTAAAAAAAAAAAAAAAAAAAAAGTTCCTGGATATTTCAGAAAAAAAAAAAAAAAACTTTTCCTAATAAATAGTAATTTGCTCAGGATGATTTCTTTCTCTAGTTCTTATGCCTCGTACAGCCTACCAGAAAAACCTTGGCCTTTGGTGTACCTCTTCTAATAGTTCTTATTTTTCAGTTGGCACCAGAAACATCTTAGATCCTTTGGAGACTGGAGTGAAGATGATGTGCATACCTCGAAGAATTTCCATTCTAGGGAATACAAAATTCAAAGCTAATTATGCTACAGGAAACATTAACCATATTTCTTCAGATTTCCAATTGAGAGCATGTTTTGGGTTGCAGTTTGTTATATATGTTTTTAATAACTGCTGTAGTCTGAGGAAGTATAAAGTTTGGTCATCTCAGAACTGGAGTGCAGATAGTCATGGCTATCTTCCAAATCCTGATGCTGATGGAAGCAGTCCCTTCATATGTTTTCAGTGCACAGTGATGTGCATAGTGGATAGTAAAGAAGCAGTGCCTCCAGCAGGGACCTAGATAGGCAGAGTGATAGTTACTGAGCTCAGCCTGGATTAAAAGATGCACAGGCTGTACAAAGAAAGTTATGCCAAAGAACTAGTACTACATGTGCTCAACACACACAGAATCTCTCCTCACCTAATATAAATAGATGAGTTAATCATAAGTTAGAAAGGGAGAAGTCTCAGAAGTCTAAGCAGTCCCTTGTTCACAGTTTCTTCTCTGTGCTTAGCACGATCATAGTGCAGTGCTCTGTATAAAAAGGTCACACAATTATACATCCCACAAGTGTTACAATTATAGCATCCCTGGTAGCTTCTAGTCATTGCAAAATAATTGTTGTGAATTTTTACAGAAGTCTATTGTGGTACTCCTTTTTTCCCCACTTCTTGATCTGTGGAGCTGACTCATGAAGCTGGAAGAAGAGATGAAGGAGCTAATTGCTGCGGGAACTTACATCACCAAGCTCTTGGGCTCAGCAGCTGAAGCTGGTTTCGTTTCACTGAAAAGGTAACACTGAAACTACTGTTCTGTCATTCTGCAGAGCAATGGCTGGATGGGCATTACCATGACCAGGAACAAACAAGTAGCAGCAGCAATTGAAAGATAAAATGAACAGAAAGGCTCTTTGTGCTATAAAAGATTGCCTTTTAGTGTCTTGGCTTTGGTAATCTTAACTAAATTTCATAACTGACCATGCTGAAAAAGAGCTACCATTCATTACATTCTTCTTTCAGATCCCAGAGTCTACCCCAATTAAAAAATAATTGTGGAGTTGGATCTAATTCTAGAGTTGGGTAGTGAGACACTTGCACAGGCTGCCCAGAGAGGTTGTGGATGCCTCCTGCCTGGAAGCATTCAAGGCTAGGCTGGATGAGGCTGTGATCAACCTGATCTAGTGGAGGTGCCCCTACCCATGACAGGGGGTTGGAATTAGATGATCTTAAAGATTCCTTCCAACCTAAACCATTCTATGATTCCATGATCTTTAGGGATGACAATGAGGCCACATAGTAACCTATTTGCATCATCATGTGCCTAGTGTGCTTTCCCCTGCCATATGCAAGGCATTTACCTAACTTCTTCAGTATCTTTCTCCCTGTCCTGTTTCACAGAATAGCAGCATCTGTTGTTCATTCCTTCATATGTTGATGTGACACTTCCAGATCAAGCTGGTTCCTACATGCTTGGAAAATCATCTCTACTGTCTTGATCCCCTATGTACTGAGTTTCGTTCTGCAGAGGTCCTGTTGCGAAAGATTTGGAGGTATTACCATCATCCTTTGATTTTAAAGGAAGCAAGATGTGTCACTGACACCAGTGAACTTATTTTAACACATGATTACAAGCACAATTTGGAGTTGTGGAGTAGAACAATAGGACATTTCCATCTTTCTAACAGAACACTTTATCACATTTTTGCCTCTGTTGGGCTCCCTGACCCAACATGCACATGTCCTGCTGAGTGCTGAAAATCCTCTGCAAGTTTGCAGGCAAGTGAATTGATGGGACCTGCTCTAGGTCAGTCCCTGTGTTCTGCGGTTCCCAAGGGTGCTCACTCTAGCTCACTGCAAAACTGGGACCTAAGGGGCTGCTGTAAAGAAGGTGTCTTTAACAAGACCCAGAGATCCGTCCAAGTTCTTCAGCATGGGGACTGTAGAGGAATCTGGATGCCCACTGAGCTTTGAACATGTGCTGCAGCGGTAAAACTACGTGAAAACACTACAACTACCCAGAAAGAAGGTTGTAGAGATGGGGTCATCGTCTTTTCCAGGCAAAAGCAATTGTCTGGGAAGAAATGGCCTCAAATTGCACCAGGAGAGGTTCAGGTTGGATGTTAGGAAATATTTTTTCTCAGAAAGAGTGGCAAGGTATTAGAACAGACTGCCCAGTGGGGTGGTAGAGTCATCATCCCTGAAGTTGTTCAAGGAAAGTGTAGATGTTGCACTGTGTGACATAGTTGTGGGAATGGGTTGACAACTGAACTTGATGATCTTAGTGTTCTTTTCCAATCTTAATGATTCTGTGATTTTATGATTCTATGAAAAGCTGCTCTACCACAGAGTTGCCTCTCCCATAAGCTCAACTTGTGGAAAGGGAGCATTTCTGCTCAGGGAAGCAGAACATGTACTACAAATTGCATCATAAGCACTCCTTTTCTCAGAGAACATGCCTAATTGAACAGCAGTGCAATGAATCTCTAATTCCTTGTTGGTCCTGGCTGCTCACCCACACAGCCAGATGAATCAGTTCTTTCCCTGGCAGCTATGGGAGAATTAGAGGTGACAATATGGTGAGAACACACTTGACTTAAGATGCGTTTTCTCTTCTACAGATCCCATATACTATTCCCTCTTTTCTCTATACCAGCCTTCCCTATGGGTAGTACAAGCCATTACTGAGTAAAGCCAACCAGTATTCTGAATATCATAAGGACTGGTTTGTTCTTAAGGCTTTAACCATAGGCTTTAGCTTGCTTATGGCTTCCTCATCTTGTGTTAAAAAGCAACCATGTAGCCAAAGAATTAAAAGCTCATAGGTCCCCTATTTTATTCTGTTTTGATTTATGGTTCATGTTGATTCCATTTGCTGTCTACAACCTATTAAATTACTCTAAGTAGGTGTGTGATAATACCTGACAGAGGCCAGGACTTGGCAAAGCATTCATTTTAAAAACTGCTGAGGCCAGTCCTACCTTTTAGTGCTAGAACTGGCAGGTGGGTGGATGATAGTTTGGTCTTCATTATATTATTTTAATTCAGTAATACCAAACACACTGTGGGCAGCAAGCAAGCATCCTTTTAAATGTTATCCATTGCAATAAACACATGTAGTTCAATAAATTGCTTCTGATGTTTTTCATTCCTATTAGGGGCCTGAATTAATATCCCACAAAGCAATTGAAACCACTCCTTTCAACCTGAACATGCATCAGATATAGTCATGTCAATCAACTGTCCATCAGAATTATTTTTATCGTATTTATCATTCATTCCACTATCAGAACGTGATTGCCTGTCCTGCACAAAGAAGCAGGGCCAGCAGTTTCACTGGGGAAGTGAAAAAGCAGTCTGTATTCAGCCTGCATTTACATTCATCATGGTTCCTTGTATGGAACGAGCAACTTTTCCATTTTTAATAATGAAACTATATGTATATTATTTAAATGTGTTGTCCTGTCCCAGTTTTCTTGCTTCAGAACACAAAGGATAGATTGGTCTATAGAGGCAATATTCAACAATCTGGGCAAAGGGGAAGGGAGAAATGCAGTAGCACTGGTACTTAAAATTAATGTAAATTAAGCTAAAATAAATATATCGTTAATATATTGGACTATGATGAAAGAAGTCATAAGAGAGAATTAGGTCATACGTGAAATGAAAAACATGTGAGTATGTTTGTGTTATAAATGTGACACTCTTAAGGTACAATTCTGATAATCCTTCGGAAGATGGTCGAGGGACCAGAGCCAAGCTTCTGAAACCTGAATACCAACAGACATTAACTTGCTCAACTGACCGCTTTACAGTTGAGCTAGAGCAGAAACCCACATCCCAAGCTTCATCCCAACACATCTCTGGGACCCTAGTCTCTTTCTAAACTCCCTGCTTCTTATTTGAAACCTTTACATTTCTGGAACTTTGACTTCACTTTCTTCCTTTTCCCTGTTGTTCTGTAAAGAGGAACTGGATAATTTTATGATCATTGAACACTTGTGTTGCTACTCAGGCATGGGCGGTTACAAAGGTAAAGCTTTCATGTTGTAAGCTGGTATTTCCCTGGGGAGAGAAGAATGTTGCCTGTTTGATGCAATATTATACATTTTGTTTGCACTCATAAGAGCCTAATGGGTATTGGATTCTTACTTCTCTTTTATTTGATTTCTCTGGTATCACCTGTGATTTTATCATGAAACCCCCTGCCCAGGGAAGTGGTGGAATCACGGTTGCTGGAGGTTTTCAAGAAAAAGGTATATGTCACACTGAGGGACATGATTAAGTGGGCATGATGGTGATGGGCTGATGATTGGACTAGATGATCTTAGTGGTTTCTTCCAGCCTTACTGATTCTATGATTCCATCACTCATAACAGGCATCCTTGTTGCACAGAAATTGTTGGATTTCTCCCAGGGATGAGGAAGGACAGGTATTTCTAAAATTCATGTTGGCAAAAGCGGATTTGAAACTGTAATTCATATGTCCAACGGGTTCAGAAATTATTTCTAAGCCTATTAATATCTCTCTGACTGTTACAGTGTCTTAACATGTCAGGTAGGGCAATCTGACTCTTAATGCTATGTCACCATTTTAAATGAATACAAATCACATCAGAAATTACCACAGGTCCCTGCATCTGCCAGTGCCAAAACAAGCTCAAAAGGAAGACAGAGCCCTCCTGAGCCCCAACCAACGCTGCTTATGTCATTTCACACCACGCTTCCCAGTGCCATGTGTACCCCTGGGCGTTCTGGACCCTTCTTGGTGACAACTGAAAGCTTTCATTTCTTCTAGTGGAAGTGGGCTGATCCCACTCCTATAAAATGCAGTTGGTTGTCATAGGTGGACTGCTAGTCTGAACCGGTATACCAAATCCCACGTTAGCTTAAAAAACATTAAAATGATAACTTCATCTCGAGTTACTTTCCTATTCATCTATAGAATTTCTCAATTATGTATGACTAATTTTGCACAAAGTCATTATTTGGAGCAATTTGTCTAAGTATGAGAGGCAACACCTTCAACCTTCCTGCATGGTGGGTGGGGAAAATGTCATAATCAGTTCTGCTTTGGCATGAGTTATTAAGCGGTCACAGGAGTTCAAAGGAGAGAAATAATGAACAGGTAAGTCATTACATGCAAAAATTCTTCTTCTATATTATCAAAATACAAATTAATTACAGATAAGATCAGATGAATTTTCTTTAATGTCAGTTTTTTCCCAGAGATGGTAATGAAAGCGTACAGTATGTGGGAGGAGAGGAGTGGAGATGTATGGAAGGGATGTTTTATTAATGTTGGCTTGATTTCACTGGGAAGACGTTGCCTGTGAAAGCAGTAAAGGAATCAGGAAAGGCTCTGGGACATGCAAATAAAATCATTTTTATTGCACTTAGTGTGCTAACTCATGCATGATCTCATTCAGACTCTCAAAGCAATCATAAAACTATCTCCATGCAACAATTACTCCATCAGCCAATGCAATCAGCCGGTAGGGCAGCTGGCAGCCCTTGCCACAAGATCCTCCTGAATTCATTAGCTTGTGGTCGGGATATCTTCTCAAGGTTTCCATTCTCTATCTTGAAGGGAATGACCGTAACTAAAGTGAACATGTGACTCATCACGGCCAAGAGAGAGAAGAGCCCACCACGCTCCCCTCCCCCTTTACGTGCAATACTAATATTCACATGACAACAAACATTTTCAAAATAATAGTCCTATATACTTAAGATTAATCAGAGCGGGCGCCATCCAACTTGCAAAGGTAGCAATTTTCCTTCATTAAAGCCAAATCAGGAGAGAGAACTTCAGGATTCCTTAGGGCTAATTACAAGGTGTTAATAATAACAATATAATGGCAGCAATTTTCTAGCTTTGCCCAAACCTATAATCTGCCCTGAGTGCCTTATAGGATTGTCTCTGAGTTTATATAAAGTCAAGTGTTAGCTCAAAAAATGTTTTAAGTAATTTAATTTTTACATCATGTCTCTCCTCAGTCTGTTTGCAGCAATGTGGTAATTATTAGTGGAGAGCTTTTTGTTGGAGATGTGGACAAGTAGCAGCAGGCAGCTCCCAACAGCCCCAAACAGCCTTCTCCCATCACAACTGAGTTTCTTGGGCCCCTCCTGCCCACAGCGGAAGGCAGAGAGGTAACTGATTACAGGAGAGCTGGAGACAAACAACAAACAGACAAACGTACAAATTATTTTCACATCCACCTCCTAATTGCTTGCTAAAAGCCCTCTAGGACTCAATGATCAAATGCAGCATATTGCTAGAGTGGGGATGAGTCACCTGTCAAAAATTTTCAACTGCAATAGCAAATCAACAGCCTGGCCACAGTGAGGGATGTTTGAAATACAAGAGAGAACTGAGTGGCTGCTCCAGGGTGAATGCCAGCTGTCCCAGGAACAGAGCTCACCCACATCTGGAGGGTTTTCAGGGTCAGGTCCTGAGCATCCTGTAGGCTTACATCACAAAGGTGAGAAAGAGCCGGCATGATCCAAGGGTGAAGCAGAGATCTGAATTGCTCATTAATCCCTTGTCAGGTTTTGAAATGGTCCCACTATTGATCTGGGTGTCGTTCTCAGCCTCGTGGTGATCATTTGCCTTAATGATGTAACAGCACAGTGTAAGGTGATCTGGAGAACCTTGATACGTAAACTGGAGGCATCAGAGACTTTGCTCTAAAGGGGAAAAATGTCATAATATATTTGTCTTTTTTTTTTTTTTTCCAAGATAAATTGTGTTTACCTACGCTCTGTCACATTTTAGCCTGCAGCAAAATGATTTATGAACAAATTATAACCTACTTCACAGCTGACAAGTTAATTCTCACTGAAAAATAAGAAGGAATTATGACAACAGTGAGGAATGTTAACATGGTACGTACTCTAATTGAATAAGAGACGCCTTACAGTGCAAGCCTGTATTCATTTCAGTGCTTCCTACAGGCTGAGAAACTTTGAATATATATATATATTACAAAAATGAGAATCAAATTTCTGTGAGTTGGGAAACTTTTCCACCTCAGACCTTCCAAACCTAACTGTGGAATCTCATGCAAACAGTTCTGTCCAGAAAATTTCTGGTAGCTTTCAGGTGACAAATAGTGGATGGTTTTCAGGTGAAAACTGGAAAGAAAGAAAAAAAAAAAAAAGTGAGAGAGAAACAAAGGAGCCAAAGTAACCCCACTGAAAGTATTTTGCTCCACAATAGAGGGAGGGAAGGTTAAGAAAAATGTGTGGTTTATGTGTGAGAAGGAAATATCTTAATTTTTCTGCTCCCCAGGCTCACCTGCTTAGGAAAGGGAGAGACAACATGGTCGAAAGGGGTTAAGCTCAGGGCTGGAGTGAAGTCAGGTGAGTTCAAGTGGTGGTTCTTTATCTCATACGATGACCCTGAGAGAAACAAACAGCTCTTCATTTCTCGGCTACATCTGCCTCATCTTTTCAAAAGCCCCACCAGCACTTATTCAAGAGTACTGCGTACTTTGATGTCTAAAGATGAAAAGCGGTTTTTGAGGTAAGAAATCACAGATTAGTTCTAATCTAGAAGAATCAGTGCCTACTAATGATGAGCTGTTTAATTCCATGAGAGTCATTTTCTTCTTCTTCTTCTTCTTTTTTTTTTTTTTTTTTTGGTTAATTTTAGTAGACAGTTATCAGGTCAAATGGTGCTATGTGAAAAAAGTAAGAGTATTCCTTTTGGATAAACTGAGTAAAAATGACTTATTTTTCTGCTTAAAAAATTACTACAGATCAGAATCCATTTTTTCTTGCTCATAGTCAGATGCAATCCCAGCACTAAGTAAACTGAGCACTTCACACCCATTCACTAAAGTAAATTTATTCTGATTTATCTTATATACTTGTCAAAAGCTGTGCCAAGATGTATAAACAAACCGTTTTCTTGGATTGTTTCAAGATAATCATATTAACATATTTGCTTTATTGGTTTTGAGGAGTTTCCAAGTGAAAATGATTGAAGTAGGGTCCAAAACCAGCTTTGTTTCTTTGCCAATTCTGGTGCTAATATGTGCCTCATTGGACTTCTAGTGTCCATGTCCATTTGCTTGCACTTTTGTAGAGGAGGCTTTCATCAGCAGCTCATCATCCATTTATTTCTACAAAATGTTGTGCTTAACTGGTCCATTACTTAAAACAACAGGAAAATGTGACATTTGGTCTACAGAAGGTGGTGCTCTCTGATGAGCTAGATTAGCTTGGGGGATTTGCAGACCAAAAAAGAAGCTTTCCCATAAACATACAGGAAATGTGCTGTACAGTTAGGACAACGTGTTCAGCAGATCCCAGAGGAAGAAAATACGCCATTAAAGACTGAAAAATTCCATACCATAACCATGTGCTTTATCAATACTCCAAAGAAGGAAAATGCTAGCCCAGGGGGGTTGTCCATCAAGGCAAAACTCACAGCTTTGCCCTTGAGCAAAAGCTGAATGGGCAAAGGGTAAGGAAGAAAAAGTAGAAATTACTGTGACAAAGGTATCTTTTATTCTGCTGCTCAGACAGTTTCAAGCCACTTGAAAATGTGGGCTTATCTTCTTCCTTGGGGTATTCTGAGCCTTCCCACAATTGAATTTGTTGTAATTTATGGAGTAAGAGCATCAAGCAGGCCTTGGTTACAGAGCCCATGGTTTGGGATGGAAAACATCTAAAAGATCCTCATGGCTTCATGATGCAAGTCATGGCTTGTAGCAAAAACAGTTTTAATTATGGTGAAACACTGAAGATGAAATTCAAAGAGTTAAAAAGGGTACAGTTCTCTTGCTGGAGCACTGCTAAGGCTGGGGGAAAACAAACAAGACATCCCTATGAAGGCATGTGTCCATCTGTGTAGAACTGAGGCGCTGTGCATTATTGTTGCTACCAACCTTTTGGTTTAGCTACTGTATCTCCAGGTGCTTTTCTGAGGGTTTCAGTTATCACTTGTCCAGTTCTACAGCTACAGTTACTGTTGCCCCATACAGGGATGTGGCTCTGCCTGGGTCACCACCAGACCAGCAGCAGGATCCTGAACGTGCTCCTGGTATCTCAGCATGGTGAATGCTGCAGGGAAAGCCCCTTTGGGCCTTATGAGTCACTGACACAGCCACATTTGAAAAATATTAACGATAGCCTTAAAGGGGTGAATTCAATGACCTGTCCTTCCTTTGCCATCCCCTACATCTGTGCCTCCCTTCTTTCTGTACATCAATTTCCTATTCTATTCTCATGGAGGTGACTGAGATTAAAGGTTTACTGTGGCTGATTATTCAGGAAAGTCCCACTTGCTAAATCTGGTTCTAATTAAAAGGGGGTGGGAGGAGAAATGAAAAAAAAAAAACAAAACCCTCCTTACTGTACGCAGGCAGCCTAATCCATCCTCCTGACTTTCATAGGCATGAGTTTCTATCAGAGAATTAATAAACTATTTTCTGAGGTTTATGTTTCTTAACCCTCTTCACCCCGGAGATTTTTGCGGATGTGAGTTGTAGATGTCACTTCCAGAAAAGATGGGCATCTGACTTCAGCCTGGACATCAGTTTATTTATGAGGGAGGGGGCCAGGAGTTCAACCCTTGTGTTCGTAACGGGGCTAAGCAAACAGCTCCGACCCAGCTCTAAGCCATTCCAAATAGACTGAGGAGCTGGTAACCCAACTCCCAACCATTGCCGGAGTTCACGTTTAGGTTGTGATTTTACTCCATTCCCAAGTGTCACTTTATCCCTGCTTTTCAGGAGCTTATTTTCAAGGATTTATGAAATGTGAGATGACAACCCGGTGCAATAATGTTGTGGAGATTTTGCCCTTAACTCACCCTAGAAAATACTCCGCACGAATGGTATGGAGGTAGCTTCCAAGAGCAGTCTTATTTCCCTTAGGAAAAAGAAAATCTGAGCTGTGTGCCATTAAAATGAAAAACTTGAAGAGAGTGGGAGGGTACTGAGCAGGGCATTAATCAGATATGGTAAATAAAAAAAAAAGAAAGAAAGAAAGAAAAAGGAACAAGATGAAAAAGAATTGAGTTTGCAGGAGGAGAGAAGAGTTCTCTCAGCATTTGCTTATAAGTTACACAGCTGACAGCTTCCTCCACATGATTTCTCTTTACTATAGGGACAAAAAGTTCCCATTACTTCCCTTTTGTCTGTGTTATCATTATTAATATTTGTATTAATAATACAGGACAATCAAACTGCATATTTGGATTCTCCCAGCCATGGAAAGAGAGATTACTATGCCTTCTCTAATGCAAATAATGTAGACTTCTGATCAGTGCTAAGTCAAAGTCATTACTCATCTCTATGTTACTTTATTTAGAAGTGGTCTGGTTTAACGAAGCATTTAGAAAAACAAATGACAATAAGGCAGTTTCTACCTCCAAATTCCCAGCTGCCCTCCCACAGCATTTTTACTGCATATTGCCCATTTTAACTTCTGCATCATGACTGCTGATTGCAATGTCACCATGCAACCCTCCAGTGAGAGCAGAGAATGTTCCCACGTCTGTGGCTATTAACAGAAGAGACAAATCAAAATCAGTGAGTGATGGAAGAAAGAAATATTATTATGAGCACCTGTGTTTATGCTTTTCCAAAGTAATACCTTCTTTTCCCAACACATTTACAGGGTCTAATGGCCCAAAATAAAGCACAGTCCTATGAGCTGCTAAATTTAAAGAAATTGAGGAATTTTTAAGGAACAGTTGATTATGGCTGCATTCCTGGAGAATGGTATTTCATAGATTCTCATATTTTTCCACTAACCCAAATATGTGATATCCACCAGTGCTGCCCCTCTGTAGATCTGCAAACCTCTAAAGTCCACTGGTTCTGGGTAACAAGCTACCAGTTAACGGAAGCACTTTTGCCAAAGGTTATTCTACACCTTCTTTGAATCTATCACAGAGCTTTGCAAAGTGCTTTATAGAGAATGAGAAAGGGGAGCAGGTGAGGATTACCTGCAGCCACTCTGTCCTGCAGCAAACCCATACAGTGCTCAAAGCATGGTGGCCTGTGCGAATGGAAAAGCAAAAGTAGCTGCTCAGCAGAGAAAATGAAATAAAATCTAATCTAATATTATATCCTTCCCAGCAAACAGAGAAATAGAAGGAGAGGGTGCAGGTGGGTCTTCTGGTCACCTGGATATCTACTTTCTGGATGCAGCAGAAAGGGAAGGGTAGAGAAGGTGCCAAAGATCTGTGATCTTTGGGCAATAGCTCCTAATTGGAACAGGCGGTAACAGCTTGAGATAGATGAGTTTTCAGAAATATCAATATCCTAAATCTGGGGCAAACAAATTTTTAAAGAAATCAGCCCTAATCACATGTGCAGGGTCTCCTCTCTCCTTGGCACGCATGCAGCAAATCGATTCTTCCTGGCTTCTTCAGGCAGCAGATGAAGTACAGGAGCAGCAGCCACTGGAGGCAGCAGGGATGCCCATATCCTGTGCCACAAGAAAAACCCATAGGAACCCCATGCAGTGAAGAGTGGCTGTGACCAGGAGGGAAGCCTTCAGTTAACAGACTTTACTATGGAAATCCAGGCTCTTAACACTGGGTAGAAAAAATATGTATTTTAAAAAGAAAAATGCTAATTTATTTATCACTGAAGCCAATACATGGGAGCATAGAGTGCATACATTGTTTTTGATTTCTTTCTGATTTTATGGCAGAATAAAAAAAAAGAGAGAGAGAGAGAAATAAGCTATCGATGATATCTGCATATTGGTTTCACATGTAGTTTGTATAATTGATCCTTTGTGTGTACATAGTGGACGTTCCCTCTTGGCAGATGTACAAGAAAAAAACTCTATTTCTTAAATTTTAACTTCTTAGGAGTATTGTACAGCCTCTATTTCAAGAGGGTGAAGGCATCAGTGCATCAGAGTTGGTGGTTGCATTAAACTGCAACCTGGACAGTTTCATATAAAAACAACCATTGGGATGTTTCTACACCACATACGTTTGCGTAAATATCTGCATGTATTTACAACCCACCTCTTCTCATAAAGATACAAAGCTATCTTCCTGGTGATTTACATCCTGTATCTGTAATCTGCTGCAAGGTCAAAGCAACCGAGCTGAGGTCTGTGGAGCTCCTCCAGATTTACACTACTCTAATAAAGATCAAAATCTGGCTCTGAATCTTACCCTTCCTATTCACAAGCATATTTTTATGTTTGTGTTATCTTCTGCCTTGTTACATTCCTGAAGAGTTTTTCTGCTAACATACTTGGACTACAATATTTAATCATCCAATCTTGGCTCTTTTTTAAGAGGAGGAGAGCTGACAGCTGGGTTAAATTACAAAAGTGACAGTGTTATATGACTAGCAGCAGCAGTATCCAAATAATCTGAGTATCAGCCACTGCTGAACATCTAATTACATTAATGAAATCCTACAAAAGTTCCACTTCATTCAAATCTTTTTCTGTAAAACTAAGAAGGTAAATTATTCAGAGGTCTTGAGGGAACCAGTTCCATCTGCAAACCGCACTTCCAACAGTAGCGTCAGTCTGAATATGTGAGATGAATGTGGCATTATCCTTCAAATAATTGATTAAAAAAAAAGAAAGGCAAAATCTTAATGGTCAGTTCTTTATGTATAAAAAGACATCTTTTTGTTTTATTTTGTTTTTATTAACGGTGATGCAAAGATTGGTTCTTCAAGTGCCTTGTTAGGAAACACAATTTGGAAACTTTCTGCAATACTATTTCTGCAAGTGTGAACGATAACAATCGCGTAACACTGGTCCAAAAAGGAGAGAAGTAGTCAAAATTGAGATCTTAGATATCCTCACCAGTAAATCTGTTATCAATGATATCTGAGCAGTAGAGATGTCAGCACCAAGGCACGCAGAAAACTGTTTTCAGTGGCAGGTTGAGTTCCTCTCCCATCCACGCATCCATTGCACCATTTAATTCAATCTGGGGGGAAGAAAAAAAAAAAGCATAAAATATTGTGCTTTTACTGCACCTTGATTTATAGTTCTTGGACAGGTTTTAAAGAAAAAAAAAAAACTAAGCAAATGAGCTGCCATGGATTACTAAAGAATATTCTGTTCTATCTCAGAACAAGATGATCCTTCAAGGCGAACTTTGTGTTTGCATTCTGTCGATCTGTACATAGGTAAGTAAAATAATGTTAGTTCCAGCCTTAACCCCTTTCATCAGCAATATTGTAGCCATACCTTAGCCCATGTAATTTTCTTCAGTGAGGGTGTTTACACTTTGAAATATCAACTGTCAATGCCAGCTGGCTTGAAATGTAGAAGTTACAAAAGAAGGAGGAAAAAAAAAAAGATGTAAAAAAAAAAAAAAAAGGAGAATTCGAGGGGAAAAAAAAAAAAAAAGTGCTGAATGACCTCAGGGATTTAATAATAAATAAATAAATAAATAAAAGGAGGAGGGGGACAAGCAAGTCAATCAGTACAGCTTGACAGAGTTCTGCAGCCGAAGTTGCTGGATCATCACAGGCTAATGTTCACAGAGACACAAAGAAGTGAAAATGTTATCTCTCTTTTAGCTGTAATCTCTGATTAGAACGTTTAATCAATTAGCATTGCTGTTGTCAAAACTTGCTCCCAACAAAGGATGAGAAAAGCTGCCGGAGGGTGATCGCAACGGCTGGCCAACTCCGAACCGTGCAGTGAGGTGGGAGACGCGTCCCTGCAAGAAACGTCATGTTTTACCTGAGTGCAACACTGAGCGCTGTGTCCTGAGATGAGAATGCTTTTCTGGTGTCATCCATCTCAGAAGCATCAGCAGAATGTCAAATAGCCCCTAAAAGAAGTGTATTTTCCATTTTCAGAACGCAGGGGATTTTTGGTCTTTAGAAAGGGTTTGTAAGCCAACTGTGAAAAAGTTGCGGCGTGTTTTCCTTCCTCTATGAGTCACCTGGGGCTCAGTCTCTTGGAGTTGGTCATTATTGGAATTCCAACAAAAATGACACGAATTCTTTTCTTTTTTTTTCTGTGAGGTTTGTTATCTCTCTCATTAACCCAACCTTTGTGTTACAGAGTTCTCTGAGGTCTCAAACAAGAACAGGATCTCATTGTGTTAAGTACTGTACAAACATATAATAGCTAGTATAAACAGGCAGGGGATTGGGCAACAAAGAGCTGAAGGAAGAAAATACAATGGTTTCCATGTCATAATGACAACCTCAGCCCCAAGAGAGGCTGTATGACTTATTTAAAGCTGGGGACAATGCCCACGGTTTAAAAATTCACCTATGTTTCCTGTGTGAATGTATGCAGCTCTAACCACAAAATTACCTTTCCTTTCCACCTACATATCTGCTTATGAATGCAGCTCTCGTCGTGCAACCCAAAGCACAGTGTGGTTTACAGTCTCTGGCCCTCCGTCAAAACCCTCCTCGAGCCATCCACTGCCATGTCTGTACATCTGCTGTACCAAACGAATACCCCGTGTCCCTCCTTTGAGCCATTGCTTTATCTGCACCATGGACATAGCTTCGATGTGGTGTAATCCTGGGAGCTGGCCAGATGGGAGTATTAACGACAAGTATTTCTTCACAAGAAATTCAAATGTAGGTCACAGCAAACAAATGTGCTTGAATGGGGATTGTTTATTTGGAGACAGAGAGGCGTTCTGTGCGTTTTGAGAAGGCTTTTAGGTGTCTCCTCCGTGGTGGGTGGCTATACAAAGTCACTCGCCATTTTGGGATGAGGGAGAAGGTATGTTCTTGGCTTCAGACTGCCAAGCAGCACTTGGTCCACAGTAACCCCCAGAGCAAAGAAAAGACAGACCCAGGGATTGTTCTCATGTCAAAGCTGCAGAGCAGTGAGATTTAATGTGTTGGCTTTTTTAACGAGTTGCAGAAAGAAGTGGACAGTGAGGTGATGAAATTTCCTGAAGCGCTGACAGACTGAGGCGTTCTTACTTAGTTATGGGAAATGCTGGAATATGCATGTTAATTGGTATGACTGTTTAGGGTTGTATTCAAGCGTGCAGCATTCTTGGAAAGAACCATATTGGTTTCATGTGTAACCTTTTTGATGTGGTCTTCATTCCTGAGCCACGACTCCGTCTCTTAAGGATTGGAGAAGACAAACAACTATGGAGAATGCAGCAAGGGCAATGCTAGGGAGGCCCAGGATGCATTAAGAGGGCTCTAAGGAGAGCTCTTGTAGGAGGTCCCAGAGAAAACAGGAGCAGGGGCAATTTCATTGAACCTCTCACCGCATGGAGCTGACAGATCTCGTGCTGCTCTCTGCATATAGAACTCAGCGTTCGTTCCCAAAATTACAGTCTAAAAGCTATGCACAGAGATACGCATTATTTTCTCCCAACATATCTCTCAGCTCCAAAAAAAACAAAAAATTAATTAAAGACAATTGTATATCTGTCAGCAAGATGGTATGAAACACCGACACCACACTTCTGGGTGTTGCAGTGCAATGGCACAACCAAGAGCCAGGGCTCCAGTATGGATGGGAGAAAGACTAGAGAGATTAAATGAAAGATAGGCTACACAGTAGCACTCCCCAAATGCACTTGAAAAAGGACAGCCGCGCAAAATGAACCAGAACATGACTGATTAACACAGGCTGCAGAGAGAGCAGCGGGGTCAGTCAGCCGTTCAGAACTCCTCCCAACAACAGTCTGTGAAAAGGCTGGTGGGGTCCTGAGGAATTTCCAAAAGTCTGAGACCGTACATAACCGAAATATTCCTTAGAACGAATGGGGAAATTCACACCAGAATGCATAAGAGAAAAAAAGATCGATTGGTTACTATTTACCTCTTCATGTGTCAGCCTTCCCTTCCCTTCCCTTCCCTTCCCTTCCCTTCCCTTCCCTTCCCTTCCCTTCCCTTCCCTTCCCTTCCCTTCCCTTCCCTTCCCTTCCCTTCCCTTCCCTTCCCTTCCCTTCCCTTCCCTTCCCTTCCCTTCCCTTCCCTTCCCTTCCCTTCCCTTCCCTTCCCTTCCCTTCCCTTCCCTTCCCTTCCCTTCCCTTTTGTGATTACTTAATTCAACTACAATCCTCCAAATTCCATTTGCAAATATCCAAATATCTCAACATCCAAATAAGCAGCCCTGCAGATTTAAGGTATTTTTGAACCAATTCCAAACTGAATGTTGGATTTCTCGAAATTCCTCAGAATTAGGAACCCAGAGCACTTTTCAGGGGTGACTCATCTTTGGATTTTTTCAGATTTCTGTGTCAGACAAATAAACTACCCCTGAAAATTCATTGTGGCCCCATCCTTGTTTTATTTTGTGACTGAATCTGTGTCAATCTGAACTTACTGACACATTTCAAAGTGTGAAGGACTGAAGCAATAAACTAAATTAGAGTTTTTCTGTCATCAGAGCTGACAATGGAATAATAAAAGGGCCGTATTCAAACCTCAGTCCCGTGCTTTACTCATTTCTCTAATAGCCCAGAGGTTGTTATGCTAGAAAAGGGTGTAATAAGGACGCATTGTCCTAGACATTGTGTTTCCTAACGTTTTGTTAACTGGACACATTTTTGTGGGTTAATAACCTCGCTTGTTTTCTGTTGCTTACATTCAATTGCAAAATCAGCTGAGAGGAAAAAAAAATTGCAAGGAAAGACGAGAATAAAAGCCAAGAAAACCTTCTGTGGAAGTGTAGGTGTTTGGACATGAGAGCCTTTTGGCAACGTCAGATGTTGCTTTTTCTCTTTATTTTTTTTTTCCCTGGGTGTTTAAAGAAAAGCAATTACCTCTGTGATGACACTTAATATGCCAAAATTCAGCCTCGGGCAGTTTTTTATGGCTGTGTTATAAACTCCAGAAACTCCGGAGCACACTGGATCCACTGAAAGATGTTGCAGTGCAGCAGTGCTGACAGGAAACCTGTGGTTGTGTTGGCATCTGAAAATTATTGAAAAAAAGACAAATAAGTAAGGAAAAAAATGAACAAACAAACAACAAAAAAAAACCCACAGTAATTTAGGGGGGTGGAAATGCTGCATCACTGGTAGGGGAAATATAATAAATGAGCTGAGATTCTTTGCCTTTTTGAAGCTTATATTTAAATTTCAGTGCAGATTTTCCCGTGTTGCTGTTTCTTTGAACAGCAAACATGACCTTCTTCAAGGACATGGAAGAAGAAAGGGGAATGCTGAAATAATTGAGTTTGCATACCTTGAGCAGTTGTGGAGTTTATTCCTCTTGCTGTTGTGCTCACGTTGGGATCGGGACCCTTATTCTGTGCGTCCCCATCCTTCTTGAGAAGATATGGTCCACCTCAGGGACAGACTCCACCTCAATCTTGGCATCTTGGCTGAGAGACCACTGGAAAAATAGAAGTGGTTTTGTCACAGATATACAGCATCAGAAGTTTTTACATATATTTTGATCTATATATACATATCTTGAGATTTAAATGAATTCATTTGTGTTACTAACAATTTAAGAAAAGCAATAAAAGGGCCAAAGTCTGATACAAGGGGGATACTGAGGACTTCTGTGTTCTACCACCTGCCTCACTCTGGGTTGTAAACCAGACAAGGGGAATCATTGTGCAAAACTGGGACTAGAAGAGAAATTCCTGGTCATGACCCATATTTCCCATGTTTGCTCTCTACAGGCTTTGATCAATATTTTCCCTGGTATTTCAGTAACTGTAAACTGCCATTCTAAGAACCCACAAGTTGCAACACTAAGTAGTGTTTTCAGATATGCTTATGTTGTTTATTTTAAGGATATGTCTAAATGGATCCTTCTAATTGCTTCATGGAAAAACAAGTTTACTTTATGGTTTGAGGGTGTAAGGCTGGGTATCATATTACTCCTGTATTTGTATAGGAGTGACTATTCAAATGGTTGTGATAAGCTACTGATCCTGAAGAGCTGCAATTAGATGTTTCCAGAAGCTTGTGCCATCCGTCAGCATGAATGTAAAGACATCACACTGCACTGCTTGGAAATGTTCAGAGATCTTTGTTAAAATAATGGCCCTTTCAACCAGCATCAAATTGTGATTTTTCTTTTTTCTTTTCCCCCCAAAATATTTCAGTGCTTTAATATCACTCTTCACTAGAAGTATTTGGAAAATCATATTGCATATTTCACAATTTTATTTATTTATTTATTTATTTGGGAAATAAAAAAACAAAAAGAATGTGTGCTTAAACGTTGTGTCTATTCCATCTCCATAGGGGAACAGATGAAAATAATCTAATTTTAAAAAGAGAACAGACTCAGCCAAGTGATTAACATGGGCACTGACTGATGGTGTTGATAAAAGAAATGCCAAATCCAAAATGAAAGTTTGTTTTCAGCATCTCCAGCATTTAAAAAAGAAAGAAGAAACTCTCCTTCCTCAATGCCTCATCAAGGTGTTCTCCCGGCAGCACAAATGATGGTGCTATTCAAACTTGCAAACGAAATCCAGGGAGATCCTTTCGGCACTTTGGTATAAAGCCATTATGCTGGCGATTAACACATTAATTTTCAAATGTGTGCGCTGTCAAATATGACAAAACAAACGAGAGGAGGATGAAAGCGAAGTTACCAATTATGGTGCTGCACAAAGGAGTACAACCCGCGTGTAAGTGGCAGAGTTTTCTCTTCGCTTGAGCTGAGCGCTGCCCAAGCTGCACCGAGCAATTGGCCGCCTATGATGCAAGTCAAGTGCCACTCCTGCAAACTCTGTGCACAGAGCTCTGCTGGCTCAAAGCACTCCCGAGTGGCAAAACTGAATCAACCGACTTCAATGGAAGCCTACATTTGACTGGATATTGCATTTCCTTGGACTTCAAATGCAAATCGCAACGAACTGAGACAGATCTAGCTTTGGATGTGGGAAATGTGATTCAAAAGTCGTTCGGTGAAATGGAAGTCAGGGCTCCAGAGCTTAGTTTCTGTTTCAACCACTGATTTATATAAGTAAGCTTAGCCAGTAATCTTTTTATGCTCTTGTCTTTGTGTTAAGCAGCTTCTAATTTAAGTCAGAATAATTTAAGCAGCGATTTGAGATCTCAGCAGATTTGAGATTCTGTTCTGAGCAGCTGCTATAGGTGCATGTATTATACACGTTATCTTATGGACGCTTTAAAAAATTATTGGCATCAGACCTCAGTGGTTTGTCTGTTATTGCTTGATAAAGTCGTAACTCAGCAAATATAAAGACACTTTGCTTGGAGGTAACCAAGGAAACCTGGGCACATTCATCTTTGAGTCACCAGTTACAGTGAGCACCATAAAGCATTTTCCAAGGGCAAAAAACTATTTACAAGACACCACTCCAGAGATATCACAGAGACATTGCTTGGGATAGCCAGAGAAATGTTCAGGGCTGAAAAAGCCAATTTCTGCCATCCCTCTTAAAAAAAAATCATATATATATATACATATATATACATATATATACACATAGTGTTCTTAGCTTCTACTTGGTGATCCAAGTAGATCTGCTTCCCAGAGCAGTCCAACAACATCAGTGGAGCAAACTACAAAAATAAATAAATAAAAAATTGGGAAGAAAAAAAATCTTTAAGCTACTGTTAACAACTGCACTCGAGAAAACAGAATTTCAATCTTTTATTTTTTTCCTCTTTCTTTTTGACTCCGTTCCTTTTGCTTGGACTGTGGAAGTGGAAACATTGCTGCCATTTGCATTTCTACTTTTTCATTCCTGGCACAAGAGAATCTGGGAGGTGGTGGGGACTTTAATTATGTACGATAATTCTTTTAATTGGAAAGCTTAATATCTCCCTGTTTATACTTTTTCACATTCTTGATTTAAAAAAAAATAATAATAATAAAATAAAAGCTGTTTGTTTGTTTTACAAAATCCAAATTTGGCCTGAACAAGCCCATAGCATAGCCAGTTAATAAAATTACTCAGTATTTATGCTTATCCCTAAAGACTGCACAGAGCAAGCAGGAAAACACACACATGAAGGAGTGTCTGCCTCTGTCAAGCCAACGCTGGATGAGCTCATGTTTCTCTTACCTTTTTATGTTGTTGTTGGAAGACTTTACCTAAAAGAGAGAGAGAGAGAGAGAAGAGACTGAAGCTGGAGAGGAAATTCTATTCTTTCCTCATCTCTGTAGGGTTGTGCTGGTGTCATCCCTCTGCCTCCAATGGTGGACAACCTGCATCACTGGAAGGTAGCAGCCAGCTTACAGCTCAATAGAGGGACTGAAATAAACTGTGGAAGAGAAAAGTGGGATTGGGTTGGAAGCCTTGGAAGTGAACCTTCTGCCCCACAGATGTTAAGGCAGCCCCTTGAGTGGAAGTCAGAGACTTACTGAATTATTATGGCTGGAAAAGACCTCTAAGATCATCAGGTCCAGCCTCAACCCACCCCCACCGTGCCCACTGACTACATCCCTCAGTGCCACATCTCCACAGTTCTTGAACACCTCCAGAGACAGTGACCCCACCACCCTCTGTGCAATCTGTGCCTCTGCATGACTACTCTTTCTGAAGATAAATTTTCCTAATATTCATCCTGCATGAGCTGGGAAAAGAGGCTGCAAGGAGGGCAGGGTGGAATGAGCAGATGCTTCTACTGGGAGAAAGGCACCAGCAAGGTGAGATGGGAGCTCACATCCCCACTCACACCCAGGCACCGCTCCAGCGTCTGCTGAACTGAGCCCAGGGCTGGAGGCAGCATTTCAAGACTGTGTGGGGGCAACAGAGGTAAGTGGGGAGACAGCCTGTTCTCTGCCATGGGCTGCTTGGAAGGAATCCTGAATGAGGTTGAAGGCAAAGCTGCCCACCTTCCAGGTGTGGTGTTGCTTCTCACACCGTCCCACTCCTCTTTCTCCCTTTGCTCATCTGCAGACACAGAGCCAGGTTGGGGAGAGGCAGCTTCAGTAATGTAACTGTAATGTCTCAGTGCAGCTCTGCATGCAGGACCATGCTGCAGCCAAGGGAGCAGAACATGCTCAGGGCAGAGAACTGAGCAAGGGACAGTAAATGCCACCTCGTGCGAGCATTCTTCTGCATGGACATTTACAACCTTCTGCTAACCTGCTTTTCTTCCCATGCCAGGACTGATGCAAAACTGAGAATGGGCACTTTGATCTCTTTAGGAACCCTCTGGCCCAAGCAATGCCTGTAGTGATGTTCTGCGTTTGAGGCAAGGCAGTGGTGGGAATGGTGAAGGTAAATCGAGAGCACCTCTGCCCTGTGATCTGCTCTGTGCTGTTTGTAGCTGCAGAAGCTGCTTTTCTTGGCATTCAACACCTTGAGACAGAACACTCTTCATTTTCCAGAGGGGAAATGCATCTCCCACAGAACTTGATTTTACACACTGGCTTTGTTGCTAGTGAAGAAAAGCAAAGAAGTAATCACCAACGTTAATGTTACACTTGGAATAAAATGTTGCTATGGAGAAAATCTTCTAGTGTTTCCCAGAAGGCATCAGCAGCTTCCATATTTATTGGGTCTAATCTGCCTTTTGCATTATTCTCTTTGAATTCTACCACTCCAATAGTAACTGTAATCATAGCATTAGCAGTTACCTCCAAGGTTTCCTGACAGATTTTCCTCTGTTCCTGACTGGTAGCTGTTCACAATCAGACATTTTCCCTCTTTTCCCACAATCATGGATATCCTTCGTCTTGTCCTGTTTGAAACATGATGAAAAAAACTCAAACTTTTACTGAATAAACAAGAATTTGTACAAGTGAATGATGCATTTACACAGAGAAAAGGTGTATGGTTTAGAGCACAAATGGAAGTACTAATGAGACAGAGAGTACTTCTCCTTTCCAATGTCCTTTACAGTTGCGTAGAGATGATTTGCAAATTTAACATGAACTGGTCATGCTCCAGTACATCTGGTGGGAATTTTGGATCATGAAAAGCCTTTGTTAACACAGTAGACCTTGGGCTGATTAGTCTGGATCTGATTAAAATGGAGTTAGGACGGTGGCTTTGTTGGACCCACATCTGTAACACTGGAGAAGCAGCGTCAACGTGGTAAGAACTGCCCCAGTGCAGAGCAAGGATGGGGAAAATATTCTCATTGGTGTTGGTTCAAGATTTATCCCTTTGCAGCTTAGAATACTGTTAATATAATTTTAAGATTATTTTCTTGGCACGCACAGATCTGGTTTTTGCTGTGCTGTGCTCACCCCTCCTCCTTCTCCTGTGTATGGCTCTGGAATCTCAACTGCTGCAGATCCAAGCCTTGCCGAGGCTGTTATCTGCTGTGGCCCAAATGAAAATTCATTGCTCAGATACTCCTGCATGTTGGAGCTCTGGTTGCTATCTAAGCCTCTGTGTTGTGGCTGAGAACCATCTGGAGTAAATCAAATGAAATAAAACCTCTATTAACTGAACCTTAAATATCCAAAGCTCAGTGTTATCACAGTCAAACACCCTGACACTGCAGAAATGTCTTCACTTGGTACTAAGCTCGGTTTCCTGTGCTTCTTCACCATTGTCACTAATGAAATAGAGACTGAACTGTTTGACTGCATACCCCAAAGTGTTTGGAGCCTCAGGGTTATGTAGCACTGTTGTGGAGGAAGCCCGTGCCAAACCACTGACATGGATCAGGGTCCAGCTGCAAACCAAATCCTTAAAAAATGAGAGCATCTCTAGTCATAGTGGTCTTGGTAGCAGCACTTTGCAAGTAAAAATAAAAACAAAAATAAAAACCCACAAATGTTGAACAAAAGTCTGATTTGATTGTAGGACAACAGGGATTTTTGAAGATGAGAATCTATGGGGAGCTGATACCCAAGGAACTTTCCATTGGTACAAACTGGGATTGTATACTCACAAGGAAATACAGAGATACAATAAAAAGCACACAAGACCCAACTGCTCCATGAGGCAAAACCTCATATAACAGACTACAGTGTCCTGATGTCAATGCAAGTGCTCCCTCCCCAGAATCTCTGTTTGCAAGCAGCCACCTCTGGCTAGGCAAAAAGATTATTTCTTTTTTTAGATATAGAGACTATAAATGAAGTTATT
This sequence comes from Phasianus colchicus, assembly GCF_987193195.1. Lineage (NCBI taxonomy): Eukaryota > Metazoa > Chordata > Aves > Galliformes > Phasianidae > Phasianus > Phasianus colchicus. The sequence continues at coordinate 10,277,208 of NC_143450.1, forward strand.
TAAAACATACTCCATAAGTGAATAGCCAGAAGGATTGGTTATATTGGAAGGAGGATTATTCCCCAAAATGGAATTATGGAAACAGCACGGTCTGAGATATTTCAAGCTAGTTAGCGTGAGCAGCAATGCATGTATGGAATCAGGGAAAGCTGCACTAGCAGGGACTGAAGACTGTAAACTGATTGACTTCATGGTTCTTCTCTGATTTCTCATAGGCTGTGCAAAATAAAGCTGTTAAAAAATGTTGAATGGATTTGATTTCATCATTTGCTAAAAGAATGTCTTTCCAACATCTGTTATATTCTAAAATGTCATTTGGTTTGGTTATTAGAATTTCATAATGTATGTATATATATATGTATGTATGTATATATATATGTATATACATATACAAATAGAAATTGTTGCCCTCTTTAAGAAGTCTTGGAGTCGATACAATCTGCAGACGAATTGGGAGCACCCAAATAAATTGTAGGGACATTTCAGGGACCGTGATGATGATTTCTGCAGAGCTAATATCATCTCAAAATGCAATCAGAGTAATTATGATCCCCGTGAAAGAACCCTGAATGTAATTAAAGGAAAGCCGGGGTGGGGGGGGGGGGGAGGAAGCCGGTAACCTTGGAGGGCTGGCAGGAATTCGGAGCGGAATGCGCTCGCACCAGGTCCGCTGCCCATCCTGAGCCGGGAATGCGCCGGACAGTGCTGGCTGGAGGAGCACGGGGAGGGTTTTTCAGCTCTCCGCAGTTTCTTGCGGGGAACCCCGTGGGTTTGGCAGCACCCGGCGCTGCGCTCCTACCCGGCATTGCAGGAGGGGCTGCGGGGTGCGGGGAGAGCAGAACGCGTGTCCTGCCCGTAGCATCCCTCGTCCTGCTCCGTCTGCAGAGCTCAGCCCAGCCCGGACAGCCCGCTGCAACCCAGCAGCCTTTATTCTACAGAGGGAAAAAAAATAAAAAAGGTTCTTAATCGTTTTTCACGTTTTTTTCTTCCCCCCCCCCCCCCCCCCCTTTTTTTTTTTTTAACTGGTGGAGATTTAAATTTCTTTAAAGAAATGCGTTTTCCTCTTTTAGTTTTCTTTTCTTCTTTTTTTTTTTTTTTTAGAAGAAGTCATCCAGGTGATCTCAGAGTCAGGCGCTCCCGTTGTCAGTTTGTAGCAAATGTAGGTTTGTAAATCCAAAGCGATTTATTGATTGGTTTATTGTATCAAGCTGGGTAATCAAAAAAGGATGGGGCAACAACGGGAGGCAAAAAGTGAATCGCAAAGCTGCCGTAACTCAGCGGACTCAGGATAGATTTGGAAAATAAAGACGGGAATCCGTGTGGAAAAAGAAAATAGACAGCAGATAATAATAATTCGAGGCTTTCTGAGAGTTTTGGGTATGTCCACACGCTGCGAATGTATGGCAAAAATAGTAGGATTTTTATAGGAGCTCCGTTTGAGCACGGGATAATTCAGCGTATTTTTCTACTCCCATTTCTTTATGTTTCCTATATTGGTGGAAAGAAAAAGAATGTGTCTGAAAACTGACAAATAAAAGTAAAATAGGCTTATGTAAATGAGCTCGGCTTCTAGTTTATTTGGGGAGATGGCTTTACTCAGGCAATTTCTGGGAATAATCGGGTGTTCGAATCTAAACCAGTGCAGGATCTCTTAGTTTATAACTCTCTACAAATTACTTTCCGCTCTGGGATAAATCTTTTTGATATATTCATAACCCAAACCAGCAGGAAGGTGTGTACGATTGCTACGATTCCCGGCAGCAAGTTCAATGGAAACTGTTCGAGAACGGAAAAAAAAATAGAGCTCCATTAAAAATAGTAAAAGAAAATAAAAGAAAGAAAAAGGAAGGGAAAAAAATAAAAAGAAAGAAAAAGAAAAAGGGGGAGAAGGGGGGGAGGAATAATAATAAAAAAAAAAACAGAAGTCTTAGATCATATTTGTTCACACTTCTCAATTTTTAGGAGAAAAAAAAAAAAAGAGAGAGAGAGAGCGAGGGAGAGAGAGAAAGAATCCTAGAGGTCCGCTCTCAGCTCCGGCCCCGACGGGGCGAGGGTTGGTCCGGCAGGGCTCACTCCCCTGCGCTTGGCTGGGGGGAGATCCAAAGGGTTTTGTGCGCTTTATTTTTCGGTCAAGGATTTGAGCGTCCCTCTAAGACGTCTCTGGCCGGGCTCGGCTCCCAGCAGCACGGCGCCAGCAGGTGCCCAAGGGTTCTCTGCTCGCTGCCAGATTCTGCTCTCTCGGGGGACGACGGCTGCAGCCGCTTCGAGGAGCGAAGGGTTCGGCCGTGGGCTCGCCGGGACGCGGGGCCTCACACACCCCGCATCTCCGCAGTTCTCCTCTTCTTGGACGCGAGTCGCCTCTAAAAACAGAACCTCCATCCGATCCTCTTTTGATTGCGGGATTTCCGCATGTAAATATAACCTCGCACACAGAGTTTTTCTCCCCCGAACCTTTCCCGTGTGTTTATTTTAAAAGTTATTACTTCAGAAAGAAAAAAAAAATCGTTTTCAGTCCTTAAGGGCAAAGCGGTTAAGTGTTCTGAGCGGGGAGACATCTGATCTCCCCCCAGCTACCCCTTGTCTCTTACCAAACAGAAGATAAATATCTGATCGCAGGTAAAATACCTGCGCAGGGAGAGGGAGAGGGAGAGAACAACCCTCGGCGAGTGAGAAAGGAGACGCCGATATTATGCAATAATCACGGTTCATTGTACACTCACTGTCTAAACGAGTGGATGACACCAGTGCGATAAATAGGAACCATTGTCGGGTGACACAGAGGACAATTATAACGCGTGATTGCACTCACTGCCTATTTCCAGAACCGAATATAGCGCGACTTTGCTTCACCGTATCCACCTTCAGCGTGCAACAGGAGCCGGTCTCGGAGCGCCGAGCAGAGCCTTCTCCGGCCCTGGGATGTGTCATTCCCCTCCCCCATACACACACATCCCCCGTCGGGGTTGGCCAAAGGATGCTCAGGGGAAACACCGCTTGGACTGCGTTCCGGAGCGTACAGCTGGGCTCCGCTATCAGCCCAAAGAGCTTCACGAACTGTCCAAAATACTCGAAAGAAGAAAGGGTTCGTAACTAAATCCGACCCTTCAGAAGCTCTGATGTTTAGCTTGTTTTAACCTTTTCTAGAAATGAAGTATTATAAAATCTATTACCTCTTGGCCACAAGGTCTCATGTGGAGTAAAGCACTGAGACAAAAATCTCACCAAATCGGCCACTTTATTACCTCGGCGTACGCGTCGTTTCGGAGTAATACTTAGGCTTGATGCGTGCACTAATTCTATTGACCTGTATTGATTTCTAGTCAAATCGGAAGCCCTTTCTTCCTTTCCTGAAGGGCTTCCACACGCCAGCATCAAGCTGGCTCATTAATAATAAATAAATAAATATATAGATTAAAACGCTCCCATCTTTAGAAAATGGCTTATTAAACAAATCGATTATAAAATGCCTTTGAAATCGTCTCTCCCGAAGAATAAACCCGCTCCCCTCTGCCCGCGGGCAGCGGATGAAGGACACGGGTTGGTGCTTGACTGAGGCATCACATGGGGCATCATCCGTGTGATGATCCGAATCGTTTCCTTCTGATTTACACAGATAAGAGGAAGAGCCCCTTGGTGAAACAGAACAGCCACCTCCCCCTCCCCCCCCCCCCCCCCCCCCCGCTTCCCCGAGCCGCCGACACCGGCTCTCACGGACAAACTAGGCGGCCGCACTTCGTTGTGGGGATGCTGCCCACGGCCCTTCGGAGACACCAGCGAGGATGCTGCGTCGGTGCCTCCCGTCGCCTCCCTCCGCCCCCGGGCTGGGAGAGGCAAGAGGAGGTGGGCCGGGGGCAGCCTGGAGCCCGGGGGCAGAGAGGGAGGCGGGAGGCGGAGCTGCCCGGGACGGGCCGTCGCTGTTGCTGCCGCTGGAGCCGGTCAAACTGCACAGCCACTTCCCCCAGGAGCTTCCCTTTCATCTCCCCGCTCCTGGCGCCTGCAAAACAGCCTCAGTTTGTCTGCAACGTCTCTCCTCCCCCTGCCCTCCCTCCCTCCCCGTCCCTCTCCAGCTGAGAGCCCCAGGACGGGGCGCGCAGAAGCAGTCTCGGCGGACAGAGGCGGGAGGCTGGGGGCGCGGGGGGCTCTCGGGGCATCCTTGGGATCTTACTCGCTGAGACAGCTTCTGAGGGCTGCCGGGGGATGGGGGATAAGCGGCAGTTGGGGCAAGGTAACAGCTCCGGAGACAGCTCCCATGGAGCCCCGACGGCCGTGTCCGGGACCGCCCTCCCCAGCGCTGTGGACACGCACGGGACAGCCCCCGGAACCTCGGTTACCCGGCACGGGTGAAATCCCTGCTGATCTGAGGTCGCTCTGAAGTCCCGGATCGGGGAAAAGACTTAATTCCAAGAACTGTCATCAAACCTCTGTGCTTTCGAAGCTGCTGTCCCGGCATTCGATGCCGCGTGGGGTTTCTTTCTCCTGTGTTTAACTGACAGGAGGATGAAGGAGGGGAGGGGTGAGGGAGGAGAGAAACTTCCAAGATCAGACTTTAAACAGAAAAGTTTCATAGCTGGGTGGGGGTTGACGCTGAAGGAGGGCAAACGCCATAAGCAAGACCTGCCATGCTGTGTAATACCAAACGCCCCTGTGGCACCCCAAGGCCAACCAAACCAGGCTGGCAGAGCTGACTTCTGTCCCATGCTTCTCGACGCCGTGAGGTTTGCCCTTCCGTTCCCCTTCTTCTTCCATCTTTTTGAAAGATGACAACTCAGACAGGGCTCTCCAACCCCACAGGGACCATGTCCAGGCCACAGCCATACAGTCCAGGAGCTGCACCCACGGGACGTGAGCCCCAGCTCGGTGTCACCATGACCTGCCCTCCTGCGAGCTCTCCTTCCCCAGGCGCCCTTCCAGCAGGCATTGACTTTGGGAGCTCAGTATAATTATCAGTAGCATTTTCAGCAGTCCCACAATGGCTTTCTGAGGACGGTGCATTGTTCTTGACACACACACATTGTTCCTGCATGTCCATCAATTCTCATTTACTTGTCACGGTGCAGGAAGCATGGAGAAGGGAAAGGAAGGTGAGGGGGGTGTTGAAGGAGAATAGAGGGACAGGCTCACTCAGCAGCAAGAGAGCTTGCAGAGCTGGGGCACTGCAGTCCTGCATCTCCCTGAGAGTATCTCCCAGCAAAGAGAGACTTTCTGGGGAAGGAGATGAGAGAAAATGGGGGTAGGAAGAGGAGTGAATGAGGAATCAGCTTGTGGGAGCAACTGTTACTTTCAATCTCAGAGAAAAGCCCAAATCGGGGCTCTGTTGCCTGAAATATAACCTGACTCAGTCTGGTTAGCTGGTGTAGTGAAAGGCATCACCTCTCTTTGCATATCACCCCTGGCTTTAATCCTTGTCCCATTGAGGTCTGCAGTAACACTGCTAGCAATAAATAACGAGTGTGCAAACCCTACTATTAGTCACACTGAAGAGTGGGATTTTGTAACACGGCTCCTCGTACACAACCCCCACACTCATTCCCATGCTGCAATTGCCTGACTCGGTCCCAATTTGTAGTGCGTGGCACCTGGCGAGGTGCTGTCAAAGCTGGATTAAGGGAGCTGCGAGGGGTAGAGAGGATCTCTGGGCCCAGCACAGCACACTCATTGCATCCCCTCCTTCGGGGTGCTACCTGGCCTGGCCTGAGTAGAGGAGCATGGACTGAAGAAAATCCCAACTGGCCCAGTTCTCCTCCCCAAAATCAGCTCCCTAACGACCCTCAGGGAAAAGTCATAAACAGAGAGAGCGGGACGTCGTGATTTGTGTTAGTGGGGCTGGGGACGCCCTGGACCGGCAGAAAGATTGGGAATCCCAAGTTAGAACAATGTTCACTGGTGGAATCCTGGTCGGTTTATGCAGGACATAAACCAAACCAGTGCAGGGAGAGCAGATCTGCAGCCCACATGGACCAAATCCGTAGCCCTGTCCAAATCTCCCCTGGATTCGGGGCACTGAAGATGGAGCGGAGCGCACTGCCCCACACATGGGCAGATGCATTGCCGCCTCCGCAGCACACTTTGTTATGCTTTTGTTTTGCTTTGGTGGTTTTTTTTGTTGTTGTTGTTTTTGTTTTTGTTTTTTTGGGAGTTTTTTTAGAGCTTCGTTTGTAACTAACACAAAAGCAGCTCCCAAACTGTGTTTCCTGGACGTTTAAAAAACAAAAAGATAAAAAAGGGAACAACAGAGAAAGTTGCAGGCACAGGGTGAAATAACGCCCGGCGTAAGATTAAAATAATTATGAAAAGAATAATATGCATTTGCTTTTATCCGCGGGGTAATTAGAAACTTTAAAAGGATGCTCTTTAGTCATCCCGCTGGTAGGAAGTCAAAAAGTGAGAGAAACGCTTTCGTAGTGCTAGTTTGATATACCTCTTAATTAAGGACTGCATGCCCCTAATTTATTAAAGTTCATCTATTCATCACGTGCGTAATTGACGCTGGAAAAAAATAATAATAATAATTACAGATCTAACCTCTGCAGAGTGTTTTCTGCCCAACTCGGGTCCCACTGCCGAAGGAACGCAACCGAAACCCCTTTTCGGATGAAAAATGCGCCGAATGGGCTCTCCGCGGGGGTGTTGCACTGAGTGAGGGTTCAGCACCCCGCCGTCCCCCTCCCCCCCCGCCCCCCTCAATGTGACCCCGGAGAAATTCCCCGCTCCGGGAGAGCGGCGAGACCCGACGGGGCGGGGGGAAGGAGGGGGGGCGCGGCCGGGGGACAGAGGGGGCCGGGAGGGGCCGGGCCGGCGGCGAGAGAAGGCAGTGCTGCGATCTTCTAAAGTTTCCTCTTCGCCTAATCATCAGCCTTAATTATCCCGGCGGCTCTTTTCTTGCTTCGGTATGATTATAGCCCTGGACGGCTCCTTAATGGCACGGCTCCGCTCGCTGCCCGTGTCATTAACTCGTAATTCATTTCGGAGGGGACGGGGGGAGGGGAGAGGGGGGAAAGGGGGAACACCCCAAACAAAATAAGCCTCGAAAAAATAGAAAGAAAGAAAAAAAAGAAAGAAAGAAAGAAAGAAAGAAAGAAAGAAAGAAAGAAAGAAAGAAAGAAAGAAAGAAAGAAAGAAAGAAAGAAAGAAAGACAGGAGAAAAAAAAAGTCTGTGCCCTCCCTCCCGCTCCCGAGCCAATGACATGAGTCACCCCGCGACGTCAGGCAGCAGCGGCGGCTCTGATTGGCCCGTGGGGCGTTTACTCCACTTCCCAAAGGAGGAAAGAGCCGGGGAGCCCCAGAGGGGGGAAAAGAGGGGGGCGGCTCCGCAGCGCCTCACTCGCGCAGTCCCCGCGCAGGGCCGGGCAGAGGCGCAGCGCAGCTCCCCGGGCGGCCCCGCTCCAGCCACGCTCCGCACTCGCGATGGCTTCTCCTTCCAAAGCGAAGGAGGTTTTCTCCTCCGACGAGGAGGGCCCGGCGGCCGGCGCCGAGGAGCACCACAAAGTCAAGGTGTCCAGCTTGCCGTTCAGCGTGGAAGCCCTTATGTCCGACAAGAAACCTCCCAAAGAGCTGCCGCTGGCCGCGGCGGGGGGCAGCGCCGACGGGGCGACCGTGGGTACCTCCAGGAACCTGCTGCTGCCGGGCCACGGCTCCCGGGACGCGCACAGCCCTCCCGGGGCTCTTACAAAAACCTTCGACACCGCTTCGGTCAAATCGGAGAACTCGGAGGACGGCACGTCCTGGATCCAAGAGGCCGGGAGATATTCCCCTCCGCCAAGTGAGTAGCCGGGGAGCGGCGGGGCGGCGGAGGGCAGCGCGGGGCCGGGGAGAGCCGGGAGGCGGCACCGCTCCGAGCCCGGGTGACACTGCGAGCCCCGAGCACGGGATGCTCAGGGCACGTTGGATAGCTGCATTTATACATACGCGCAGTTATGTGCGTGTGTGTGTATGTTCACAGTTATGCCTGTTTAGTTTTTGCATGTTGCCTGTGTGTTTATATAGAAGTTATGTGTTTATACTTTTACCTAGGTATAGAAATATCCAATGCTTTTAAGCCGTACGATGATCAGGAGCTCCCTTTCCCTACGTACAGTTCACCAGCTGCCAGTTTATACCTTTATGTTACCCCGTTACACTGAGAGGTGGAATTTCTCCTTCTCACGCAGCGACCTCCTTGCTCTTTCTAACTTTATGCAGTCTGTGCGCTCTGTCCCACTGGCGTTCTTCCCTCTCTCTCTGCATGCAGGCTGTCAAAGTCCCAAGCTGGGCCTTACTTCGTTCCTCCCCTCCCCTCATCCGAGCTCTCCCCTTCGCCTCGGGGACTCTCAACCCCAAGCTGACAGGTCACTTTTTAAACCTCTTTGCTGTCCGATCCGCGCTCCTCTGCTGAACTATTTCGGTGAGATCCCCTCCGTCCACCTTTTTTCTCTTAAATTTTAATTGCTTTAAAAATAATATCAATAATCTCCCCGCCAAAACTACATCACAAAAGGGTGAAAAACGTATCCCGGCAATGCCGGGCTCTGCCTTCCTATTGCCGTGAGCCTCTGTAGGCAGACACCTGTATTAGCAGATCGGGCTGTGCCGACTCACGCGATCTAAACCAAATCCTCTGCTTTCTTAACGCAAATGATTTCACCAAACCAAACAGCTGGATGGACATGGAGAATTTGCTACCATAACCTGTCATTGCAAGGAAGTTTAGTGCTATTACAACTCCTCTATTTTGGGGAGAGTCGTTTTGATTTGGCTTTCAGCCACTTCGTTTGCTTTGCCATTACCCCGAATTAATTTGATTCCTAACTTGCTGAGATGGATGGGAGAACAGGCCGCCCCTGTCAGTGCTCTGTAGCTCCAGGTTGTGATTTTCACGTACTCTCAAGTCCTCTGGAAATGTGTGAAAAGACGTGGGTGCCTCGGCTCAACCCCCCTCCTCTAACAAGGCCAGGCCTCATCTCTCATTTATTGTTTATTGGGTTCTTTTACTTCGAAATTCCACCTCTTCCTCTATTCAAATCGGCAGTTCTCGGGATCTGGAAAATACCCTTGTAAAGAACTTCAGCGTGTAGAATGTTAAAGTCCAGTGATTTCAAGGGGAATTTGAGGCAGCAACGACCGGGGATGGTACCGGCAGCTCGGGAAGGTCCTTCAGCCTCGTTCCTCTTCCTCATTGCCCGTCCCGGCTCTCGGCCCCGTCGGAGCTGCCGGGACAATGCGGGACACGAGCGGTGCTCACATCCCGTCTGTCCGCGGAGCGCTTTGACGTCGGGACTATTAACGCTGTGAGGGGAAGAGCTGCAATGATAGATTGTGAACAGAACGTAGAGGGAAGCAGGTGATGGTTTTTGTCCGACGTTGGCCAGAAAACGGACGATAAACGGGAGAGAAATAAATGAATACAAAGCGAAACAAATGACTGCAGCGAGCGCTGTAGGACGGGCACGGGGTAATCATCATCATCATTGCAGGCTCCGCCGAGGCGACCTCCGGGCTTCTTATCGGAGTTTGGCAGTCATCTGCGGGGCGGTAGGAGAGAAAGCTGTGAGCGTTTGGGTGTATTCCGAGAGAAATATTTCTCAGGGATTTAGTTTAAAAGCGCCTTACGGCACTTTGCCGAGCGCAGCCCCAGTCGGGACGGGCCGGGTAAGCTGACAGCAGGGAAAGGCGCTGCGGCAGAGTCCCTGTAAATTTCAGCCCTACGGACAGAGCTTCGGCAGCCGAGTCTTTGCAGATTTTCGAGATAAAGAATCGGTCTCGTTTTTAAAAAAGGCGAGTGGAACGGAGGGGTAACTAGTAATGAATTAGTGAAGTTTTAGCAGCGCGCCGGTTTGCAGCTTCATTATTAAAACGATCCCGTGTGATCTTAAGGCGGCGTTTGACAACTTGTTTTCCAAGAGGGATTTATTTGCTGTGTTCAGTATCTGGAAGAAGCGTAGGAAGATGAATTTCTCTATTTTTTATTTTTTTTAAATCTGTTTTCTCTCTCCCCGTTCTGAACACTCTCCTCGTGAGATTTTTTTTTTTTTTTGCTTGCAAGTTATGCACTGGAACAGCATCGTGGTCTGATGCTAAAATGAAAAAGGAAAATGAAAAGGGTTCAGAAAATATGCAGAGAAAGCAGTGGCAAGTGTGTGAACCAGGCACTACAGCACATATGAAATTTTTGCTGGTGCTTAAGTGCTGACAGTGCATCATTTTCTGTGTTAAACTGGAGCTGGTGGTTTCTTGTTGGTCCTGAGAGTGATTTGGAACACAGTCAAATCGCAGAGCTCTTCACACCAGGGTTGCGCATCTTCCTCATTTTTTAGAATTATGAGTGAAATGTAAAATGAATTGAAAGACGGCTCAGCAATGTGCCAACTCGGGAACAAGTGCCCAGCCTGGCTGGGGTTATAAGGAAAGCACAAAATGTACCAGATTTCCTGATTTGTATTGGCTACAGATGCTGCAGCTGTATGAGTCAAATACGGCAAATGTCACAAGAACAAGCACTGAATGAGAAGTGTGGCATTTTCTTCTTGTATGATATTTTCTGAAGAAAACAAAAAATATGTCTTGAGGGGGGGAAAAAAAAAGTTAAGTAGAAGAGAAATCTGCTTTTGATTTCAATGGGAAAAGAAACTGGAATAATATTTTCAGTTATCCAAAACACAACTGTTATCAGACTCTGTTCTTCAGCTGTCAGGATGAGCTCTGGTAGGGCTGATGTGTTGCTGTTGGCAAAATCCTGGCGTGGGCTTTTCTCACACCGTGGTGCTTTTGTGAACCTCCTGCTTTCACCTACACGTTTGTCCTGTGCTGTGCTGGGGTTAGTGCTGCAGTTCTGCTGCTACTAAGACAGCTATTTTGTGCAGTCCCCTGTGATCCTAAGGTGATCTGCTGCGTATCTCTAAATCCTTCACTCACTGTTTGCCTACAAGCTAACTCCTTAGAATCAAGGAGCCAAAAATTTCAGGACATCTGCTGAAGTACTGCAATATAAGTTGGTCTAGCAAGAGATTTGCAGTGACATTTGTGAAAGATCCCCTGCTCTGAGGGTGTCACCTGACAGGACATCCTCTGGCACAGGTCCTCCCTGAGCCATCTCAAGCACCACGTGTCTCTGCAGAGCGCCCAGGTCTCCCCGCTTTGTGATAACCGGCCTTTCCCTTCCTTGCAGGACACCTGAGCCCTACAGCCTGCACCCTGAGGAAGCACAAGACGAATCGGAAGCCCCGCACCCCATTCACCACTTCCCAGCTGCTGGCCCTGGAGCGCAAGTTCCGCCAGAAGCAGTACCTGTCCATCGCCGAGCGAGCCGAATTCTCCAGCTCCCTCAACCTCACAGAGACCCAGGTCAAAATCTGGTTCCAAAATCGGAGGGCCAAGGCCAAGAGACTGCAGGAGGCTGAGCTAGAGAAGCTCAAAATGGCAGCGAAGCCCATGTTGCCGTCGGGGTTCAGCCTCCCTTTCCCCATCAACTCCCCCATCCAGGCCGCCTCACTGTACGGAACATCCTACCCTTTTCACAGACCTGTGCTTCCTATCCCGCCTGTTGGACTCTATGCTACTCCTGTCGGATATAGCATGTACCACTTATCCTAAGAAGATCAGAAAGGCACAGTGACAGCGAGACAGACTTCCTGGTGGATCTCATCCAGCCCCAAGAATGCAGTACCCAATTGGTGCTGGCCGTTCTTTCAGCACGCTTCTATCTGCCATCCCGAGTGTACAGGAGTTCGTGTTAGCAAAGCAAGGCATCCTGTATGCAACAGGCTGGGTGTCTTCTGAGAGCGCTCTGAGTGCTCGCAGGCTGATCCTCAAAGTGTTTAAAAAAAAAAAAAAAAAAAAAAAGTAAAAACGATTAAAAAAAAAAAAAAAAAAGAGCAATTGTAGGGTTTTTATACTGTGCATGTAAAATTGGGGTGAGAAAGAACGGGTGAAAAAAACAAGCTTGCCTTTCGGAGGCAGAGATCTCCCAACAGCTTCCTGATGGGGCCCAAGCTGTGTTTAAAGTAAAAGGGGTACGTGCCCTAAATCCACACTCTCAAGTGTCATCATTTAATACAGGGGCAAGGGGAGGGAAATAAAAAGCTATAATCAAGGTGGGTTGGAGGGTTTTGTTTTCTTTTGTTGCTGTCGTCTAAAGAAAGCAGAGCCCTTAGATACAGACACAGTGTAAATAGAAACTAGACCCAGTAGAGTCCGAGTGAAGTTCAGAGCCAGCAAGTTCCTGCATTTCTAAGGGTAAGGAAAGCTTCTCACATCCCAGACCTCTGCAGACCTTTTGCAACAAGATGAGGGCCCCTAAATGCATAGAGTAAAGCGAGGGCTTTACCCACCAGTGTGTCTTGTAATGCCTTTATGTGTGTAAATCGCTTCAGCGTTTTTAAAGCACTGTGAGGAGGGATGAGGTGCAAGGCAGGCTGCTCTTTATCTCTTCTGATTGGCGTGCGTAGAGTTTTGTTTTTTTCTTACAGCCAGGTAATCTTGGCTCTGCAATGCTTCTTGAAAACTAGGAGGGAGGGAAGTTTCTGGGGAAAGAAGACGTGGGTTGTTTCCACAGTGGTGGTGAGCAAGGGTTGTCGAACTCTTCTGCGGAGATGCTTGGGGTTTTTTATTAGTATCTGCAACAGTCTGTATTAAATAGAAGAATCCCTCGAGTCTTCCTCTCCTCCCCTTGCCAAGGATGCCAACTGAAGTGACTCATGCTTCAAGCCCTTCTAAAGAGAGATCTAGGTATCAAAACGAGACAATGCTACCTGTGGGACGGTGGGGTGCCAAGAGACTGTGTAAGCTCTCTGTCCCCATGGGAGCTTCCCAAGTGCTGGCAGTGTCATCGTCCCCCGTCTTCTCCTTGTAACTATTGTATTATGTGTATTACTCTTGCTAAACTTTGTGAGAAAATTACTCTGAAGGTTGTGGAGCACTGAAGGCAGAGTTTCTCCTGGATTTATTTTCTTAGCATGTTGATAAGAAACCCTCCTCCGCCCCACTTCCCCTCCCAAAAAATAGGAGAGAAAAAAAAAAAAAAAAAAAAGGCCTAAAATTTTTTAAAAGTCACAAAGTTTTACCATTTTTGGTTTGTTTTGACCCAGGCACTCCCACTGCCTGGGACCCACTGTAGATGAACTTCCCATCTCCCTTCCCTTTACCCCCAACCCTTTATTATAGGAAAGTCCCTTTGAAAGGGATACCTTGTACAATTTTATATATTTTATTGAAGATTTATTATTTCTTATCTCTTATTTCGAATTAAATTAAAAAAGAAAAAACATGTTTAATTACGTGTGGGTCTGTGAGTGTTTGGAGTTCTTTAAAAGGTAACGTCTCTCTGTGTGTGTTTTGCACTGCTGGGTCAAGTTCAAAGGAATGTTTAGGTTGCCTTTGTGATTATTTCCCCTTCTGAGTCTGAAGTGAAGCCAAATTTGCTGCACATGAAGGTGAATTGCAAGTCAACAATTCAAAGTCGAGAGCCAAACCTTTTATGAGGTTTCCTTGTTTTTAACAACCCCTTTTAGGCGCCTCTGTTCTTTACAGCATCATATTCTGGGGATGTTTCCCCCACTTCTCTCAGCTCACGCGCCCTTCTCTGTCGCTCAGGCCTCTCCCCTCACCTCAAATCTGTCTTTGGTGCATGGCTGGTTTGTGCCCCAGCCATAGTTGGGGATCGTGGTTGAGGGTCCTTTGGTACAGGTCAGACTTGACAGGGACCCTGCAGTACTCTGGCCCAGGGCCGTTGCAGGGCTCCTGGTGCTGTCTACCTGTCCATTGGTTTTGGGGCAGCCTCAGAAAGCAGGTGCCTGACCTCGGCCCTCTCTATCAAAGGGAACAGGAGTTTGTTCCGATGAGAGGGATCTCCATGAGGCTACTTTACCACGGCAATCCAAAGTCTCATGTCTGCCCTTACTGTAGGATTATTCAGATTAGGAGCAACCTCTGCGATCCCAGCTGGAGAGAAAGCTGCGTTCACCTCTATTGGAACAGCCGGGTTGATGAAATAGGGTTGCACGAAGGAAAGCATCCCCGTGCCCAGCGCCCATCCCTGCCGTGCCCAGCTCCCTGGCTCGGAGCCCCGCTGTGTCCGAGCCCTCCTCGCTCCGTGCAGACTCGGGGCTGCGGCTCAGCACGGGGACGGGAGGAACGGGGCAGCTCCTTCCGAGCGGCGCTGCGGCTCTCGGGTCGATCCTTCCCGTCTCAGCCCGATTCGGACACAAACCCTTCCTGCTTTGCAACTGGACGGAACAAAACTGGGAGAACCCAGTCTCCCAAACGCAGACATTGCAAACCAGCGTTTACTGCTGCGTGAAACCGGAGACAACTTCTCCTTTCTCGGGTTCCCTGTTTCCGAGGCATTACCCCTCACTCTGGGGCAGGGAGAAGCCTCCTCTCCCCTCTCCCTTTGCGATCGTCCCGAGCTTTTTCTCCGCCGGTTATAAATAAACCAGCGGTATTTTTTAACCTTCGGTATAAATCAGCTGTGTCAGGGATTACAGCTAAATCTTTTCGCTGGAAACTCTTTGAGCGCAGGAGCTTTGTGCGTGTTATGGTAGATCCTTAAATGCATACAGATTTATTGCAGAACAGAAGGGTGTTGAAGGAAAAGCTTCCAGAACTCGGTTACAACCTTTGCTATGGGAAAGGCAGGACGGATCCGTGACACCTTCCCCGAGCTCGCGGATGGCATGACAGTTCACCCTGCGCCCATTATTAACTTGTTCCAATTAAAGCCTTCAGAAAGGCCGAGTTAATTGAGTATTATATTTTATTAGGAGGGAGGTGTCAAGCTTTACTCATGAGACTTCATCATCGGCCTAATGGGAGCTGCCCCGCAGGCAGATCTGTAACTGAATAAATTACAGCGAGGCAGGGAAATCAGAATGCTACCATTAAACGCGATGCACTTACTGAAATTCCTCCTCCACTTTCGCAAGAGGCTGGGGAGGTGTGGCTTTAATTAGTTATTTTAATGCAAAGTTAAATTGTTCCCAAAGTATTTTCTGACACAAAGCAGATGCGATGATTAGAAGTTGAGTGAGACTGAAAGGAGTTGGCATCTGTTCCAGGTACATCTATATATTTTAAATTTCCAATGGAAAGTGAAAAATAATTAGAGCAATAAATAATAAACATTAAAAACAACGCGATAAATTATCCCGATCCTTAAAATCCCGACTTGCTGAACGGCGGCTCAGGGCAGCCGGGCACAGCTCGGCTCTCCCGGGACCTTAATTCACGAGCTATAGATCTGTTGACATAAACAGTTAGGAATGGGCTCTCTGACTCGCTCCGGCCAAGCGTTCATTACAGAGAGCCACGGGCGCTCGGAGCCTGCATTTCATGTTGTCACATCGCCTTGTCAAAGCCCGGAATTCCTGCATTTTATGGGGAAGGAGGAACGCTCGGTGACTGCGGCGCGTCTGCGTGCCGGCGTGCCAGAAAGCGCCGGGTTTGATCTCCGCCGGGAGCCGCGCTGCGAGGCCGGGGGCGGCGGGCACCGAGAGCGGCGGCGCCGACGAGAGAAGCCCGGGCCGGGGAGGAGCCGCCCCCGGCTGAGCACCCACGGGAGGGTCGGTGAGGGAACGGCCACCTGCTCCGCGCCCGCGGGACTCGGGGTACGGCCGGGGGGCCGGGTGTGCGGCTGGGGTGCCGCTGCCCACCGAGGTCTGCCCGGCTCCTGTGCGGTCCGCTGCGTCGGGGATTGACGCGCACCCACGTAACATAGGGCTGCGCGTAAATACGTCTCCGCATCGGTGATGTGTGCGCTGGGTATTGTGGAATACCGTCCGCCAGTCTCTGCGCACGAATCCCGTAGGCGCTGCATGGGAATGCACCATTCGCGCACGCACAGGGCGCTGCGGGATTTTGCGGGATGAGTGCGGGACACGAAGGGAGGAGCAGGGGAGCACGTGCAGGGCAGGAGAGAAGGGAAGGCAAAAGGTGAGCCATCCCCAGAGAGCACCCGGTTACCCTCTGCCGTCCCCGGGGTCGCAGAAAGAGAACCTCAGCTCCGCCCCGCCCTCGTGTAATCACGGGGGGAGCCGCACGGAGATGCCGTTCACGCCGACCTCAAGGCTGCTCAGGCAGCGAGGTTATCGTTGTGTTTTTCCAGATCACGTTTCCCATCTCTATTCATCCCCAGTTCAGTTTCACCGCGGTTCAACACATATTTATTTCTTAAAAATAATAATTAAAAAAAAATTAAAAAGTCGTTAAACGAGACAAAAGAAAAGAAAACAAGAACAAAACAACCCGAACCACCCGGGGGCTGCGCACTTCTCTCGTGCTTACGGTCAATGACCACCACCGGGGATTTTTCAAAGAAGGGTCACGTCTCGAAGTCACCCCGCGCTCGGCAGCGCCCGCAGTCTTTGCGTCTCTCGCGGAATAACAGCGAAGCGGCATTGGACTTCTCCGTGAGGGAGCACCGAGGGTGTTTTTTCCACTGAAGTGCGTTAAGAGCATCGAACAGTTCATCCCCGCACTGGAAAAGCCAGGAACGCTGTTTCCACGGTGTCGGACACAACCGTGGAAAGAGAGTGCATTTGGGGTCTTCTTTTTTTTGTTAGAGAGTTTTTTGGGTTTGGTTTGGAGTCCCTCAGCCCCTCGATGCGTGTTTCCCACCGTAATCCATAAGGCATTTGGCGGGTGCTACCAATCGCACGAAAGGGATAAAAATCTTTCCATCCATTATATTTCAGTCTTTTAACACCAGAGCAATTCTGTCCCTGCTGTTTTAGTGGAAATACCGGTCTATAAAGCTGCAAGTGCAGTATATTTTAAAATGCTACCAAATTTTTTTAAAGGGGATTGGAATAATTCTGCTTCGCTCGGGAAGGAAAAGTCTCAAGCAGTGTTTGTGCGATTAATGTTTTATAACACTGTTCGAGGAAATGAAAAACATTCTGTGACAGTCTCACCGTAAAGGCGGGTCTCCTTCTGCTGGCAAAATGATCTGTGTCTGTATTTCTTAGATTGCCGTGTTTTGAATAAGCGAGAATCTCGTAAAGAAAAAAAGCGCGTTCCTTAAAAGTATGTGCTACCCGTTTTATTAAAGCGATTGTGCCAACGTTCAGCTCCAAGTTTGTTTTAAGTAGGAATATTTTCCCAGACGTGTAATGGATTGCTTGCAAACAGAATTCTTTGCTTTTTAATGACCTGTAATGGCCAATTCATTTCAACTGCGCTTATCAAGGTGCTGCGTTAAATAACAAACCGGTTCTTGAAAACAAAAAAGTCATAATGAAAAATAAGCAGTCAGAATAATCTCCCATCTCCGAGCCAAAAAAATGCAATAAAATTAATTTAAGACTGTCAAAACATCAAAGCTGAGAAAAGGAGCTGCTAAAATAATGTCTCTTGATAAGGAAATAATAAAAACACACCAAAAAATGTCTACTCAATAAACTCCACTGGATTTGGGGGTCTGTGCTATATTTTATTTGGTGATGAAAGCACTTTGATGTCACTGTATTCCAAACAATTATTATTATAATTTTAAACAACCTGGTGTTTTCCATTACTAACGGCTTACGCTTTGAAGTTACACCTCATAATTTCTTAAATTAAATAAATCATTTTAAGTTTGCACTGGGAGCCTTTTAATAGCAGAGAAAGGAATATCATTATCTTATTGAGAGGCAATTGCAGTGGCTCCAGTTTGGCTGTAGCTGGGGGCAAAGTGGTGCACTATAACAGACATACTTTATTAGCCTCCCATAACTCTTGAAAGAACATTTTTATATTTTCTTTGATTCCCCCCCTCCCCCTCTTGTTTTAAAGCTGTCCCAACCTTTAATTACTGCCTAATATGAAAAGCATTATTTTTTAATGCTGTGTAATTTACCAGAGGCAATAGGCCAAGTTAACAATTGTTTATTAGGGTTGCTGTTTCACACAGGGCAAAGAATGCTGTTCCAAACCCAACTTTTCATGGGTGGTTGCACTAATTAATACAGTGTCTGAGACTCCTAGGGGGTTTTTAATATTAAAGCCTATGGGGCGGAACGGTTTTTAGAAGTCCAGCTCCTGCTGACGTCCTCCTCCCCTCCCAAGTGATTTCTATTGCTTTCAAGCCGGTTTGATCCGAGGGAAAAGTCGGCGGGTAGGAGGGGAGCGCCCTCAGAGCAGCCCCGCCGGGGGTGGCACCTCACGTCCCGCACCCCATGTCCTGCACCCCACGTCCCGCACCCCATATGAGTCCCGCACTCCGCCCTCCGTCGAGGCTGCGGCGCCCGCCTCATCCCGGGGCGCAGATCCGTGGGGTCCGCGCTGTCCCCCCCCCCGCACCTCCAACATTTCACCCTCTCGTCCCCTTTAGATTACTCTCATCAGTCGCCTTCGCTGTAATTCAGGATGAGGCGGGCGGTGCCGGCTCGTACCGCGGATCCCCGAGGGCTGGCACAGCGGAACGGGAGCTGCCCGCACCCCATGTTGTCAAAGAGAAAACGACTCGACTTCCACGCCCGCGTGTCTGCGGGTGGGTGTTTCTCCGTAGCTGCTTCCGAAAGCTTCATTGGGCTCATTCGTTACAACTTCACGGAGAACGATCGTTGCGCCGTCTCGGCCGGCTGAGTAGCTGGGAGCAGCGCTGCGAGACCGCTGTCGGGGCGGTGACTCGAACCTCGGAGCATCCCCGACCCCACATCCCTGACCCCACATCCCCGGAGCGGCCCAACTCCGCAGCGCCCGGCGGTGCCACATCCCCCGGCTGCGGTGCAGGGGACGCTGCGGGCAGTGACACCCCGCTCCGCTCCCCCCGACGGGCCCCGACCGCCCCCCCGAAGGGAGACACGGGACATCCATCAGCTTGATAAATGGGGGTTACTCACTCCTGTTCTTCCTGCTAGTTTATTTTCTTAAACTACCGGGCAAAAAGTGTAATGTCGGAGCAGACAAACACACTAACAAACAGACGACAGCTTTATGGATGGAGCCCAGCTCCGAGGGCTGAGGGGTGTTAAAACCAGAGCACCGCTGCCTTTTCCCATTCTGGCCTCAGACCGGGTCGTTTTAGCTTCTGAAATAAACGAACAAACAAACAAATAAATAAAATCCTCGGGTGAGCTTTAAAGGAAGAGACATTTAGGGATTTGTTTTATGGGCTGACCATTCTCCCTGCTCCCCTCGCTGTTAGCTCAACTCCTTTGCAAATCTAATCTGCCCGGCTCCTTTGCTATTTTTCATGTTGGACCCATGCGTTTCTCCTCTAAGCCTTTCTCCTTTTTGATGTAGCGAGTCAATTGAAGAATGTTGGTCTCGGTTATCAATCACCCAGCTGGGGCTTAAAGGGCTCGGGCTAATCAGATTTAATTGCTCATGTAGCGCCACTCCTGCCCTGGGCCACGACCGACTTGCTCAATTAAACCCCAAATACCTGCAATCAATAAATAAGGAATGACAACACGTTTAAGGGATTTATCCAGCAAAGGAATTGAACTGGAAACAGATTACAACCGAAAAAGGCTCTTTTATAATTAAATGTACACCTCTTACACACGGAAAAGTTGTGTTAAAAATATAATTAAAAAGGAAGAAAAAAAAGATGATAAAGCAAAAGAAAGGAAAGAAACTGCTTTAAAAGTGGTATATGCAAAACCAATTTGCAACTGACTCCGAAAAAATACTACTTTGGTCCATCCAGGCATGCTCCCAGAGTCTAGAATTTCTGCATTGGCAGCTGCTGTCTTTTCTTAGGATTAGGTTGTAAAACTGTGCCTTCAACAGATCTGCTGTCAGTGTTCAAAGAAAGAACAGCAGTGGAGAGGAGTGCTGAGGTAGGTGGATGCTGGGTGAGGCTGAGCACTGTGTTCCTGCTCCACAGTCAGGTTGGATGTGGCAAAGCTTCCGACTGGCAGAGTTGTGCTCCTCTCTCAGCTTGAGTTAGCAGCCCATAGGGTTCAGATGGTTCCCTGCAGTATTTTGGTTAAGCAACCCTGCCAAACTGGGCCGGAATTCAGCTGGGACCATGGAGAGATGCTGTTCTTTATTTCTGGTGCCAGGCTGCCAAGGTTGGAGCTGGTGTCCCCTCCGCATGCAGCTCCTGGCTCAGGGTTTCAGCTGGGTGGAGATGCTCCTTCTGGGGAATTCCTCCCCCCCTGCACACCCATCCACCAAGCAGCTCAGCTCTGAGCTTTACTCCACTTAAACATGTCCGCTAATCACTCTGCAAGCCATCATCTTTTGCATTAAGTGTAGAAGGGCTGTTGGCATGATACTTGGGTCTCATGCTGGTTTCCCATGGCTCCCACTGGTTGCAGACTAGTCGTACCCTAATGTGAGCCTGCCTGCAGTCATGCCACTCTGATGCCACTTCTGCTCCATTTGGTGGCTGTCCTGTAAGACAATCTTTGTGGGAAGTGAAGGTAAAAATCATCATAGAAGTCAGGGTGTTGATTAAAAAATAAAATCCTCAGCTGTCAAGGGAGTATTTCTGTAAAGACTTCTGTTTGTTTGTTCCTTAGCTTGGTTTCCTAAGGAAGCTGGGATTATATGATCAAACTGTTACAGCCTTTTGAACTCCTGGGCCAACTCCAATCAAAATTGACAAGGGGGCAGAGGTCTCAGAAATAATCAGGTTGCTGTGATTTTCGCAAAAATAGACGGCTGGATAGAAGAGAGAGAGATCTTGTTAAATCCCACTAAGGCTGTAACCAGAGCTTTGCTCTTAAAAAACACCGGAGAATCTAAATGAGAGTGCAACATTGCAAATATCCCACCACCTTCTACCTCAGATATGAGAGACAGCAGCTATGAGACCCAGTTACCAAATAGGCTTCGTGTGTTTTGCTGCTTGAGGAAATGTTCATTGGTTGTATTCATCTTTCTTTGCCATTTTCTGGACCAAACTGCCCTCTGACTTGAAAAATTACAGAACATCAAAGGGCAGATCTAGGCACCAGCAGAGTCTCTGGGACAGTTCCCAAACTGTGGTTAACAGCATCATCCAGGGCAACAAGCTGCACAGACGCCTCCTGGGGCTGCATGGAGGAAGCATGAGGCTTGGCAGCAGCACAGGGGCCCAGCAGATGAGTGGTCTGGGTGTCTGTACAGCAGGGGCTTTGCCCTCGTTGTTGTCTGTGTCATCTCCTTCAATCAGTCCATCCGCATCGTGTTTCTAGCAGATGGATCCAAATCCTGGCAAGCAGCAAGGAGGAGAGAAAAACTGAGAATTCTCAGCTACTTTGATGAGTTTCAAGGCGGGCTGTTGACCTTTTAGAAGTAGTAAAATAGATCAGGGGACAAATAAGCAGTTTTATTTAGGCTGTGAAATTTGAGCTGGTAGCTTTGCCTTTGAGAAGGCATCTTTGTTTCTTGCACTCTCAATTCAGCCTGTAAAGCAGTTTTATTAAATCACGTTTTATACAATTAATACTCAGCTGAATGCTATGTGGTGCTTGCTTTTGAAGTTGGAATGTGCCACCATGCTTTCAGGCTTAGGGTGATGATGCCAGTAAGAAGGTGGGTGGTATGGTAGACAGGAAAACAGACCCATTCAAGGGAGAGACTTGACTTCTTAGCCCAGAGAGAGCACGATTCATAACTCAGCAGCAAAGGACAGCAGCCAGTCATTTCTTCTACACAGCTACAAAAGCAATGAAACCTTCCCTGGCAAGCCAAGTGCAGAATGAGACATTTCCTCCTTGCTGATGCCAAGTCAAACTGGGCCAGCTTGGAATAGGTCAGCTAGCCAGCTTGCCAGTTCATGGCTGTCTCAGCATCTGAGCTGTCATTTATAAAAATCAAAGCACATGTGCTTCTGTTACCATTGAAAATATTCCCAGCACTGACCATTCTAAAAATTAATATAATCCAAACAAGATCTAAAAGATTTTCTGAGAAAAAAAAACGAATCCTACAGTTCCCTGTGGAGGGAGAGTTAATTTATTCTTTGTCACTGGAGTGTTAACTCTGAAGCCTAAGGAAGGCAAGTATGCTGCTGCCCATAGATGTTCAACATTTGAAGAGTCTCACTGAATAACATCTAACTTTAGCATCACACATAGATAAAGTGGGGATAAATTAAAGGAAAACTTAGGGAAAATAGAACAAGGGAAAATAAATATGACCGGATTCCTTCCAGAGCACACAGCTGCCTACACATACTCCAGCTAATCCCTTCTGGCAGATTTCCTTTTTTTTTTTTTCCCAGATCTGGCCATTTCCCTTCTTTTAAGACTTTTTGCTGCTTGAGGTGAAGGGGGAAGGGAACGACAAGGAATGAAAATGGGATGTCATGAAAGTCTGTTGTATACAATGCATGGGAAGACAGAGGAAATACCACACAATGTCAGCTAAGGGAACGTTGAATAGTGGCTTCTCTAGGACTTAGAACGGGAGTGGGAACTGGTTTCTGAAGGAGCAGCAAAGACTCAAATCACATAGGATGGAATGGAATCCCCAGTTAATTTAAGATGCAAAAATACCCCTATATATCTGGAATGGTCAATCTGTACAGTACTTATATTCTCTCCTCTGAGCCACGTGACCAGAGTTTTTAAACATGTTAGAATTAGTGTTGTTGGATTGGATTCTAACTTGGACTTCACACATATTCACATGCGATGCAGTAAGGCCCAGTCTTGATCTTAAATAGGGAACAGTGTGAATCATAGATCTTCAATATGCCAGTTCTATGTACTGCCATCTTTCTCTGCAAGATTATGCATGAGGCAGGAGACACGGAGCTGTCCTTAAAGTGATTTTCCATCAAATAATCATAGAATCATAGATTGGTTTGAGTTGTAAGGGACTTTTAAAGACCATATGGTTCAATGAACAGGGACACCAGCAGCTCCATCAGTGATCAGAGCATCTCCAGCCCTGATCTTGGACGTCTGCAGGGAGGAATATCCACCAATTCTCTGGGCAACCAATCTTTGTCACTGTCTCCCTACACTTACTGTAAAAAAACTCTTATCTTATGTCCAATCTAAATCTCCCCTTTTTTAGTTCAACTTTAAGGGATGTGATTTACATCTGGGAGCTGGAATTTAGTTTTACCCTTCTAACCTCTAGAACAGAAGGTAGATTCACATCATAGTCCCTACCAACTTGCTCAAGCCTATGTAGTCAAGAAGTACATTATTGCACAGAGGCAGAAACATGGGCTTTATTTTCAGTATATCTTAGTCTCACCCTTACTCTCACTGTTCCCTTGATAGCACCCAGGCTCTGTGTGATGGAAGTGATTTAAGACGTTACTGCCTCCAGCTGTCTGCCTCACCCCACTCCCAAAAGCTGGCAGAAGACACTGTGTGTCTGTGCTTTGGCTGTTCCAGTTCATGGTCTGGCTTATTAGCTTAAATAGTTTGGAAGACCAAAAGTTGATCACACATTGCCTCTAGGAAGGAAAGCACCGAAGGGAGAATTCAGTTGTCTCCTTTGGTGTTTTAACAGAATAGGTTTGTGTGTATGTTTGCTTTGCTCTTTGTAAATTAAAGTATGTTAATCCTGAGAAAAGCAACAGTAATCTTCACTACTACAGACCTGCAAGTAGTGCCACTGGGCTTGCTTCTTTGTCATATCATGAGAGCATAAGAATCACCTGGGGCTGCTAAGCTCGCATTGGCACAGTAACTTTGTACATTCCCTGGGCTCATGTGTTGAGTTTTAGTGTTGGACTGGAAGCTTGGACATAACCTGTACCAGCTAAGGAGTTACGTCAGAAATGATCAATGGATCACTGATTTTTTTTGCCTTTGCCAGAAGAACAGTCTCACGGCACGGATTTCTTATAGACTGAATTGTAAGATACCATCACTCAGGTGATAAAGTGCTGTAGAAAGGGAGAATCATCTCCTTTTTCTAGAAGGCAGCTCAGATACAGAAAGAATAAGGAATTTATTCTGGTCACATGGAAATCTCTGTCAGAGATCCATCAGCTAAATCCTTGCTAGGCTAAAGCCTTCAGTGGCCAAACAGAGAATGTCAGCATGCCAGTTCCTGCATTCTCCTAAATGGGAAAAAAACCCTCATATTTTCGCTTTCATTTCATTTTCACAGAGATTTAATAGCTGAGAAATTTTGTAAGTCATCACATTAATCAGAGTTTGTTGCTTATACTGTAATTTGCACCAGCATAACACTAAACACCAATCGTCCAAACAAAAATCAGTCTATTTCAAAACTCATAAATTCTTTTTGGTGTCAGATGAGAGCTATCTATTCGGGGATTCAACCTACTTCTGCCCGAAGTCAATGGCAAAGCTATTAATAATGGCAGGATCAAGTCAGTGCACTAATTTGCCAAATTCCCCATCATTAGTGTGAATTAATGAGATCCTACTGAAGCTGCCTTTTGGCTGTGGGTGAAATGGAACATGCCTGGCAGCACATCAGCATTATAAGGGAGGCTGGGGAGGAGCAGGGGTTTTGGGGGGAGGGAGATGAGCAAATGGAAGACCCTTAATGCAGTCCAGATGGAAAAATTTGACCCTGACTTCACCAGTCAGGCAATGGCCATAGCCAGTCTGCTTCCTAGTGAGGGGAAATAATAAAGAGGCTCAAGTAGCAGATGAGGAGGCAGCTCAGATAAAATAAGACAGCTATTCACTTTGCCCCCAAAATGATCTTTTGCCCAAAACTACAGTGACAGTGCTCAAAGTGGATGGTTGTCCTCGCTTTCATGTCCAGCCTCATCCAGAACTAAAACAATAAATAATAAAAAAAAAATCATGAAGAAACCTGCTTCTTTGAGATTTTCAGTACCAAAGGAGTTTGGAGAAACATACAAAGAGACGTCAAATGAAAGTTAATTGAACTTGGCTGCCATCACCAGCTACAGCACATCACTTCAACTTTAGCAGATCCTGCCAAACCCAACAAGAAGATATTGCTGCTCTGTTCCCTATGATGGTGATGGCGGTTTAGCTGTCCATGAGTCACAGGGATGATAGTTATTCGTTGAAAAGGATATGTGAGGAGGAAAGGATGTTCTTGTCTGACACATGTGTCTGCTTCTGGTGCCATCACAGAGACAATGCCAGGCTAATGGTTGAGTATGATCTTTTAATGGTGGCAGCCACAGCAGCCTCGTGGAATTAATTGGGTAAGTGAGAATATTTGCATGTCTTTATTTGTTCTATTTGTACTGGCTACAAAGCCAAATGCACACACTTCTGTTTGGGGCAGACAGGCAGCTTGGCAGTAATAACTCAAATTAAAGACATAAAGCACATTAAAAAAAAATTGTTTCTTTTTGAGGTATGACAACAGCAACACAGTAGCTTTGATAACATCACCGCTGTGTTCAAAAAGGGCCTTGGGAGAAATGCGTGTGAGCAGGTTGTTCTGAGACTGGAACTCAGAACTGCTCAGAAAAATCCCAGTGGTTATTTTTCCAAACTCTGTTGGCCAGGCATTTACTGTGTTTCAGACTTCTGACCAGAAATCTCCTCCGTGGAGATTTCCCATGCCTTACATCAAACCAACCTCCAGCTGTGTGGGAACTGCGGGCTCCCTGAGTGGTGGATACGGAGACGACCTTTGCAGTCTCTGAAGGTAGCTCAGCCCTCTCCTCAGTTACCATTAGTGACATTAGAGCCGTGGCTGTAGTGAGCTGAAAGGGAAACGGCACATTGGAATACCTCATGATGGCAAAAAAAAAAAACCCTCATAAATAATGGACTGTCATAATCTCCTTCTAACTAAATACTGACTGTCTGTCCTGTGCTCAGCAAGAGCAAGCCTTGATAAATACAATCCAGATCCTGCCCTTTCTCTCCCAAAAAGGCATCAGATCTTCAAATACTTTGTGTATTCCCTTGAAAGTATAAGTGGTGTGCTGAGTCTTAAGTGAATACATTCTTCTCCACTTGTTCCATAATATGTAGCATTAATTACCTCATGAAAGTAAAAGAGCGGAGCAGGAAGAGATACAGACTGCAACCTCACCTATTATTTCACCTATGATTTTAAGGATCTAATTTGTGCATCTGTTTTTGTAGTCCCACAGTGTTGGTCAAACCTCTCATAGCAGAGAGAAAATAAAATATGATAATTTTATCTGAATTTTAGAGGGGATCATTAAGTGTCTTCCACTTGAAACAAAGCCTCTGCAGGCAGTGTAGTCCATCACTCACAGAGATAAGAAATGCTTCCCATACAGAAACCATTTACTTTGTAGTTCACTTCTGATGGGCAGTTTGGTGAAAGGTACTTTCCAACATGCAGTTAAAGTGATACATTCAAAAGACAAGCTGTTCATTAAACCCAGCACCTCCTGTTGTTCTGCAAACACATATTTAACCAGGAAATGCTACTGTAGGTTCTTACTGCTTTTTTTTCCCTCTGACATCTAGAAAATTTTATGATTCATCATCATTAACAAAAGTGCCTGCAAATTACAGTCCAACCACGACAGCACAAAACAGGGACTCAGGGAAGTGAATACACCAAAGAACATTGCAAGCATTTTCTTGTTCAAATGTTCAAAGAACATTTTTGCAAACATCTACTCTTGCTTGTTGCTAGCTCCCTTTCATTTTTTGGTAGAATATGAGTTTTCTTTAAAAGGAAGCAAGGCTTTTGTGCTGAAGCCATAGGGCACTCCATGTGCCATAACAAAATTACTGACTTGCTAGGAAGGGTTAAAGGAGGGACCAACCACTACTGTGCACTGTAGCAGAGTTTTGAACATGCAAGCATGTACACAGAAGGCCAGAACTTACTCCTGCTTTTTTCAAATGCCGTGAGCTTGCCTACATAAGGAAGCACTGAAGCACAGGAGCTAATTCATACATGCAGGATTTTGCAAGCTTTTTTGCTTTCGGTACCATTTTCAAATTAATGGCAACCCCACCCCTCTTTCTCTGAACAGAGAGGTTCAGCTGCCAGATTGGGATTTTGGGGCAACCTGACCAAATTCTTTGTGTATGCCAAGACAGAGATGCTCAGTCTTGCCCTCCAGTACACAAAATTAAGCAAGCAATGACACTATGAGATGATATGGTTCATTTAGGGAGGTGCTGGTAGAGAAGATAGCACTTTCAAATTATTCCAACTCAAAATCTTGTCCCAGGTTACAATGGAGAGCCACACTGTCCCACAAGATAAACCAGGCACCCTGCTCTGCCTGGGAAGCAGGTAGCATGATGCTCCATCTTTTTAGGATGTGTGAACCACAGCCTCTTGGCAGAAAACTGACTTCATGACATGAATACCCTTACCCTTAATGGGAGGTACTGCTGGTGTGTATCCCCAAGCACAGGGCTGGGATTCTCCATAACCCATATGCAAGAGAAGAAAAATGAGTGTGTGGGCTCTGATTAGAAGCAAGGATGGACCTTGGCCCTCAAACACTGAAATAGCTCTGATCCATGTTTTTCACTCTTTCTTTCACCTCCTTGAGGTATTCATAGCAGATATTTTTTTTCTTTTCTTTTTTTGGTGGGTAATCCAGTCTCTTCATCTCTCCTTCCATAAGAACAGAGATGCCACATTTTGTAAAGTGCAAATATTGATCTGATTGTGACAACTGTGGCTTCACTCTGTGCTTGAGCCCCTATGCTGAGGCTGCTGTTCAGGGTTTCAACTCAAAACTGGGCATTTTATAGATAACTTAATGTTTAGGAAGTCCTGTATTTTTCAAATTGCCAGGAGCAAAAGCGTACTTGCAGAAAGCACACCTCTGAGGAAGAATCAGGTTTTAGTCTTGTCCAATAAGCTTCTTTGTGAAGCTTTCAATTCTGTTGGTTCCTGTTGAGCCTGAAATACTCGAGTTAGCAAAGCAAAACAGAGCCTTTCTGAGCATATTTCAGCATTTCTATTTCCTATTAAAGTAGGGATGTGTGGAGACAGAGCAAATATGGGAAATGAGCAAGAAGAAATTAAAACAAACAAACAAACAAAACAAACAAACAAACAACAACAAAAAAATCCACCAAAAAAATCTTACAGAACCTTTAAGAGGCGTTTAGTTCCAATTCTGGCTAAGGATGGCTCCAGCCCAAACATTACATACAGACCGCTCTGAATGAGGTTTTCATAAATCAGACCTTGGCTTGGGATCTGTATTTCACAGCTGCCCTGGGTTATGTGTAGCTTCTATCAGAGGCCAAAACAAGAACCCAAGCTCTGAACAGCCCTTGGCTGTTGGGAAAGTGTGCAAGGTCAGGTGAAGACCTCCGTTTTGTGGGCCAAGTCAGGCTCTCTCAGGAGATGGCTAACGAGATGAAGGTCTACAATCAGTCACTACTTCATCCTGTCTGATTCACTTATTTTCTTAATGCTAATAAATAAGCAAAAAGAAAACACTTTATGAAGAAAGCCCTTCATTTGCGCTGCTCAGTCATTAATGCTTGTGTCTAGAGAACAATCCAGAGAACCACCAGTTCTGTATGACTTTCTTGCTAAGAATGAATCCTTGTAAAGACATTATGTTTGCATTTGTCTTATTTATTTATTTTTTCTGCTTGAGTTTTAAACGTTTAAGGAAATGTAGAGCTGGAGAAAACATATCACATCACATTTGGGTTGCATTTAAGCCAGCCACAATTCCCCACAAGTAAAACCCTGCATGACATAGAAGCAGTGAAGAGACTAGTGCAGAGCCCACTGCTAACTTTTATGGGAAATAATTTGCCCTTTAGAAAATGGGATTAACAGTGCAAGGCCCAGAATTAGTGAGATACATGTGAAATCACAGTGTTAGTGGCAAGCAAAACCCTTTCATTCATTTGTGGTTCTGAAAATCTGATGAGGCAGTTCAGGAGAGCTGTCTGGTGTAAGACCAGAGCTTGCGAAGCTAAGGAGGTGGAAGCACTCTTGGAGACTGGGAGAATGGAGGGGGTGGTAACAAAATCTTGTTTCCCAGTGGAATCTTGCTGCCTCATGATTTGGCCGACCAAAGTTTGACCAAAGGGCTGAGAAGTGGGGAGCACAGGAGGAAGTGAGGAAGACAGAAGAGAGAGAACTCCCAGTTTCCTCTTGGAAGATATTTGCACTGCTTTACCCCAATTTCCCTTATTTTTCCAGCTACCAGTTTAGCCTTTATTACTGCATCTTTCTCTGCCCATTGGGATTTTGTGTAAGAACGTCGTTCTTCACCACAGTCCATCAGAAGTCCCACCAGTTAGTAAGACACAGAGATAAAGCACTTAAGGAGCAATGAAGAAGCAAAAGAACAGACTGGAAATTAGAAGACTTCCTTCAGTTTCAATAAGCCATGATTACCATTGGCTTCCATGTCAATTAAAGCATTAGGTAGAGTATCAACAGCACTGAGCTGGAGGAGATGTAATGTTATTCACAATATTTATTAAATTGTTGCTTAGTCTCTTTAAAGTTCTTTTCTTGTCTTTTCTTGCAGGAAAAACTTAAAACTTTGTCTCCATAAAGTATCAGCAGTAGGTGGTAAGTGTACTTAACTCTTGGTCACCTATATCATACCTTCAATCCATTTACATTATGAGCCAAGTCTGCTCCTGCCTGTTTGCATCTGTAATCGATTGTGGAAGATATTAATCATAGGTGTGTGATAATGTTTAGACATCTCTTTGATTCAGGGATGCTATTAAGGAATTAGGCTGTAGTAAGGTAAGAGTTTTTCTCTGCAATTAATTGCTCCTGAGGTTTTGCAATCCATGATTAACTGGTGGTGCAAAAATCACTCTGACTTTAAAAAACAAACAAACAAATAAACAAAAAAACAAAAAAAAACCCACAGAAAAACAGAGGAAAAAACCCTAGTCCAGTACCTGTAGTTATGCCCCTCATGACCTTCATTCAGGGTCTACATATTGATGACTAATTAGTTCTCTTTTGTATGTACAAGTTGTGAAACTAACACTCTGAGTCCATTTCAGTTTCTGAGTGTTACTGCTGGAGCTCGTAAAAGATATGATCAAAAGTGGATAAGGTAACTAGCAGGACTCTGCCTCCTGGAAGTTAATTAGATCTCCCTCTGAGTTATACTTCAACAGGAACAGAAGAATGACTTGACTAACTGCTAGCACTGGTCCTATTGTGATTAGAATCAGAATCTGTGACAAGATCAGAATGACCTGATCCTATGCAAATTCACCATAACTTTGGACTCATGTTTTTATCTAAAGACATACTTGTAGGTCTGGGAATTTCTAGTTTCTTAAAAGCTGGTATTAAAGATGTTTGGGCTGAATCCATTTTTTTAGTAGAAATCTGGATGAAGAGAAACACAGAAGGAAACATTTGTGAATCTTCAGGATGAGCTTTAGTTTGGAGATAATCTCAAAGAACAGGACTGGTTGGCGCTCTGCTTTTTAGTGAGAGGTAAAATAAAATTCTTCTCCAGGTGCTTTTTTTTTTTTTTTTTTTCTGATGTTTATGGTGTGAAAGAATTAAATGCAATGAGACAAGCTGATTCTAATTCGTGCAATTACTTTTCACTTACCCCAAACTCCTCCCAGTTATTTAAAGCAACTGTTCAGACTGGAAGATCTTCATGGACATGAGCTTGCAGAAATACTGGAAACAAATTTAATATTAGTTTTCTCATCTTCTGTGCTGATTCTTATGTGATGTTGCTGTCACAGACGAACTGTTATATTCTACCCCAGAAATAGCTGCATCCCAGCTCAGGATGAAATAATTTATTATTGCAATTATGCTTTTTTCAGCATTCACTGAGATCAAATCTTAGCATGTAGTAAATTCTGTTATTCTTGTTATGAAAAATGATCTTGCGTTTTGAATTGCTCCTCCTTTCTTTTGGGGATATGGCCACAAGGTAACTCTACCTGCTCCTAGCAATAGATTAAGGACAGTGGAGGAAAAGGAGCAAAACAGAGGTTTTCAAATTCCATGGTGACGTCTGGCTGCCAAGAGAACCTGCCGTGCTCAATTCAAGGGATAATCCATGACCATCACTCTATTTCAATAATTGCAGAACATTAATGACTGTGTTTCCTTATTACAGAGCTCAAAATAAGAGCATTGGCATTCCGATTCAGCAGAGAATTTTTAAAGCCTTAGCCCAAGGATTGTAAGAGGAATGGATTTTTTTTTTAATTAACTTTGCATTCAAAACTTCTGTTAAACCATCTGTTCCCATGCAAGGGGGTGAGGGAGGGGGAAGCTAGCCACAGATTTTCATCAGCGAGCTGTTAAATTAGTCCCTTTACTTCATAGGGCTTGTTTTATTCAATCTGCCTTTATTAAGAACACAGGTTTGATTCTGCAAGGAACAAATTCTTCTGGTTCTTTAAGGAAAATGGTTTTAAGCAGGGTTTTATTAGGTTGCATTACTGGATAAGCGATACAACATGTTACCAGCGTGAATCATCTGATTTAGAGTGACAAGAAAGGAACTTAAAAAATACCCAGAGCCATAACATTGGCAGGCGAGGGCTAACAGGGCCAGATTTGATCTGCTTTTGCAAAGTTTTTCTGCTGCAATTGGTAGTAACAGTCTAGGGCTTTTAGATATTTTGACTAAGTCTCTCTGCCGTCCCTAAATTAAGGAGCAGAGAAATTAGGGCCAGACTGCAAGTCTTCTAAGCAGACTGAATAGTGGCAGTGAAGTCAGCAGGGCTGCTGATGGAATGAAGCATGATCTGGGAGGAGGTCTAGCAATGTTTCATCCTGAGAGGAAAAAGGCATGCATAGGTCATCATGCCTTCATAGCCAGCAGAGATCCTTACAGCATGACCATTTTCCTCCCTGCCTCATTCCACCTCCTGTGAACTCCTGTGCTGCCCTGCGAGCAAACCTGGGCATTCACAGATCTCTGACTCCAGCCAGACCAGGCGAATGCAACACACCTGAGAGGCACAACTGATGATCCTCAGTTTATTTTTATTTTCTGCATTTAGATTCTTTTTGCATGTATTATTCAAGTTTTTATCTGAATGAGCAGACATGCAGAGGTATAGAGAATACTCGTAGAAACAGAAACGTGATTTCTCAATGAGAAACAACAAAGAAAGCTGACACTGAGCCACATACTGAACTACCACAAACTATACATCTCCTTACTAACCAAGAGCACCTCTTGCACTAAGGTTAGAATGAAGGTGAATTTGTAGATCTGCAAGTTCAAAGATATCTCAGGTAACCACTAAGGGAAATTGAATATTTTCACTGAAAATCTTGTAACAACAAATAATAGTTTCATTTGCCAAATTTGATAGTTTTCAGTCTAAAAAAAGTATGTATCTCTCACGACAACAAATCTCAATTAGCCCAGAATCAGTTTCTTTCCATTAGTAAAGTCTTGAAAGTGAAATGAATTTTTAACTCTGAACCAAAATGCTGAAAGAAGTCCTGAAAAAACTGACTGATGTTGCTGAAATGAAATTCCAAGATAAGTTTCCAGGATGTAGTAGACCTCTCTATTAAATTCTCAAGCTATGCCCAAAGCTGCATCCAACCCTGCCATTCCACAGCAGGGATAGTTTAAGTCTTCTGACTAAACTGAGCTCTGGAAGCAAAAAGATTCTTCCCTGGAGCTCAATTTATAGTATATATATATATAAGTATTTGGAGAATTCACTGGATATTTTGGTTCAAATTAAATCCAGTTTAGCACTTCTTAAATCCCACGTTTTGCATTCCTGTTGAGAAATAAGCACCCTTAAAGTGAGCCTTCCATACTGATTTTTGCAGTCAAAACAGAGTTTCCCTGTAGTAAAACACAGATGGGAGAATCAGCACCTGACTTAGATACATTAATGGTTCCTGCAGCATTCAGGTCAGATTGGCAGGCAAACCAAGCAAGTGGTCAGGCTCCAGAACAGAAAATATTCCTACATTCATAAATAAAATAGAAGTTTTAACTCAGTCTTTCAGAATATTCACAACTCTTGTCTGTTTCAGTGCTATGGACATGACGTGTATATTCATATGTAAGACTGAATAAGAAGAAAATTATAAAAAGAGGAAAACTGCTGGAGAACTCTTTTTGGCTCTCCATAGGGTCTAGATGTCCTTTCTGAGCTCAGTTTTCTTAGTATGCAGTAAACTGCTGCCTCAGTATTATGACTAACATCCAGTTTTCCTTTTTGGTGGGTGCTTAGTCATTCAGCCTGACTCTTCTGCATCCTTTCCCTTGGATGGAGCAGAAGAATCACATTACTACATGATGCAGTCTGTCTGTGCCAACAGGGCAGGAGTGGCTTGGGAATGACAGTCCTCCTCTGCACACTGTTATTAAAGAAATGATGACTACTAATTCTGAGAAGTCCTGGACACTTGACCACGCTTGGGAATGAACCTCCACCAATTTTCTTCAGAGTGTGTTGACCATTTCGGCATAGAGAAAAATCCTTAGTGCAGCAGAATTTAGCATCTTCAGTCTGAAATGGCAGGTTTGACTGGAATGTTTGTTTTGGTAGTTTCAGGGGCTTCAGGGGTTTCAGGGAATTTGATGAGGCAGGGATTCTGTGTAGGACCACAAATCTATTCACAACATTGCTCCACTGCCCTCTTTTTCTGGCCCATCCATATTCAGACCAATATCTTATTGCAATATGTAATAATGAAGGCTATGAAACCACAGATTTTTTTAAAGCATCCATTTACATGGAATTTGAACCTTGCTACAAATAAACCATAAAAATGACATTAATAAACACCGGAAAGCAGTAATGATGTGTTACTGCCATAGGAGGGCCAGTTAAACAAGTTAAAGGCTGACACAGTTTTCCAGATGCGCTGTTGCACAATGTGCTTGTTTACCTGGATCCTTCACTCTTTCCCTTTCCCTCCTCAGACACACAGACAGGCACCAGGTGTGAACGCTGAACTCAGAAAAGTCGAACTGTGGATGATTTATTCCATGTAATTTATGCTCTCTCTCCTTTACAGTTTAAGATCTGTAAAAGTCCATTTCCAACCAGAATATTTTTAAATTCAACTAATTCTTCCTTTATAGATCTCATTCCTGGATCTTTTCCATGAATCACGACAGATCAAAATAAGTTATTCCCTCCATGACATGACCAACCCATCCGGAGCTCCCTTGTTACTCCTCCCACAGAGTTATTATTTCCCACTTTTCCTTTGGAAGCTTTGATTTCTCTTCATCTTTGGTGATAACTTCTACTTTCTATTGGTGGAATATGATCCAATACTGAAGTTTAGAAATAATTTTGGAAACACAGAAGGAATTAGAAATAAATGTTAGGATTCTTGAAGAGGACAAAAAGCAGATTTATGATCTGATACTTTTTACTAGTCTTGATTCCAGTGGTGTCAGCTATTGTCATTCCTTTCTCTACGAATCAGCCGTTCAGATGAGAGATCTGTGACTGACTCTAATTTGGTCATGTTTAGATAACAAATTCCACAGGGTGCTAAAACAATACAAGTGGATCCAAGTTAAGTAAAAGTTCAACATATTATTGAAAACTCTAAAATCTAAACACTTTCTTTTTTAAGAAAGCTCTTTCTCCTGCTAGGAGAAGCGATAGAAATATTAAACTATGCTCCAGGAGTAAAAAGAAAAAACAAAATTAGATCACAGGCTATGGACTTTCAGAAGCTGTCATATCACAAGTTTATAGAATCATAGAATCACTAAGGTAGGAAAAGACTTCTAAGACCACCAGGACCAACCCCATAGCATCCCACCATGCCCACTGACCACGTCCCTCAGTGCCACATATTCACAGTTATTGAACACCTCCAGGGATGGTGATTCCATCACCTCTTTGAGCAGTCTGTTCCAATATTTCACCACTCTTTCTGAGAAGAAATTTTTCCTAATGTGATGAGACAGCTCCTTGGAGACCCTCAAATAAATTCAGATCCATCCATACTTTCATATCATGCCAGTTTCGGTGAAATGATAATTTGCAAAAGTATAATTATATTTTAACAGATCAAATACACACATATTAAACTGAAGTAATTGTAGTGAGGAATTTTGACCTGTATCCTTTGAAGTCTTGTAAAAAATACATTGGGTGTGCCCATTCCATTTGCACAGGGCAAGTTCAAGAATCCTGAAAACTCTATTGCTACTATTTCATTATTTTCTTGTAGCCACCAACTTATTTTATTTTATTTTATTTTATTTATTTTTCCAGAATCAGGCAGTTAACTCACACAAGAGGCAGGGATCCAAATAATGAGTTTTTCCCACTTGTGCCCTGATGATTGCCTGATTCCAAGTGTTCCTTTTTACTGGTTGCAATTCTGCTTCTTGTTTTCTGCCAGTGACATCTACAGATTTTGAGATGGATGTAGATCAGCATCTCTGCTCACAGATTAGTTTGTTTATTAATTTGTTTGCTGGTTAGTACTCCAGAAGATTTCCTGTAATGTTAAAGTGCATAAGAATATACCAGATCTTACAAGGTACATTTGATAGCTGAGTGACAAACATTAGCCTTCCCTGTGAAACCTCAAACACAAATGTACAAAAAATATGAGTGACCCTCTGCTCAGTATCCCGCATATCTCTGTGTAAAAAAATGGGCAGGAGGCATAAAGAGGAAGAAGAGCAACAGGATCCACAGTGCATCTGTAGCGTGACAGATTCCCTTTTTGTGGATTTAAAAGACGATTTAATTTGTCAATCACTTGAACAGTTACTATGTTCTCTGCTTTCTTAGAAGGCAGTCACTGACTGTAGCAGCAGTATTACGGCATTTAATTTCTGAGCCCATCTTCCCTGTGTCAGTTACCTTTGGATCTATATTTCCTGCCTTCAGCAGTCCTTCTCCTTAATCTTAGGAACAAAAAACAATCCCTAACCCATAAAGTGAGCCACTGCTATGGAGGAGGCTGGATGCAGGGAAGAGAGCACATCATTCATTGCTTTTGTTGGATTGTGTTTGGCCATATCACCATTTAGCTTGATTTGTTAATACTGGAGTTATGGAGAAAAGAGAGACTTGGACTGAGAGTTAATACACATTTTTATCAGTAGAGGACTGGAACTGTGAACACAAACCACTAGTACTATATGAGAACACGCTCTGTTCCAGTTAAAGAGAAATCACCTCCGTTTCCACTTGTCAAAAAGTCCGTGAACCTTGCTCCTCCCATTTACTTCTTCACATTTGTTGTCTCCATTCCCCTAGGGTCCTAGCTTCTACTGACTGACCTTTACAATTGTAACAACAATAATTATCCTATAATTAGACACTCTAAGTCACGTTGTTGCTAAAGCTGTCAGTGTGGGAAGGAAGCAAGCAGTGCTTAAGGTAAGAGCTGAAGTCTCCTTCATTGTCACACCAGAGGTATTTGTGCCAAGTCGCTGGCATTTCATTAGGTGGTTGTTGGGGTTCCCTTCTAATTGCATCTCATAAGTGAGTGATTGCTGTTCATGACTCAATGGTTGTCCATCCCAGGTCAAAGAGATAGAGAGCAAAGGACACCTGGGGTTTCATCAGATCTCAAGTTCATGCCACCATTTTTGCAACTGACAAACCACCCAAACTCATTGTGCTGCTGCTCTGCCATCCATGTGACTTTAGTGGTGCACTTCAGTCTTCTGGTTTTCAACCCAGAGCTCACAATGCAAAAGATTCTGGTAAGTGGCAAATATATACAGTTTATGTGAAAACCAGGTGCCTAGCAAATCGTTCTTGGCACTAATAATACCTCTGAAACCATAATTCTCATTGTACCATCAAAACAGGTGAGACATGGAGAAGTTCTTGCAGAAGTGTCCCAGCTATGACAAGGTTTGCAAGTGCAGCTCTGGATTAAAGGCACAGATTGCATCTGATCCATCTTTCCCAACATGGCCACCCACTCCCTGGTTGCTTCTTCCTGAATTTGCCTTGTAAAAAACATTTCTTTCTTCTTCCCCTAGCTTAATCTTCCCTGGGCACAGTACACCAAGGGGTATCTGCAGAAATTCACAAGATGGAATATCTCTGATTTTCTTGCTTTGTTGTCCACATTTCAGTGTCGTGCTGCTTTGATTGGTTATCCAAACTTCACAGTAAAAATATGATTAATAAAATCATGCATTCATATAATACTCTGCCTCAGTACCAAATTTCTCCTGGCTCTTACTTACGCGTTATTGATAAGCATCAGGCAAAAGAAGGGTCCCTGGGTTAAAGCTATATTGCTTTGAATTTCCCTTCTATGCTTAACATCAGACGCCACCAACACATCTTGAACTGATTTAAGGCCCTGGGGTGTTACTCAGTGCCATTCAAAACACAGCAAGCCACTTTCCATGTGCTAGGGCCACTAGGGCTCGTTAGAATGGCATTTTTAATAAAACTTAAGTGTAACTACAACATTTTGCGGCTCCATTCTCCAGATAAACCACTACGTACGTCATTCCCCGCTTCACCTCCCCATTTACACACCCACCAGACTTTTGACCAGCCAGCCAAATTCATTACGGGTTTAAATCCATTGCAATCAATAACATTCCTTCTGCTTGACACTTATTGCAGGCAGAATTTTCCATAAGGTTGTTTGTGTGTGTCTTTTTTTAACCTCCTATAATAAATGAGGTCTTGAAACAAAGCCCTGAGTGCTATTATTCAGGTAAGGAAATGCAAGAACATTAAAAACACTGTTTTCAGATGCAGATGTTCCATGTTACAATTGTTTTCTCGTCCAGAAATGGC
This sequence comes from Phasianus colchicus, assembly GCF_987193195.1. NCBI lineage: Eukaryota > Metazoa > Chordata > Aves > Galliformes > Phasianidae > Phasianus > Phasianus colchicus. The sequence continues at coordinate 10,314,689 of NC_143450.1, forward strand.
TGAGTAGTTAATAATGCCTGAACATTTTCCTTTTCCTTGACCAAAACAGAAAAAAAAATACACTTATTCAGTGCAACATTTACTAGGAAAAAACATTTTCTGTTTTCACAAGAGAGTTCTGCCCATTACAGAAGGGTTGGAACTAGGTGATCTTTGAAGTCCCTTTCAACCCTCGGCCATTCTGTGTTTCTATGATTCTATGAACTGTACTGATGGATTAACTCATGATCTGTGCTACTGGCTGATCAAATCTGAATCTGAATTCTCAAATGGTCATCCTCAGCTTGCACAGACAGTGACACTCAGCTAAGTCAGGGCAGGGTTTCTTGGGAATTGGAATGGAACCGGGAAGGAATTACTGGAACCAGAGGTGAAGATGCTGGAGGAGGGGCTTCAGCACCCTTCTTTCCAGCAGAATGTTTTCTAGTTTTAGTTTTAAGGATGGTAAAGCTCTACATCTCCTCTGCACATTTGCAGATGATGTCCCTTAATCAAATTTGTTTTGCTTCTGCTTTCTGTTTTCTGGTCGTGTTATTAAATCCTGTGTGTCACAAATGGGACAGAAGTATCAGTACAAGGATTCCCTAGCTGTGAATCACCATGAGCCCTGTGGGATTCGGATAAATAGACTGACTCACACTTTCTTCACCTCTCTAGATTCCCATTTCAAATACACTTCACAGCCCTCAGAAAAAGAATGAAATACTGCTATTTCCAAGTGGGTTTGTCCTGATGAGGAAGGACTTACACTAAGGCTTTTTTTCATACAAATCACTGTTTTATGCTTCCTAACGTACTTCACCATCAGCAGCACCTGGCACATTCTGTATAGTTTTGTTATTTTGGAAATTTTGTGTTCAGACAGCTGCATATATAAAGCCTCTAGCAGGGTGTAAAGTATTACAGCAATAAATATATGACTTGCTGTGTCAGTCCATCACAAGCAGCTCTCCCTGATGCCTTCTGCTCTTCCAGAGCTGATGGGGAAGGGAGCAGCAAACTCGTGGCAGAATGAGCATGGAGTCAGCAGCCAGCACCATGGCTCCCAGCTTACACAGTTACCATGCGATGCTGTTTAATACCAGACCAATGAGGTGAATAAAACCTACAAAAGTTTATGGCGTGTAAATTACTGTTGCACCCTGCCCTCTGCCTCTGCACTGAACTGCCTGCACCAGAGATGTATAAATGAAAACAGTCCCTTTCCATGCAATAGCAGGAGTTCCAGAGAGTGGAGAAATCACTGGGCAGTTGTAGTGGGATGTGAAGTAAGAAGACATGTCCCAGCCAGTTCTGGTTGTTGACATCCCGTCCCATCCCATCCCATCCCATCCCATCCCATCCCATCCCATCCCATCCCATCCCATCCCATCCCATCCCATCCCATCCCATCCCATCTCTCAAACATCTTTTGAAAAAGTCTGTACTGGATGCCTGGGTGAATGATATGGGTCTCCTCCAAACCTCCAGCACTGAGAGCCATGACAGAGAGAAGCACTGCAGCCTTGGAGAAGAAGAAAGAAGGCAAAGAAGTGAAAAGCAGCAGAAAACATTTAATTTAGGGCTTTTAGCAGAGGATAAGCATGAGGAACCACAGCGTACTTTAGAGGAGGGCTCTGTCAGAGGCTCTGCATCACAAGGTCTGTTGTTTTGCCTCTTCTCAGATTTCAAAAATGTCACTGTTGTGTAATCTGAATAGCTTCTGGCCGTTCTGTATCTTACATATTTGAGAAGACTGGAAAATTCTGTTTCAGAGTATCTAAAACTACCAAGGAAACATACCATTGTAGACAGGCATCTACAATTCAGTTCAACACATGAGGAGAACTGGCAGCTGCCCTGTTATCTTTGGAGCCATTGCAGAGTCTGTCAAACTGAAAACACGGCAAAACATTTTGAGTAAACGCTGAAACTTTTATGATCTCTTGGGGAAAAAAAAAGAAGTTTCAGATAGTGTAATCTGATGAGTGTGGTGCAGATGAAGAGATAGTCAATGCCTGTTAGAAGATGCATATGCATGTTGTAAAACGAGAGGATGTATCTGGCTCCATGCTTACAATAAGATCTGAGAGCATAAATTCCTTTAGCTGTTCAAAATCTTGTTGCTCTGTGTAGGACTTCAGCAACTTTCTGAAGCGTACATGTTTGGAAAAGGTACAATTTTCCAAAAGCTGGGCTCAGCACTCGGTGGTCAGTGTGCTTTTAGCAGATGATCAGCTTTGGAAAAGTCATTTCTCTTCCTGTGCCTCAGTTTCCCCATTGGTTTCTGCCTCAGTTCAGGTGAAATCATTTGCATGACAAAGTGCTTCAGAATTGAAAATACATTCTATCTAGGACAAGGTCTTGTTCTCGTATTTCCAGGTACCTAATTGACCACTGCAAGTCCAAGGAGATTTTCCAACATATAACAAAATAGTTAATGGTGTATAAAAAGTAACTCAGAAACATCCAGGGCCTATGTTTCAAAAGTAAACTAATATATAATTCTAGCAAACAGCAACCTTTGCTAACGCTCGCTGTTGTGTGGCATTTCAAGAGCTGCAGATAAGGCTGATGCTGCTGAGTCCAAGGGAATTGTAAACACTCAGCATCTTTCAGGATCAGACCCTCCCCTTCCAGCAAAGGTAAGGAGCAGCTCTCAGCACCACATCAGTCCCCCCCATGGTGTCCGTATACAAGTGCACAGCTCACAATTGATCAGTTGTTCACCTGGAACTGGGCAAAGACAGAGAAACATCAAGTTAAAGGTCACCTCCAAACCTCTCATTTTCTCCCCCAGAGCCCATGGGTTTCTCTTAAGCCTTTCAGTGAATTGTGCTGGTTCTGCGCTCTGCTGCCGCTCTGTCTGCATTTCACTGATGAGCAAAGAGGTTCTCATGTAGGCACTTTGCACAAGCAATTAGTAAAGTAATTGAGTGTTCTTTAGGATGAAAGGTATAATGCATGCACACAGGATTATTCACCATTTTCATTACATACCATATCCGGGAAGCTGCAGGAATGTGATGCACCTAGACACTTCATGGTGAGGTAACTTTGAATGACCTGCTTTTCTTCGTTTACATTTGACTCAGTATCATTTGAATACTGTGCTTTATGTGTGATATTGCCTTATTGCTTTTACAACACCCAGAAGACTAGAAGAGCCAGCAGGTCTCTGCCCTCAAGAGTTTGTTTTATCTGGGAGAAAATGAGTGGAAGGTAATACACAATAGGGAGGAGATGGGTGGAGAGCCTGAGATGGTTGGACTGCAGTATAATCATTATTATTAAAGCCCTTATGGATATCATGGGAGAAATTAGTCTTAGGTAAGGATTTGAATGGAATGAGACTAGCTGCTTAGCAGGGCAGAACTGGGAGGCTGTTTAAGCAGAGGAGGGTGGTGTAGGGAAAAGACTGGGTTTACATATGTATGTATATATATATATGTGTGTATATATGTATATATTTATATATATACGTGCATGTTTGTGTATATATATGTATACATATGTATGGGTATGTACATTTAATATACCAGGTTATATAGAAGATGATATCACCCTGACAAGTCGGTAAAGATAGAACTGAACAGATATCACACCTTCCTTTTGGAAGCATCCTATCATTTCTCCACTTTTTAAGACTGCTCAGAAACTTTTTGGTTCAGGTTTTCAGGGGGACTCAATCTGATCTGCGGGGAAAAAGGTGGCAGATGCTAGAACCATGTTTTGACAACATACCTCTCAGGCAGTTGTGTTTCTGGACACACGGAGGTTGCCTGTGTGGTGAAAAGTGAGTACACACATTTGGCTATCTGGATTAGATGGTTTGCACTGGCATCCTCGTCGTGCTTGAAAAGTGCCGATTAAAATTACTGTGCTACTGAGCTGCTGAGTCTTCTGCCAAGAGAGCACACAACATCCAACACTAAAGCTCTCTCTTGTGGTCATGATATGCAAATACATGGACTTTATTAGAGGCAAACGTGGTTCAAAAACTACTTTAGCAAAACACAAAGCTCGTGAGGAGTTGAGAAATCATGTCTTAATTTTATGTTTAACTACGGTGACAATTTCTACTCCTACTTCTAAAGAGAGAATGTTTATTATGGAAATCATAGGCATCTATTACTCTTCCAACACTGAATCTGCTACTTGAGAAACTCCTTCCTTTTGAATGAGAGGTTGTATTTTTCAAATCTATTCCTGAATTATTTAAAGAGTCTGTTCAGGGGCTTAAAACCACAATACAATGTAGATGTAAGAGCAGTTTTGCTGGCTTTGATTTTCACTGCTGAAACCATGATTGTGTGCTGAGCCTCTATGGCCACAAGGGCCAGGAGAGCCTGGGAACAGCTGAAAGTACAGCATAAGACAATAAATATGGAAAACAACTGGACACCCATTAGTTGTGCAGGAGCAGAACCTGTTCCCTGCAGATGAAAGCTGACTCATGTGACATTTTTCTGACAGTGAGCACTGTCTCTGCTGATTAAGAAGTTGTCTGATCAGATAGTGAAAGTCTCAGCAAGTTGCTGTGTCATCTTCTGGCGCTGCGGAAGTTTTGTGCTGCTGGGAATCCAGGCTCCTCCAAATTCTTTTTTTCTGGCACCAAAGTGGATTTGCCTTTGGTCTTTCCTCAGCCAAAGGGGAGCTGTAAATGAAACATTACAAACAAATTTGGATTCGTTTACAGATGCTCCCTCAATGCTTCGAGGTGGACAGGAGCCATGGAGCAGAGCATCCTGCTGCTTGGTGTTGTCAGAGGTGAAAGCACCAAGCTGCCGCTGGCACAAAGGCTTTTGGCCACGCCATGGTGAGAAATGTCCCACTCAAAGAATGTCTGCTTCAAGCACTTGCTTTTCCTCCTGGTGATAAGGAAAACAAGAAGGGAAAAAATTCTAAGGGACTGAGAGTAGAGAGGATGCTGGAGACATGGGACAAGAGGGTGGGTAAGGTGCAAAGAAAAGTGTCACTAGGGATAGATTTGGGGTGAGGGTGGAGCACTGGAGTCAAATGGGGGAGCAAAGGTTGCTGTTCTCTGGCTATCATACAGAAACAGATCACTGCAAGCATGCTCAACCCTTTCTTTGTGCACACTCATGCAATGACTGCAGATCCCTGCCTCTGCGAATGCCCCCACTGATGCCATGGACCTGTGTCAGAACTGCACTCCAAACAGCACAGACCAACCTGTCCCTCTGAGATCTTTCATATTTTTCTTCTGTGTAATACAAAGTACAGCTTCCACCTTTACAATACATTCACATGCAGGTCTCTTTTCCTTTCTGAATGCATAATGGATTACACAAAATTACATTAAAATTATGAAACCTGCAGCTGAAACAGAAAAGCAACTTTGTGGGAACTTTGGAAGCTCCTTGTCTTTTGTGGAGCTCAGAAAAAATATATATATTTTCAAAATTCAAGTAGTCCTTTCAAATGTTCCTGTGATTTGAAGTTCTGTGGACTTACCACTTCACCCTCCTTTATCCTGCTTTGCTCTTCCACACCACGGAATGGATGGTGCTCAGATTATTTCCCTTTTTCTGTTTAATGGTTAGTGGATGTTCTAAATTTGATCAATTTTGGAAAGTTAGACAAGTAAATAAAATCATAGAATCATTAAGGTTGGAAAAGACCACTAGGATCATCCAGTCCAAACACTAATCCATTCCCACTGCCCACTAAAATGGACTAAATAAAATGTGAAAAGAGGAGAGGAAAGGAGAGGAGAGGCAAAGAGAAGAGAAGTGAAAAGAGAGAAGAGAAGAGAAGAGAAGAGAAGAGAAGAGAAGAGAAGAGAAGAGAAGAGAAGAGAAGAGAAGAGAAGAGAAGAGAAGAGAAGAGAAGAGAAGAGAAGAGAAGAGAAGAGAAGAGAGAAAAGAAAACACAATTTTCTATCCTGACTTTGAAAATGCCAACACTTTGAGAGTTCAATTTCAATATTTTTTCAAGTTCTGTGCCTATTTCAGTTGTTTTCCAGAGGATCATCTGAAGTATTCCAAGTGGACATCTTCAACTTACTCTAATTATCTGAACTATGGAGGGGTCACATATACACTGACAGATCTTCTAATACAAATTCAGGACTTGAAGCAAGATGGCAGGGTCAGGCTGCGCTCTGCCTTCCTGCAAAGCTGCTTATTAAAACTCATTTGATTTTGAATGAGGCTTTTATTTTTCCAATTGCTTTAAAACAAACAATAATTTTTACTCAACAATTACAAAATAGCAATTCAAAACAACTGGAAGAACAAGTCTGTTGGATGAATCTGGTCATAGCTGTGATTGTTTTGAATCATTCCTTCTTTGGTAGAAAGGAACGATTCAAAAGATTGACATGCGTGCAAGGCTTCATCCTCTGAATCACTTACTCCCTTTAAAGGCAACTAACAGCTAAATTGCATTGGGGAGTGCTTATTAAAGGTGAGGAAGCTCTCAGCCTCTGCCAGGACTGAATCTTTTGTCTTGTGAAGATCCAAAACGCAGCAGAGGTGATTGGGAACAACTCAACACGCAGAAGCATGATAGCAAGGTTAAGAAAAGAAAGCTAACAGGCATGCAAAAGGAAGACTGGGAATGCTGCTGACTTCTTGAAAAATTAAGGCACAATGAAGTGCTTCCTTAATTAAGTTTCTTTAGAAGTTAATTTACCAAAACATTCAGTTAAGAAAAGAGCAGCTAGTGTTCAGCGCGGCTGAAGGGCTGCAGAAATAAATCAGCTGAAGAGCTTCAAAACTGGACTTGCACCCATCCTGATAATGGAGAAAGGGGCAGATTTACTTGCTCTCATGGGGGAACGTGTTCTGGTCCTTCAGTGTGGCTGGGGGAGTCACACAGATCTGCCTTCTCTTCAGTTTCTTGAAGCTATACTTCTAAGGACAAATGCATACTCTCAAAAAAAACCCAACCAACCAAACAAAAAAACACCTGAAAATGAAAGAAGCAAGGAAAATCAGAAACTGAAACATCTCATTATAATAAAGCCAATTATTTTTATTTGTATGCATGCCTTTATATCATTGCGTAGAGCATTTTTTGTTCACCTAGCAGATAATCTCAAACCACAGAGGTCTGATTTTATACAACACAAGCGATAAATTCATTAAAATCTGAAGCTTCTTTTAGGCTTTTCCAAGACCTACCCTATAATTTTCCTGATGCTGTTTTAACGTGGTGCAGAAAATGGAGATGACTGTGAATGGCAGAGTTGACAATAGAGTTTACAAAGAGATCTTTACAGCTCATATTAATGTATGTATTCAGATATACGTGAGGATAGTAAACTTGTTTTTCTTTCTTTGTCCTGTAACACCCCATCAGTGACTCACATGTGTCCATGGACTGTTGCACTTGCTCAGAAAAATGTATTTTGTATTGAAAATATGCCCTTGTGTTTAGCCAGGAATAAAAGAAACAGCAAACAAGCAGCCCCAAAGCTGGGGACAGGTGATTTAAATTTACCAGTCACACTGTCTTCATAACTGTTGACTTTTGAAAGTATGAGAGGAATGAAAGGGAACATTTCCTTGGTTTCATTCCCTGGTGTCATTCCTCATCAAAATGTAATTGAAGCGCTGCGTTTTATACTGTTGCTTTGCAGGTTGCCTGTGTTTAAAGGTACACTGTCACATAAAATCAAACAATACTTTACCTCTGCAATGAATAACACTTCCAACTACTAAAACTGATTGTTAAAACGTCGTGTTAGTCCATTCCATAAATCACCAGCAAAATCCTGACCTTACCGAAATCAATGGAGATTTGCCATTAGCTCCCACGGGGCCAGAATTTAGCCTCCAGCCTTGATAAATATCCAGATGGAACAGTATCTCCAATTACTTTCTTAGGTTGAACAAGTGCATTCCTCACTCCCTGTGCCTCACATCTTGGCTGCTGGGTCAGCCTGATGAGCTGCCAAGAGGCACAGATACATTGGTGCGAGGAGTTTCATCATGCAAACTCTTCAGAGCTTTAGCACTGGGATGATCCCATTGGAGATGCAGATTTTTCATAAGTGACATAGCTGTGGCTGAGGGTATAACCCATTTTACACCCGTGTGTCAGATATAGAAACAAAGCACAAAATGTTTTTTTCTTTTCATTAGCTTGGGGAGTGAGTAATAAGCTCGGTTCTTATTTATGTTGCCTTAGACAATGAGGGGAAAATATTTTGCTCTTTGTTTTTGCCCAAATCATTCTAATTGCCCTCTGGAAAGTCCACTTAATAAAAGGAAAACACATTTGAAAGCATAGCTGGGAAGTTCATCACTTAAAGATTGGAAAAGCAGCATTTGTTCCTCTAATCAAGCTTTCCAAGATGATGTGTTCACTACAGGACACTTACTCATGCTTCATCTAATTTAGATTTAAATAGCTATTGTGTCTACTTAATGCCATTATTTAAAAATGAGAAATGAGTCTGAGACAAACTGTCAGATCTTACCTCCCCACAGCTCTGGCAACTTCTGGCCCAAACTCAGTAGGTTATACTCCATTGCAAACAAGTTTAGTAGGGGGACTGGGAAAAGGAGAAAACGAAATGCCATATCAAGGCATCTGCTGGGATTCCTGCAGGTACGCAAGGCAGAAGTGTTCCCCCTGAAATGCTTTTTGACACAAGTCTGCAGGCTTATTTCATTGCTGTCTCAAAGCCAGGAATCAAACACAGAGTGTATCGGATGTCTCCAGCAGCAACTAAACTCATGCACTCTTGTAAATCTCCCTCGTAATCCCCCTGCTGCTGACACTTTATTAGCCAGGCATTCCGGACTGTGCTTTACTGGGGCACCTCTAAGTGATTGCAGATGGAATTGCTGTGCTAGGGTTCAGATGTGCTACCAAATAGCTGTCTTCATATTTTCCATGCTCCGCCTCATCTGTAGGATTGGTTTTAACTGTGTTGTGCTCAGAATGTTGCCCACCTCAAACAAGGAGCTGTAGAACTGGACACCTGAGCAGATCCCAGGTATTTTCATTGCCGTGCAGATACTCCTCCCTGCTGTACCGGGGAAAATCCTCAAGCTGAAAAACTCAATGCATTGAAAGGCCAGCAGTAAACGCTGAGCAGGGTGAGGAGGTGTGTCAGTCTTCAAGGGCCAGGGGTGAGAAAGTGAGAATTGTGCAGAGTTGCCCAGAGCAGCAGAGGTAAGAGGTGATGAATCCACACCACATACATCTGTTGGCTCAGATGGAGCGTAGCTCTCTCACTCAGTAGTTCTCATTGGTGTGCAGGCACTAGTTAACCTAGAGGATGTTTCTGGATTAATAGATCCTCCTAATGCCATGATAGCATAAATACTTTGCGTCCAGAGTTAAACTGGCATATAATATCCAGTTACAGCCTCAGCTTCAATGTGCCCCATGCTTTCAACTCTGGGCTACTGCCAGAGGGTAAATTATAGTTTCCCAGCACCACTCCTAGGATATCCTCTGCTTAGTTACCTATCCAGTCTTAACCCAAGCATCTCCTGAGCGCCTACATGGAAGGATACAAAAAATCGACTTTTCTATCTCTCTGTGTGTTTCAGTATGGATTCTTCAATAGATACGTTTCAGATGAAAACAGACCAGAGGTCTGGGCTGCCCAGCTGGTCTTTACTGCAAACCCTACACAATGACCATAAGATCCACAGCAATCTCACATATTTTGTAACAAACTGGAGTCAGCACTACCCACAGTGTTTTTTCTCTTCTAGCTAATACCAAACTAAAGCTCTCCTCTCCTCTCCTCTCCTCTCCTCTCCTCTCCTCTCCTCTCCTCTCCTCTCCTCTCCTCTCCTCTCCTCTCCTCTCCTCTCCTCTCCTCTCCTCTCCTCTCCTCTCCTCTCCTCTCCTCTCCTCTCCTCTCCTCTCCTCTCCTCTCCTCTCCTCTCCTCTCCTCTTCTTTTTTTTTCTTTTTTTCCATGTCACATATTCAACATAGTATATGTTTAATCCATACGTGATGGTTTTACTCATATAAGGCAATGAGAATCCCAGAATTAACAGCTATTTGTGAGTAATAGTCTTTTGGATTCAAGTTGGAGAAGGAATGCTAGTTAAAGGAAGGAGTGTTAGAAATTTACCGGAAATGGGCAAACATTCCAAGTAGTATCCAGGGAGTCTGTTGTCCCAACAGTAGAATATTTCGCATATAAATTGCTTTGAAATGGATTTTTAAAATCAAGGCACAGCACCTGTATATTTTAAAACATTAATTTAACTAATTTCTTTGCCTGAGAAATGCATGCTATGGTCATTAAAAGGAAGGCTCATAATTATCTAGTGAAATGGGAACTACTGGTTTTATATCAGCTATTTTACAGAAGCTTTGATTTCTCTGGTTAAATTGAGTATAATAAAGACAGCAAGCCTGTGACAGTTAAATTGTGTCACCTGTGTTTCCAGATGGGGCGCAGTATGGAAAGTCTTGCTCTTCTTGACTATTAGTTTAGCTCTATTAACCCACATTACCCGGAGTAACAGGGTGCCTATCAGACAAGAACAAGGGAAATTGCACATATGATTCATGCTTTTTCCACCCATGCAAACAAGCCCTTCTAAGCTGCTTTACTCCATAAACTGGACTGCACAAGTAATATGATGAAAAGCATCATAATTTATATCCTGAAGAACATATGTCTTCCATATTGAAATGTTAGCAACTCCCAGATTTTGGTTAAAAGGTTTGGCCAAGTTCGGCGTATGTGCTATTGTGGTTAATATGAATTTGTTCTCTACATATGGGCAGCAGTCTGATCTCACATCTTGTTCTCAACAAGAAGTACTGTGTTATCATGGTTGACTAAACGCACATAAATTAAACACGCAGCCAGTAGTGGCTCTTTTACTAGAAGAACATTGTTGTTCGTGCACTATTACAGACAGATTTTCAAAAGAAATCAGCTCCCAGCTAGACTCCAGAAGAAGCAGTCTGATTTTTAAAGAAAGTCGACATCTTACATGCTGAGCTCCTGAACACTGGCCATGACTATGACTCTACTCCACCACTCCCATGACTATAGCTCATGGTATTATATTGATCATTTCCCATTACCCTGTGCTTTTCTTGATGTGAAGACATATTTCTTCAGATGGAAAAGGAAAAAAGCATTCTCCAGTGTTGCAGGAAATTGAGAAGCTGGTGGTATCTCCTTATCTGTTCCTATAAGCTGCATACTTCTGATCTCTGTTACAAAAGAATGTAAGAAAGAATTTTCTGGGTATTGTGAGCTGTGTATTTCATAGCTTCCAGTGTATGAGAAGCTGCTGGTCCGCAGAGTGGATCATCTGTATTTTAATGGACTCCAACAATTGTCAGTGATGCTATTCCTGTAGCTGAGAAAGTATAGAAAACGAGCAGAAAACTCAGATGTACCTTTTTACTATTGCAAAGTTCTAGGCCATGGTGTCTTTGATATCCCCTTTTGGAAGCAGGTTATTTTCAGAAGGGTGCAAAGCTGCCCATGTAGGGAGCATTTCTGAGGAATGTACCACTGCAAAATGTATTTTTCCATGCCATTAACATATGGTTATGCTAAAAAAAGAAGGAATACAGATACCTTGTTTAGCTTGATACATGAGTTGTAAGGTCTGCTAAAATAAATGCCTCTCACACTGACCTAAACAGTGTAGTAGGTCAGTGTGAGAGGCATTTATTTTAGCAGACCTTACAAATATCACTTCAGTAAAAAAAAACTTTGCTATTTGCTGTGCTGAAGAAAAATGGCAATGTAATGTTATTAATATTTGTAGGCTAACGGAAGACTATTCAGATCACTAAAAATTGGTCAACTCTTTACAACGTATGTTCGTGCATAATGTTACACTTTTATCTCCACATGGAAGGTATGAATGTGGACAGTGCAAAGTTAAAAACAGTAACAATCAATTTTGCTGCAGTGTATTTGAAACTTTGGGGGTGTGGGTGGGTGTCCGTATTTCACGTAATTGAGCTCTGGTCCTGCAAGACATTATAAACAAGGTCAACAGCATAATGGATCTTAATAAATACATTTCCTTAAGATTTTCCATAATTATTTTTGGAGCTACTTTTGCTCTGTGTCAGCACAAAATGAGACAAGAAGATTTAAGTCCTTCAGTACCTGGGAAACAGATGTAAAATTGCTTTGCTTATTTATGCAAGTTTTAATTAATGATTTCAGACCTGGGGAACACTCTCCAAAGCTCATCATCTGCAACATCAGCAGGTCAGAAAGTGTCACGTTCCAAAGGAAGCAACTCAGAATAAGAGTATGGAGAAATTTCCACTTTTTTTTGAGACCTTCCTCACATTTCCTGCTTTTCTTTTCCCTTGTGGACTCTGTTGAGAAGCACTGGGTAATGCCTAACCTAAATGTTGCTTTAGTCACACACCACTAGTCACCCAGAAACCATAGAATGTTATTAAACTGCAGTCATTTCTCCTTGGGTTCCATCAATTATCAAGACTAATAGTAGAAGGGTTCAGCCAAGGTTAGAGCACGTGTATGTCTCAGGGCCACAGGGAGCTCTGTATCATTGCTGTGAGCCAACAGAAGGCACTGAGGGTTTGACTGTTTCTGGGGCCATAAATTGAGGAAACATGTAAGTTCCAGTGATTCCTAACTCTCCCTGTAGAAACAGGGAGGGAAGGAGGAGAATCACCAACTAACATTAGCAAAACACTTCTCAGAGCAGCTCACAGCAATTTCTCTAATCTAGAGAAATCTAAGTGGAAGCTTATTGCTGAAACAGTCCATTTTGTCCTTATTTAAGTGCTCATCATCTCTTGGAGTGTTCTCTTCCGTGTGTTTCTCTTCCCACCAAACGTCAAATCCATTCCCAAACTACTTTGAAAAGGAAAAGGACTTCTTTAACAACCTTAGGTATGCACCCTCAATATATTAATTTTGCTGCAAATGATGTGAATTCACAGTTAGTACAGAATTTGGCTGTAAACTGCACTTGAAGATTTACACAGATGGTTTCAGTGTCAACCAGGTATACACTTACCCATGAATGCAGCCTGATTCTGTCAGTCCCTCTTTGGCCATAGTCTTGCTTCTACCAGATGACTTTAAGTAAAATATGTGATGAGGTTGCACGGATTCTGAGTGTGAAGGAAACAAATACCAATCTTAAGGTCTTTGGGGGCTGCCTAATATTAAAATGGGAAAGTGGAAACATAATTAAAGCAAAGGTTATGAAAAGCAATTTCATAACTTCCTTTCAGTTGACAATAAAAAATATGTTTAGTATTAGTTCAAAGTCCAGAATTCAAACTAACTCAACACGAAGATGTATTTGTAGAAAATGGCCAATCTCATCCAGTCTCGAAATTCAGTTGTGAATCATGAATTCCAGCGGATTTCCCACATCAGCTGTATGTTAAAACCTTTCCCAGCTGTCATAAGTTTGTTCATTTTTCAAAGTTATTAAAGGATACGCCCCTGCTAATAACTCTCAGATCATGGTGAGATGCAAAAGGTTTATGTATTTCAACAGAATGCTATTTTGCATTTACAGTTCTGTAGATGGGAATGGCTTGTTATTTCCCATGAGGCCGATCAATGCTAGCAAGAATAAAAATGGTGATAACTTAAAAGTGTTCTTTGAAAAATTGTCCAGAATTTCAAACCATGAACAAAAGACACATGCTAACTTAAAATAAGTTGAACTAAGTGAAATGTGATTTAAAACCTTAAGCAATCACCTTGCCAAATCCAGTAAACTTGTTATGTCTTTTTAATTTGGCTGCAGTGACTTTAACTGGATCAGAACAACAAGGAAAATAAAGAAACCACAAAAATGAATTCAGCTAGTGCAGCAAGAAGGTCCTTAGCATCTTGTTTCCAGTTACAGGCAGCTGCCAGTTCATCAGCCAGCTCAGAATACTCCAGACATTAAAAAAGCAACAATCATTATGAGCATGTCTGTTAGAACACTCTGAATTCTGTTTTTTTGATATGGAGTATTGTCTGTCTAAAAATAGGTGAATCCAACTGTGAACAAATCCTTTTTCCATAGTTTGGTGAACAAAACAAAAGTGTTTTTCAATTTGCAAAAAAATACTGGGTAGGTTGATTTTTGTTTTGGCCTTTGAAGTTGTTTAACTTTTTTTTTCTAAGTTTTTAAAAGTACTTTTTCCATAAACTATTTGTCCAACTCCACTCAAGTTGTTGTTGTGTGCAAACCATCATTTTTTTTTTCTTTTAACAGAGCTACTATTCAATAAAACATTCTTGAAAGTTCTACTGCAGACTTTCACAATCACCCAAACATCCTTCAGTTCATTTAATTACCTCTCTATTGAATTGTGCACTTATTTTCTTCTGTGGTGACCAATGAAATAATTATTTCCACCCATTGCAAATATATAATATATTTTTCTTAAAATGGAAAAACTTCGATCTTGTCTGTTGTGTGATTCTGTGATCTTCTTTTCTCTTATCCAGAACTCTGAAGATGTATGGAACTATCTCCATAAAATTATAATTATTTCATATCTCTGGGCTACAACTATCCATTTAGTTTATGCAATTCCTGCTGATTTTATCTGTGTTAGTGCTTGGCACTTCTGCAAATTAGCAGAGAGAGTGTGTGTTGTGCCCCTGAAGAGGAGGAACATAAGGGATGATCACTTATTTTAAAAGTTTGGTTTAAAGAAATTATTTTGCTCAGAGGAAATCAGCAGCAGTGGTATGAGTAGAATCAGTTTTCTGGGACAATATCCAACTGCTTTCATCCAAAAGGCTGTCCTTTCTTCAACACTTTGCCTCATTCAATACAGAGCTTCCACAATTGCAGCAAATGAAGCAGAGATCTTTCAGACAACTTTTTGCTTTGATATTCAGTCCTGATGAAACCCCAGAGCAATTCCTGTGCATCAATAAGGCAAGCATCCCATGACCTTGCATATACAATATATACACACAGAGAGAAGATCAAAAATCTCCTGCCAAAAGTAACACTGTTTTTCCTAATTTTCAGTGTTTGAATTTGCAGCTTTAATAACCTTTTAATGGGGGGAGAAAGGGGAGGATGCAGAGAGATTTGATTTTGTTTGGCTAATTTCCCAGGTAAACTGAAAATATTTGAAAAACAGAGTTCTGTTCATTACAGTGGGAGAATATACATCAGGCACTACCACCTGAGCCAACAGCCTATCTGAGAGATGTAGGATCCAAAAGCCTTTTGCATGGCCCATGACTAGCAGGAGAAGAGACAATTCTCAGCTTCCCAGAGTTTTGCTGGGAGTAGAGACCTGGAGCCCACTAAGCTCTCAGGGAGGGAGTGAAGGAGAACCATGGTATTCCTAGTGGGAATAAACGCTTTGCTCTGTTCCCTCAAACCTGTCCCTTCATCAGTTTAAATCACAAGATTAGGTAGGTGTGTTTATCCAAATGATGGGTAACGGTCAATGAGTCAGCTAATTGGCTCCATAATTGCAGAGACACACGCTCTGCTGTGTTAACAGTAGTAGCAGCAACGTAGCCATGATGGTCTAAGGACATAAGAGGAATTGCAGCTGATGCAATTGAAATAATCTTTCATATGCACATAAATGAGAAGCTAGTCTGTCCAGGAACTGTTCCAGTTGACTTAAAGTTTCAGAAGTAATCTTGATTGTGGTCAGAACGCTCAGCATCATAAAATAGATCTCTGGAATTCTGATTACTGGTTTATTCTGGTTAGAGTTTAATCTGTGACGCAGAGTTTGTTTTTTAACTGGAAGCACAACACAGTAGCTACCATAAGTCCTTTATTGGCCTTTTCTGTAATACATTTGATGTGTTTTCACCCTGTGGTCCCCAGGACATGATGGCATGGGTTGGCTTTTGTCCAAATCATGTCCAAATCATGTCCAGAATATGGTGCTGTACCTTAGTCTACCTGTCTCCTTGCCACTGTTGACACAGATAGGAAGTAACATACATGCACTATGAATGCCCTTGGGATGAAAACCCCTTGAGAAGCAGAGGGAACATTAGTGTAGAAAATCCTACAAGGACAAGAGGTAATGGATTTAAGTTGTGTCAGGGGAGGTTTAGTTTGATTTTATGAGAAAATTCTTCTCGGAAGGATTGGTGAAGTCTTGGGACAGGCTGCCCATGGAGGTGGTGGAGTCACCTTCCTTGGAGGTTTTCCAGAAAAGGGCAGATGTTGCACTAAGTGACATGATTTGGTGATGATGGGTTGATGGTTAGACCAGATGATCTTAGTGGTCTTTCCAAACTTAATGATTCTATGATTCTATGAACCCATTACTTCCCAGAGCCAAGACCTTGCTCCTCCAATCCTCCAATGAAACATAGGAATATGCATGGTTTAATGGTATTTACTCTCAGAACTAGGTTTTAACTCACTTTGAATTGGGTTACTGAATTGGTTTCTTAACTGCTACCAAAAAAAAAAAAAAAAAAAGCCACACCACCTGGATACCAGACTGACACTTGAAATGAATTCTTAGTTGGAGGATGTTAAAAAATCAAGAATTTAAGAAGAGTTGCAAATAGTTGCTCACAAAACCACAATATCTTGTTCTGTTGTCAAATTAAAAGAGTAAACAGGATCAATAAATATATATGTCAATAGAATCATGCCAGTTCAAATGATGTGTTCTTTACATAGATCTCTGAATGCAAACAGGCTAATGGAGCAAGGAGCCATGTAAAATGAGAGAATAATACTGGATTACTGAAATAAGCACTATAACTGCAAAGCCCTGAGGAAACAGAGAGCTAATACACTCCATCTAAACTCTCCCATAAATAGTTTGGGTAATTAGAGGCTTAGATTTATTGAAAACAATGAAAAATGTCATAATTACTTTTACGTATTTTTGTTTCTTTCACAGGTAGAAAATGATCCCAGCAATTTGGTGCTCAGTTAGCAGAGCACATTTTGCATTGTTGTTCAACCACTGTGCCATTCTGAGCAAGGAATGCTTCAGGGAAACCCTATTGAACCGGTCTGTTCCTTTCCTTTTTAAATCTTGTAGCAATTAGCAAGCATTTCATGGACAATTTAGGTAAAATAACGCAACTGGGAAAATGGTGCCCAGTTCTGAAAGGCTGTGAAGTATTTCCTTGTTACAAATGGGAAGATTTTTTTTACAAATGAGAGATGTCCTGCTAGCTGGAATAAAAGCAACCCCAATTCAGAAGGAGGTTTGATTCTCAATTATTTTTCCCAAAAACAAAGTAGAAACTGCTACTGGTAAAAACCTCTATTAGAAGCCCCTGTGATGCTCATTGCAGAGTGGGAGGAAAAATCACAAGAAACACAATGGCTATTCTTTTACCTGAGTTGATGAAGGTGGAACCAGCAAACAAGAACCAATGAAGGCAGACATCCAAAGCCTGAGGCAGAACTGGGGCAGCTCAGCCACACGAGACATGGTCGTATTTCAAAATAGGCCAGTACAGCATAAACCTGTTTATGAAATGCAGGTGGAGTCTAATTCCAAGTTTGTGGTTTGAGCTTTAAAACTCATTATGTTTTGGTTCTGCACTCCTTGGAGACCAACTGACTCCTTGTACATTATTGTCAAGATGCTCAGATCAAATAGAGGGCTGACGTTTACAGCTCCAATGTTTTGATAGCAAAGCATATGCATAAAACAATTCTTCTCTCTGGAAGCTATCATCATCCTGCAACAGAAAGCATGTAAATGGTTGGCTTTCAAGTCTCAATAGATGGCCTGCCACATTCACCTGACATTTTATGACTTTGTCTTCTGTGAGAGAGTATGGTTTGCAAGATAGGATCTGGCTAAAAAAAAGCAACCAAAGATTGGATGTGACAGCAAAACTAAATAAATGCTGACAGATTAATAAATGGTTTTGGGGAAATCCTGCAGCATTTCAGATTCATCCCTGTATGAGTCATTTCTTACTGGATATCTCTCACGACCTTATGCTAAGAAGACTGCAGTGTTGCTTGGTCACTCAAGATGTTGAGCTTACAAAGTACTTCCCTAATTGTATAAAGAGGATAGGAGGAAGGCTGCACAGGACTCACTTTCTTCAGCAGGAAAGAGAGGACTGGATTTAGCTGGATGTGCTGTGGTATTTTTGCTCTGTCCAGGCTGTTGAGGGAGTAAAGGAATTTTTCTGTGAGCCTTCTCATCTCCAAGCTAAACAAGCCCAGTTCCCTCAACTTCTTTTCATAGGAGAGGTGCTCCAGCCCTTTAAGCATCTTTGTGGCCTCATCTGAACACACTCCAACAGCTCCACTTCTTTCATGTGCTGCTGCCATCCCTCTGTTGATGCTGCCATTGGCCTTCCACACTGCAAACGTACTTTGCTGGTTCATGTCCAGCTTTTTGTCCACCAAAACCCCCCAAGTCCGTCTCCATAGGGCTGCTCTCAATTAGTTTTTCTCCCACTTTGCATACTTAACTGTGAGTGCCCCAACCCAACTGCAACACCTTGCACTTTCCCTTGTTGGACCTCATCAGGTTTATGTGGTTCCACTTTTTGAGCATGTCCAGATCCCTCTGGATGACATCCCTTCCTTCTGTTGTGCCAATTGTACCATTCAGCTTGGTGTCATAAGAAAATTTGCTGAGGGTACACTTGATTCCACTGTCCATGTCATTGAAAAGATGCTGAAGAGTGCCAGCCCCAAGACAGACCCGACTTGTGACCAGCCTTCACCTGGATATAGAGCTACAGACCACAACCCGCTGGCTGCAACCATCCAACCAATACTTTATCCACTGAACAGTCCAGCCTTCAAAACCATCTCTCTCCAATGTAGAGAAAAGGATGTGTCACAGGACAGTGTCAAAGGAAGAACTGTTCTGCCTGCAGGCCTAGGTTTTGTTCAAGATATATGAGTCAGCCATGATGTTCTCCTCCAGTTCATCACTTGACTATGATGTTATAGAATAATAAATGCAACTCTTGCATAGCTCAGGAGAGCTAAAACTGAGATCAATGGAATACGTTGCACAGCTTAATCAAAAGGTTCCTCCTGGGCTACTTACTGTTGAGTTGGAATAACTACAGTATGGTACAGCGAAGTAAACCTTTTTCATTTATTTTTGGATATGAGCCTTTTGCTCCAAGTTTCCTGCCTGCGTTTATGTTGCTATTCACTAGCAAAAATAATCTAGGGCAGTATAACAAAAGCAATATGTGAACTACAGCACATCAGGAATGTTCATTCTGGAACAGAGTAACCCCTATCCCCAGGGGCAGAGAGGTGTTTGTAGGAAAAAATAAAAGCTCCCATCT
Source organism: Phasianus colchicus (assembly GCF_987193195.1). NCBI lineage: Eukaryota > Metazoa > Chordata > Aves > Galliformes > Phasianidae > Phasianus > Phasianus colchicus. Next base: position 10,333,879 of record NC_143450.1, read on the forward strand.
GCTTTGGTACTCCAGTAAGAAAAAAGGCTGTTTGCCACTAGAGGGTGTATCGGCTGCAAAACTGTTACTGGAAACACTAGGATTTTGTTTAGAAGCTGATCTCCTTTGTTCTGAAATTAATTTATGCAGCCTCAATTATCTGATGTTTCGTTTTATAGGCAATTAAGTTCTCAGCATCCTTCAGCCCACCTGAACCAGCCCATGGTGGGTGGCTTTGTCAACAACAGGTAATTTATTTTGGCTGTTCCAATTTTGCTTGCTTGTTGTTTAAGGCAGTGTTTGCAAAGCCCCAGGCAAAGCAAGATTATTTAAATGTACAAGATAGGAGTGTTTGCAGTATGCATTTGTGGCATCAGAGCCATGGCGTCTCAGCTCCCTTTTCTCCTTTGTTGGTGGGAAGAGATAAGGAGAAGCAGCCAACAGTTGGGGGTGAACAAGGAAAGTGAGGATGGCTGAACTCAACCCAGAACAAAGCAGTCTGGGAATGTTGCCCAGGTTAAGGAACAGGCAAGCAGGATATGAAAATTCAGCTTCTTACGATGTTTTGTGTCTCCAGTGGGAAATAATAATAAGGGCTTCCTTATCAAATAATCATGAATCATAGAACCATTACGGTTGGAAAAGACCTCTAAGATCACTAAGCCCAACCCCAGCCCATCTCCACCACGCCCTCTAACCAAGCCCCCCAGTGCCACATCTCAACAGTTCTCGAACACCTTCAGGAACAGTGACTGCACCACCACCCTGAGCAGCCTGTTCCAATGCAATACTACTCTAAGAATAATGATTTCCTAATATCCAACCCGAACCTCCCCTGGCATAACTTAAAGCCATTACCTCTCATCATATTACTAGTTACCTAGTGATACATAATGCTACCATAAGCTCTGCTGGAAATTCATCCTGAGGAAGCTGAAGGAGCTCTCCTGGTGATTGCTGAGTGTCTCCAGCCCCTTGTGAAAGAGGTGTTTTGCTTCAGGTGGGTGTGGGTCAGGTATATTAGCACACATTTAGGTCTCAGAAATTGAGTTCCTTGGAAGGTGGCATGTTTCTCCTTATGTGAGAAATGGTTATTAGAGCATGGCGGATTGAAAGCAAACAGGAAAGTTTACACTCAGGAAGACTTATAAAGCCATTTCTAGTTATATACGAGATGTGAAATCTTGCAGTTCAATATGCTTAATCTAGTTCCCTGCTATTTTAAGCAGCTATGTTAAATAATCCTGTTCATAAAACAACCAGAACTCCATCTGGTTCTCTATACTGTGCTTCATTCCAAAAACCCAAAGATAGGCTGCAAATTTAGTAGCCAGGAGGGTGAAACAGTTCTGGGTTGATCCCACTATTCCTCTTGCTCTCCTGGCTCAAAAAAAAAAAAAAAAAAAAAGAAGAAGAAAAAGAAAAGGATTCACTAGATTCACTAAAGGCACCATATAGCTCTTTAAAGGACAATAGGAGGGATTTATGTTGTAAATGTGATTAGCCCTATACCAAAATATTAATTCCTTCCCCTCCCAACCCACTGTGCAATGAGTTGTGCTCTTTGGGAACTGCAGAAGCAGCTAGTACAGAATTTGCCTAATATTCTGTCAGCTTCTCCCCCTGTGCACAGCAAATGAGGAGCACGTTCAGGTGGGAGGACAGTAGGGCTGTACACACACCCTTCTGCTGCAAGTGCTGGAAACAGAGGGAGTTGGCTTTGGAACTGCTGATGTCTTAGATACTGGTGGGTGTATTCTGTGCCTTTTGTTCCTCTTGATGAGCAGCCTTAGATCTGATATTCTGTAAATTCTGGAGATGCTTGTGTCTGGTGCAGGGCCCTGGCACTGACCACTCTCCATCTGAACCTCTCTGAGTTGGCCGAGCGGAGCTCTGCACACACAAGTAGGGGTTGCAATGAACGGAGTGCAGTGGCACTGCTCTGGTTGGCTGTGAAAAATTGATCTCAAAAGAGAGATTTTTAACACTTTAGGAACACGAATAAAAGTGAAGGGAATGTGCTGATGTCTCAGACAGGGTAGAAAATGTCCTACAGTTTTGCTTTATGGGCAAATCTTCAATCAGTGATGTTTTTCCGAAGCAATGATTTTACATCAGGAAGGTTTTTAACTGCTTTAGTTAGCCATGAGCTGCATTCAGGGATCTACTCCCAGAGATGCTTAGTTTCTGCCTGATAGTGGGATGCTGAAATTCCAGTTGTGCTCCTCTTCTGTTTGGATTTTTAAATAGATGCAGTGGGGCAATTTCACTGCTCTCACAAGCAGGTAGGACCCTCAGCTCCTCTTCTAAAGAATACTCTGTTAGGGCCGAAATTCAGCAGTAGATGGCACCATCAGGATTGCAAAATGGGCTCCAAATGCTATCACAGTGCCTTAAAATTCCTCAAATGTTTCACAAAATGTGCAGACAACCAAATAAAAAGACCAGCACCAGCTACTGGCAGTGGTCAGTCATGCACCCTGGAAATGGTGCCCGTTCCAGCAAAGCACAGCTTTGCACAGCGGAGCAGAGGATATGGATAACATGACATTACTCAGAGTATAAGCAGAGGGTTTGTGTGGATGGTTGTGCTCCTGTGTGAGGGAGACCTCAGCCACAAAGCAAACGTGGGCACTGGATTCATGAGCAAGTTTGCATATGCACATGTAGAAGTGTGCATACATGTAGAAAAAGTTTGCTAAAATAATCAGGGTCCAGCATTGGTCACTAACTGCTGGTAATTCACTGCAAACTGGACTCAGAATGAGGCAGCCCACTACTCTGCAGTGGACCCCAGGCTGGGATGATGTTGTGTGAGGAGAAGTTCTCTTGCTGTATTTTCTAGCAAAGCATCAGAATTATATTTCTGTCTCAAATGCTGAAGAGGGCTGGTATTGCACAGTTCAGGTCTGTGGCCATAGTGAACAAAGAAAACCCATAGGTTAATACACTATGGAACTATGGTGGGATTTTTTGTGTGGGTTCTTTGTTTTTCCTGCAAGAATATGCCATAGAATTAACTAGTCAGGAAAAAAAAAAAAAATAGAGAGAAAATAAGGCAGAAATAAACCAACCCAGGACAGTTTATGTTTTCATAGATTCATAGAATCATTCAGATTGGAAAAGACCTCTAAGAACATGTCCAGCCATCATCCACCACATGTCCCTCTGACCATGACCCCAGTGCCACATCCCCATGTTTCTTGAACACCTCCAGAGACAGGGACTGCAACACCTCCCTGGGCAGCCTATTCCAGAGAGTCACCACTCTTTCTGAGAATAATTTTTTCCTAATATCCAATCTGAACCTCCCCTGGTGCAACTTGAGGCCATTCCCTTGTCCTATTCACGATATATACTGAAAAAGATCAATTGTTTGGATCTACGTCTTTCAGGGTTTGATATGAAGGAGACTAGGACAAACACACCAGCTCTTACTCCTATTCTTTCCCAGTTAAATATGATTGTCAGGGAATTCAAGAAGTGATAAAAGGAGATTCAGATTGATGATGCTACATTTAAAAGTTCAGTCTCCAGGATCTGCACAGCTGGATGTTTTGGGAGGGCTCCTAGGTGTACGGATCAAAGACCACCAGCTGCTCCCAGGACCACAGCAAGAAGTAAAAATGCATATATGATTTGTACTTGAGAGTTATTAGTGGCTTTCACTTCAGGAGGAGGAGAACATAAAGGGGATACAGATGGTATTGATAGATGCTTCTTAGCTGTAGCAGAGATGCCATCAAATTGCCTCTATTTAAACATCTACAGAGTTTATCCATCACCTCTTACTTGCTGAAACAAGGATTTCTGTGCAGCTCTGTAACCTTATGCTTCAAATTTTGTTTTGCTGTGGAGCATAATTTCATTTGGCAGAGTGGTCTGACCATCGTGTCTCAAGGTTGCGCAATAAATTCTAACAATTCATTCAAAAGGTTGGACGCTATCTTTTGCACTGAAATCATCATTAAATCACTCAGCTGGTGAGAAGCTTTGCAGCGAAAGTGTTCCAGAGGTAGTAGGAGGGATATTAGTATGCACGAGAAAAAGACCCATTTCTCCAGAGACAGAAGAGTAGGGGAAGACCTTGTTTTCTAGCTCTCTGTAACAAAGGTGTTATGAGAAAGAATTGCAAATGAACCACTTTTCCATGGAGGCAATTTGCATATCATTAGCCTTCTGGTTTTGTTAATTGTTTTCACCTAGAGGAGGTGGAAGGGTTCACTCTTTGATTGGAAAATGACAATGCCTTTGGAGTTTAGCACTTCATTAGTGATAGATGGGACTAATTTTTAAAAGAATTTTAGTTAACTGTTACCAATTTTGATGGAGAGGATAATGCTCTTTCAAAAGAAAATCAAGATCTTGTCAATAGCTCAGAACTTAATTTCCTTGTATTTCTATGGATGCAGTGCTTTCAAATGAAAAAGAAATGCTTTCTTTCTCCCTCCAGCCCCCAGGATTGGGAATGTAGCATCTCACTTTGCAGTAACGTTTTCCTTCCAACTTGGAATATTCTGTGATTCTACAATTCCATAAAAAGTTCCAAAAGGTAGAAAATTCAAAATTAAATCTCAGTCCAGGCTTGAAAGCCTGACTTGCCACGTATATTTTTATCTCCAGTTTTGTAGATTTGAGGAATTACAATAGAACTTTGTTTTTGCACCACTGAAAATGACAAAAGGGAAGAAAGGAGTCACAGATCTAGGACACTGAAGAGATGATCCAAGCTAATTCGTCACTGTTATTGACACGGCTCTGACTCTATTGGCTTCAAAAGAACCATTTAATGTATCTTTACAAATCCTGATTCAAGTGCTAATTTGCTAATCTAGGTGTTTCTGTGACCACAGTCTTAAATGTTCTTCATGCATCTCTGCACGAAGTGTACGTTGATCAGTATAGGCTTGAGGAATGAGTCTAAACTTGATACAATTAGTTGAGAAAGAAAGATAGAGAGACTCAAAAGGGGTTAATGCGGTTTGACGGATCAGAAAGTAAATAGGAAAATGCTTTTGATGTAAGGAGAACAGATACTTCTGAATTGCATTTCTGTTCTTTTTGGTTTGGGAAACTCTTCCCATGCTTAAAGCTTGAGTGTGTGGCCTTGAAATAAACCTCACAACCCTCACTGGTTTTTGATTTCTGGTGTTTTTCAGAAACACAAATAACAGTGCATAAACCTGACATTGGTTGTAATGTTAATTAGTAAAGCGTTTAATGGAAGGGTGATGCAATTCATGCCAGCAAGTGCTTTTGCAATTGCTATTGTGTTTTTCTTACTTGGAAATGCTGATTTCTTACTTGGAAATGATGACACTTCTTCTTCCATTGACTTAAAGACCAAAACTAGCATGAGATACAGCCTTTTTGGATAAATTACATTTATCTAGAGAAGAAAAGGGTATCTTTCCTCTGTATAGCGTGGGTGCCAGATCTCTCTTCCATCTTCATCTGTCACCAGGAAAAGGTTCTATTTATTCTATTTATTTAATTGCCACAAGCATTCAGTGTCCCAAAAGGAAATATTTTATTGCTCTCCGAGGATCCGTTGTAGAGACTATTATTTTTTTACAAAGCTGACAGCGTTGAACTCCAGGAGCTTTTGCCGCTGACACAGTTTGTACAAGTCTGAACTTTCAAGCCCTGATTTCTTTTGCAGTCCAGCTAATAGGTTGTTTCCATAGTCACATATGTATGACTTCATCACAAATCACAAGTATATTTTCTGGAGATTAGCTCCTTGACGTATTGCACTGGTCTGTGTATTAGCTGCTTGGATGAACTTAGGTTTCAGAGCCTATTGGTCCACTAGTGGCTAAAAATTTGCCACAGTCATATGATTAAATATGAAAAACATCTGTTTTAAGTAGTCTACCAAAAATGGGAACATCTGGAAAATATTGGTAAAGAAGCTAATTAAGTTTGTCAAGCTACAAATTGTTCTAACAGGAAGTACTTAGGAATAGCAGATAATTGAGATTTCATTCCTTTGCCCCTTGTCTGCCATTTGTTTGTTTTAGTGTAACTGGAAGGACTATTTTACTCAGCCTCTTCCAAACTCACCCTCTGGACATAAACAGAGAGATAGTTATCAGGTGCTGAGTTGTAACAGGCTACACTTACAGTAGGAGAAAAATGTGCTGGAAACAGATTTTCATTCCTATGTCTCATGTTTAAATCATATTGAAAGAAAGCAAGATATGGTCACCTTGCAAACACACCAATGACTGCCTTCAGATTCTCTCCCTAAATCTGCAGGGATGACATTAGCCATATTCACAGTTATATCCAGCTTTCTGTTATCTCTTTCGGGTACTCTGTCTCATCCACTTGGCTGATGATTTTGCCACTGTTGCTCAAGTTTTTGACAGTTTGCACACCAGTAGGGCAATGCAAATTCTATAGACAAAAAGTGTGCAGGAGGACTCCAGCTATCACTGAACTTGACAAAGGCATCTGTGGGCATATAAAGACCATCTGCATTGGCTTCTATAAAACATCTAGAACAGGAGCTTTGTCTGCCAAGTGTTGCCTTGCTCTAAATAAATAAATAAATAAATAAATAAATAAATAAATAAATAAATAAATAGGTTTGACAAAGCAGTGATTGCACATACAAGAGCCTCTTTGTGTCAGAGAGAGATTTTCGTAAGCCATAATGGGTTGAGCCCCAACGAATCAATCACAGATCTCATTCTTTTTTGCTCCAAGGGCAGGAGATGTCTCTGGCTTCTTAAACGTTATATCACAGAAAACAAGTATATTTAAATGTATTTTTAAGGGTGGAACCAAAAACCTGAATCCCCCTCAGATCACACTTCTTTCTCCAAAAGGAGAAGAGACACCTATGTGCGGTTCTGTACCTCTGTGGGCAACTGAAACATGCCCATATACAACGATGAACTGTTCCGAGCATTAAAAAAACTTCTTGTGTGTTCATTGTAAAATAATGTCTCCCTGTCATTTTGCCCTCATTTCCTATCACGTTTCTGCATTTTGAAAGGCAGTGATTTGTTCTAGCAATGTTTCTCTGACCACATCTTGCTTGGGCAAGGCAAGGAGCGAGAACAAAGCTTTTGTCACTGTGAGTAATAACCCTTAGATGCTAAGAAATTAAAAATTAAGGGCTTTGCAGTGTTACTCACACAAAAGAGAAGATATTAATGAATGGGCTTCTTTGAAAACACCCTTCTGCAGCTAAACCTTTAATGACAAAGATTTTCTTTGGATTTTCTTGCTGAATTATCTGCAGTATATCTGTGAGCTTTATGGCTTTCATGACAGCAGCCAAAAATTGGCATTGTGTAAAACCAAGAAATATGAATGAATTAAGTTACAAATGAATGTAAATGTGAAATTAATCGTCCAAATACACAGTAGGAAAAAATAAACGTGTATATTGGTCTCCAGTAGCAAACACCCTGCTGGCTAGATTTGACAGCAGCTAATTGAGCAGTAATTGTTATTACTGTCTTGTATTTGCTGTCCGCAGCAATTCTGGCTGTGTAGACGTTGGGATGCAGCAATATGGCTTCCTTCCCATACATCAAGAAACATAAGCAGTTGGGTGCAGAGCTTTCTGCAAATAAAACTTGTTGCTATCAGAGGTCTGCAGGGCCAGGCTGGTTCCACAGGCATCAGGAGTGCATTTCTATCATCTATCCTTGGTCTTTTATCTTGTGCATCCACATGGGTTTCCCTCCACTGATCATATTGATTGATGAGGACACTGCTAGGTATCCTATTTGCATAAAATTAGGAAAATAATACTTCCCTGCCACCCAAATTCTTGTCAAAAAATGGTTCAGAATTAGACAAAAGCTTCAAAGGCTTCTGGGAAGCAGAGACATGCATGCACGTGGAAGTTCATACATCTGCATATTGTGACTGCGCTTCCATATGAAAACAGTTTAAAAATGGCAACAATCTGAATAATTCCCAGATTGTGAGGGATTACAGTTCAGATCCTGTGTGGTTTCTAGTAATGACAGAGCTGGCTGCTAAGAGGAGATTTTGCCCTGACAATCCTCAAAGGCTAAAAGTTTTTAAGGAGATTTAGTTTATTGCTGATCTTCAGGTGTGTGCAGGTATAATTTCCTTTTCTTTCTTTGCCAGCAGGGACTCTGCAGTCCTCTGGTGCCGACTAACTCAGCCTTTCCTACCTTGAATTCTTTATGGCCTAAGTGGCTAATGATGAATGCATTTGAAATAATGTATAAAAAGAGCACAAGAATCTAAGGAGAAGGGCCAGGTTTGGAGTCTGGTCTTAATTGGGCTTGCTTTTCTGTGCTGGCAGCATTTTAAGAATGCAATCCAGGTTATTAAGTGCCATAATTGCATCTGTAAATCATGTCCAAGTGACACAGACTCCATCTGAAAATAACAGTGGAACTGAAAAGAACAGGCAGTGTTTTCAAATCTGGTCCCTGGATCATTTTCACTTCTTTGAAAAAAAAAAAAAAAAAAAGAAGAAGGAAAAAAAGGGAAAAAAGGGAAAAAAGGGAAAAAAAAGGAAAAAAAGGAAAAAAGGGAAAAAAGGATTATTCTGAGACTTGGAAATTAAGTGTAAAAATGAGACCTCAAGTGAGCCTAGATGTTCACTTTCTTTAAAGTCTGAAGCCTCATTATGTATTCTCAATAACTCAGAGAGAAAAAGACATAGTAAAATATCTACTTTTGTCCTTCAGATGTCATATATCTAAACAAACACGAGCCTTATACTTTGTGACTCTAATCACAAGTTGAAGATCAATCAAATAAATTTGCGTCACATTTCTGAACATTTCACATGTGTATCTCAAATGTGTATTTAACATGAGATTCCAGATTTCATATATTTTCCATCATGGCTTCTATCAGTCACATCTGATATAATATATACATTTTTCTTTTTATGTTGTTGCCTGAAACAACTGTTTCTTTTGATTTACTTCTTTTGTTACATGTGGAAATTATGTACCTAATCAAAATAGGAAAAATTGTTTTAGCTTTCTCTTGCCTTGTGATTCCTAATTATCCAATACTTGTATTTTACCCTTTTTTTTTTCCCCTTCTTTTTTCTTTTATAAGTATTTTGGATGAGAAGAAACTTTTTGTTTCTCCTCATAAAAACCTGTTCTTTCCCTGGAGCAAAATGGCTTGAATACACTCCTGGCTACAGATCTGACAAGGAGACGTTTTGAACCATCAGCAACTTTTATGAAGCCGGTATTTCCCTCCTCAATAGGGAAATTCTTTATGCAAGAACTCAGGTGAGCAGTCAATGCTATAAAACTTATTCCCAGAATGACAACATTTCTAAACATGGTTTGGGAGTGCATGTTACCTGGAAGGAAGTGTTCTCTGGTTTACTCTGTGAGTACAAGCCAAGTCACTCAGTCTGTAATGCAGAATGAAGTAACTGTGCATGGGATCAGCCTTTTCTCTGCTCTTCTTGCTCACCATCCTCAGCTGGTACAAATAGGCTGGAAACCCAGTGATCATGCATGCCATGCAGTGAGCAGCCAGAGGTCCCAGGCAAGTCTTCTGTGAAACTTCTGTGGCCCCCAAAATCCCTAAAATAACATACCTAAAGCCAGCTCCAATGCAACCCAATGTTCTGCACTGGTTTAACTTCCAGGACAGATGTTCTTGGTGTTACTTAAGAACATGTAAAGGAAAAGTAGCAAAAATATTCTTCCTTTACCAGCTTCCAGCTAGACAGCTGGTTGTGCTCATATAACAACTGCTTGCAGCTGTAGCTCACCTCACTCCTTCCCAGCTGGGAGCAGCTGGTACCCAACCCCCATAAGCCTTACCCAGTACTTACTGAAATCACAGCAAGACTTCATCCACTCCAGCTGGCTTCAGTTCAGGACACATTCCCCCTTAGAAGTAACTTATTGATCCCTACTGGCACTCCAGCTTCTTCAAAATCAATCGTGGGTTCCTGAATTGTCATTTTCAAGGCTTTGTATACAACAAAGGCTTCTGAAGAAGTGTTTCCCATTCATGACATCATAGATTTCTGTAATAATACCTCTAAACACGTATTTCCTCTGCCAAGCAGTTCCATAGGAATCTAGATGCTCTGAATGTTGAGAGCTACTGGTTCAGAGTGGCAGCAGTACGTGTAATGGAACTCACTGGAGGCTCAAAAAGGATGTTTGGCTACTTATAAAAGCACAGCTTGGAAAGATTCTTGCATTTGGAGCATGGGTAATTTCTGCCAGAACACCACCTTCTCTCTACAGCCATCCACACAAAGCTCCCTGCCAAGCAGCAGCATATGGACTATGGGTTAAGTTCTCTCCTTGCTATGTTTTAACGCAGTTGCACACAAGAATGCCAGCCAATCAGTCTGGAGTTTAATGTGAAACTTTTTACCTCTTGGGAATAGGTAAGTGTCCATGGGAATTCATTCTTCACTGGTCTGAAGAAATTGAAAAAGAAGAACAAGTATTCCTCTCTGCCTAATATCAGCTGAAATCTCTTTAAAATAAAAAAGCAGACAGGAGATGGAAATAAAGTTATACATACCTTTCTAGTCCCACTGGACTTCAGTTTACCATAAACACTTACTACAGCTATTAAAAAAATATTGTGTGCTATCAGACGGTTGATCCTCCCATAGAGGTAGCATCTGCCCATTTGATTTGAATTTCAATGCTATTGTTTTGCGTGTGTTGAACTACAAAGAGAAGAAAAGGTTTTTGTTATTCCTCTTCATCAACGGATCTAATGCAAGAGGAAAATTGCCGTAATTATCTTGGTAGCAATTATGCTGGCCCAAACACAGTAAGTGCAAGCACATTCCTTGTTATTTATTACAGAAAGATCTCAAACCACAAACTGTTTAGAATGCACAGCATTTTAATTCACAAACTTTGATGAAACTTATTTTAATATAGCTTTGTTTTCCTTATTAAATGACAAGAAAAAATAATTACAACAGATCTCACAGTGCTTTAATGTAGTAAAGGTGCTGAGTGTATTTCAGTAGTTAACTTTCTTCCTTTGGATATGAACAGCATGGCTGCTCTACAGGTGTTTTCTCAACCAATTATAAATATGTAAAGCCTGAAATTTTATCAGAGTTTATGCCTGAACATGAAAAATAACATTCTATTCTCTTAATTGAGTTTATCTTAATCCACGGGGAGTTGATTTTATTTCTATAAATTTGCTTCTGATGTCTTTTGCCCTGTAATAAATGTAATAAAGTTTTGAGATGAAAGATATATCATATTTTCTGAAGGTTTCTGAATTGTGTTATCCATCCTTGCTGCAGAACAAGCCTGTAGTACCTGCCTTCCCGACTTACTCTCATGGGAAGCTATTTTTCAGCAAATTATTTTCCCAGAAATATTTCCACTTTCGGGGTGTTTTCTGTGTTTCATTCAATGTTTCCCTGAAACTGTTTTTTGTTTGTTTGTTTGTTTGTTTTCCCAGAAAATGCAAATGTTAATTAAATTTCAGTCAGAACTGACCTTTGGAAGAGTTTCTGTGATCCTGATGAGAGCTGTTATTCTTCTGCTTCATGTCCACACTCTTATTCCCCTTAGAAGGACCAAACTGAGATTCAGGGGTTGCTTACTCCAACTGGAGTGATTTGGTTATTTTTTACCTCCTTATAATTTCCTATGCGTGTATTTTATTTTTTTTAAGTCCTTCCAATGTGTGTATGTGTGTGCACATATGTTTACACGTGTTTCCATGCCATATTGTGAGCACTGAGAAGGCAAAGTGTTACGAGATCTCTCTGTCTCAGTTCCTGCTATTTTGTTCCTTGAGGAAAACTAGTCATATGAGATGCAGTCTGGTTTTAAAAATTCAAGGTGAGAAGAAAGGTTCACTCGGTCTTGAGGCAGCTCCTGAAGATAAAATTCACTATTTATTAATACATATTAACTTTTAAAAGCTACAACACTGGGTGTGGGGTATCTGCACTGATGTTTGGGCATTTATACTTACATACTTATGCTGTTTATAGTATTGACATGCTTCTCTGTTGGATAAAATCACAATTTTTAGACCATCTGAAACAGGAGGGAATCTTCTTAGGTTGTCTTTTTTAATACCACAGTAGACAAAATAGGTAGGGTGTAGCCCTGTCTCCCACATGGATGTAAATTTTTGGTGATGTGATAGGAAATCATAGAATCATTAAGGATGGAAAAGATTGCTAAGCTAACCTAGTCCAACCCTGACCCATCCCCACCATGCCCACTGACCCTGTTCCTCAGTGCCACATCTCCACATTTCTTGAAAACCTTCACAGACGGTGACTCCAACACTTCCCTGAGGAGTGCTCAAAAGCTGTAACAGCATTTCTAATACCTTACGTGTGTTTTTGGAATTATTCTATGTCAAGATGTTCATTTAGGACATGCTGTTGTACCCCATGCCGAAGTACTACCCTCACACACAGACTGACTGCAGGATGCTTGACAATAGATTAAAAAAATAATAAGAAGAAAAAGATATAAATCTTTCAATACACATTACCTCATTATTTATTTAATCTGAAGCAGTTTTTGTTTTTGCATGTACATTTTAGGCCAACAAATTAATGCTGTCAGCTTTCCTACCTGGTACCTTCCAATTTTCCCATGCACAGATAGATTCCCCTGACATATTTGTCTCAACCACTGAGGACATCTACTGAGTAAGAGTAACTTCTCCAGATTTGTTGGTAGTTTTTGATGTGCCCCAAGAGAGAATAGGATGAGACAATCATGTTTCACCCCGTGGCTGAAATAAAGGCTTTGAACAAAGGTGAAAGACTCATTTGACTTACTTCATCACCAAGCCTATATAAATTAAATTTCTACATTACTCACAGTAGGGCTTACAATTATGTTGATTAATCATATGTTACTGAGAGAATGAAAACTCATTTATAACAGGCTTTATTAACCTATTGTGTCATTTTTGTTTTCTTAAAGCCCTGTTGTAGAGACAATTCCACTCCCAATGAGCTGGTTAATTTTATTTCTCTTCCACCTTATTCGTAATTAATTTTTAAAATGCTGTTTACATGAAACACAATTAATTTAATGCAGTTCTTTAAAGAAAAGAATTATGTAAACTCGTTTAGAAGTGTATTATTTTAATAATAATTTTGGAAGTAGAGATGTTTTTCAAAGTAAAATGAATATGTGTATGTTAGTTGACCTTTGGTTTGTTATATTGCAGCAAGAAATATCTACATTTAATTTTGAAATAGTATATTGACCTTTGAACTATCTTCTAGAGGCAAATGGAACTAATCATGAATGGAATGATATGGGAAAGTATTTATTTAGCTAGGATGGTAGCAAAGAGGCTTGTTCATCTACAGAACAGCACCACTGTGAGCACTGGGAAACAGGGAAGTCATGTACACTGACCTCCAGAAGACACTTACAGCACCACTTTCGTTGAAGAATTATCAGGGGAAAGAGGTTTTGTTGTCTGGTAAAATAAGAGGCTGGCTCTGCATCAGGCAGTCAAACAGCATCCAGTGCTGTTCCATCAGAATGAAAACCATCTCAGTGGATTAACTTAACATAATGCTGACAAGTAAAGAGAGTCTCACTTTCAGCTAGCCCCGGTTCCTATGGGTTCTCTCTGTGGGACGTACTGTGGTTCCCATCCATTCTCTCTTTGTTCTTCTCAACCTTGTCCCTCCTTCTCTTCTGCCTACTGAGTTTAAAACCCTCTGCTCTGCAAGCACTGAGCCTCAAAGTGAGGACCAACCACAGGCATGGACACCCATCTTTCAAGACAGCCTGGTTCTCCAATAAGTGACCCAACATTTCAGCTGGAGAAAGAAGAAAGCCCCTGGAGAAAGAGTTACTGTCTGGTATTTCAGTTCATGCTGGAATGCCAGAGATAATTGTTGCATCACTGTGTTCAACAGAAGCTGAATCCAGGCATCACACAAGCAGGCAAAGATATCCACAAAAGACAGCACCTTACAAAGTTGTTTCATTCCAGATTCATCTGTCTAAGGGCAGCCAATGACAGTGACTCTGCAACTTTTAATTAGTGTAGACCTACAAGATTTTAATAAACTATTTACAAATGGACTGCTCTGTCACATGGCATTATGAGCTCTTTAAACTTACGTTGCTGAGGAGGTCAAATGTGAATAGCTCATTCCAAGACTGAAATAAAATATGCCAAGAGTAATGCTTTATGGGGAGATGATTAACATTTCTCTATTCAACATGACTGAGAGATTGCTGTTACATCCTTTTATTAATTGCAAGTTTTCTTTTGCAACCAAGTGATGCAGCCTTTTGTAATTTAGATAATAAAGAGAGTTGTTGTTGTTGTTTAATAAAAAGAATGATAATTTATTGACAGTTGGATCACACAATGCCACGAGTGTAATGAAACTGAACAACCTAATTTCATCCCTCCCCATGCACTCCACGCTAATTAAAAGCAACAATCAATGGGTGTAGCATTGTCAACAATGGCATTAAAAGGTTGAGTTGGAGCCGAAAGGCTGAGGACAGTTTTCAGGGCTGCGGCAGATGGTCAGGAGGTCGAAAAGAAACCGAGAATGATGCAGAAAACAGAAGATGGAACTTCTGCCATCGACATTTTTGGACATCTGGTGGAGTGTTTTATGGGTTTTCTTCTTTGCTTTTCATAAATTTTCCAAAAAAAAAAAAAAAATCCTCTAATAAAATTTGTTTCTGTACACGGTAATGATTATTCTGTCTTAAAAGGAAAGTTCTTTAAAAAAAGACATTGAGATTTAATGACGGGACATGTAAAAAGGAGCTTTCCTGAATGTGTCTGATCTATGAATTTTGGCTTGCGAGCTCACTGAGGGTTGCTCAGATGAGGATGAAACAAATGTAGGATTCCTCTAGAGTGTCTTTCCACAGCTACCAGTCTCTGGAGACACAAAATTAGTTATTTCAATTCCTGAAACACCTGATTCTCATTTAGTTAACCAACAGGCAGTGTCAGGATGTCCCTTTTGGTGCTGCTGAGTTGGTTCCCATTCTGTGTCCCTGGGTCTCCTGTGGGAATAGATAGGTGCACAAAGCTGAGGCATGGAAATAAGAAAAGTACAAAAGAAAACACAGATGTTAGCATGGCTCTTTGGAAAAGCATCCCTGTGGCTTTTATGAAGTTACATCAGGAAAAACAGATCCTGCCTGACCAGTTTTGGATATGAAATTACCATATATTCTCCTTAGACTCAAGGCTCAGAATAACGCTGTGGTGAGGGAAGCCTTCAGGGAAGCCTGTGGAAACAAAGAGCAGAAGAAGGGGAAACAGAGCAGATGGTTTTCTCAGGGAAATGATCAAAAGACTGATGGCAGCCTGTTTCAAAATTGAGGGGTTGCGCAGCTGGACCCAAACATCTGGTCAGTTTACAGTGGATGAAAAATTATTCATTTTTTAGCAAAGGCAGTGTATTCCTAAAGCTGTTCTTCAGGGATTGTGTAGTTCATTAGTGTGTTTGCAGAACTGAGTTGTGCAATCTACAATTTTGAATAAAAAGCTGTTGGGACAATTTGGTTTCTGCTTATAAATCACAAGCTGGAGCCTCAGATGTAGTAAGCACGTACATGTTCTATTGAGGTCAGTGCAATTACATTAATTCAGGGATGCAGCTGAGAATCCAACCCACTCTCATTTAGTTCTTTTTGCCCCTTCACACTCACTGAGACAAAATTCTTCAGGTTGAGTCTTCCCAATGCACCGATGCCCCTTCTGAATACCATGGACTTAGATACTCTTCCAGGTAGAAATATTTACAGGCTCTTGCATGAGAGAAATCAGTGCTGAATGTGACCCTCCATCACTGGGATCCTCAGTGCATTAATAGTGAATTTAATCACTGGGATGATCTTGGACAGAACAAGTGGCATTAACAGCCACATGATCTGCAATCACAGTAATTCCTCCTGTTTCATTTGTAGATTGCTGTAACTAATGGAGTAAATGTAATTCTACTCAAGGACAGAAAAGAGGAAGTAGGTAAATTGTTTTTAAAGAAGCTGACCTCTAACTGATGAATGCATTTCACTTGCAGCAAAATGCCAGCTTGGAAAATATAATTTATGGTTCAGTGGCATCCAAATAAATTGTTATTTCACTTGTGCATTGATTAAAACAAGGTACAGTTGAGGGGATTTTAATTGACCAACTAGAGTTGCAATTGATTCACTCAGAGAAGTCATGATTTCTGAAATTATAAATGACACACGGAAAAGAGAAGCCTGGGAATGTGTCATCACAGTGACATTTCCTTAGACTTCACTGGCATTCCAAATGAAATCACCACCAAATTTTGAACCTGTACAAAATTTCTTTCCATTATGAACTTTCATAAATACTGAAGTACGAGGGCTGATCTAAAAGTAATGCCTCCTATTTTATTATGTTGGTCCGTAACATCAGAGGCAGATGTTGGTGGGATGGGAGCAGATCCTCCAACATTCCATTACATTTTGTTGCCACGTGGAAGATGGCAGCGTAGGGGCAGTCTAACACAAAAGCATCTTATGTGGAAGTATGTATGAAGCAAAGGCATGGAACTCAATTTCTCCATGCAGAAAAAATGGCATCCACTGGCATTCATTGATGCTTGCTGAGCGTTACCTAACAGTGGATGTAGCATAGTGAGGCAGTAGGTGGTGCATTTCAGTAGTGGTGACAGTGACATGAAAGGCAAGCCACGTTCCAGACAGCCATACAGATTGTTACAAGACAGATATGCAGGCTCTTGTTCATTGCTGGTGAAAATGCATGGCTAATGGTGTTGACTACATTGACAAACAGTACTTTGTAGCTGAGAATTTGCTCTATAAATAGTGTTATTGTGCTCTTTGTATCTGTTGTAGTTTCCACAGAAATAAATAGGAGGCATTACTTTCAGAGCAACGTGTGTATTTTGATATCAGAATTCAACCTGCACAAAAGCAATTTTCTTCCTTAAAATCGGTTATTTTCTATGTGAAAATGCTAGCGACAGAAAACAGCTTTTAAAAAGAAATTTATTTTTCTTATGGTTACTGTGTGCATTCTAAATTCCATGTGTGTGCTGTGAAAAGGAAATGAGGCTGAACAGTATAATTTTGAAGCCTTATCTCCAATACTGTGACATATTACAGTCTTTTTGTAGTTGCATTTTAAATGCTTTTTTCTGCATCTGAGAATATCTCAAATATTTCAGTTGTTGCCACTGAACTACACAGAGTTAAAGCCATTGCTTACACATACTAATTAAGGAGAGATCCAAAGTAAATATTTATATGATACTACAAAATTGCATTATTCTAAACTGATATCATAACTTTTATATGTACAGATAAAAATTACACTGGAATATGAATCTACCAGATATTTTTTATTATCTTTTCCAGCTCAGGAAGATTCCAATGGCCATAAAATACCTCAACGATTTCACAGTACTTAGTGAGATGCAATGAGAGCAATTTCCTCCTGACCCTTCCGAAGCTGACTTATGCTTTACAGTTGTCTTTATCCTCTGCATAGGACTCAGTGGCCAGCTTCCAAGCTGTGTAATAATACTGGGGTTTGCTTGTTGCTCCATATTCACAAATGCTGCTGACTTGCTTTGCTGGGATTTCATTGCCAGACTTACTCGAGTGGGCTCTGCTGTCGTCAAAGTAAATAAAGCAAAGAATACGGGAGAATTCTTGAGGGAAGAAGAGAAGTAGGCATTCATTTTTAATGCAGAAAATCCTATTCATCTGTGAATTATTCATACCACAGATAATTACAGCTGATGATTAGTTCCTTTTTAGAAGAGGGCTTGAGTTCGCTCTTCTCTACTGATACTTTGGTTGTGTTTCTATTATGTGTTGAAGCAAACTGGCAAATCAATTTCTGCTCTTCAGATAAATTTACTTCATCCTGAAGCTTTCAAGCAAACACACACAAATCCCATCTGGCTGGCAAGTACTTCAGTGGAGCTTATCTCACTTTAACAAATCGCTCCCTCTCTGCCATCAGTTCTGCACAAAGTGATCAGCGAGCTCCATTAAAAATAGAGCTGCTCTAGCACCCTTCTGCCAGCTTTTGGGGGTGTAGCCATCAACACAGAAAAGGTGCACAATTCAGAAGTTGGTTGTTGCTTGTTTGCATGCTGTGACTGATTGAAAAGCTGCTTCAGAAGTGCAACCATTGTGTGAAAATAAAGCAATGGGATCCAAAGGAAAAGAATGTTCTTTTTTACATATACATGATATCAGAGTACTTCTAGACCAGAAACACCAGTTCTAAACTCACAAAATTCATCTAAAGAAAATGTAGTTTTACCCTCACATGTGGTCTAAAATGACCCACTGTCTGCAAAGTTAATATTGTTTAATATTGTTTGATTATGTTCCTTCTTGATGGGGCACAAAACCTTTTAAATGTCTTAAATTCCTTCACAAAGCATGCAGATCATTCTGTTATGAATGAAATAGTTCCGAGTGTATTTCAAGCAAACACCACTCCATGTGATCCCAGTCCCTTTTTTTTAAAATACCAGTATCATTCCACTGATCTCCATGGAGTTATTCCAGACTTAATCCAAAGCAAATGAAATCACAACTGGGCCCACTGTTTTTATACTGATCTTAAATGAATGGGCAGTTGTTCTCAGTGTAGCAAGGTCTGTTCCAAATATTTAACCTCTCCTTCATCACTTCTGATCCCAGTGGCTTTATTAGTATTAAACTGGAGCTTACTGAGTTGTTTGAAAACATTGTCAAATGCATCCCCATTGACTCAGCTTAAGAATGCTGAGCCAAATCTCAGTCTCTTGACATAAGACAAGGTTTTACATCATCTGCTCTTATTTTTTATTAAATTAATACATAGTAAAACAGTTTGATTATTTTCAGTAACACACAAGCACTACTGCCATTAAGAATGCCCAATAGGTGTTTTCATATATTAAACTAGTAAGTCTAAGCATCAACTCTACTAGCCTTATCTTTCAACAAAACTCCCAGTATTTAAGGCTCCACAAGGAGAATATGAGTCTAATAGATTAACAGTTGACACAAGACAGCACAGTTTAAATATTGCAAAGCAATTTCGTTCTGACTAAGTCAGTTACTATCAGTGCAGTACAAAGCTTGGTGCCTACAGGTCTGAATCCTGCCTGCATTAATGGTGGCCAGGTCTCACTGTCAGTTCTTAATGCTCCTTGACTTCTGTCCTCTGATGACTTTCACAGCAAAATGTGAAATCAGCAGCAGAATTCCCAAGGAAGTAAATACTCTAGCTTTCACTTCTCAGAAACACTGCATAATCCTAAATGAACCTGAGATCTGTGAGAGCTCAGAGACGCAGTACCATATGTTATCTTTCTGGTTTGCTCAAGCAAAACTTTCATCTTTCTGCCCTTACTGGCCAAAGATCAGTCAACATGTCTCTTAACATTCTTCTATTTCAGCACTTTGACATGTGCATCTAAAAATGCATCCCAAAATGCTATAGAAAGAGGATTAAAATGAGGCCCAACCCAGACTTGCTGAAGTTTCCACTGTAAATCAATGACAAAGTTCAGAAAAAAATATATCCTTACACACGTCCTTGGCTTTTTTCACTGGGCAAAGATATCTGAGACCACTAACATGAGTACAGTTTCTAATGGAGAATAAATGTGTTCTTTTAAATGGCATTCCCACTGAAGGCAGTGGCACATGTGTGAGTATTCATGGATAGACAAGTTTGTTTACTGGGAAACTTCACTTTTAGCCACCAGTGCATTAGCACATCATGGGCATGGCTGACTCAGGAGGTGGAGGGATGCAACTTGAGGTTATGCACAGAGAAACCAACACACCACACTTCAATATTTAAAAGCTACCAACAACATATTTAAATTTGAGCTGTCGTGCTTGAAAACTAATGTTTGATCTAATAACAGATGGTTCTCCCTGCAAATTGCACCACTCATTTATCCTTAAATATTCATACCTACGTCCACACAACTATGGCTTTTATTTGAACAGGATAATGCATCATAAACATACATGAGCTTAATCCACATCTTAAAAATGAATACTGTTCTTAAAAGGATCAGATGTTTATTGAATAAGGGAAGTTAATGCCACCATTGAAAGCTTTTATCACCTGTGGGGAGCTGTGTGATCTGTATGCAGCTGACAACAGAGCTCTTGGTTTCTCTCTCAAAATATCATACTGTTTTCATTTGCTGGATATTTGTATTTTAATACTTCAGGTATTTTGGAAACTTCATCAGGATTTCAATTTTTCAAAATTTGTTCTGGATTTTATGATCAAATCTGAGTTGAATTTTAGCTCTGATTGATTCATTTCCACTACTGAACAGATTATGACTTGTAAGGGACTTTTAATCTGTTGCCATTACTCACTGTCACTTTTGTGATGCCAGAAACTTGGCATGTCAAACTGCCTGACAACACGCTGGGAACTGCAGGCGAGTGCTCGGAAAGGAAAGGATCCAGGACCTTCCCGTGTTTCCATAGCTATTCAGCAGCAGAGGCACACAGAGAGAATCATAGAATCATTCAGGTTGGATAAGACCTCTAAAATCATCTAGTCCAACCATCCACTACCACCAATATTGCCCACTGACCATGTCCTTCAGTGCCACATCTCCATGTTTCATGGACACCTCCAGAGGCAGTGACTGCACCACCTCCCTGGGCAGACCATTCCAGTGCATTACCACTCTTTTTGATATGTTTTTCCTAATATTCAACCTGAACCTCCACTGGCACTAATTGAGGCTAGAATATCATAGCTGGGTTTGGTTGTGCCTTACTTGCCTGTGAATGTCAGTCCAAGGGTATAGCCCATTAGCCTACTTTTCCATCAACGGCAATGAAAAATGTAATGGGATCCTTCTAGTTGATGGATGAGTAAAACATAACTGCCTATCTAAATAAATTTTCCATTTTCCTTTGTTTTCCTTCTTTTGCTAGCTTACTACTTCTCCCACTTTCTCTTCTGCCTATGGCTCTGCTGCCACCTAGCCAGCTCCCACATCACACAAGATCACCTGCCTCGGAACTGCACCACTTCCCAGGGGCTGAGCTGATGGAGGTGGTCCTTGGCCACTGCCCAGCAAAGAGGGACAGCAGAGCTATCCAGCTGGAAGGAAAAAGTGTGTTGGACTTAGCAGTTTTTCACTTTCTGCTTAAAGGAATGTGTCTTCTAAACTTTTGAAATACAACAGAAAGCAATCATATATCTGAATGCATGACCATTTGATTTCAAAGCTCAGTCAAAGAGAGTGAGAAACTGCCTAAACCAGAATTATGCTTTCTGCTCCACAACTGGGTTGCAAATAGGTCCTGGAGAACTGTGGCTAATTCAGGCACAAGTCTGAAGCTTTGAGGGCATACTTAAACACCGGTGCTGCAAGGATGTGAGGTTCCTATTAATTTCTTTTGCCTATTTTGTGCAGAAGAGCCATTGTACAATTCCTTCTCCTGGCATTCCAGGAGAAAAGGAGCAGAGTTGGTTAATGGCAGTCTGTCAAGGGTAGCTGGGTATATTGAAAGTTCCCCAGGCTCTACAAGAGGCATAAGGATGAAGAGGCTTATGTTGCAAGCTTGCAATCACACTCAAGCACAGAGAAACAAACAGGCAAGGGATCTTTCTTCTCATGTGCAATCATTTCTTTTAAAATAGATTCTCTGCACAATAGACCTGTCCATGAAGAGTCTCTGCTTCTTCCTCCTGTTCTTACTCATCTGTTATTATAGATGTTCTCTACTAAGACAAGAGAATAAGGCAAATGCATGCTCTGCAGGTATGGGATCAGCAGACTGGGGTCAGATCCAAGGTGTGGTTACACAAAATCCAATTTTTACTGCTGCTGTGCCCTATTAGAATGCAAAGAAAAGACTGGTAGGTGAAGCGAGTATTCACTTAAAAACTTTAAAAGCACCCTCAGTTCTTCAGGAATTTGCTTGAGTCTGTTAATCAATCTTTTTACATCTGTACCATAGCAAGCCAAAGGAAGAAAAAGTGGAAGAAGTAAAAAAGTTACTCTAATTCAGCTGTCATAAACTATGCAAAACACATAGGATTAAAGAAAGAATCAAACCCACCGGGAGCTCTTCTTTTAAATCCTTTCCCTTTCACTATAAGTTGAGAGGTGAGGTTTGGATTGAGCAGATGAGGTTTGGGCCCTGTGAGGTTCCTCAGGAGCTCTTGGTACAGAGACAGCCAAGCAGAGCCCATCCGGGGAAAATTGCTTCAGGGGAAGAAGCTTTGCTGTTCTCTTCATATTATGTGTTTTTCTCCATATTGCGCTGTTCTATCACCTCCATACCATTATGCTCTTCCTATATTTTCTCTTGCATTACCCAGCAAACTCTCACCGAATATCCAGAACTGCTACAGTTTGGCACGTTGAAATGAAGAAAGGAATTAAGGCAGTCCATATTTTGCTTTCCCTTGTAAACCTACCACTCACCTTCTGAGATTCGGCGCAAAATTCCTCTAGCTGAGGTGTATTTGGGGAAAGCAAATACCTGAGTTTCCACTAGGTGGTGAAGTTGTAAAGCTTAAAGGGGAGGAGAGCGTTCCCAGAGCCGGGAGAGACCGTGGGGCTGTGCAGAGTGGGGTCCGAGGTGGGGCTGCTACTTTGGGGTTGGCAGTTGTTCATCTTCCCCCCAATTCCTGCAGAAGGGAGCAGCGAGGCTGCACCAGGGGCACTGCAGAAGAGCAGTGACACAGTTAGGGGGTGCCACCAAAACAGGGATTTTTAAAAATCTTCTATGTGGGGAAAACAGTGAATCTGTAGATAAATGGGAAAAATCATTCTGTGTATTAATTTATTTAAAGAGCTAGTTTAATGGAGGAAGAGTAATTTATCCCACCAGAATTTGTCAGCTGCTGTCCTGAAATCATAAATGATTTGGTTTTTCATTGTTTTCCTTTTCAGGCAGTTTTACCATCTGCTTTGTTGGGGGTTTGGGGGGCTTTTGGTCAACAATAAATTTGTACGGCGTCAGCACTTAAATATGGGAAGAAAGGGATCGAAATGAATAATGAGTCTTTAGATGAGGTTAAATCAACACAGAACAAACAGCTCCACTTTTGTCAGGGTCATTAAAAGAGAAGTGACGATAAGGCTCCATTGAGACTTTTGACTCATAAAAACCAAAGCAAGATTTAGAAACTTGGAGTTTGAAACATCATTCAACTTTGTGTGAACGCAGGGCTTGAAAAAAAAAAGCAGAACATTATGAAAGTTTCATGAAGATCTTGCACTCTGCTTCACATTCAGAATGAAAACACAAAAACATGATCAATTTATGGAAGTTCTGCATTTTCATAAAATGCCATTCATTCTTCCACACGTTACCTAGAGATCTGATTGCACAGTCACTTTTACCACTCCAATTTCTGTCACTGAAACACCGCTGCATTATGCAATTCTGCATCTCTGATGTACACAGTACATATTATTCTAGCTACTGTTTAAAGGGCATGGAAAGAAAATTATAAGTAGCAAGCATGCATTCAACAGACCAGGCTTTGTAAGCACTGAGTATCACATCTCAGTGCTGTGTCCACTGCTGGTCACCTGCAGTGCTTTGCAAGCAGCTTTCAAATGATCTGAGCCTCTCTCTGACAGTCTCCCACAAGAAATTATTGGAAACCACAGATCAGAGCTTGCTCTGCCACATATTTCTCATCGTATCGCATGTAAAATCTGCTCACACAAATGTGTTTGGACATCGATACCACAGTGCAGGATCATCCTTTCCCTTCGTGGTTCTGCACACTGCTTGCTTCACTGCACAGATTTCCCTTTGGCTGATTTGTGCTGCTGCATGCCTGCGTGCCTGCATGCAGTGGGAAGCAGGGCACCATGTGTCACATTCCAGCCTTAAACACTGCAAGAATTTGTCTTGCATGAATAGATGTTTGCAGCAATGTGTGAGTTTATTGAAGTATTCCATAATATATCTCTAGACATGATTGGTTATCTCTCATCCACTACAAGTGTTTGCAAATATGTATATTTTCAAGTTATTCAGGGCAGTATCTCATGAAGTGGGAGACTTAGGAGTTTCTCAGCTTTTTGAGTGCATATTGCAATTAGATGATGGCTGATTTGAAGGTGGCTTATTTATTTTCCTTCTGATTACCTGCAGATATTAGCCATAATAGTTTATTTCCAACAGATGAAAAATCAAAGTCATTAGATACTGTAACCCTGTGCTAAGAAATGGTCATTTTGCCTTGCTTAAAATTAATATTCCGCCCTTAACATTTTCAGATGCACAAAACAAAAAGTTCTTGGGTTATTCCCTTGAAACACATTGGCAAAAGCACAGTCCTTCTGTGGGAGGACCCTTTCTGCCATTCCCATCCTCTAGGATCTCCTTTCTTTCTTTCTCCCTTTGAATGGAGAATCCAGCATGTATGAGAGCAGAGGGAAGAGTAATTAGAAGTTTCCTTGCAACATCACACAGCTCTTGCTATAATGTTAGGCACAGAATTGAGACATCTGGAGGGAGAGACCTGAGCTCAATACTTGCTTCTAACACTGATGTTCCTGCATGACCTCCCTGTTGGTAGCAGAGGGTAGATCAGTTCTGCTAGAAGTGTGTCTGCATGGGGTCTTTCCTCTTGGGGAATATCACTAACACCATGGCCACTGCCCCTATAGCCTCCAACATCCTGACGCAACTAAATATAAATATGAAGCCCTTGATCCTGCCAGCACTTCCATCCATCTTCTGCATGCAGCAAACAAGCTGCCTACACATTTGGCTTCCTGCCCCTTCTCCAAGGCCGTTCCATCAGCTGCAATCTGCCTCTTGTACAGCCATTCTTACAAGATCACAGCAGCAGTTACCTGGATAGATCCCCTCCATTAAAATCCTTTTTGACTTCCCAAAGCTCTTACATCTCCTGACTGCTTGCTGTTGGAACTGTCCTCACACCTCTCCAACAGTCTCACCATCTCCACCCAGTCTATGTTCAAGATGACCACATCCCTCACCCTCACCCTCTGCATGTTGTACATCCAAGATGCGCAGTCTGAACCTTCATCAGTATCCAGCATTGATTCAAAGAGAAAAGGATCATAGGAAGAAAGGATCAGTTGAACTGGAGCAGCATTTGATTGCCTTAACATTCTGTATTGCCCACTTAACTTTCCACTAGCCTGTAGCCATTCAGTCTACATTAGAGGATTTTTAATTGCTTTCTCAGATATATACAGGAGTACCATAGCAACTTCTCTTAGATGCAGCAAATCTGTTTCTTCAGTAATTACTACTTCAATTAATTTCCAAATGTTAGCAATGCTCATTTTACTGATTGAATTTCAGTTGAGTTCTGTTAGTTGCAACAATTCCAGAGAGGAGAAGGTAGTCCCTAAAGTAAGATCTATTTAATTAGTCTTCCCTAAATGCATTTGCACTTCTATACAACTAGGAGCTACCCTAGTGTAGCCAGTGGGGTTTTGCAGGATCAGCACAAAACTGACTCTGAAAATAGCTCTAAAAATGTATCACTGATTGGCAAACGTTCCTCCTTTTTCAACCCCTTTTTTAGGTAGTTCTTCCATCAGATGCCATCCTCATAATACATTTCTCTGCCTCCACCTTGTCCTCTCTGTTTTTTATTTCCTTTCCTTATATTTACTGTTAAGATTGTTGATACTATTCCATATCTCTCCATCCCATTTTATGCAGGAGTGGCAGTCCTGTTTTTGAGTTTGATCCATGTCTGTGCAAGCTGAGTAGATGGCACAAGGTTTAGTATAGAATGAGGAGTTATTTCAGCTGAATGTGCCGAGCCTTCAGAAGACAAGGACATCACCAAATTTGGACAAGGAACCACATGGGAATTCTACTTACCATGGATCTACGTCTGGTGAATAAGCTCAAATATTTAAATATTTCCAATGATCACTAGCTGATGGGCCCAGCTGCAAGATGCACCAAACCATTGGCCCACAGAGAAAGCAAAATACTTTTTGTAGTGCCATCATCATCAATATATTGACAAAATCTAAAAAACTGAAGCATATCTAGAGTAAAGATACATGATTTCTCTCTATAGGCACCACTGGAACATAAATAATATTTGTTTCTTCAAGTGAATGAATTACAAACTTCCTTTATTAATATCTTATCTCACTTTTGGAGGGAAAAAATCACTGAGATAAGTGAATTCTTGTTGTGGGAACACTGCATAATCACCAAGGAATTTACACAAGTGTTTTATTTTGCAAAAGTACTTCTGTGTAACCATCTTGAAAGGTCTTTGTGAGTTTAAATGAAACAGAAATCCCATGTGATTGATGAGGAGTGTCAGATCCTGAGAAACAGCTAACAAAACCAGTACAGGAGTCATGTTTCAATTTTACCTCTGTTCAAAGGGCCAGCACAGGTCCTATCTTTCCTTAAATCTCATGTTTTGACTGCTTAAAATGCTCACACTTGTGCAATTGCTGAGAACAGAGCTGAGAGCATGAACACCTAGGGAACTGGTTGTCAGCAACCCCACTGAAGTGTAATAGCAAATGTGCGAGTCATTAGTTAGCTGAAAAAACTGAGACAGACAAATAATTTTCTAAGAACTGAGGCTCTCTCTCAGATAAGTTGGAATTGCTTCCTTCTGGGAAGAAAAACAAAACAAAAAGAAGATTTTTCAGAGTTCTTCTCAAACCAACAGAAGGAGTGGCCACACGCACATGGCCCATTTGCTGGAGGAAATCAGAGGACCGATGGCTGAAATTTACCTGAACAGCTGAAAATTTTCTTCAGCTGTTTCCAACCATTTCCACTTTCACTCAGTTTGACGTTCTCTGGACAAAGAGTAAGGTTGCAATGGGTCCAGCAGCATTGAGGAGTTGTACCTTTATAAAAGCCAGGCTGGGGTAATGCATAGCTATTTTTGTTCTCTTGCCTGTTCTAGTTAATGTTTTTCCTCAGGTGACAGCCGATGGACTATTAAATCACTGGTTTTACTGATGTTTGTTCTCTTTCCTTTTGGTAACTTCAGGCAAGTGATTTAGGGTAATTATGCCTTATTGCACATATTTATTCTCAATTTTCAGCTGTCATGTTTTGGTCCCTATCTACTGAATCATTCAGCAGGTACAGAAAGGCATAGTGTATAGTGTTTCTCTGGAGTCATGTCACATCTTCAGAGCATATTCTCTCTCTGGAACCATTAAGTTAAATCCTTAGCCTACATAGAAGCTCAAATTCTAATATTGGCAAAGATTTCAAGAGTAAATGCTGAACAGAGTGTGCCAGCACTATTAAGCCTTCTTTGGACTGCTCCATACGTACAAAAGGGAATTGAAACTGAATACTGGGAGCACGTGAGAGCCCTGCAGGCGTAGGAGCATCAGTTGGAGCACAGAGTGCCAGGTGGGAATAACCCAGTCCCACAAGATTGTGTGAAGACGGATAAAGGCAGACCCAAACTGTTCACCTCTGAGGCTGGTCTGGGCTGCGCCAATGCCTGGCAGCCTGAGAGTGGATCTTCAGGGCTGGAAAAAGAAGAGGGAGCTGGTCCGTGCAAGTGGGTTGAGATTCATGGCAGCGCAACGTGCAAAACTTTGGATGACCTTCTGTTTGTATAATCTTCTGTAAGCCCCAGGCAGTTTGTTCTGTGGTGTCTGTTATGAGTGTTTTCAAACCCAAAAGATTCAGGAATATGTTAGATCAGGAATATGTTAAATCGAGTTTTATGGCACTGGTCTGACCTTGTTCTCTCTTCGTGTCCTGACACAATGGGATGATTCAGTGCCCTTTCCACTTGGAGGGGTCATGTGGAGGGGTCATGTCAGGAAGAGTTTCCCAGGTAAATGTGGTAAATGGTAAATGTGTTTTGCTTACAGATGTGTAGATCAAAAGTATTGATTATAGAACGGTAATGGTGTAAAAATGATGGATGTTTATATAAGCCTCCTAACAAGGAGTCAGACCTAGAATTTGAGATGGGCAGGTAACAAGGGAAGCTGAGATCCCATGTTATAAATACAAACTGCTGACATTCTCCTTTGCTTCTGCTTCATGACTGCATATTTGCTCAGGAACAGCTACCTTAAAAACAAAAAAAAAGCCCTTTTTCTTTTTAAATATCAGGCGTTTTGAATGTGATTTTCAGTTGACTTAAATGTTACAGTGGAAGCATTCTTATGTGTCACTTCTGTAAAATGAAAAGAAAAATGTCAAGGCTAAGTCATTGCTATCATTGATTCGGCCCTGGGTTGCTTTTGAATTTGGAGGTGCCAGCAAGGGGATGTTGTAATATTCCTGTTGTGAGTTTGAGAAGATCTGTTTACCACAAAGATCAAGATATATTATCCTTGTGTATCCTCCTAAACACCTTTAATACTCTTAAAGCATTCACTAATGCCTTTGTGCACTCATTAAGGCTGGCCTCAGATTAGAAATGAATATACATAATGTTCACATTCTTATTTCACCTCTTGATACATACATACATACATACATACATACATACATATATTTCTTTTAATTGCAGTCCATTAGGAAGGAGTTATTTATTAAAAATCACTTTGATAAAACTGTTGAACTGCTTAATGGCATCGCCTCTCATCTGTGAACTTCATAAACTGCAGCCTTTTACATGGGCTCCTTGTTCTGCAGCTCCTCCCTCCTCTTCTAAATTCTTTCTCCTGATTGATTTGATAGATGATGCTTACAAGAAGTTAATTGTTCATCTAGAAAGAGATATAGATGTGGTTTTGGTTGTTGGCTTTTTTTTTTTTTCCTTTGGTCTGTCCTGGTTTATATATATGTATATGTACTATATTTTAGATGATCTTTTGAGGTCCTTTCCAATCCCTGACATTTTGTTCTGTACTTCAGTATTACATTACTTTTGTGTCATGAACTTCTGGGGGGAAGTATTGTTATGAAAATTTAAATTAGCCCTCATTCAACCCCCTACAGATGTCACAAAATTACTGCCAGTTCCCAAGATGGTTAGTTAATGCTAGATTCAGTATATTTACATCACATCATCTCCTTGCTGTAAGCCTGAAAAAACATTGTTGGGCCTTAAGTTTATTACTACTGGGCATAAGGAAACAACAAGCAAGGTTAAGGATTGCTACAGTATTTGTGACAGCATATTTAAGTTAAAATACATTACTTTAAAAATGAAACTACTCTTAAATTCAAATATTTTAAGGCAGGAAGTGATCAGTGAAGATGCAAATAACCTTGTGGCCCCAGATTGCCTTCAAGCACTGGAGGTTCCAGCCAAATCAGGTGAAGGTGTTACTAAGATGTGCTGCATTATTTTAGCTCTGCTTTTGTGACTCTAGCAGTGTTACAGAGCTGAATTGACTTTGCTCAGCTGCTTAACACAGTCCTGCAGAACTGAGTTAGCGTGCTCTCCCATGGGGAGGCTTTGCCCAGCATCCTGGTACATGTGGAGCTTCAGCTCTGTCCTTTGCCTACCCATTGCTACCAATCTTTTGAAGAGTGACTTTATCCAGACACTGCTCTATCACTGTGCAAATTTTTTGACACATATTTGGAGTCCTCAGGTAGCTTTTATCTCTTCCAAATTTGTAACATCCCCTTAGGCCACCCTGGGGAGCAGGTAAAAGATCTGGTGGTCCAGTTCAGAACGTGCAATTGGAGGTTTGCTTGGGATGATTAAAGACATGAATAACCTTTTTAATTCTTACCACATCTTTAGAGAAATGGCACATTTGAGCCTACAAACATCTCTGCAAGATGAAGATATGTGAACGCTGTTAACAATCATGCTGTTTGGTAAAATTGACAGGAGAAATGCAACATCAAGAAATAGTTTTGATTAGTCTTGTCAGCTCCCTGTTTGGAGGATGCACACAACTGGGTATTTCAGAAAAGCACGTGCATAGCTGGTTCACTCTGAAATATGTCTGTCATTCCACAAGCTGTACTTCTAATTTCCCTCCCTCACATGGAATAAGGACAGCAGAAAGTGTGTGCACAGTGTGACACAGGTCACCCATTCAGTTCTCAGTGACGTTCCTCTTACTGCACAAAGAGCAGGAACTTTGCTGTGGTAGGGTCTCTCAATTATTATTTTTTCTTTTTGGTGTATGAGGTCTGGAGAAACCAGCAGTAATAAGATTAAGTTCAAGATTACTTAAACAACTGCTGGTCTGGGTGCTGATGGATGTAAGATGCACGCCTCCAGCATGCTGCTATTTGCACATTTTTGGTGCTTTCTCCCTGACTAAATATCTGCTTTCTCTAGAGTAGCTGAAGGCACAGTGTGAAGTTGCTGCTAAGATATCATTCATAAACAAGTGACATGCAAATGTTTTTCAGAGCCATGATAATGAGCAAGAACCTGGGAACTTGTAACCTCAGAGAGATCAACAGCTGAAAGAGGAAGGCACTCTGGAGTTAAATGTGGGTTAATGTAACTGAGGAAAATAGGACATGATTGGCCTTCTACATAACTCTTCTACCATGATTGAATGAATCTACTCCTGACTTTATAAGCTGTGATATTTTTGAGGACCCCATGTTAAAACATCCCTTAAAACACTTCTCCCTTACTCCCTGAAAAGAGAGCTTTGCCTTCGATCTGCTAACTTCATGGTAATAATTTGCACACTTGTAGCCACCTCACTGACTTGCTGCCAAAATTCTGTATGCTGACAATGAACTGAGAGGGCCTCAGAAAATATGAAACTCTTGGCCTCCCTGGTGAAACAAACTGTGCTCAGTTCATCCCAAGTTCTGAGTTGTGACATTTTCTTTCCTCTTGAAACATCAGTTGAGACCGAAGCTCTGGATCTTGCATTTTTAATGTGTTCAGTTCATCAGGACCTTATTTAACTCCAAGACCTGCTTTCTCTCTGAGATGTTGATTCAACACGATAAGTGCACTCTGCAGGAAGGAGAAATCAGTCAACAAAGCACATGAGCCTGCAGAAGTCATAAGCTTGGCAGCAGGCAGCTGCCCACAGAGCTGTGCTTGCAGAGCCCATGGTGCTGGGGGTGCCTTTTCTACATGAGGGACATAACATAAAGATAAATCTTGCATCACAGCTTCTTTGCAATCAAGCAATACATGAAAGCCTCCAGTATCCTCATGGAGATTCAAAAGGAGAAAAATTACTCTTACATCTTCTGTTGGCAAGGTGCTCAGCTCCCAAAGCAGTGTGGTTTTAAAGTGTATGGAACTGTGGTTTGAAAAGTAATTTTTCCTAGTTAGAAGTGACACATTGCTGTATTTGTTGAGTTGTGGATGTAGATTAGCATTGTATAATTGCAGAAAGTGAGATGGATATGGGATACATAATGGCTAAATAAACCCTTCAGTTTTACTATCTTAAAGTTGGGAAAAAAGGAGGAAGAAAAAAGATAAAAACAAATATAAGAGTAGTTGGAGATGCATCCAAAAATCACATGTAGTGATGGTACCGAATGCAAAACTTTCTCTTTACAGAGGCCCCATCCCACTCAGGGCTCACCCTGGCCCGCTGCAGGTGGAGCAGTGCTGCTGTGTGAAGAGGAGCATCTCACCCCAAGCAGCTGCTGCTCCTCCCTTCTTGCAGCCTAGCCCTCCATGCTGCCCAGGTTCCCTTCCCTGCATGTCCAGAGGCAGCTTGGGTTCTCACTCTGGAAGATTCTAATTTGTGGGATAAACAGAATTTCACCCAAGGAGATAAATCACAACTTACGTCTGGAGTGATGATGCAATTAATTCCAGACCCTGGACAGGATATGACCAAAGTTGACTCTGACTGGAGAGAACAGTGTGTGCTGTATATTTTAGAGTTTAATCCTGCAGGAGTGAAACCTCATTGTTCTGGGAATAATTGCAGCTCAGAGAAGTTTCAGCAAAGCAATTTGCTCTGGATGAACCAGAATGGGCTCCAGAAGGTTGGGCTGTCGCTATCTGAAGAGAAACTATCTTGCTTCTGAACCCACCAATTCTGAGTCATCTTCCATTCCTGACAAATGGCTTTGCTAATCAGAATAGGATTGTTGTGTTATTCTCTCTTCAAGCTTTGAAAAGTTCGCTGAACGCTCCACATTTTTCCTATACTATAAATCTTTAATTATTTACGTGTTGACTCACAGGCTCCTTAAGAAAGACATATCTTTTACTGAGAATTATCACTATCTGTCTGTTACCATTTTGCTCTGAGCTGCTGTATTTGCACAGCTTCATTGTTTTTGTGTGCATAGACTACTGCCTTCTGTAATCAAGAAGGTCCTGTTGTGCAGGTGTAATCCTTCTGAAGGTGGCAATGAAATCTTAATGACTTGCAGAGCAGATAAAAATATTGAAACCATGGCAACCTTCAAAATTCCAAGCTGAAGCCCAACTTTGCTCTTTTGAGAAATACAACCTGTTCCTTCACTAAATGAACCTAAAAATGATGTAGTTTGCAAGTAGAGGAGTTGGCTCAAAACAAGTTATAAAATCCAGTTGCCCTGCCCATCTTCTCAGAGGACACAAAGTGATTTCAATGGAGGATTTCTCCTCTAGCCACATCTTTTCTAGCTCTATATTAGCCTAAATTTCCTTCTCTTTCTATGAGTCTTCACACAAAATGTCATACCCTCTGCTTTTCTTTTTTCTACGGATGTACCTAACAACAGACTCTTTCTACTTAAAAAATTATGGCTCTTTTAGGTAGATTCTGCACTGTATGTTATGGGGATTAATTCAGCCAGGCAAATAGAAGAATGTGGCTCAATATAATTACATTGAGCTTTTATATATATATATTTATATACTTATACAAAACTGCATGTTTGCAGGTTCATAAGCTAAGCAGCATGAGAAAGATGACAGCTATTTTTGTGCACTTTTGCTTTTCCAGGCACAAGATTTACCTTGACTTTCATACAGGCATGAAGTGGGGGGTGAAGGACCCATGCCTGTAGCAGAGTATCTATCGAGCAAGAAAGAGAGGGGTGTGAGATTATCTATAAGCTTTAATTCCATACAAATTGTTGGTTTATCTCATTCCAGTGCTTCCTTTGTCCATTTTTGTGACCTGGGCAGAGTCTCTGAAAACAACAAAAGGCAGAGTGCTTTGGTGTCGTTTCACTGCTAACGCTGGGAAAATAATTGCTACTGAATCAAATGCTAAGAAGAATCCTACGTGAAATGTTCACCTCCAAGGATATCTGTTGATGGCTTCTGTCAAATAACCAGCAAGAGCTTGTCACTGGAAAGCCTACGTTCAAAGTCAGAATTAGATATATTCCTCCTTCCCACTCTCTGTTGTTTGTATTGGGCCTTGTAATTTTGTGTTTATAAAGATGAATGCATCTTTTTATTGAAGTTTTTTATGAAATCAGCTTAATATGTAATAAATAAGATGCTGAATATTATATGCTGCAAAGCTGATTCTGTGAAAAATGGATCCTTCATGAGAAGACTTGTAAGAGCCTTTCAGAAGCATAGAAAGAGATAGAAGTCGGGTTGTTATTTTCATTGTCTGCTCCTACTTCTATTGCACATTTCCAATGTGAGCAAGAGTCCAAACCTGCAAGAGAAGATGGAATTCTGGATGCACAGATGTATGCATGGAGAATAAATTTAATGAAGAGACAATGCTATCTAAATGTAATTAATGTGCATGAAGAGGGAGATTTGGTGCTCCAGAAGAACAAATGCAATAATTTTGAGTTCAGCAATCTTCCACATCAGTGCTCACATTCTATCTGTTTGGTTTGGTATCTGCACCAGGACTGGTCTGTTGTCATTGAGTGATGCTTCCTGAAAACTTCACTGAAACCGTGAGGTGTTACAGAACAACTGACACAAATCAGGTCAGGCAGAGACCTGGAAGAGACCTTGTGGGTCAGCTGGGTAATGACATCTCATCCAGACAGGTCCACAGGCCATTTACTCTATGTCCCCAACAGGTGCCAGGGTTCATACCAGCTCTTAATATCCTTTAATAAACCAAAGATCTTTATTACACTTTTTCAGAGGAAGAGAAGGGAAGCCTTGCGGTATGACAGTTCCTTAAAAGGAGCAGCTTTGTGTTTTCATAACTATAAGCCATGTCTGTCTGATTAAAAACACAAAACTCAGAGTCAGACACATCTGCAGCTAATACAAGGATCTGTTTGCTTTATATTTTATTTCAACTCGAGGATCCCTTTCTTTTCCTTTTTCTTCTCTGCCAATTTTTTTTTGCCTTGTCTATCTGAGGGCTAGAGCTGTACAGAGAGAAAAGGGGGACATGGGCAGCTAGCAAATGAGGATTTTAAGTACAAAAAATAAAAGTAATTAATAGCCAGAGGATCTAGGGCCAAAAATTTTTTGCCAAAAAATAATCACTATAAGAAAGTGCTATTAAACAACTTCAAGCTGTAAGTGTTTTCTGCTTCAGGAATGAAAATTTTGGCCTAGGTGAGTAAGAGCTGTGAGCTTGACCTCAAACTTCCCTGCAAGTAGAAACTACAGGAGCTGAATCCAAAGTGGGAGAGGATGCGGAATCATTTTCCTTCTAATTGGAAGTGCCTGGTACAGATGGATCAGAAAGCTCAGTGCAGGACACAGATAAGGCATTTCATTTTTGGGTTGGTTCCTTGTTAACTTCGTGTGTTAAACTAAAATTGGAAGGGAAACAAATCTCCCATTTCTAAGTCAATTCCTTTGATACAGAGGTTCTCAGGTGGTGATGAGGGGTCTGAAGCACTGCTGATTGGGAATGCCTAGCTGGATCTGGGCACGCATCACTGTGAGCATTAGTATCCCATTATCCCATTCCCCTAACAGCCTTGTGATGAGAACTTGAACAATGAAAGATGATTGACAAATTGCCAAACCTTTGAATTTTAGGGGGAGAAAATATAATCTTAATTAATGTCTTGGTTCTAAATTAATCTTACTTAGTTCATACTGATCTTTAGGATCAGCAAAGCAAACTTTTCCCTTTGGAGTTCTGATTTCCATAGAGTAATGGGCTCATTTGCAAAGGGCAAGCAGTGCTGCAGGAAAGCAGCTCAAATTTAGGAGGTGCCAAGAACCAGAGAGCCTTTGAAATCATCTCTGAATCTCTGTTGGTCATCATCAAGGGACAGTTTTACTGAAAACTGCCACCCCTTGAAGGTGCTGCTAGCTTTCTGCAGAGGCTGGCCTGAGGAGGAATTAGCAGCAGTACTTTAAGGCACTTTGAGCTATGACTAAGGTTCCCTTTTATTTTGAAAAGTGCAACCCACAGACTGCAAGCAGAAGCCCAGATGGGAAAAGGATGTCTCAAGACAGTTCTTAAAAAAAGTTCCAGTTGATGTTCTGCTGTACTTATTTCTTCTGACTCAAAAAAATAAAATGGAGATTACTGGTAGAGATGTCATTGCCTGGTACTTAATAATCACTGCTGTGTTATTAAAAATTTCTCAACTCCCCAAGTTTTCAGACAGTACACAGTCCATACCATCATCAGAAAGGATTTATTTTCCAGATTAATGCAGCTGAAATTTCTATCCATTAACACAAATAGAAAGCAGTGTCTGTTGGGATTTGAGCTGTACCTTGCAGCTAGACAGTTCGCTTTGAATTCTGCTTGAGGATAAGTTATTTTGTAAACATGACTTTGCCATTTACATAAAGCTGGTTCAGTTACAATTGAATGTCAGTCTTGGCTGAAAGCCTTTGGCAAAATACTTTCTTAGAATTATTGCTATCTTTTGGGCCAGACTGATTTCATTTACAGCGCGATAAATTCTCTGAGTTCTCTAGAGTTATTTGCCATTTATCCTAGCAAGAATGGAATCAACATCTGACCTTTTGCATTTAATTTTTACTGAAGAAAGTCAGAAAATAAGCTCTATTGAAAACTGATGTTGATGCCTCTCATATTGCTACATTAAAGAGGTGAAATATCTTTATTAAACTGTCCATGGACAATGAAACCAAATAACTTATGTATAGACTGGGATATACAAACAAATGGACTTTACATGATGCTATAAAAGTTTTATTGTATCGGGAAAGCTTGACAAATAGCTAGTTGGAGACTATGAGAAAATGTGGATAATGCTTATTCTGTGGTAAAGCAGAAGAAAAGTTTGAAAGCTATAATGGGAATCTGATTAGTTATGGAGATATGGTTCTGCACTACAGATTGCTGTCACATTCAGATCAGATAATTCACTGGGAATCAAACTAGTTCATCAGATACAAATAGCAAATAAGTCAATCAGCACTGTCAAAGAAGTAAAACACCATGTATTCAAACATATGTTGCTTCAAAATTAAATCATCGCTTCCACTGCTAAACAAATATATGACAAAAGAAAATGCCCAAGACCAGAATATTAACAAAACAGATGCCTAGAAAATCAGTGCTTGCCTATCTCCTTCAGAGATTAAATAGCAATGCTTGCAGAAGCAGTACAAAATTGATTGGCAGTGTTTTATACAAAGAACACGACTTATTTCAAAATGCAAAACAGACCCTGCAGGATGATATAGTCATGTTTTTTCATACAGTGTTGTCATATAGTGTTTTCAGTGTTTGCAGATGTGAACAGAGACAGCTGTATGGAACATGTATTGAATTGCTAATCTCTTAAAAGATATGCTTCACAAGAAGGTACAGGTACTCCAAGCACCTTGGAACCTTCCTCCCCTGTTGATTTCATACGTATTCAAAATAAGGATCTTAAGTGTTTTGGCTTAGAAATTGTAGATGAGAAATGTGTTTAAGTGTTCAGATAAAGTAAGGCAAGTGCTTGGATATTTGGTGAACTTGCTGTCCTCCGCTGTAAGCCAGCATAACCAAATGCTTGCTTGTTGCTGACAGCCAATGGCCACCTTCTGCCACTCCAAGCTAGTGTACCAACTGCTCCAGTGTACCTTGGATGGAATGCAAGATGGAGAAAAGGACAAGAGATAATGTCCTTAAGTTGCTCCTGGAGAGGTTCGGGTTGGATATTGGGAAAAACTTCTTA
The DNA here is from genome assembly GCF_987193195.1 of Phasianus colchicus. Taxonomy (NCBI): domain Eukaryota; kingdom Metazoa; phylum Chordata; class Aves; order Galliformes; family Phasianidae; genus Phasianus; species Phasianus colchicus. Next base: position 10,370,760 of record NC_143450.1, read on the forward strand.
GAAAGAATCAGAAATTGGCTCAGGCTGCCCAGGGATGTGATGCAGTCCATGGAATTATTCAAGAACCATGGAGATGTGGCACCGAGGGATGTAGTTAGTGAGCATGGTGGGGCTGCGTTGACAGCTGGACTTGGGGATCTGAGAGATCTTTTCCAATCTTAATGATTCTATGGATTTAGTGTGGTACCTGAGGACATCCCTTCAGTTTGCCCTTTGCTGTTCATTTGTGTGACTGCAACAGTGTTAAAACGGGGATGGCAAAGGGCAGTCTGATTGAAAGACACACACTGCTAATCATGAAAGTCAAAAGTAAGGGAGTAACTGCCGAAACAGATAAAGAAGTGAAGAACATAATGTCACGAATCTCAAAACTGGACTTAGTTGTGTGCTGCTGTGGCTCTGAACCAGGATGGAAACAAAATAGAAGAGCTGGAAGTAAAAGTACTTGAAAAATAATGAGTATGATACAAATATAGAAACTATTATATATATGATCTGCTCTGGATAAGTAAAACTACTTGATGAATGTGGACCTGCATAAGGATAATTCAGAGCAGCATTAGAACAAATGGTAAGAATAATTAATAGCAACACAGAAATAAAGAGTGCAATGTTAAGGAATTAAGAATTGAATAAAAAACCATAAAAAGGTGGCAAAAGGAACCGAAAACTATGCTTTCCTAATAGTAGATGGTTTTTATACAGGCATTCATTAGGCTAAGTTTGAAATGTTTAATAGTTGTAGCAGTAGAGCACTGTGTCTCTGGTCTGGCTCTTAAAAGTAGGAAGTACTTTCTAAGCACCAAAATAAATTAGCCACTTTCCACTTAACCACTGTTCAGCCCACAATTTACAGAATACTTACACACAGTGTAATCACTTGAGAGCAGTGTTGCTGATGTTGCTGGCTCCAAGAAGTGCGATCAAGTAATTTAGTGCTAAAACTTATTAAACAAATATTATGCCTGCATTGTACAGCAGAACAGAACTTGCTGGAAAATGTATTAAGGAGACAAAAACAGAGCTGTACTCTGAACTGCATAACAAAAACTCCATCTCGAGCAAAACACCATCAGTGTGATGAAAGCCTCTTCACTGACTGTAATGGCTTTTGAAAGAGAGTTGTATTGATTTTGTACTAAGTGTGTAAATAAAGCATTTCTTCCAGAGTCTAAGGAGGAGAGGTTTAAATCTTCTCCTTGCAAAAGTTTTGTTTAAGGAAAACAAATCACCTTTCCTATTTTATGGACCCATCTTTGACGTACGTTTTAGGGCAAATTCAAATAAAACCTTTGGAAACTTTGGAATTGTTGAGAAGCCAAGCAGGTTTTTGTTAGAGAACCTGATTTCACAAGCACATAAATAATTTGGAGAAACCTGGTTAAAATGATTCTCAAATACTTACCTACATAACTGAGATGTATTTTATTCCATCTGCTGCATTTTATTCTATATACCTTACAATTCCATATTCTATCTCTCTCACACACACATTCTGAGCGAGTAGAAATAATTATGTAGTAGTACTTATATGGAATTTGAGCTGCAATGATGCAGCACTTCTAAAGCAGAGTTCCATTTCTGCATTACATGAATGCAGCTCCATTAAAAAATCCCTGCTGCAGTTTTATAAGCAGCTTATTTTATTGAGGCACCTAAACACACAAAAAACCCAAAACAAAACAGTGTCTGAATGTGTACAGGGAAATACATGGAACACAATGCTTCTGTTAAAGATAACACAGCTTTTATGTATACTTTTCCATTTACAGTGTAATCCCTGAGCCTAAAGTCCTGCATCTTTAAAAATTGTGGACCATTCTCAACAATTTTCACATTTTCATAAAGAAAAATGCTTATTGGTCATTTCATGGAAAGTGATACTTATTGTCAAGCCTGTATTGGAAGGTGTTTGCATTTTTAAGTTGGAAGAGCAACTCCACAGTGATGCAATGGCCAAACAGGGCCATTTTTAGTAGTTAGAAATTGCTCTCTCCTAGCTGAACATTTACAAGATAGCATTGATGTGAATGCTCACTCTGCACCTGCCGAAAAAGTACTAGCAGGTGTGAAGCCATATTTGTTTTCATTCATTATTTTGGTGTAGTGCTTTGGGAAAGATATCTTCCTTCCCTGGGGAGCAGGAGTTGCCTCCAGAAGCTGTAAATACTTGACAAACAACGTGGGAAAGCTACTCTCATTTTAAAGTCACTCTGGGAGAACAGTTCCCCGATTAAGATGCAGATCTGATGTATGGTGAAATCTGTTCTCTGTCACATTTTCAGCATGTAAGGTTCACTCTGCTGTCACTGAAAGCTTAATAACATTTGAGGCACAGTGGTATATTTATGCATTGGTCACGAGTGTACAGAGAAGTATGTTTTAAAAATCACATGAGAACTGTGTAAAGAAGGGGTTTCTTTTTATCAGCTGTAAGAAGAATATATTATGTATGTGAATATATCTACAGTTACATAACATTCAAAGCTTTCCTCAATGCCCAGATGTCTCATGTTTTCCACGTTTCTTAATTTCTGCCCGCTGCAAACATATCTTTTTTCAACAGCAAGAAACACAGACAAAGGACTTTCAGCAGATAGAGTAATACAGTTTGCCATAGAAATGCTTGCCACGTGGATCATAATTACATTAGCTACCTACAATCACTCTGATTTGCTTGTTGTTCGTGACATCCATAATGAGCACGTATGCTGGCAGCTCGGAGGATTTCCACTCAGCTATCCATCATGCAATCTGCTCAGTCGAAGGGCTGTGCTGTCGGAAGTCCCAGTCACACTGGGGATGATGAGAACAGACTGGGGTTATGCAAGACTTGGCCTGCTCTTACTGGGCTCCATAGGTGACGGAGTAGCCGAAGAGATTACCCAAGACAAGCTTAAATGTATGCATGTCTTCAAATGATGTAAAAGAGAGGAGACAGCTGTTCTGAGCTGACCTAAGTAGAGCACAGACTTCCTTCACACATCTCCTGATGCTGCACTCCAAATTTCCTTCCCATTTCTTTCCCATCCACACCACATTTTCCCCCTGTGACTACAGTGTGTATTGTGTTAATACAACACACACCTTTACCAGCTGTGCAAAGGAACAAATGAAACCTATTAACAAAATAGGTTGGCACAGGCTGCCCAGGGTGGTGGTGGAGTCACCAGCCCTGGAGATGTTCAAGAAACATGGATGTGTGGCACTTGAGGGACATGGATTAGTGGGCATGGTGGGAATGGTTTGGGGGTTGGGCTGGATGATCTTTTTCAACCTTAATGATTCTGTGATTCTGTATTCACCTTTCACAGCCTGAAATTCAGTAAACTATTTTTTTTAATGTTGTATAAATCTCAAAATACATATGAGTTTGTGTGTGTGGATTATATTGCTGGCCACCATAGCATGTCATTAATGTTCCTGGCAGTTAGGGCTAGGGTCATTCCTATAGGTGTCATTGCAACTCTTGGTTAAGTTTTTCTGATTGGCACAAGGATGAACTGCCAGGTGCACAAACAGGCAAGTTTCCGTGAGCTCCAGATGAACAAGTCAGGATTGACATCACTTAAGAGCAGGACACAGTGATCTGAAGAGCATCTGCATCAGCTGTGGCAGACCCAGACCTGAATATGTGCATGAAGGTCTGAAACAGGGAGAAATGATGGGAAGCTTATTATTCTGTTCAATCATTTTTATGAGTGTAAGAGTTAGTTATAAAATTTAATTCTTGACTAACAAGGAAGACTGAATGTTTAAACATATGGTGCCAGATGTTATTCCAGGAAAAAATAAAACAACACGACACAGAGGAACTGAACTGAAAAGCTGATTGTAGTTCTTCAAATATGTTATCCTTCCCTTTGGAATATTTAATTAATTTAGATAATAATAAAGCAAAAACAAACAAACAAAAATCCTTTGAAGAGACTTCCTGTCCAAGATGAGTCCTCTCTGGAAGAAAAGGAAAATATTCAGATCTGAAGTTATGAACTGCATGGTTCTACTGCTAGAAATTGTGAAATGTGTTACAAAAGTTCCACAAAAGTCTTATTATTACTTAGTTTCTTGGAACAAATACAAAGGAGATGTTTGTTCAAAGATGAAACTCATTTTTCATTCCACCTTTACAACTCATTTGGCAACAGCATCTTTCGATTTGAGTAGGTGCAAATCAAGGAACATTTTCCAAAATAGAGCTAGAGTTATGTTACATCTCTTAATAAGAAATCACACAATCACAGAGTGGCCAGGGTTAGAAGGGACCTCAAGGATCATGAACATCCAACCCCCCTGCCACATGCAGGGCTACCAACGTGTGTGGTAAAGGCCTAGACTTTATTCTGCAATGAGTTTTGCTCTATTTGTCTAATGTTTTTATAACATGACCTATGATTATTTCAGTCCTTCCCAAGTAAAGTTTATTTGCATATTGAGGTCCTTAACCAGATTAGAGATACCACCTTTCCTTCTCTTTGGAGTGCAGGGTACGTTGCAGACATACCAGAATTGAAGAAAAATTCAGACAAATACTCACATTATGGGGAGCTTGCTGGATTATAGATGTGAGTATAGTTCTGTATCTCAGTTTTCTTATAATCCATATGCTGGAGGAGCTCAGACAGAGCATATGGCTCATGGCCTAGTTAGCATCACTTGGATTTTTCTTTTTCTACTTAGAAAGATTGTTGTCTCAGCTGCTTTTCCATTCCTCTAGCCCGTTGTGGAGGATACCACACTTTAACTGGTTGTTACTCGTGGTTCACTGCCTGCTTGTCTGTCTGGCCACTGACAGATACTGCAGATTGACATCTTATTCAGTTGTCTCTGAGAAGTTCTCAATAGTCCCCACCTACAGCAAGGCAGAAAGTGGGGAAAGAAAAATGACATGGATGAGGGGACAGGGAACTAGCAATAGCATGGAGTCTATTTCTAGGGTGTTCCTTAGAAGAAAACGTGGGCTTGGTGCCATCCTTTTGCTCTCAGCTAACCAAATTAGGTCACGTCAGGCCATCATTTTTTTTCCAGGGAATTTCTCTGGTCCGAAGATTTCTCTCTTTCATTGGAAGATAGAGATGAGATGGAGAGGAGATTCTTTTCAGGGCAGATTCTTGTGGTGATGGCTGTATCTGTTGCCCAGCTAAACAAGTTGCCAAGCTCTTCTGAGACAAAAAGAAGCATCTATTAGAACTGTATGTGCTACCCCATCAACTGTATCCCATTATTGCCAATATGGATGTGCCTCTTCTGGAAATTCCTTAAGTTTCCAGCCTGTTGCTATAACAACAATGTAACCTTGCCAGGAAACTGAAAACTTCTGATCAGTAGTTCTTTTAGTCCACCCCACTTCACATAATTCCTTCATTATCATTCTGAGCTCTCTTTCAAAAGCACTATAAATACCATATTCAGAGGTTAAAACAGTATCTGCTCTCTTCCACTCATTTTGGAGAAATTAACGGCTTAACCTCAGGAGGGATCAAACCAGCAGGTGACAAGTACCAGCCAAGAGCTGCTGGCAATCCAGATCTGTTTGAACGTGCTGCTTTGCTTGCACACTTGGGCTTATGCTGTTTCCAAAGAGTTCACGGAGAGAAACCAGTCTACAATATAGTTCCATCACACAGCAGCATTTGCACAAGCAAATCTGACAACGCCATCTTGCAGCTTTTTCTTGTATTGTTTGGATAATTGCGTTGTCAAGAATTACTTATCATGCATTTAGCACTTAATACCCATTTATTATGAGTTCATGTAACTGCTATTTAAAGAATAATACATGCTAACTTCTTTCTACGCCATCTGATGCCACTTTGATTCTGTAATTGCTGGTTTCCTAGGATATTATGCCACAAAACCTGAAGAAATAATTGGTTGTTTCATTCCAGACAATACGTTTTGGAGTTGCACAGAGTTTAAGTGGCAGCTTTGTAACAGTGCAGCAGAGACATAAAGGAAAAGAACCACCAAATAAGATTGCACAATGTAACTTGCGTAGCTACTGGTATTATGCAGCTACAGCTAACATTGTTCAAAGGAAAAAAGATTCCATATGCAAATGTTGTAAGTTTTATGCCTTTGGGGGATGCTCTATGCAAGAGTATGTCAGCATTGCATGTCAGCACAGGGTGATGTGAAAAACAGGGGATGGAAAATCCCAGCTCTTACAATGCTTGGCTATAATTATTTTTTGTTTGCAGAGTACAGGCTGAAATCTGCAGAAAGAATTTTGTGGGGGATTGTTTTTATAAGTACACAAAAGCAAAATGAAGGAGTATTTTGCAAGTTTATTTAAAAAGCACTGTTTTAGCTGAACTTGTGTCACTTGTTATCTCTTGTCAAATGATGGTAAGATACTATGTTCTTTTTCAGGATCTTTATAGTCTGCATTTGTTTTATAGAAAATCCTGGGTTTTGATTAAAAATTTCTGCTACTTTTATCTGACTCTTGTTTGTGTGTTTAGCTGAAAACGAATCTCCTAAATATGGCTACTGCCTCTTTCCATGGTATTTGTTGCAAACAGTTTTTCCAGAGTTTAAATCGTTCACAGCTTGCAGTCATAAAGTGAGTTAGATAAAAGATCATCAGTGTGGTCAACTTATTTGAAAAATGTCAGCATATCTCACATGGTTGAGTATCTTTACATGTTTGATTCCCTTAGGGAAGTATTCAAACTCATCACTGCCCAACTTACCAAGAATTGTATAGTATCTCTACTGCAGATCTCAGATGGATCCAACCTGTGGTGAGATCTGCCCAATGGCATTAGCTGCTGGATTTCTACTTAAACACAGTACTTCTTTTAAAGCTTCCCACCAGCTCAGCCTCTGTTTGGGTACACATGATGCATAATGACAGCGTACAGAATGTGAACAGCTTCACCTGAGCTACATACCTGCAGGCCTCATCTTGGGCAGCAGAGCCAGTGCAATTTGTCACATCTTAAAGTAGGCAGTAAAAACAGACCATGAGAGGTGAACTGAAATTGTCCACCTTCCTCTCCCTGTGCAGGGAGACTCATCTGGGAAATTCAGTGTGATAGTCCATCCTAGGGATATCTAGAGAGTGTTCTGATGAGCCCAACACAGCTAATGATCACCTGAGCTTGCAGGCTCATGGAATCACTAGAACTTAAATTAGAAGCGGGTCAAGTTCTTAATAACAGCTGACACAAAAGGAAGGAAACAGAGTACTAGATTGGTAGCTCAGATATTTTTTTTCCCATGATAAAAGTAACAAAGTATTCATTGTTTTAATGAGCACTCATGTCCCCAGAGAACATAAATATGGGATAAGTTCCAGATGCACATAACTCCTCCTTGCCTAATCGGCTTGTCAGAGGTCTGCAGCAGGAGGTGGTGGATACATCACTCCAAATATTAAGTTATTAAATATGCCTCTGGGTGGCCTGACCAGAGACTGACTCATCATCAAATCCATTTTTTGATGACAGCTAGACAAATCAAAACAACTCATGTGGATTATAAATCATATTCAAAAAAACCAGACTATTGAGCTTTATGGTCATCTAATTAAACACAGCAGGGGTATCATCATCTAAATTAAAAAAAAAAACAAAAACAAAAACAAACTTTCTCATTGTATTGAATAAAAAGTGATGCAAGAGAATAAAAATTAAATTCTGGAAAAGGAATCATGGCTACCACATGACCTGCCATAAATTTTTTTTTCCTCTGACACATTCTACAGTAAATGTATCAGCAAGGACAGGGCCAAGCCAAGTGAAATCAGATCAAGCCTTCACTAACCAACTCCAGTTCAACATTTTCCTTCATTTCGTTGAATCATAGAATTTCTTTGCCTTTGGTTTCAGATTAAGAAAATGAAAAGCAGCCACAACATCAAAGGCTGTTTCTGTGCTTCGCCCAACAGTAAACAAGCAGGCAGTGGTGCACACCACATTTTCAGCCCTAAACCAGCCAGTCACGTGTCTTTGGAGCTGAAATACTGGCTCCAAAGTCAAATCAATGACTAACTCACCTGAAAGGCATTTGCCATTAAATCTCCATGAAGCAGGCTGACCTCACGAGCTGTAGCCAGAAGTGCTGATTCAGGCCAGTAGAGACACATCATGGAGATGGTTGGTGAGCTGGTTGGTTGGTTGAGTATTCCCAGCAGTCTTCTCAATGCAGATTCCCCTGTTCCCTGCTTGCTTACATGGACTACAGGCTAGGAATAGGCCTGCAGAGTCTACTATGCTGGATAAACCTGGTGACCTGACAGAACTGAGATGACAGAAATCAGAAAATCCCAAAAGGTAGCCGTTGATATACTGCTTTAATTGATGTGCTGCCTCTTAGCAGCCAGAGGGCAGAGTGTGCTTTGCAACATAACGGGAGCCGTACCAGGCTACTCCCTGATCTGATGCTGCATGCTGAATGGGGCTTTGCACTGAGAAAAAGTTTATCAGCAAAAAGAAATTTGTAGCAGAAAAGGCAAACGTCCCTCACATACTGTACAATGTGTGAGTGGATTCTTGGAGGAGGTAGAATGGATTCAGAACAAATGGTAGATTCCTGCAAAGGAAAACACAGACATTTAAATCGCCTTTTTTGGATGGTTAGCACAAGGATCACAGCACAAAAAGCATCTGAGAGCATTGAAAACTGGATCAGATTCTTTAAAGCCATTTCAAAGTGACTGGACGGTGGGACTTATATTAGTTTACTATGTAAACCAAGCTGAAATTTGTAAAATACACCTGCACAGTATATATGTGATCTGTATTTTGAAAGCACATTCTAGATCCAACATCAGATGATAACTTACTGGAAGGCATCCTGCTATTCATAACTCAGCTAAAATATACTCCATTTCATCTTTCTGCAGACTGTATTCAGCAATCTGCCTTTATAAATTGCTGATGGGAAAGTTATCTTTATTGGTTGTCTGAGGCTTCAAATTGCAAGCGTGAATTGGATCGTTAGGAGACATTCTTTCTGTAAGCAGCACTTTCCATTCCTCTAAAAATTGTGGCAGATTGCTAATGGTTTTAAAGTCCACTTGCATTTACCTTCTTGACATAGACTGCACAAAGAAGGCGCTTCTAGAAAACAAACAAGAATGAAAGGAGTCAGAGGTGCGTAGCCTGCAATGAAACTGGATCACTGCTCACTGTAAAAATCTCAGAAAAGGATTAGTCTAATAAAATGTCTGAGCTATTTCCCTTTCAAGAAATGCAGCCTTAAATGCAGGAAGTGACCCTATGCTTTAAAAAATAAGTTACAGTTTAATTCTTTAATCCAAGTACATTAATTATGAATGTGCAACAGAGTGAGAGAATGAGCCACTGAGAAGGGCAATACAGAAGTTTAGTCTACAGGCACAGTATCTAGTTTTGTTTAATGCAGTCATAAAGATCGAGTTGCACTATTTTTTTGGTTGTTTGTGAAGGCATCCAGATTCCCACCTTTCGGAGTCTGACATGTAATGTTTTTTGCTGCTGTTTGAGTGAAATGAGTATTGAGCGATAAACATCTGGAGTTTTATTTCCATCCACTCAGATTATTTTTTTTTTCTGTCACATTTGAGGTCTGAGCAGGTGGCTATATCTGATTCCTTGTACAAATACATGTGGATCTCCAGGTGCTCATGTGTAGCTGCCTGGTGGATACCTGGCTGCGCTGCATCAGTCATTGGGCAACTGCAAACTCGGGCAACACTCTGCACCTCACCTTGGAAATACAGCTCTTAAAACAGCCCTTCTGCCTTCAAGACGTGCTCTACCCAGGCCACACCGCTCTCCCGGCCTGCCTGAGAGGTATGCCAGAAATGAGACATATATCTAATATACATCCACAGTAATTTTGCTTTGTGTGAGTGAACGTGGGTGTGCACCAGATTGCCACCCACCAACAGTATGGAAGAAGGCTCCAGCACTGAAGAGTCCCTTTGCCTCTACTCCTCAAATGCATAGTTGCTGCCAGCAGATACCATGACTGCAAAACACGAGCGTGTCAAAGTCCACACTGAAAGGATCTTCCTATGGGAAATCATCACTTTCACAGTACTGTAACTTCACTGTACTTCTCTCGAGTACTTATTACTAATGAGATGTAATCATTAACTGCATAAGTAATAGTTTTCATAATAACAGAGGAAAGGGAGGCATTTAAAATGTGTTCATTCTGGCCAGGTGACACTCCCACCTGATTTCTTTCATTTTTGAAGACATCAGTAATATTGAATAGTCTATTAGGTCTTTTTTCTCCATCAATACAACGATGCTGATGGACACATCACCAATGTCTCCTTCTGTGATGTTGCTGTAAGTCTTTTCACCATAACATTGCACCTTTATTGACATTGTGTATTTTGATGTGTGCTTTTTTGTGGAAGATGAAAAGAGGTTGGGAAAATCAGAAGGTTTTGCAAATACCGTACATATTTCTCAAAATTCTCCATAGAGAATCAGCTATCTTTAAAACAAAATGCATAGCAGATGCCTGGTCTTGGTCTCAGCAGATCTCCCCTCTTCCATGTTAAAACCAATTAACCTCGAGTTTTGCTTTGTTTTCTGCAGAGGTTATTATTAAACCATCAGCTCGCAACTGAAAGTTTCTTTCTGCCTTGTACAAATTTTTCACTCTATGTCCACCCACTGGGTAGCTGTTGCAGCATCGTTGATGAAGACTAGTTGTGAACACAAGGTAGTGAATGCAGTTACTCAGGAAGACTGAATGCTGCCAATTTTATTTCAGTAGGAAAATACAAAATCTGAAAGGCATCAGTGAACGAACATGGCCAGGTATGATGTAGCCCTATTCCTTCACGTCTCACAAAAAAGGCACACCAACCGTGGTGCTGGAAGTACAGGTTTTTACAATGATGGAGATATTTCAAAGAGCCCAAACAATACAAGAAAGTGTTTTACTCAGAGGGATGCAACGAGGACCATTATTTTTTTTTTGCCACTCTTCCATCTTTCCTCCTGATCCCTCCCATTATATGAGCCCAGGGCAGCGTGCACTGAGAAATGCAATGCTTTAGCCCAGAACACAGTTTGCTTGAGTTTGTCCTCATGGAAAAGCCTCTGGCTGGTTGAGCAGGAAGGGGCTGATACCACTGTTGCCTCATAAATGTCAAGTGTAATTTGTTGGGCTCCTATCTGAACACACTGCATAGTCTTTTCCAGCCTGGGAAATTTCTTCTATCCTTCAATAACCACATCTCAGAGGCAGCTGGGAGACAGAAATATCTTCCAAGAGGAACAGATGCTTGAGGCTTGATGCTTAGCAAATGTGAGCATAATTTTCTACATTTTACACCCTTGCTATATAGGTGTGTTGCATCTGCAATGTAATAAGTTATTAGATAATGTATTGAACAATGGAGCTAATGTTAATACCTTAATTGCAGTTTGTTTCCTCCCCTCTAACAACAACAAGAAAAGAAAAAGCATAACAAATACACAAAGAAATAAATCACCACGCTTTTTCTTTTTCACCTTCCCATCCTCAGGCAGAAGAACCAATTAGTAAACTCCAGCCTCTTCTCATTGTGGCTCCATGCTGCTAATTATGAGAAATAAGAAAAGACCCCAACACTTCCAGGGTGGAGCCCATGGGCAAATGGAAAGCTCCAGAAATTAGAGGACTGTGGGCAGCCATTATTTGAATAAGAAAACTACATGGCTCTGAGGACTGCAAGCTGAAAGAATCAGCAGAGCTCTGCTGCCTTTCAAGCACAACAAAGCCAGACAAATACTGACTCAGGATACATTAAGAACTGAGGAAAGAGTCTTTGCTCTCTCTGCTCTTTCAGCTATTGCATTTATTCTCTAACTCAAATGCAGAGTCTACAAGAAGCCTACAGCAGCACTTGCTCTCATTTTTCTTGCTTTATTGGTGAAAAGCTTTCAGAGCAGCCCAGTCCATATATAGCTGAGGCCATAAGGGCAGCAGTGTCATTGCTTTCCCACTTTATTTAAGGCCACTTTACCCTGATGGCAGATTTTGTGCCTCAGTGGCAAACATGCAGGATCTTCACATTCTTATGGAAGAAAAGGCTGCCAACTAATTTTGTAACCATGGAAATGAGAAAAAAATATATATGGTTTATAACAGCATTTAAAGATCTTGAAATCACTCTATGGGACTCAGGAGCAATGCCCAAATCCACCAGCCAATCGTAACCTACACTACAGCTATTTCTGTGAAAGCACAGTCAGGAGAGAGCATGTTTGGAGGAGACTTCAAGTCCTGGTTCATAGGTAGCACAGCTGAGTTCCCCAAGCTGGCATTTTCACAGATGTGTTTTTGTCAAGCTAAAAAATGTCAGCTTGCCTTCCTCCAAGACCTGTTTAATTCCTAGTACTGAGTTTTATTAAACTGAAATGAATTCATCTAAGAAGTGACAGAACTGGCTAAAAAGCAGAAACTTCTGACCTCCAGATCTGTGTCCCCAAGATGATACTGCAGGAAATGATCTAGCATTTACAACAAAAGGAAAAAGTGGCTTAAATCTTTTTTAACATCTTTCTTATGAATGGAGATTATGTCAAAAAAAAAAAAAGGAAAAAAAGGCTTTGGGATGCTGTTAGGCCTTCAAATGAAGTTACAACCATTTTACTTGTCATTAGTGGCAGTTTGTCTCTGCGCTTGTTCTGCCCGTGCAGGGCTGATTTGTAGGGTGGGCTGGATTTACAGGGAACAAAGTTGTGCTTTCCATGATTTCAGGTATTTGCTGGCACTTATGTTTTCAGCAATATCTAAGAGAAAGGCTTGCCAAAGATTCAGCCATGTGGGGACCACGAGCTCTTCTGATCTGCTGTGAAATGCCCAACCCCTGACCTCCAGGTCAGAGCCCCTTGTGTGGGCCCTACAGGATTTCACCAGCAGACCAAACCACAGGGACCATCGTGATTCAGGGACATCACAGCAAGGCTGAAGCCCAACCAGCTGCCCCAAGAGGCCAGCAGCACTTTGACAACAGAAACTCGCTTTTTCTCAAACTTTGCCGTGTTCAGGTGAGGCAAAGCTCTTTCCCAGGTGACTTTCACCCATTGATATCCTCTGATCTCCCAGCATCACTTTTAGTTGCTGATGAGTCAGTTGGGAGGTATTTTTGTTTCATGGCATTTGCATTTTCTGTAACTGGTTCTTTATGTGTTCTGATGTTTGCTGCTCAGCAAGCATGCCCCATCGCATTCAATGTGCCATGAGTAAAGCTGCTGAAATATCTGAACAAAAACTGCTCTTAGAACTCATGTTGCATCCCCCAGGATTCAGCTCTGTTTAACTACAAAGCCACCCAAAGGAGCTCAGCCCCACTGTGCAGTTGATGGAAGAGCTTATTTGGTGAAGCAGAAATACAGCCTTATTCTGTTTTAAACTAAAAGAGAGTGGGTTTAGATAAGACTTTAGGAAGAAGCTCATTACTATTAGGGTGGTTAGATACTGGCACAGGCTACCCAGAGAAGTTGTGGATGCCTCATTCCTGGAAATGCTCAAGGCCAGGCTGAATGGGGATTTGGGCAACGTGATCTTCTGGAAGGTGCCCCTGCCTAAGATAGAGGTACTGAAACAAAGATACCATCTTCAATGGTATTTTTCATCATAAACCATTCTATGATTTTTTCTGTGATAGTCTATATAAAGACATAGGGAGGAGGGGGTTTGCCTCGTGTTCCAGCCCCTTTTTGTTTGTATGCCGGGTTTGTGGCAGTGTTGGGACATGGACTGCCCAGAGGTCCCATTTGCAAATTCAGCATTTATTTCTCTTGATATCTTTGCAGAGGTGCAGTTGAGTGAAGTTTTCTTCAGCAGCATTCTGGAATGACTCTGGAATTACATTGTTGTTACCAGAGAGAAAGCTGTCCTGGAAGTCATTGGCAGGAAGAAGCACTTATTTCAGCTGTTCTTATCTTCCAAAAAGCAGTTAACATTGGATTTCAGTTCCAATAACAGAAACCTGAATTCAGTCAATTAATAAAAGCAGAGAACTTCTGTAATTGTGCTAAAACGAAAATGGATTTTGGCAATAAGTGTGGTTCATTTGTCCCTTATATGAAGAATTGGAAACTGCAGGATTTTCCAGGTCTGCTTCAATAGCCCTAAAAATTTTTGTCTTTCTTCCCTCTTTTCTACTCTGCCCTGAGATAATTTATTTCCAGTTCTTGATGGATCCTGGAAATGTAGAGGAGAGACTACAGAAATGCAAATAATTGAAAAAGTGTCAAGGTTGGTAAAATATAGCTAAAAGAAGCCAGATATTTTGTGTGTCTCTGGGAACGTTGTTTGCATTTTGTTCTGTGAGAGGAAGGCAATCATTTTTTGTATGACATTCTTATATAAACCAAGCATAGGAGAATTGTCCTCTGCATTTCTTAGCTATTTTTCCAACTAATTTAATCTCTGTTCTTCAGCTAGCCAACTGAGATTTTTTCCTAAACAATATTGATGTCTGAGAAAGTATTGGTTTCATTACTTTTTATAATGGAATTACGCACTGTTGTGCATTTAAAATGAAACTGTGAATTAGGCAGAAAGAACATTTGACATCTGCACAGGTGTTTCAATAATGCTAAAGCTTTCAGATCTTTCAAACCCATTTCTTTATTCATTGATCCTAACACTTCACAGTAATGTGGGAGAAAATGTGATCATAAATCTCTCGTACAGGCTTATACTATTGCAAAAGGGCTCTCATTATTTTTGGGAAGCAATTCTATTCTCTGGCTGTAGGTTTTATCTCCCTTTGATTCTCTTTAAATGTTTTTTATATCTGCACTGTAGAAGTCCAAAGTGACCATTATTTTGAAGATGGAGTGCAGATTAGCCATTATTAGCTCTTATTCTTTCACTCAGACCATTTCCAGAGCAGATCCTTCTGGCCTTCAGTCACCCTTGTTTATAGCTCCAACCATAAATATTTCTGCTGATGCTTAAGATTCCACCTGGCTTTGGCCCAAACCTCCTTTATGTGAACAGAGATGACGGTCAGTCCTTCAGCATAGACAACTCACACACCCACTGGTCCTTCATAATGTACAATAAGAGTTCAATCATCAGTATTTCACATGACTTTAGACCCAATAGCAGCTTTTTGACTTTTAATTTAGATGAGCACCTTCCTCGTTTATTTGCTGAACCATGGGAACTTTCTGAGGAGGGAGTTTTCAACGTGTAACAAGAGGATGGCTCTTTTTCTCTCTTGGATGATCTTTAGCAGGTTTTGGTTGTGATTAAAATGCTTCGTTTGAAATGCGTTTTTGTAAACAAGAAGAGACACACTTGATGCATATTTAAAATATGCAATTAAACAAAAGGAAGTACAATTGCTCATTCACCCATGTAATAAATAGCTATTTAAAGTGTACATTCCCGTAAAAAAACAGTGCAAGCCCAACTTTTTTTTCCTCAGACTGAACACAGCTGTGTCTTCTGCTGCATTCTTATCTACATTGGTCCTTCACAGCGTATAAATAACTCATCTGAGATGACTGAACAGAGGAAACTATTGACACGATCATGGTTCTGACGGCAGGATTTTGTACGCAGATTGAAGCTGATCTGATGCCAGTGAAGAACAGCAGGAACTGCAGAATAATCAATGAACTCTCACCAGGGTTTTGGCAGCAGAGTGTGATTGCCATCAAATTTTTGACTCAATAGCAATGGAAGTAATTATATCATGCTCTGTACTAGACTACAAGCTGGGCGTGCTGACTTCATTACAACTGTAGCAGTTTGCTTTCCATAACTTCTCATCCAAATAATGTAATGTATTATTTACTTAACACTAAACAAAATGAAATATATGAGTTTCCATAATAAGCAAGGAACACAAGACGTCAGGAATGCCAGCGTATTTCAAAGCACAACGTCCAAGGAAAAAGATAGTCAGAAATTTGCTGCAAAAGGGAGACAATCTGCTGGACAGTTTTCTTGTCTTTCTTTCTGATTTGTGCTCTTTTATGAAATGTTTCACCCAATCAGAGACTGCCTGATGTTTTAAAAGCATCATTGCATAACTGTGATTTACTAAAATTCTTAATGTTCTTGCATAGTTCTTTTCTCATACTGAGGGCTACACAGGTCTGTATTTTTGCCTCTTGAAGAAAAAAAGAATTGCATTCCTTATTTTTTCGAGCAAGTTTTAAAACTGACATTAAAGCATCTTATTTGTTATAAAATAATTCCAGTTCTGTGATAAAATAATACTGATATGTCAGCTGAATACACTAGTTCTTTTTGTTTCTATAGGGTCTCTTTAAAACAGTATGCTTTCTTACTCTTAAATACTTTTAGGAAGTTAATCTGGAGCAAAACCCCTCCCTTCTGCACTGAAAAATGAAAACTATGAAAAGAAGCTCTCCAGCTGCTAGGAGTGACAGAGCTATGACTAACATAGCAAACAAGATTTCTTAATTTGGCAAAGGGTTGGAAGATTATAATGAAGTGATGTCGTCAATGAGGGACCCCTTCTTACATCCTGAAAGTCATCAGAAATAATGAGCTTATACATCCCTCCATGTGAAAGGAGAGAAAAGAGGCCTCCCTAGAGCCATTCCCAAGCTGTAGGTTTTGCCATTTCAAACTGATAAATATCCATCGACATTTTTTCAACTTTTCTGATAAAGCACACAGCTCTGAGAGGCATTCAAGCAGCATAACTTTCAAAATGGTGGAGTCTTTAAAGTAATAATAGAAATGAGGGGATTTTCTTCTAACATTGTCAAATGTCTTCAACAGCTCAAAATGTTCCTTCATGTGCAAGGCACTTCGTTGACATCCATTTTCACAAGGAAGGCATTGGGCAGCTCCTCAGATCTTTCATTCAAAACATCACTGACACACCGTTATGTTCTCCAGCAACAAGGTCTGACTGTGGTGGATAACTAATTGATAATTGAGTTGCATATTCTCCTCTGGACAACGAGCAATGGGCAGCTCAAGGAGGCAACCTATGGAAAGATGGGAAAGGTTTTACTTTGTTCTCTCATACTTCCATCCTTATAACACAAAGTGGTTTCACGTGGATGCTTGCCTGATTTTTTTCCACCCAAAAATCAATATATAATAGAGAGGTCTCAGTTCTAGTTTTAGTGAAAGATTAAGTA
Organism: Phasianus colchicus; assembly: GCF_987193195.1. NCBI lineage: Eukaryota > Metazoa > Chordata > Aves > Galliformes > Phasianidae > Phasianus > Phasianus colchicus. The sequence continues at coordinate 10,387,844 of NC_143450.1, forward strand.
CTATGTGAGATCATCTAGATTGCCTTAGGGGTATGTGAATCACTGGTGGATTTGAAAGAAATTTTGCAATTGAGTAGAGAAAAAGCCCTAAAATAGAAAATCATCCTTTGGTAATGTTGCCATTGCAAGGTTATTTAAATTTAATGTAATAATGTTAATTAATAATATAAATAAGCATTGATGAATATTTGAAAACCTCTACTTCACATGCAATTAACAGAAATTACACAAGCAATTATATGGGGAGCCAAATTATTTAGCAATTTTAAAACTATTTACACTCACGTTAGATTTCTCTCTGCATAATTAAGCCAAATTGTTGTAGGCAGATTCATTTATATTAATTTAATATTGCTTGTTTGCTAATTTAATAACAATTGCAGTCAATGTATCAAGGTTAAGATGGCACAGCTTTGGATTTTGGGAGCCTGCATGTAGCTGTAACTGAGCCACAGTGGCACTGAGTTCTGGAACGAGATTTCATTTACTCTGTGAGCTATTGACTCTTTGCTTTTGTTATGACATAGACTTCTACTGTTGTTGTTTTTTTTCTATCTATTCCATTATTCTTTCTTTCCCGGGCCTTCAGTCCCAGTTTGCACATCACCTCACTGTGTGTGCTGAGGGCAGGGTGCCAAAGGGCCACAGCTCCAGGTGAAGGGCCATAAATCAAAGTCACTGTGTGTGAAAATCAGCGTGAACAGACACCTCTGCCAGCAAGAAGCTGCAGACCCTGTCAGCTCACAGCCTTTCTCTCTGCCTGTGTGCAGCCTGATGGGATGCATGTTCAGCCTGGAGGATGCTCTGGGAATCCTCATTGTGGCCTTCCACTACTTGAAGAGAGCTTACACGTTGGGTGAGGACTGACTTTTTACATGGTCTTATGATGAAAGCGCAAGGGGGAATGGCTTTAAACTAAAAGACGGAAGATTTAGGTGAGAGGAAGAAATTCTTTATTCAGAGGTTGTTGTGGCACTGGCACTGCTGCCCAGAACTGTGGGTGCCCCATCCCTGGAGGTGCTCAGGGCCAGGTGGGATGGGGCTCTGCACAGCCTGAGCTGGCGGGGGGCAGCCAGCACAGGGCAGGAGATGGAACTGGGTGGGCTTTAAGGTCCCCTCCAACCCATCCATGCTGTGATCTATGCTTCTGTGACCTGGTCTGGGAGTTGAGAAACAAGGTGATTGCACGTCAGGACAGCACTTGTTTCCCACCTTTGCTCAAGAAGCAAGCATTTAAATGCTTTCTAGATAAGAAGGTATGCTTTGAAGGCCGTTAGGAAAATCTAATCTTTAACACAGAAAGCAATAAAAAGAAAAGCAGATATAATAGAGCTGCTTGATTAAAGATCTTTTCTTTGCACTCTCTGAAACTCTTTTGTTACTTAGTGATTTGCACCAAAAACTTCTAACGTGAAGCTGCAGGCAAACATAATTAAAGGAATTATCTCATATCACAAAAGGTTCAAGTTCCCACTGAACATTTGAGTCAATTTAGCTGTATGCTTTTTTCAAAACATTTCTAAGACAAATCACTGAAGGAACATCCATCCCTGTCTCTTTTTAATAATAGCTGAGACAAACTTCTGTTAGCAATGGGGAAAATGTGCTTGAGATCTTGCTTCAGGGAGGGGGTTTCATGTAGCTCTGTGATTTCATGCTCTGTTCTGTGGATTTATGAAGACTTTGGGTATCTAAAAAGTTTCAAAGATGATTATTAGTAAAAATACATATGATTCATCATGACACTCTGCACCCGAGTCTCTCCGAGAGAGGACTGCAGACCATCAGGGTTAGATGATATTTTCCAGCCCAACCTTCCACAGATCCAGAATTCTGTGTTCATTTTTCAGTGAACATGACTTCTTGTCACATTTGTCTGGAGAGTGTTATTTCAGAGATGCCAATAGCACAGGTTCTTCTCAGCTTTAAGTAACCTTCATATTTTTTCATCCTGCTTGTAAGAGGTGCTGAGTGATCTTGCTTTATGGGATTACTCTGTCACACCTTAATTATGATGAAGGTTTAAACTCCATTCCAGCTTCTCAGAGAGCTGTTCTCTAAAATTCCCACATTCAGACACTGTACGTATGTTATAAAGTATCTATCCATCAAAACATTTCACTACAAATTTGCCATCAGGTCACTTCCTTTGTTTTGCAGTCCAACTAGCTTTTGTTATTTATTTTGCAATCCAGATGCTCAATTTGCAGCATTCCCAGACAAAATAGCTACATAAGCATTTGAACTCTAAAGTTAAGTGGAAGAAGTTTCAGCTTTAATCCCACTCCCAGCACTGGTAAAAAGGAGGGAAGAAAAAGGGGGGAAAAAACACCTACTCTCAATTAAACCCTCTTTGCATGCACACTCTTTGCCTACCTCCAGCTTAGCTTTCAGTGCTAGCAACACTAAAGCCAATTTCTCATAGTTCTGGAGACTGATAAGCAGAACTCAACCATTCCCCACATCAGCTCAACCTCTGCTCTTCTCAGAAGTTGAAGCTTTTGGTGAGTAATGAAGGGCACCTTCAAAGCAAAGTCGAGCAAGGCTGTAATTCTGCAGTTAAGTGCTGGTCCCATTTGTAACCCTCTCCTCACCTCTATTCTTGCACTGTTTAAAAGCAAAACATTGTAAAATATTGAAAACATTCTTGTATGTCTTGTTGACTGCATTTGTTTCGGATACAAGCTGAAGCTAAGTAAAGACTTGGATGAGCAGCACTAAAACGCAGCTATATTTAGGTCTCAGCATGTTAATGTTTCTATTTGTTGCACAGCCCTAAGGAATTCTTCAGATAGCTTTTATGGTATTTCTGTTGCCAAGGAAACACCTTGTCATGTGTGTGTGCTCATGGATAGAGCAAGCCTGCCCAGTTTCCATCCCCATTCGCAGGCATAGAAATTCATGTTGTGTTGAACGAGGCAGACACAACAAAGAAATATCCCTGCATGTCTATAGGTAAACACAAAAGGAGGAGTGGTGCTTGTGATATCCAGCCCTTAACTCACATCTGTCCCTCTTTGGGTTCCCAGAGATGGGACAATGTCTGATCACACACTGGTTGAGGAAGAACTTTAAACCTGCTGTGCCTGTTGTCCCCTGGTAGCACCATCAGTGTCCCTCATTGAATAATCTGTAGCCTGATAACCTCATTCAGGGGGGAAGGAGCTGAGAAACTGTATTGGGGTCAGGAGTGAGATGACTGCTTTATTTTTTCTTCCCCTCCCTCCAGGGTTTGCTATATTAGAAAGTCACAATTCTGAGATGTGACAGTCATGGGAAGTGACAACTCTTTGGAAGATTGAAGCATCTGTCTTACTCGGTCTGTGCCCCCTTGCACCAGGAGAGAACTGACGTGACATGATCAGAACAGAAGTTTGGACTAAATCTTTCACAGCCTGTTAGGGCAGGCTGAGATGGCGTTTGGAGGATTTTCTTTGGTAGGATACCACACCATCAGCTTTGGGAGCAGGGAGGGGACAGGCAAAGGAGGGAGAAGAAGTAAAAAAAAAAAAATTTGCATTTTTAAAAGCCTTTCCTCACAGTGGTTTCTGAGCAAATGTAGGTCAGCTGTAGGATCCCTTTCCCACAGGGCCAATAGGAAAAGGCTTTTCTGGTGCTGCCTTTCTCTGGCCTGGTTTAGAATCAGTGATTTTTTTTCTAAGCAGACATCCAGCTGCTTCCAAACCTCAAGCTGTGGGTGAGAGGCTTACAGCGAGCTACATTTGGGCAAACTGGTGACTGCCTACAACAGTTCCTCTAGCTCCTTAGTTCCTTCTTTATTTAGATGTCTCACCTTCAGTTTTTCATCCCTTCTTTAATCCAGATCTCAGTCTTTAGGGTAAGTCACAGATGACACACATCCCAGACACCCACAGAAATTTGTGAATCGTGGAGAATTTTACTGACCTTTAAAACGTTGCTCCGTAGGTTTGTCGTGTTTTTTGTTGTTCATAGAGAGTCTGGAGAGTTCTCATTAATTTAAACAAAAGATTTCTTTTAGGGATACATTATCACTGTATTTACCTCCCTGAAGGAACAGCTGTTGAACAGCAGCCAAAATTTTGATCTCTTGAGACCTAAGATTACAAGTCAGTTCCCCAAAGCCTGTAACAGTGTAAATGTTGACATACCCTCTATAGGAAGCAGAATCATTTTGCTTCTTTTTTCACATCCTATAGACAGTTCCATCTCCTTGATAAGTTAAAAGAATGCATACACAGGTAAAATCTAAATCTAGAAATGAGTTAATTGCCCTTTTCCAGATAAGTGAATTCTTTACATTTACACACCAGTTTTGCTATCCAGATTGAGATATTGACTGTCTCCTCTGAAATTAAGCTCTTGTGATTGTGGCAAAGCTGATGTTAAGGGACAATGGAAATGAGTTCAGAATATCAGAGCCATGCATGTCCTGGAAATTGTTTTCCTCTTCTGCAATAAGGCTTTCTCCACTAGCGAGTTTGGGGTTGTCAGTTCAGATCACTGCTTTACTTCTCAGTGGATTCAAATACAAACAGACACAGCTTTAATTCACCTTTGAGTTCCCTGAAACCTGGAGCACTTCAGGGGACAGTTTGGTTCATGGCATAATTTCCAGAGGGCACTGAGACCTCTGAAACTGCTCTCCGCATTGTCTGCTGGTGATACCCATCTCACAGTGATCAGTAGTCACAAATACCACAACATTGCATCTCCTCTCAAAACGTGCCTATGAGTACAGGAAAAGTAGAAGAAAATCAATCCCTGTGCCTCAGGGTCTTCAGGAGACTTTACCTGTCCGACTTGGTAGTTCTTTGTACCAGAAAATAAGAGTAACTACATGGTGCTTAGAAATCAACGAACTCACAACTGGCTCAGTTTCCACCAGGATCTTATTTTGATGGTCCTGAAGGTGAGCTTGTACATTAGGAAGGAACTTATGACCATTCATTTTGTTAGAAGATTCTAACTACAGTAGCATGCGGCAAGACAAACTTCAAATGTCTGCTTTTTCACTGGTGTAGGCATTATAACCCCCACTGTGTTGTACCACAGGTTCCTAAAACAACTGTCATGTGTGCAGGAAAGCATCATCGCTGGGCCCTGTTTCAACTTGGGATATTTTATGATTCTATGATCATTTACCTGACTTCGTCTTCCTGCCTCCATACCAATGCATACACTTCTCATATCTGTTTAAAGGCAGATATGCTTTTATACTACAGGTGTTGTGGATCAATGTAAAATGATTTAGGAAATTGGAAATTTGCAAAGGTCTTATTTAAATTTTCATCCACTACAGCGAAAGTCTGCATTATTTGCTGAAGAAACCTTTGTGCTTCATCCTTTTCAGGGAGAATAGCTGAACAAGTGTTTCTGCTGAAGGTAATGATAATCATACTTACTAACAGGATAAACATTATCTCATTCTTATGTTACTTATTCCTTCAGTTATCTTAAACTGAAAAAAAAAATAAAAAATGAGTGTTTATCTTCCTAAAAGTGTCAAAAGGCAGCAAAATTCCTCTACAGCCGAAGAAAAACTAAAACACAAAAGTAAAATGGAAGCATTGGGATGTTTTATAACACTGCTTAAAAAGCACCCACCAGTGCAGCAGGGAGATAGGAGGGTGCTCTGTAATGAACCAGGAGGAACGAGGACATCAGGTGTGTAATTCCACCCAGTGCAGATGCTTCAGCCTTCACACCTAAAGAAGAAATGAGTTTGGTTTATGCAATAGCCAATCTTTGTGCTAGGAGGTGCACAGCCTGCTTGGGACCCATGACAAAAGGAATTCATGTTTTGTTTTTCTTATGTTCCAAGTATCATTCTCACACCACTGCAGAATATGCAGCAGTATGGAACTGGGCCTTAGAAGAAGGCCCTATCAGACCAAAGCACATTAAATTTCATGGGAATCATTTGCAGGAAACTGCCCTTTTACTTCTGTCCAAGCTGTTGGTAGGTTGGTAGCCAATTATGAAAACAACAATTACTATAATTAAATAGGAGGCAGATTAAGCTTTGTTTTTCAAACCCTTTCTTCCAGCCACTACCAAGGTGAAGCTTCACAGCACCGCAGCAAGGAACATTGTAGGTTGTCTTTAGTAAGAGCATAATAGGGGAACATCACAGAATTAAGTGGCAATAATTATACATTTCCTTTTTCTTCTGTTAGAGGTCACAGTTAAAGTCACAGAAATAAAGTTCTCTTAGTGTCACAAAAGGAGAGAGAAGAATAATTGCTGGGTCTTCAGAAAACAGTTTTCTAATCTAAGCAGAACTAACAGTAAAACTGCAAAAATAGAATTTCTGAATATAAAAACATATATATAATAATATATAATATTAGAAATACTATTTCTAGAATATCCTGTATGACAACAGAAATACACACACACATACATTAATGCATAAAATGCCATTATGCTTCACTACTCCTTGTGTGCTAATAATCTGACACATAGCAATTTAAATTATAGCACAGTTTTTAAAATAAAAATCCTGTTAAATAAATCCTTAAAGAAAATTTGAAGTTCTGATATGAGTTTGCAAAATTTCCTGACACAAGAGATATCAAAATGACATTTCAACACCTAGTTTCTATTGTGAGTTTCTATTAAAACCTATGATTTCAATAAAAAAAAAGAAAAAAAATCCTTTGAAGAAAGAGTTTTTGGAAGGAGTTTTAGTTTGTATCAAATGTACATTTTAAGAAGTCTTTTTATTTCAAGCTGTTGAAATAGTATTACATTTTTCAGTACCAATACTATGTATGAAATCTGCTCTTCATATTGAAATCTTGTTTGTACAGAAGTCGTAAGTGTGTAGACTCAATAGAGGTAACAATATATGAAAGAGAAGAGAGAATCACATTGCAAGAGTCAGGAAAGCTCCAAGGCTTCTTTTGCATCCAGGATTTTTGTTTATTAAATATATAATATCTTCTAGATATTACTTGTCCAGAAAGTACAAATTCCTAACAAACTGAAGAACATGAGCTGACTGAATTTGGGTTTTGGTCATCTTTTGTTATTGATGAGAAATTCAGCATTGCCTTTGCTTGTCCTTTGTTGTATTAGAAATGGGCTACCAGTCAAAAAGTAGGATCTGTATTGAGAGATGATTTAATTCTTGTTCCTTGCAGACACGTACCATGGGCTTGGCTGTTGGTTCTACTGACACTGACATAATTTTGACAGCAGAAATTTTACTCCCCTTCTAGACACAATCTTATAATTACAATTTTAAAAATAATGGTAGGATCCTACAAAACATAATTAGTGTTTTATGCATAATATTGTACCCATTTATCTTCATGTATCACCAGTGTATGTCTAGATGAAATGTATTTGTTTATTAACATTTTGACATGAATTAACTCAAGGCCAGAAAGGTTTGACAACAAATGAGATTTAAACTGCTGTCAGGAGCAGCTTAAAGAAGTAAAAGAGTTCTCAAGGCCAGCACTAACAAAAACCATGCAACCCTCTTGAAATTAAGCAAAGGAGAGCAAAGCGAGTATCTTCCTCAGAGGAATGCTGAAAAGCTTTGCTAGCTCCAGAGATTTTCCACCTTTTCAGGGTGCTGATAATGGTTTTGGAGTTCTTGCCGAACTGTGTCTGCCACTGCAGATGTCAGGTTTTTCTCCTATTCATTCTGCCAAAGATCACCAAGTTTGTGTGTTTGTGGTGGGCTTTGATGTGCAGTGATTTTCAGGAGGCGTTCAGAGTAGACATACAAGTGTTGACGTAGGCATAGAAACTAAAGCTTTGATGGTAATTATACTCTGTCAGTGGGTTTAATGGCTTCAGAAATTGTCATTGCAGTTTGATCTCTTGATCAAGTTTTCCAGTGAGAAGCTATGGAATTTGAACAATTTAGACTTCTTCTGCAAAGATGGGTGATTCTTCATTTCCAGTGTAAAGATGTCTTCAGTTTTTTTCCCAGCTTCAGTGCTGGACACACCTAAAATATGCGGGTGAACTTCTAGCTTGTTTTTTTTTGGTTGAGATGTTCACATAGGCAGCTCTTAACTAAAGCAATTCAGCAGACCTTATTTCAGGATCCCTTTGTTACCAGACTACCACTTTTCCAGTGACCTTTTTATCCTCTTTCCTTATGTCTCCTATATGAACAGAGCAAGAGAAATGACAGTCACACTATCCTTTCCAGATTTGAAGGAAGCTGAGATCCCAGAGCAACCAGCTTCACTCAGAGCACAGTATAATAGCAGCACATGGGCAGCACTCACTGAGTGGCAGGTAATTCAGGTAGAAAACAGCACTTTTGTCAAGCTTGTCCACATAAGCCTTTTCAATTTCCACTGTGTTAAACCTCTCGAGAGGATAGATCTTGCTGTTATCTGTCACATAGCCAGAGTCCAGATCTGATGGCTGTGCTCTGAAAATGCCATCAGCTAAGAGGTGACAGTGGTCAAGAAGAAATGGAAGTTGGGAGAGAAGCACTCTTCAGTGTATTTTCTAGCACTCAACCCTGTGAACCTTACTTGCTTGCTTACAAAGAACAAATGGTGGATTTGAAAGCTTTGAGATTTCTGAACAGAAGCTTTATACTTCATAGAAGTTTGGGGATGTTTTGTGATTTGTGTATGTTCAAGCGTGTGAGGATCAAAAAGAATGGGAACCTGGTCTCGGATGGCTGTCGCTCTGCAGTCTTGTGTGCCTTACGACTCTGCATGGTGGTAAAACACGGCAATTTTGATATATTATTGTCCATTTGAGAGTCAGACAATGCCTGCAAGGAGAGCATGAAGTGGCAGGTTCCTACACTGCTATGGATGCAATGATTTTGTTTATGTTTTAAGCGAGGCAGTTTGCTCTCTGTGGGCTGACGTACGTGCTGTGTTGCCTCTGTTGGGCTTTCTTTCTTATTTTGTTGTTTACCATCATCTAAAGGAAACCGAAAGAAGGTAAGACAAATTACGTCCTTGTGCTTTGTGTATGGTCAGCAGGATTCGTCCAAATAGCCGCATCATTTTAGAAGAAAGCTCAAAGAATTTATTCCAGAGGAGTGAAAGAAGCAAGTCACAGTAGGTGCTACTGCCCATTGCTACAGATAGTGCAGTGCAGCTTCAATCCATTGGGCATTACCTGTCAGCCTGTTCTGTATGCTGTGTTCCTCTCAGACAGCAGGACTGATGGGTGAGATGTTGTTGCTAGAACAGTGTAAAGAAAACCATCAGTAGACCTGTGTACCACTTAAAAGCTACTTTGCACAGCAATGATTTTTACCCAATTAGACCAAAATTAAAATTCTCAGCCAGTTGATATTTCTCATCAGCAAGACAAACTCTTGTTAGTATCTTAGAATCATAGAATTGTAGAATAGCTTGAGTTGGAAAGGACCCTTAAAAGCCATCTGGCCCCAACTCCTTGTGATGCACAGGGACACCCACAGCTCCATCAATGCTCAGAGCCCCTCCAGCCCAATCTTGGGTGTCTGCAGGGCCAGAGCACCACCACCTCTCTGGGCAACTTGTGACAGTGCTTCACCATCCTTATTGTAAAGAATTTCTTCCTTATATCCAATTTAGGTATCCCCTTTTTTAGTTTGAACCCGTTTCCCCTTGTCCTATCAATACATTTGGCCCTACCTAATTCCTCAGTCATCAATACCTCTAGCACCATGTGTAGTAGCATCACTGGCTGTTGGATTCACCCAAAGTCAGCTGCTACACAAGGTTTTCTTTCTTTCCAGCTAGAGCATCATCTGTTTTGGAGGCTGGATCCCCGCCTGGCTTTGCTGGTAGCTGCACTGGCAGTTGCTGCTCCAGTTCCCTCTGAGCGGCTGCTGTGTTATCCGCCTGGCACAATTCAAAGAAGGTTGCACAAGGTTGCATGTTAATTACACTCTAAACACAGCTTTGCCTGGCTCTGGATTCATACAGGGCTATCAGCCCTGTGAGACTGAGATTTTTGTTTGTCCATGATCCCAGTAAACATGAAATCTTTGGTAGTACACCCTGGCTGAAACATCTCCGTCAAGACTGATGGTTTACTGATGAAAGGCCATTCAGATTTCTTTGTGCCTATTGAGTCTGGATATCCTCGTGAACTTCATCTTCATTTCTGAGCAAGGTGGGTTAGCTGGGACTAAGCACAGCACAGCCAGCTTGTATTGGGCCACAAAACTGGTTTATTTAAGGCTTGTGTATCTGTACCTAACAGTGCACTTCAGCAGCTGCCAGACTTCTGTGAGCATGTTTTTGAAGGGTTTTGGTGCCCTGAGAATGCAGATAACCTGGGAGGTAATGAATGCCCAATTGAAAGCCTTTGAATGTAACAAGCTTTTGTAACCAATTAGCCATATTCAGAATTAATCGACTTTCATCATCATCTTTCTCTTAAGGTTCTCAAATACTTCATTCAGTGGAAGGCAAGGTCCTGGCTGAGCAGTCCTTGCTTTGTGCCTGGTAGAGGGCTGAAAGAGAAAGTGAGATTGTAAGTAATACAGCTGGGCTAGAAGCATTTATTTTGCAATGCTTTCTTTTATGGGTGAAGTACCTGAAAAAAAGTGCAAAACCAACATATTATTTTACTTCTAATTCAGGAGAAAATGTTTCCCCCTCATTTTCATTTCTCTCCTGTATATGTGAAAGGTATGTGGCAAATGCCACAGCTGCAAGCTGAAATGGGCTGAGAAAAATAAGCTACCAGAGATATCATAATACCACTCCATATGATCAACTTTTAGCACAGTGGGTTAGGGTAAAATCCTTTCCTTAGCAAGGACTTTGCCCAGGGCACTGCATAGCAGTGGCTGTGAGCAGAAACCTGCCAGCAGCCCTGCTTTTATCGCTCCTTCTGAGTGTTTGAATGTTTCTGTCGCAATTCAGAAAGACATATAAAAAGCTTGAGTTTGAATGGCTGCAGAATAAACCTGCTCTTTCCCTTTATTTGCCATCTAAGTCTAGTCATTCTCTTTTTATAACATTGCATTGATTTCTGGAGTCACAGCTTGCGTTGTGACATCCACAGGGCAATGGTTGCTGTTCAGTGGGTTTCCACTATGCTCACTTTGTAGTAGAAACAGAAAAGAAGAAGCTTAGAGGTGCTTACAGGGCAGCTGTACGCTGCAGTTCAGGAACAGAAAACACAATGGATGAAGAGCTGCTACCTCCAGCTAAAGCACTCCTGTTGCTTTGAGCAGGTCAGTAATCCCACTGAAATCAAATACTTTGTTGGGTCAGAGCTGCTGAAAGCTTCAGAGATAAAATTGCCTTAAGGAGGCACTTGAACAAAGAGAGGGACATTGTTTAAGGAGAGACAGCTTGCAGAGGGAAAATGAGGAGAATAAAGAAAAAGGCTGGACTTCAGCCATTTGTTCAGCAGCATCAAAGCAAGAAATTTAACTCCTGTAAGGAAACATTCAAAGAGGGGAGAATGAAGCATCTTCAAAATGAAAGGAGGAAGCATTAGAATTTTGAACAAACTGGTCTGACAACAGGAGAGTGAATTGCAAAGGGAGTAACAGAGTCAACAAAAGAGAAGAAAATTATTTGTTCTCTCAAGAATGTCAGCACTGTCATTGGGATTCTGTAGAAAAGAAATGTATTTTTAAAAAGTGTGATTTCTTCAGTCCCTTTTAGCACCACTCTTAGAATTACAGAATCATAGAATCATTAAGGTTGGAAAAGATGTCTACGATCCCCAACCCCAATTCCAAGCCATCCCACCATGCCCACTGACCACGTCCCTCAGTGCCACATCTCCGCAGCTCTTGAACACCTCCAGGGATGGTGACTCCATCACATACCTGGGCTGCTGTGCCAGTGCCTTACTCAGATACAATAACCCTAGATGTCAAGTTAGTATAAATTAAACTTACATTCCTGTTCTGTATTAAAATATATATATTTATATATATATGGGAGTAGAATGGCTTGTATGAAGAACCAGATGCTCTGTAAAAAGAATGGAAGAACAGACTGTATATATGGGATTAAAATAAATAGTGCTGTCTTGTGCATCTGCTTCTTTTAGAGGATTGACAAGAGCTGATAGTTGACACTGCAACATTGTCTTTATTGGCATATATGTTTGCCAGTTAAGTGAGTGTCCCACTCCCAGCCCTAAATACATAACTCTCACCTGGAAGCACCTCATAATTCTTGCCTCATTGTTTAAATGGGCACAGAACAAAATAATGAGCAAAACAACAGTGCGTGGGGTGCAATTAAGCTACCAGCAGAGAACACAGGAACGAATACATAGCAAAGAAGGAAAACATCAGACACGGAAGCTCCTACAGAGATTTTATACCTGTGCAACATGACTAGTCAGTGAGCTGCATGAAGCCCACCTGCTTTTATTTTTCACAACCAGGGGGGTCAACAAAGTGGCCTCCTAGCACCTCACTGCCAGCACTGCATCTCCAGGGTGCTATGCTTTGGAGCAGGTCTCAGATTCAGCTATGCCACATGGCTATGGTAGGGGTAATTGCTTTCCTCATTCCAGCAGGGATTTCCTACAAAACCAGGCAGGAAGCCATCACCCTGGAGTCCTCCATTCCCACCCCAGTGGATGCTGCAGGCCAATTCATTCATTCCTGAATAATGAAAGCAGGACAAGCCTTCCCCAATATAACACACACACAGAAAAAAAAATTCTTTGAGACCTTTTCTGTAAAGTTACTGTTCTATCTTTTATTTCTCTAAGATACTGATTTTTCTCAAGTCCTCATCACCAGCCTACAGAGACACCACTTGGCTTTCTTACTGTCACAAAAGAAATATTTTCCTTATGCTGCACTGTGAGAGGAAATGCCCAAATTATGTCTAGGGGGAAGGAAAGTTTTTGTTCCCTTTTGGTATGTTAATCAAGGTCTGGACCTTCAGCATGTGACAGGATAACTGGCACTTTCTTTTAGCCTGAAGACTCTGGTACCTCCATGTTAGAGGGTTTTTTTCAATCATGCAAGTATCCACTTACAGATCTGGAGTGGACTTGCTTTTGACTCATAGACATCCAAGGATGAGCAGAATCAGGCCCAGCAGAATCAGGCCCTTCTATTCATATGTTTGCCTCAGATGAGTCAGCTGCTGAGTAAGGTGATTACCAATACCAGGCATAAAGCATTTATTCCTTCACACAGCTCTGCCAGCCTTCAGGCTTAAAGATTTTTGGAAGAAAAGACAAATTTTCCCAGTGCTAAATAATAGCACTTAATTTGTAATCAGTTGTCCAGTACAAACAACACTTAGTTGTTTGGATGTATCGCTACTACTGCAGTCTCCTTGCGGAGAGAAGCACAAAATAGCTTTTCTGTAGTGGGAGTTTGTTAGTTAGGTTTTTTTTTAAGTGGGAGCAAAATGAGTAATCCAAGTGCAAAAGTCCGGAATTTACTATTTAAAAGATAGTAAATGTCATTCTGCTACTAAATAAACACCCAGAGATGGCTCTAGAATAACAGTTTGGAGAATCTGATTAAAGATTTTTTATTAAAAGCACTGATTCAAACTGATGGAAACAAATTTAGAAAGCAGAACCTAGGTGTCTATGGAGAAGACCTCTTTGACAACGGAGCCACTAGGAGTGAAATCACTAATGAGAAAGTGTTGACAAGTGGGTGTCATTCCCAAAAGGAATACCTTGGGCGTGAAAATCTGGTCAAAGATGCCAGGAGTGAGGAATTCCTGACTAAAACATTCACTATTTTTATTCTCACTATGTTGTTTGCTCTGGCAAAAGGCTGTCAAATGAGTGAAGAAGTCCTCTGTGATGGATTCAACCTGCCAGGAAATGGTGTTCCCTAGGGACCAGTACTAGATCCAATCTGTTCAACATCTTCATCAATGACCTGGATGAAGGGATAGAATGCACCCTCAGCAAGTTTACTGATGATACAAAGCTGGGCAGAGTGGCTGATACATCAGAAGGCTGTGTTGCCATTTGGAGAGTTGGGTAGAGAGGAACTTTCTGAGGTTCAATAAAAGCAAGTGCACAGTCCTACATGTGGGGAGGAAGAATCACATGCATCAGTACAGGTGAGGGGATGACTTGCTGGAAAGGAGCTCTACAGAAAAGGAATCAAATAGGAGGCATTATTTTTGGAGCAACCTACATATATTAATCTTGCTCCTTTTAATCATTGGATAAGAATAACTTTTTTTTTGACCAATCAAATTTTCTCAACAGTTTGCCAGCTCTAGACTTACACTTCATTTCACAAAAAATGTACAGATTCACAGACAACAAGGTGTCAAGGTATGGCCCAAAGCTCCTCCTATCACAGGCAAACAAAGAATTAGTGGAACAATCTGAAAGAGTCTTTAGCAACAGAATCATTATAGGGAAAGCACTCAACTCTCAGAGGAAATTGTTCGGGCATCTTTTTGCCTCTTTACTAAATCAACTCTGAAAATGGGTATTAATGCCTTTGTACGCAGGTCGCTCTAACAGTAATGCCTCCATCTCAGCAGGGTGAAGGAGGTGATTGTCCTCCTCTACTTTCTCTTTGTGTGGCCTCTTCTGAAGTACTTTGTCCAGGTCTGGGGTCCCCAACACAAGAAGGATGTGGGGCTGCTGGAGCGGGTCCAAAGGAGGGCCATAAGGATGATCGTAGGGCTGGAGCACCTCTCCCATGGAGAAAGGTCGAAGGAGTAGAGCTCGTTCAGCTTGGAGGAGAGAAGGCTCCAGGAGACCTCACTGCAGCCCTCGGCACATAAAAGGAGTTTATAATCAGGAGGAATTCTGATAGTGAAAGGGCATGGTGAAATGGTTTGAAACAAAAAGAGGAAAGATTTAGGTTAAATGTTAGAAATTCTTTACTCAGAGGTTGGTGTGGCACTGCTGCCCAGGGCTGTGGGTGCCCCATCCCTGGATGTGCTCAAGGCCAGTTGGGATGGGGCCCTGCACAGTCTGAGCTGGTGGGAGGCAGCCAGCACACAGCAGGGGATGGATTTAGGTGGGCTTTAAGGTCCCTTCCAGTCTAAGCCATTCTATAATTCTATGATGATTCCACATCCCGCTGGTTTGCAATGTACTGCACGTATCCCTTAAAAAACAAACATGTGGATATTTAATAATTATAGCACTGTTCCATTCAAAAAGATATAGCAAATCTTGTCCATTTACTGACTGACTTGCTTTTTTTAGTAGTAAATCATGACATTTATAAGTAATTTAGATATTAGGTCATAACTTTCATTTGATGAATGGTGAATTATGGACAATTTTTCTTGCAAACTCCTTATTGTGTGGTAATTTTCTCCTTCATTTCCTTTATGTGAAATGTAGATAAAGTGCCACTATGATAGAAAAAAAAAAAAAGGTTTTAATGTCAATATTGATGTCAATCTTTAGTTCACAAGTTGGGGGAAGCTGTTATATAAACTTGCCATGCACAATTGCTTCACATAACATGATGTGTGGCTAATGAAAACAAATGTTAGCTCCTTGCCATGAATTATAAAGTAATACAAACACATTTCCAGCTGGGCAAACCACTATCAATGCATTAAACAGCTTTTACAACTGAAATGATGTATCAGGCAATTGAATGATCACAGCAGGAAACTATGAGCACTACAAGAGCAGCTCCACTCAGCACATTAATCCTAGCAGAACATAACCTCCGACTCAAACCAAAAGTATCTACTGGGAGAATAATTATCTGTGAAATGTTGGAGATATTGCTCATTAGCTGTACATTTTATTACATAAAGCATTGAATGAGGTATGATAGATGCTGTTCTTTCTGGGCTGGGATTGAGCCTTCTCTTTAATATCCAGAAGGTTTGGGGACATTTGTCCTTACCAAAATCAATGAAGATTGCTAAGTAAATCGCGCCTTGTATTCTACATCTTTCTGTACTGAATGATTCATCCATGGAAGAAATATATGAGAGATAATATTAACTTTCTTCTGTATTGTCTTTTCCCTCTGCTGACCTGACAGTTCTCTAGAGAATTTGTCCTGTATAACACTGTCATTTGTTCTTTTTATATTCAGTTTAACTCACATTGTATATGTGTGAGTACAGCCTTCAAGACTGAAAAAGTGAAGGCAAGGATGAAGGTGAATTTGCACAAGTTCTGCATTCTCTATTTCACCTGCATTACATAACACCAGAATTTTCAGCAGAATGTCTGTATGGGAGGTTATCTGTTGCCAAATAATTAATCATTGAAAAGCTTTCTGCACAACCATGCAGACAGCCTGGACATCAGGTATGATTCTGTTTCCTTCCATCCATCTTTTGCCTACACTTCTGTAATATAAAAGATCTGACCCCAAGCCAATTGAAATAAGCATTCAGCATATTGAATACCAGATTTGAACCAAGCTCTTGACACATTCAGTTATCTCTTTTTTATATGAGAAGATATAAATGTAACTGAGCATTAAATGAATCAGCAGAGTTGGTCAAATCAAAGACTGGAGATTTGATGAGGATGAAGATTTCCAGTAGGTGAAACCTATAGCACCTGTAAAGAGTTCACTTGCTTGATTCATGCAAACAATCCTGGAGGGCATTTTGAGCAAAGCATGGCTTAAAATAGAAGCCATGAAAGCTGAAGATATATAACAGTAATGACTCTCTTAGCCAAGGTTTTTTGATTTTCAATAATATAACACTTCAATACATCAATCCCTTGGCAGCAGTTTTTATTTTCTAATTGGCAATTCAACCATAGTATGCTTGAGTGTGTAGGCTCAGGGCATATATATTAAAAAGCCAAACCTTCATTAGCATTGTACACTGTCACTGCCACTCATGTGGGTGTTTATAATAAAGCAAGATAGAATTCTGTAGCTTTCCACAGGTCAGCAATTGAGAGTCAGCTTCACATATGGAGCTCAAGGACCTGTTCATTGCTTTAACAAATGGAAGTCACTGCAATGTTTTGAATGTATCACATGTAATCATCAATATATACCACACTGGGAGAGCTAACAACACTAATTTTGTTCAGCAGATAATAGGTAAGAACAAAAGTAACTTTAAGAAAGCATGAAATAAGAGGGTTTTTTTTTTATCTTCAAGCCACTGAAATTGTTAATAAAATGAAATGCCTAATGATTCACTGAACTCTTTGATTTGAAAGGCAGAAAGTCTAAGAGATTTAAAATACTGTTCTTTCTGAGGAGCAATTACATGTGATTTAATCAGCCATGCATTTAAAAAAAAAAAGATGTAGAAGCTATTTTATGTAGGAAGCAAAATGACTCATTAAATGAACCTTCACCATAGGGAAAAAAAAAATCCATGTTACCATTAAAGTAGTGAATGTGATTTAAAGAAATATGCAATGAGATTTAACAGCAAAGATTTCAGGACTGGAAAGTCACCCAAGTTCATTCTGAAGGCATCAGAGAAAAGGAGATTTAAAACTTGATGTTACAGTCATGCAGGATGGGTATCTCGGAGATTTTTGTCAATATGGAGACAAGCACAGCAGGAACATGCAAGTCCATGTATTAGCCTCTGTGTTTCATCTACTGTTAAAGCTGGTACTAGCTCTCAGAGCTCTGTGACTTCGCAATGACTGCTGACACCAGCTTTTGCAGCAGCCATCAACTAGAATAAAACTGAACTGACAATTAGGTAACATGACTGGAGAAGAAAACTGAACAAAGTAAATATGTACTGTAGATAGGAAGGTAGAAGGTAGAATGCATGAAGCATCTACAACTTTTCTTTCTTTTCTATTTTTTTGTAAAATTACCTATAAAACAAATATTTCTGCATATGAACTGTTCTTTTTGTTCTTTTTTTTTTTTTTTTTTTTAATACAAAACTCAGTGTATACAACTGAATAGTTGATATGCTATAAGCAAGCAAAAATACAGCAATTCTTAAAGTAGGACCAAAGTCATTTTCTTTTGTTGCCTTTCTTCATGACTGGAAGCTCAGAAAATACTTCAGTACAAAGAGTACCTGAAAAATAATGGGTGTATGTAAATATGGAGGAAGCCTGAATGTCAAGGTCTCTTGAGTATACAGAATAAAACTCATTTTTAAGTTTTCCACCAAGGGAATGTTTCACATGTATGAACTTACATGTATGAATGCAGCAACAAGGTTTATGGCTGCATTAAGCAATATTTTTTAAAACCTACTTTATTGAATGGTTTTAGATGTTATGATGAAATAATTTGGTCTGGAAGAAAATGGAGTTTACGAGCTAAGAGCCATTAAATGACTGTCCATTTTTTGTATGTACTGTAGCCCGTATCTCAGATAGAAGTTCTAATTTTCTTGAACTAGCAAAATTATACATTGAGAGCATTTGCAAGCACATGTCCCAGACCCACACACACTTGATTCAGCTGTGTGCACATATAGCATGAGTTTAATAACAAATGATCAGAGCTTATAATTAACACAGACAGCTCCCTAATTTGCACACAAAATCAGCATCGTTGTTCAAACTAAAAAAGGTAGCTTGTTGCATGCATTGATCACAGTTGGAACTATGTTTGTCAGTGGGAATTCAGTGTATCCGAGTAAACACCATAGTCCTGAGAGGTATATTAACTTTTTAATAGGAAACAAAACAAGAAAATGTTCTTCAGTTCTCAGAATAAACCAGCTTTTTCTTTGGGAATTCTTTGAAGAATGTTTTGGCAATCTCATTCGTATCAATAAGCCCAGTAAGTAATGGAAGGCATGCCCTTTAGTCCTCCTGCTGCTTTGTTCTGCAAGATGATAGTCATCAAAAGGAGTTGCATTTGGATAGTAAGTGTGGAAGGCCATAAGGGACATCTTGGATACTAGCATCTACTAACCTCCTCATTCATTATAATATTTTGAAAGAAATAACAAGAAATAGATAGTGCTTTGTTTTCATACACTTGCAATGCGTATCTTAGAACTGTGCATAAATCACTGCCCCTTGCATGCTGGCAGCTCACCTTGAGATGCTACTGTGGAACTGCAGTAGGGGGACCTTCCTCACCAGGGGACACAAAGCAAATTGCTATTTGTGGTGATGTACAGGACCATTTGCAGATGACAAAAGCAGACGACTACTTGCCTTACTCACTTGGGGGCCATACACCTTCAGGACTAAACTGCAATGTGAAAAGTGCTCACTTGCTGATGGGCAGACTGTGTTTTATCCATACCTGGCTCACTGCTTGCTTTTCGCGATGCCTTGGGGGCTGCAACATGGAGACTGGGACACATGTTCCTACTTTAATGGTGCTTTAAATGACACAGAGGAGCCAAGTTTGCTAAGATGAAATCATTCTCCAAGGGCAACATCCTTGCTATTCTTCTTCAGCCCTCTCAGTATTCATGTGGTTGATATCAGAAGTTTTTTATATTTAAGGGCTCTTTTCTGCCCCCTTCTATTATTTCTTCATCCTTCTGCTTCCAAGTACACATCTAAGCAGTAGACATGAGTATGAACATCAGCATTCGCTTCCAAAATTTCACAAAGATCAGAGAATGTGTTAATCTCAGCTCCATAACTCTTTTTAGGACCAGCCTAAAATTTTGATTCAAAAACCAAATCTGTTTGGATATCAAGCTGATTCAAATTCATAATTTTTTCTTAATACAGCCTAAGGGTAAGACACAGTCTCCCGAATGCACCTGTATGTACCCTTTGTGACTGTAGTTTATATTATTATGCCCCTTGGATTTTCTACAAGCATTACAGAATAGATCATTGCATTAGAAGACAAGTTCAACATGCAAAGAAATAGCTACAGTTTTGGGAGTGTGGGTGAACTTCTGTTTTTCTTTTTGATTGCTGTAGTTTGTTTGCTTGTTTATTTCTCAGTGACTCTGGATAAAATTTTGATATAAATTCTGTTCTGAATTTACCATTTTCTGACATTAATAGCATTTTCATCCATCATCAAAGTGCTCTCGCCTACAACATTCCCATCTCTATCTTTTCTGCCTTTGATTCTGTCACTTTGCCAAAAAATGCATTAGTACGTATGCATCTGTGATATGGAGAAGACCCAGGGGCCCATTCCTATGCGTTGTCCTCATTGGATTGCCCCTGGATTATGTACTATGGAGACCAAAGTTCAGAAAGGAACTCAATCTACTAATTAATGAATTGCTGATATACACGGCGTAACTCTCAATTATTTGCATATTGCTGTTGATTTTGAACATCACTAAAAAGATCAGTTTCATGATGCAAAATAGATATATTGATATACGATTTTCAGTGATAAACCTAACGTGATTCTCAGTTATTTTTTGCTGCCTTTGACTTCTTAAAATGTGTGTCAATCCTTAGTAGCCTGCAATAGCCTGTCTTAGGATATACACACCTGTTACGATACTTACAATATTCCAGCACTCTTAAAATTACTA
This sequence comes from Phasianus colchicus, assembly GCF_987193195.1. Lineage (NCBI taxonomy): Eukaryota > Metazoa > Chordata > Aves > Galliformes > Phasianidae > Phasianus > Phasianus colchicus. Next base: position 10,408,132 of record NC_143450.1, read on the forward strand.
CAGTTACTAGACTTGTGGCCTTGCAAAGGAGATCTCACAGACTGAGAAACTACATCAATTCACCTTCCAGTCATAGATCCCAACAACACGTTGGGAGCGCTGTGGAGGCAACAGACAGAAGTAATAAGAGAGATTACTGAGAAAAGACTTTCCTGATCTAAGAGGACAGATGCCCTCATGTTCAGAGAACTGTTTAGCAAGGAAGTCAACCATTCTATCGATACACAGGCTGTTTTACCACAGCCTCACGGGTACAAAGACGCTCTCAGTCTTCATCCTTCCACCAGGGCCTGATCAGCGATGGGTTGCATTTGGTTAAATATGTCAGAATATCTTTCTCCAGATTATCTTTGCCTGCTTGTCTCCTGACAAAATACTGCTATTACTAATCAAACACTCTTTCTTCTTAAACTTTTCTGTAGATTAAACTATTTAGTGTTTCCTCATCTCATTACTATTTAAGATGTAAGACTTTTAAAAAATAATCGGTACCTTAGAAAATTTCCAGCTCTGTTGTTATGGTAATATTATTAAGATTAGTATTTTTATTACCATAATTCCCAGGTTTTACAGGGAGAAAAGTAATGAGTAATAAAATAGTACAATTGAATCATTTAAATCCATAAAAGTTTTCAGACTGTATGAAAACTACTGAATGAAGCTGTGATATGAAAGATAATATCTGCATGTTCGTAAGCCTTCAGTAATCTATAAGTACAGAGGTACTGAAGATAAGATGTTGAACGTGAAGAGAATTTCCTTTCCTCTTTTAATTTTTTAGGCTACATGCAGGACTGTGACAACAGTGCAGTGAGCGAGGGAGTTCTCAGTCTTTGAAGTAAAGGAAACATTGGCTCATCTATCAATGGTCTGGATAATCTTTGGTGACATCATATATAATCTCATGACATGACCAAAACCAGCAAAAGTTATAGAAAATTATATTAAATTATTTTTGCTCCTGTCTTGTGGAAAAAATACTATGAGTTCAGTCCATCTCAGGCATTCTTTGCTATTTGGAGCCAATTCCCCAGAGGAACAAGTCCTGAGGAATTTCTAGCACTTTCTCATGAATTTTCCCTGTTATTAGTTCCTAGCTTTGAGCCTCTGGTGGTTTTCCTGCCAGTATAAGCTGGCAGAAGCTCACAAAACACTTTACTGGGTATCCTTGTCTCCCAGGTGGCTCAGCAGAAGTGCTCCTCACCTCGTTAGTTGAACATCCCTTGTGCCCACCTGAACAGCAGGAATGTTTTTACAAGGCCTAGATATATTCAGCTGTGGTGACATATGAAGGCAGGGAATGCAGGTTGTTAACATCAATAAGTGTATGTTTAATTAAGAATTAACATACTGAGAAACTACACTTTCATCTTTGTCAACTTTGGACATAATTCATTATTTTCTCCATCAGTTACCTCTTACCAATCTTTCCCTACGACAGAACATTCATTATATTCTCCTCAGACGAGGCAAGTGTTTACACTGTCCTTTAGCTAGCAGCAAAATGCTTTATCCACCAGCCGAATTGATGTACCCTTTATAATTGCTCAGCCTAATTAACACTCCAGTAAATTGCACACCTGCTCTACCTTCCCATCCCTGCACTCCTGCTCTTCCGCATCGATGCTGTTGTTAAAAATGTTAAAATATTTCTGAGCTGTCTGAGCCTTCCTGGAGACCAGAGCACGCTGCGTGCCATGCTTTTCCAGGAAGAATGAGGAAGATGCAGGCTGGCTCAGAACTCTGTGACACCAACTATTTTTAGACTCCCCTTTTTCTGAGAAACTTGTTTCCCATGGGAAACGAATCCTCCAGGGAAAAAAAAGTCGTTTCCACCTCATTTGTTAATATAAAATATCTTTGCTTTTGGCTTCCTGCTACGGAGCACAGAACTGCTGCATCTTGTTAATTTTGCAGCATCGCTAAATGACACTGAGATTTATCTAGAAGGAAACCAAATTTAGTCTCACTGTATCGTAGCAAAAGTTATATGAAAAAAGAGCTAAAAAAGAAATAAAAAATGTTTTGCTCTTGGAAAGATTTCTTCTCTGAAACCAACGAATTATCTATACAAAAGTTAATCAAAGCACTGACCTTAGGACACAGTCAAAGATGGTGCTTGCAGGCATTCAGAAAGGGAATTACATCCTCTACAAACCTGAAACATCACTTCAAAAGAGTAAGCAAAAGACCAGAGTATAAGAAAAAGAGAGTTACTGTTGCTGGACCTATAAAACTGCAAGAACAAGACCTTCAGGCTGCTCCTGGAAACTATAAATTAAAATTATGGGTATGTTCCTTTGTCTTGAAACTGTTCTCTTTAATATTTTCCCTGTAACAGTGGACACCCTGGGATCATCATCCCCCTGCGACATGTATTCATATTGACTGGGCTGGACTGTGCACACAGAGTGACTGTGAGCAGAGCTAATTCTACCTTCATTTAAAATAACAGACTGGAGCCAGACTGCCTCTGGCTGTACGGCTGAGTCGTCGCAGTAAGGCTGGAGATGCACACGATGTGATACATGATGTGATATCTTCAAAAAAAAAAACTGTCAGTACCAAGGATATCAGTAAGTATATCCTGAGTAGGAGTTTTTAGGGATATAGCAACAATATTTAAACAGTAGTATAGGCAAAAGGATAGGTTAAGGAAAGGTCAGCCTATTGATACTTCAGATGGAGACACAAAATCAGCAATTAGTACAGCTTTCCATGACTTTCTAGTACAGTTTTGAAAGGAAAATTCACCATTTCACCAAAGATATTTCTAGTGGACACTGTTAGCATCAATGATGTTTGCAACAGGAAGTTTTCTGAGGTTACTGCCAGGCAAAGAAGTAGCTGAAATAGATAGTATGAAATTGTCTGAGTGTGTTTTGACAAGACTACATTCTTTTGAGGGAAAAAAAAAGAAAAGAAAAAGAAAAAAAAAAGTGATTCTGCCTGGAAAGGCAGCACAACAAATCCAAAAATCAGTCATGAAACAGAACTGCCATCCTCTTCCAGCTCCAGAACTGTCTCAGTGATTGAGGCCAACCAAATTTTCAATGGGACAAAAGTTTCAGGACAAAATTTTCACCAGTGCCCAAAAACGTTGCTGCCTCAATATGTGGATCTATCAGGTTCTGGGCATCTCTTGCTTGAAATTCTGTCTTTATATCTGCTACCATATACATTATTTTACAGAAAGATCCACCAGAATGAGTCCCTGCCAATCTCTTTGTTTTTGAGCTAGCAGAACCCATATAAACAGTACCTGCAATAACACAGAGCACCACGGTTCTGCCAAAATGATGAGAACTCAATTTTGCTAAAAAGTCAAAAGACTGAAGGCAGGGACTGGTATCTGAATGATAGTGCTGTGTTTCTGTTGTCAGGAAAGCCCAGTTTGGAGCCTGCCAGGGGGATTTTGCTGCTTTTATCATGACACTTCAGCTATCCGGAGCAGGCCAGGCACCAGAAGCCAACCATATAAAAAAAACTGAGTTAAGCAAGAGTCTGTAAAAAGCAATGAAGCTGTTCTGCAATTCATGCCAGCTCCAGCAGCTGCTCCATGCTGATACCTGTCTGTGCAGCCTGGCCATCTTGGTGACAACAGCAGATGTGCTCCCACCTTGGTATCGTCATCAAGGTATGCAGGTGACCTACTGGAATTCACAAAAAAATTGAAAATTCATGAAATATCAGAACTTTTTTTCCGTAGAAATAGAAATATCACGCTGTGTTAAAAAAAGAGTAAGGGGACAGAGTGAGGCTTGCATCTGCAGAATCTGCTTCACAATGTTTGGGGCTTTTCTTGCATGCTTAAAGCTCCAGAAACTGAAGTACTGGTACGAAAGCCAATGTAAATTGGAACAAATAAGAAAGAGATTCAGGACGTGCTTTCGCTTTGAAAATTATTCATTTAAAAATATTTTCCTGTAGGCAGCTTACCTGTGAAATGAAAGTTGATTTAAAAATTGAGGAACAAAATTCCTCATTTAAGATAATCTTCAAATATTTTAAAAATTCAAAGTTTTATAAAAATTATGAGTGACGAAAATTGTCAAAACGGGTCTTTTCTTTTGATGGATATTAGAACAAATATAGATAAACCAACTGTTTCTGTTTAAATAGTTTCAGAAAAATACCCATCCAGGTGTGATAATCATAGAAAAGATTACCAATTATGTCTTACTGAATAAGTCTGATTGCATAGAGGTGCCACTTCGCTGTCAGTTTCTCCAAAATCAACATCTAGAATTATTTGCATTGAAAAACAGCTGAAGTGTGATACTAGGTATCAGCAACAGAAGTGGTCCTGTACAAGCTCTTTAAAAAAAGCAAAATATTTTTCTGCATTCAGATTCAGTGCATACTGCACTGTAACTCCTGCAGTGGGAGATAAGTAGTATGACCAAAAAAAAATCTATCACAAATTATACAGCATTTGCCTTCTTTTCTTTCCCTACAAGATTGCATTTCCATAATTCTCTCTGATCCCATTATCATCTTCTACTTTCCTACTCCTTCCAGAGATGAAACATCTGAGCAGTCTTAGTATTTCCTGCCTTGCAACTTCCTATGCCCCATCCCTCTGTACGCAATTGCTTTTGGATGTCTTTGCCTTAACATAACCACATCTCACCAATTCTTGTTCATACTCTGAAATTTTTAGATATAATGCTTAAGGGTCTGTGGATATTTACATGTACATTATGCAATTAATACAAGATGTAGAGTGTTTCTTAAGATAGGTTATGGCTTGAGAATGAGAAGGATGATCATCTCGTGTCAAGCACTGTTGGCTTTATGTTTCCTTCTGGACCAGAGAGAGCGTGCTGCCCCCACAGAAGCACAAATGCTTCTGAGTATTTCATGCATTCAACAGTATTTGGAACCAGTTTCAGATATTAGCTGACAAAACGATCCATCAGTTAATCTCATTCTGGCAAGTCCTTTCATTACTGAACTGGAATGCATACAGCATGAATAATAGAAATGACCCATTAAATCATCTCCATCAATTTTCTGCAGCTATCAGACATATGCAGCTTGATTTTCCCCTGACTTATCCCTCTCTCGAAAAGATGAATCTCAGTGATTTCAGCATATTAATCTTGATTAGCCCTCATTAACTTACCACATATTGTATTTATTTTAATATATTGAGCCTCTTCAAAACACAGACAAAAAGCAGAGAGAAGATTCAAACCACCCCTTGGAGGTGGAGCTGTTTCCATGTTCTTTAGTAGAAGCTCCCAAAATTCTGCCTTCCTGGGCTGTACTGGCGGATTTAGACATCTAAGTAGGGATTTAGACATCTAGCTCACATGTGTAAACCTACATGGAGATGCCTAAATTTAATAGTCCCCATTTTATCCTGAACTGGGTGCACACTGCAGTCTGGCTTTGCAAACAGCAGAGATGGATCCTCCTTTCATAAGATGTAGAAGAGCTTCACGTAGCGTGTCTTCACGTATCTCCACAAGCTCACTGAAGTTCATTTAATGGTAACAAAGGCCCACAGAGCTGCTCTCAAATGTGAAGGAATTGACTTAATTCAGCGTCGCAGTTTGTTGTTTCCTCAGAACGGAGCCCCAGGCTGTAACGCAATCATTGCTGCTGTACTAAATTTCAAGCTAGATCTTATATCAACAAAAGACAAGGAGTATCATGCAGAGCAACATGAAGCTAAATTTAGTGTGGATTAATTTTATCAACAAACACGCTGTAAATCTTTTCTTTCTTCTGTTTTGATGTATTTGCCAACATGTAAAGCGCAGATAAAATCAAACCATGTATCTCTTTGTCTCCAAACAGGAGAAAGCAAGGGCAAAATTCGATGGACCACAAAGAGACGTCCATTGGCATTTTTCTTTTGACTCCCAGCAGCAATAATTTCCTCCAAGCAGCTTGACAATTACAGAGAAGAATGACTGCACGGTACCACAAACCTGATGGAAAGTCAAGCAAAACTATCGGGGAAGTCTGCCTGCATCAGGCTTGCAGCAATCCGATCTACAACTTTCTGTATAACCCATTTTTATGCCAGGCTCTGTAAGAGGAGACTCAGGAAGATTTCCCAAGTCTGAATCTTGAGAACAGCAGTTTGGCTATCTTATTTATAGATATTGCCTCAAAGAAGAAGTGTACTGCCTGACAGCATCTGTGCCCAAAGAGTTTTGGTCAGGCAAGTAATGACGTGATTGCTGGCACTGGAAAGATGAGCCATTGCCCAGTTTTTAGAAACATATCATACTCTATTCAGAAGGATTTATAGGCTAAACTAGAAATGTGCCCCATGTCTTCCTGGCACACAGTGCAGTTTGGTGTATTTTTCTCCATTCCATTCATAGAAAGCAAGAATTTGTATCTGGGATACTGTGTCTGAAGAGATTAATACCTTTTAATTTAATGTAGGGAAACAGTTCCATTCTCATGGGATTCATGGTTCAGCAGCAAATGCCTGGTAACCCTAATTTTAAAAAAGCTGTCTTAAAGCAACCAGACAACTTCATGCTGTCATTTTAAACGACAGAGAAATTTCAAACATTAAGCACAACAGCAAAGGGTTTTGGTAGAAATTTTTAATAGGGGTCAAGTGGTTTCATTTCAAGATTCGCCCTGCATTAATTTATCTTAACTTTCTTTTTTTAGTACAACTTGTAAAACTTCTGAGGCCATGTAGTTCACAGCGGTGGGTATTACTGGATAATTTGATGCAGTTAATAGAATAATAAAAGCTAATCGTTTCCTAGAAAAGAGGGAGCAAATGTCAGTTATATTAACATGAAATTCCACCAACTAAAAAGGCTATCACAAGTGGCATCTCCACTTTATTCTATCAAAACAAAAATCTCCTTTAAATCCCATCCCGACAAAACCTTGTGCATTTCATAGAATCATAGGATCATCAGTTGGAAGGGACCCTTAGAGGTCATCTCATCCAATGCTCTGCAATGAACAGGAATATCTCCAGGCATTCCAAAAGGATGTCATCATCCTCTAGCGTTAACTGCAGTGGTCACAAACCAAGGAAACGATCTTCCTGGAACACCCATCCACATCTGGCAGAAGGGTGAAATGGCAGTGAAGGGACCAACTGAGTCAGTAGAGAGGGTGAGATGGGAACCCCCCGTGTGGGGCTGAGCAGCTCTTGCTTTGCATGGTCATTGCCTTGGCCATGAAGTGTGGCATAAACAGGGGGTTGAATCTGCATGGAGCACTCCCAGCCCTGCTATTCTCTCAACTTCACTCTCCTCTTTACATTTTTTCTCTCCTTTGTTACTTGGAGAAGGGGAAAGGGCACACGAAGTCTTGGTTCTGTATTCTGGGTTTTTTTTCTGATTTTTTTTTCTGTTAACCCCAATGTAAGTCTGCTGTCACACTCCTTCCTCACGCAGCATTTTGAATTGCTTGGAGCTGCTTGTATTGCAGTCTGTAGAAGCTCTCGATGGGCACAGTTCCAAGTCTTTATTCCTTGATTTTCTGTGAAAATTAACCGAGCAGCTTTCTTGTCCTATTCACCCATAGAAGTGACTTACTGTATGAGAAATATCTGCTTATTTCAGCAGTCAGACAGCTTGCTTTGTTAGTGCAGAGACATGTGCTGTACAGGATTTTTCCTCCTGCTGTGCTTTATTTCTGAATCCAAGGCGATTATTAAAAAAGGAGGAGCAAAAGAAGATTAGGTGCGTTTTCATCTACCTTCCCAAATGGTGGCAGTTCTCATCAGAAAGCAGCAAACATTTTCTGGAAAATCACTCTTTCTGGCTCCCCCAAATCTTTGATCAAAGGTCTCAGAAATAAATTGATTCTGCAACATCCGTCTATTTGATGTGCAAATTGTGCACTTAAAAAAAAATTAAAATTAAGTTTTATACTTGTCAGTTCAATATAACACTTCATTCTTTCCTGATCCATTTGAATCAAGCTTGAATTTGACACAACACATCTGAATTTACTTAAATCCTACAATCAGTTGGTGTGGTAGCCTGGTAGGTTAATGACATTGCAATAAATGAAAAATACAGTTCAGTTTCTCCAGGAATTAATTGGATTTTAATCCTTAACTTTACTTAGTTAAATGACTATTTCTGAGCAACTGTTTAATTTGTTTTGGAAATTTTTTGCATACATGGAAAGGAATACATTTTAAACTGTTCTCTTTTTTCAATGTATCTTACATTCCTGATATATCCCACTCAAACTTCAGCATTTACCTCTATTTATATCCAGGATCCAGCTCGCCCACAAGTTGTCCTACCTGATACCCTGAAAAAGCTGAAAGAGCCGAGTGGAAAGACAAGTGCACTGGAGACACCAGTTGCAGTTGCAGGACACTCAGTCCTGGCCCTACTGGCCATCTCTATAGGATCCACCTTATGCCTGGGGCAGCACTGACTCGAGTCCCCAGGAATGGGTGTTAAACCTGGCCAGTAGCATTTTGCATCAGCTTGAGGGGCTGAATTGGATAAAATGAAAAATCCTTTCCATAGAAGTCCAGTAGCCTTGTCTGGAGCAGCCTGGGTGGTGCAAGAAACTCTTCGTTTAAACGTGTATATGTTCCAACAAAGCCCCTTCCCTTTATTTTTAAAGATGCCAGTTTCTTGAAGTATTTTAGTGCATTTTTAGGAGAATTTGCCATCAAAAACTTAAAAAGCAGCAAAAAATAGTGTCCTCAAAACTAATCCCATCAATGAGAAAGAGCCAGTTCCAGCAAAACTCCCACTCAGTTTTCTTTTAAACACACATTTTAATATGGCCAAGCACATATCAGACTGTTTCAAGATGTAAGCTAACTGTAGCAAAACTGCAATAAAAAATGCATGATCCAAACACCAGAGCTACCGCTGAGTCTAAGCAAAGCTGGTAAGCTCATAAGGATCCTTCTGAGGATAAAAACATTTGCATTTGTAAGTCGCATTTTAAAGCTTTTATACCCGTTTGAGAAGCCTTTTAGAGCTTTCTCTTGAAATTTCAGAAATTTATGGTACTCATATCACAGATAATGATGGAAAATAGTCGAGGAATATTAATAATAGATCATAAAGATAGGATGTTCATATCAATTATCTCATTAAATCAGACACGTTCTTTCTGCTCAGCTTTGTTTCTTCAAGCTTCTGCTTAGGGAAGCTGTTCTCAAGAGAAACCAGAAAGGAAAAGTTTGTACTCTTAAGATCTGATTATTCAGAAGGGAAAGGAGCAGAGCAGGCACTTGGGGGTGTTAAGAGCCTCATCGTCATTACTTTCGAATTAGTGTCTTTCTGCTAAAGGAATCCATATAATGGAAAGGTACATGAAGGCTATGAATAAATAAATAGATAGATAGATAGGGAAAAGAAGAGAAGAGAAGAGAAGAGAAGAGAAGAGAAGAGAAGAGAAGAGAAGAGAAGAGAAGAGAAGAGAAGAGAAGAGAAGAGAAGAGAAGGGAAGGGAAGGGAAGGGAAGGGAAGGGAAGGGAAGGGAAGGGAAGGGAAGGGAAGGGAAGGGAAGGGAAGGGAAGGGAAGGGAAGGGAAGGGAAGGGAAGGGAAGGGAAGGGAAGGGAAGGGAAGGGAAGGGAAGGGAAGGGAAGGGAAGGGAAGGGAAGGGAAGGGAAGGGAAGGGAAGGGAAGGGAAGGGAAGGGAAGGGAAGGGAAGGGAAGGGAAGGGAAGGGAAGGGAAGGGAAGGGAAGGGAAGGGAAGGGAAGGGAAGGGAAGGGAAGGGAAGGGAAGGGAAGGGAAGGGAAGGGAAGGGAAGGGAAGGGAAGGGAAGGGAAGGGAAGGGAAGGGAAGGGAAGGGAAGGGAAGGGAAGGGAAGGGAAGGGAAGGGAAGGGAAGGGAAGGGAAGGGAAGGGAAGGGAAGGGAAGGGAAGGGAAGGGAAGGGAAGGGAAGGGAAGGGAAGGGAAGGGAAGGGAAGGGAAGGGAAGGGAGAAGAGAAGAGAAGAGAAGAGAAGAGAAGAGAAGAGAAGAGAAGAGAAGAGAAGAGAAGAGAAGAGAAGAGAAGAGAAGAGAAGAGAAGAGAAGAGAAGAGAAGAGAAGAGAAGAGAAGAGAAGGAAAAGGAAAAGGAAAAGAAAGGAAAAGAAAGGAAAAGAAAGGAAAAGAAAGGAAAAGAAAGGAAAAGAAAAGAAAAGAAAAGAAAAGAAAAGAAAAGAAAAGAAAAGAAAAGAAAAGAAAAGAAAAGAAAAGAAAAGAAAAGAAAAGAAAAGAAAAGAAAAGAAAAGAAAAGAAAAGAAAAGAAAAGAAAAGAAAAGAAAAGAAAAGAAAAGAAAAGAAAGAGAGAAAGAAAAAGAAAGAGAGAAAGAAAGAAAGAAAAAAAAACAAGTAGGAAATGGAGCTAAATGCCTGACAGCTAACTGATTTTTTGTAGTAAATTGTTGCTGCAAATATCCCTAGAAAGAAGTGCATTTAACCAGATCAAAATGAATGTTGTGGCTGCCTATTATTTTGTCAGGAATACACCAAATTTGGAGGAAATAACAACTTTGGACCACACAGGCATTATCATTTGCTGAAATTGCTTTACTGAAACTTGATGGACAGAACAGACAGATACTGAAGAATATGGTATGTTGTACACTAGAATAGAATCACAGAATCATAGGCCTATTGGGTTGGAAGAAAACAACCATCAGCCCATCCCCACCATGCCCACTGCCCATAACCCTCAGTGCCACATCTCCACGGCTGTTGAAGCCTCCAGGGACAGTGACTCTACTACCTCTCTGGGCAGCTTGTGCCAGTGTATTGCTGCTCTTTCTGAGAAGACATTTTTACTAACATCCAACCTGAATAGAATCATAGAATAGTGCAAAGACTTTGCAGCAAAGGACTTTTCAACATTGCAGGATTATTTCTTTTTAGACATATTGAGTGCCCTGCAACAAATATTTAGTGTGACATGGAAAAACAGAAAATCATTCATCCCATTTATCCATGTGTTTGAAACTATGGAAGGTGGGGTATCTCTACGTTAAAATAATATTATTTTCCTCAAGTCACTAAGGCTCAACACAACCAGCTTTAAAAGTGAGTCTAGAACATCAAATGGGAGCTGTAACATTATACATCCCAGTGCAAAGGGCTGATAATTGCTGAGAACGTGCCCATGCCCTTTGAGCAGCACCACATCCACACACAGATCCATGCAGCAGCACTGAGTACAGCCAAGATCTAAAAACACAGTCAGAGATTCTTTGGGCCTCCTCTTCTTCCCCTGAAAGAATAATATCCCTGGTTTTCATCCAGTTCAGAAGTTAGAGCTTCTGCAAATCTTTTGCAGGGTGTTTGTTCCTTGAAGACCTCAACCTGGTACAATCCTATAACTGATGTATTTTTAAAAGTTGCATGGGAGGCGTACACACTACAGAATAAATATGAGTAACAGCATGTACAGAAGCATGCCTTGGAAGGATCCCACACTGTTTCTTCTGTTTAGTGAGAAAAAATGCACCTTTGAAATTTCTGCAGTACACAGATCTCTATTTCTGATATCATCGCAGCCTTTCATCCACAATTTAGGAGCAAAAGTTGTTGGGTGAATGTACGTGTAATCACAGTTGTATTTGTCATGTTGTGTATCATTCTAACCAATAATCCAATGGTTATGAAGTATTACATGAAAAGAATTGCATTTGTGTGTGCAAAAAGAAACCAGAGCAGTAATTTGGGAGATTACTCCTGAGATGTCTGTGTAATTATAGCCCTGTGTCTGTCCACCTTTTCTGCTAGAAGTGGGAAGCAAAGAAAAGGTCTTGAGGCATTAAACAAAAAGCAAAGCTGCAGAGATGTAAAACATCCTGTTTACAAGCAGAGTCTCCATCCGCAGACAAGACAGCTTCAATTTTGAACTGTAAATATGCACTGTAAACCACTCATTCCAAAATAGAACATGCAGAGCTGCCTGATGAATCTACCCAGTAATTTCAAGTAGTAAATACATTTGGGAAGAAACTTATTCTTCTTCAAAAATACCTCATTGAGGAAAATTGTTTGCTATTAATTATTCACTGAGCTGGACTCTTGAAGGGTTGTATTAGTGTCAGATTTTAGGAGAAAACAACTCTTTATTGTATTGCAGAGAAGATAAACTTGCTTTGAGTCAAACAGGGAGAGAGATCACACTCTGCTAAGTAATAACACAGAGAAGATGAAAAAGGAACACTTAGAGTGATTTTGATTGCTTGGTTATGATTCTGTCCGAGGCTCAGTTTAATTGCTGTAGCAGTCTTCCCCCCCAGCCTTTGGGTATTTTGGTAGACAGGTACCAAATTGTGTAGAATGGCTCCAGACACATCATCACAGCCATGCACCAACAGCTCTGCATTGTGCCCTTTTTCTCGTGAGAGCTACTAACCAATGATACAGATGGACAGTCTTCCACAAAAGCCTACCTGAAAAGCACATGTCTGTAATGGTACTTTAAAATAATCCTTTGTAAGTCTGTTCTTATTTCACCCAAAAGCGAAAAACTGCATGCCTTTCACTCTGCTTCTTCAGTGCAAATTGCAGGGCATTTAGAACCCAGCAAGGAAATAGTGGCTTAAAGTGCTGTGTAAAGCAGAAGCTGACAGTTTGGATTTTTCTGAACATTTAGGTAAATGTTATACTAAGAACAGAAAAATACCCAGGCAAAAGTCACTGACCTCTCAAAGTAAAACATATTGTTAAAAATAATGCAATGTCCTTGATAGCAAAGCAAGTGACCCAAGGCGAATTTGTTCTGAAGCCTGTACACTTGGAGATCTTTGCTTATCAGTGCAGAAAGATAACCAGTGGTGGCTTTGAGCTACTGCTGACTGATTTAATCACAATGATCTGCACTGTAAGTGGAGTGGAATACTACAAACTGGAGTGCAAATGCAGAACAAAAATCGTCGTCTTCAATCACCTCTGTGTTATTTGATTCTTACTGAGGAAATGAGCCCATTGCCAATCAGGTTCCTCGGCTCAATACGTCATTATGATGAGCAGTCATTATTAAGGATCTGATCTGTTAACATATGGCCCACTGGCTCTTTGTGCTGTAGTAATGGTATGTCAAATCTATCTATGCCAGTAGAGTACATTTTCATAACACACAGGTGCTCAGCACATAGAAGGGGACCCTGCTGCTTCAGGTGCTGTACAACATGGGGACCAAGAGAAATCCCTGTCCCCGGCTGTCCAGTACAGCAGCTATAAGAAATAATGCTCTTGGCTCTTATCCTGATCTAGATAGGAACTGTCATGGAATGATTCCAGGAGTAAAAGGAGAACTTATTAAAATAATGTAGTGATAAGGGATAAAGACTTCATATCCCATTACAGATCTGCCTGTGTGGAAGCCTTGAAGTCTGTGCCCCCTAGAAAGGAGGGTTTACTTAATATATATATATTTAGTCATGTTTATGTGAGTTATTCTGATTCTTCTAAGTCAATATTCATTTCTATTTCAGTCCTTGTTTTCTCCTGTCGCCTGACTTCTCCTCATCATGTCATTTGCATCCTGACTCCTTGTATGAATGCCAAAGAAATGTCCCAGAAAATTTTTAGTATTCTGCAGAATGCTATATCCAGTGAATCAGCCACCTGTATCTCCCCAGTCATGCTTCCTGATTTTCTGCGTGTCTGCAGAGCCCTCCTGGACATTTAACTGTTTTTTAAACTGCATCTAAACCCCAAAAAGACAAGGATGTCTTGCTTCTCTCTGAACTGGTGCTCCTAGCACAGCACTTCTGCAGGACAACATCTGGAATCAGAGTGGGTTAATGGTGCTGAGGGACATGGATTAGCAGACATGCTGGCAATGGGTTGATGGTTGGAATAGTTGATCTCAGTGGTCTTTTCCAACCTTAATGATTCTAAGATTCTATAATTCTAACAGACTCCTTTAAGTCAGATTAAGCCCCCCCACTTGGCTCCTAAGTGCCTAGATGGATATCTGTAGTTTATTTAGTCTCTTCTTGGTTCTTTGATAGCACTCATCTAAGTGTTGGCTTTGTAACTCAGCCATAATGTGAGGAATATTTATGTATTTCACTTTGTGCCAAATAGCATCATGGCCAACTGTGCCAAAAACTTGGAATAGAATTCTTGTCCCAGAAAAGGCAAACCTCCATGTACCTCCAATTTTCCTGCATAGATGGAGTGACATTCGCAAAGCAACTGTAAGAATTTATTGTTCATCATCAGATGATGATTCAAAACTTCATGAGATCATTTTTGTTCACATTGAACTTATTGTCTAACACCAATGCCTTGTAGTTTTACACAGACTTATTTACACTATAGTTACCAAAGTGTTGAGTGTATGTGATTTTGTGTATGAGCACTTGTTGTATAAGAAAAAAATCCATCTTATATATTTAGATCTGATAGGACACAGGTAATTAGGATATACAGCACTCACAAAAATTAAATTACAAAATATGACAAAAATTATAAAGCATTTGAAACAAATTAATTCACTCTCTGCCTGTCTTTGATGTATTCAATTGCAATTTCTGCGTATGAACCTCTCATGTTTTATCCATTCTGCAAATTCTTATTTTTAAACATACGTATCAATTTCTTCACTTCCTAATTATTCTGGAATAATTACATTGTCTGATAGAGGAATAGGGACAGTTTTGAATTCTAAGATGGAAAGCTTCTCATTGCCTGCGCTGAGTTCTGAGTATGTACACCTGTTGGCAAATCATGCCAAGCCAAAATGGCAGCCTTGGTGAATTGTACAGGCTGGGTTAGGCAACTGTGGTGGAGAGCCTTTATTGACAGTTGTCATGAAGGCATATATCCCTAGGTCTCGTTGTAATTTTGCTTTTTTCTGTGTTAATGACACACATGAGAACAACACAGCCAAGAGCAAAGAAGATTCCAGCATTAAGGAAAATAAAGAGGAGTAATCAAAAGATGAACTGAATTACAATAACCATCATTTTTTCTCAATCAGATCGTGCCTCCTGGAACAGGTTACATGAAGGCAAAGCTTGGGCTTTACTCTGACATCTCATGGCTGCTTTTACTCAAAGAAACACTCATTTGTCTGATCTAGAAGGTGGTTAGAAGGTGTTGGTTATAACCCTAATTCTGCTACTCATAACAGGTCATGAACTACTTGGAGTATGATTTGATTTGTGATCTGCAACTTGGTGGCTCTAAAACATGGTTTTAAAAATAGAAGAGGAAAACCAATAAATAAGTCAAGAATATGTAGATATTACTGTGAAGATCTGAAAAAAAAAAAAAAAAAGCAATGTTAAAAGAATAAAATCATAAAATCGAGGGGCAATTTGTGGAATCACTGCAGCTACTTACAAGGGAGGGAAAGGGGTAGAATTTTTCTTACACTAAATATAGAAGGCAAAAATGATTTGTATATTTGCATGAGTATCTTTTCTCCATTTTACTTTTGACTTTGACAGATACTTAGATAAATACATTTTCATCAATCAAATTCACTAGCTTTCTTCTGTTTATGGAACAGAAAGTTCAGTTTGGTTCCCACAGTAAACTAAATGGGGAATTTAGAGCGATGTGCTTTGGCTCTCCCAGTGCAGAAAAAAGCACTGAGTACCTATTTAAGTATAAACATTAAAAGGTCCAGCCATTAGAACTCTAATATAATCACTTTGATTAATTATTCAATTCACCATGTTACGTTTACATATTTGAGTAAAAGATAAGTTTGTTTTAATGTCCTGTACCCATTTTACCTAAGGCTTTGAGAAACTGATACCATTGTTCAGACTTTATGAAGGCATATTTTTCAATAACATAGCATCTTTCAATAGTTAATATAGTTATTGCAGCCTTGGGTATATTCTGGAGTATGCAATATGCATGAAATATATTCACAGCTAGGTCGAATACAGATTATTCTGTGGCACGCTGAAAAAAATGCCCCTTCAGTTTGCTTTTTTTCTTTATTTGTGACAACATGAATGCAAAAGGACATCTGGCATCATTAATGACAGTGGCAGTGGGAGAACATTTTGGTTTTCATCATAGAATCATAGGGTATCCAGGGTTGGAAGGAACCCATAAGGCTAATCGAGTCCAACTCCTGGCTCAATACAGGACCACCCAAAAATAAAATAAATCCTGCCTGGCTTCCAGATACAAGATATCAGTACTACCCACTCAAAAGAGTGGCTGAATCTGAATTTTCAGAAGCTGAAGGCTAAAAACCTTTCATATGAGGCCCTTAGTTTTCATTTCAAGAGTTTTAAAATGGAGGGCACGTCAAGAATAAGAAAATGTAATCACCTACTGAATATTCAACATCTCAGTACCTACTGCACTTCTTCTGAGGACTCCTCTCCAAAGGGCATTTTGTTGGCTTTTAACCATAGGCAAAACCTGCCATATGGAGAGGACAGTAGCATTATGTAATAAAGGCAAACAGAGGTCCTTAGGAAGACCAGATATTATGCTCCAAAACTGTAATTGCTATAAATAACATCATGTGGATTCTGTATTTACTCTGTTTCAGGGCTTTCCACACACTATTTACGCATAGTATATCTGCACATTTGCTAATCAGAAGGGATTTTTACTTAACTCCTTGTAGAAAAAGCTCATCCAGGGACATGCAAAAAAAAAGCTGTGTTTTTCTGCTTCTACTATCAGCAGTAGAAGTAGCAGTCCTGTTATCAGAGCTCTCATGGGCAGTTTGATGGATTGATTTTATGAGTAAAGCAAAAGAAGAAGAAATGTTAAACAGACAGAAAACTCACACCACGAGGCCACTTTGCTGATGAGAGTCACAAGTCAGCATATAACACACTGAACCAAGCTAAAGGTGCTCAAGAACTGCAGAGATGTGGCACTGAGGGATGTGGTTAGTGGGCATGGTGGGGATGGGTTGGGGTTGAATGTGATGATCTTACAAGGTCTTTTCCAACCTTAGTGATTCTATTAATCTCTTGTACATAGCCCCTCATGACATGGCTCAAAATTTTTATTTTCTTACATTTATCATCCACCCTAAAGACACTTCAGTGGCACCTGAAATCAGGATGGCACAATTGGATGGCAGTAAAGGTGGACATCCCATCACAAGCTCACTTTAGCAAAATATTTGAGAGCAATAGATGGAATTTGCTAAGTAAATTAACCTACAGTTGTGCTTCTGCTTTCCTACTTCTTGGGTCATCACTTGATTTTAAGAACTTCCCAACACCCCTCCAGCTACAGAAACAGCTTTACCTATCGGCCACAGAGCTCAACTTAGTGCTCCAGACTCTTGGCAATATTTCAGGGCTGAGCAGAGCTGAACCAGAGAAGGCCATGAACACATCTCACAGGATCTGTAGGAAACCACTGCAAGAATATGAGCTGTGCCTCCCCTTGCCCCACCTTCCAACTTCACTGCCACTTTGTGCCAGCTGAAGGCAACACATTACTGCTCAGCCTTTCTCCTGCTTTCACACAGATGCAGAAAAGCCAGTGGTTCAGTTGCAGCACAAGAGTAAAATTGATGGCAGGCTTCAGTGGGGATTGCTCTTGACTCTGAGTCATTTCAGCAATATTTACTTTAAAAACCCATGCAGTCAATTTTAGTAGGACCACAAAAGCTTAAGCACCCTGCTGAATCAGAATCAGAGCCCTTCTGCACCCGTGGCTACAGGCTGATCACTGTTCAGACATCACCTGTGGGGAACCACTGGCTTTCAGATAGCAGGACCCCTCCAGCAGTATAAGGGAAGGAGGCAGCAGCAGAGGATTAAAGGGCTGAGTTGTGAATCAGTCAGCTGTTAGTTCTGTGTTAACAGCAATGTCAGGACATGCAAATCAAAGCTGTTTGTTAAGAATCTGCGGGAAGGATTTAAAATATAGCGGTACTATTTAAAATCCATTTTGGGATATGGTAATACTTTATTACAAATGTAAATTGATATTAGGCCGTGCGAACCTTTTTTTCGTGTTATGCAAATTCATTATAAAATATGTTAATATCGTTCCTGACACAAATCAGGAGAACATGTTAACAAGATTAATGTTAAAAATAATAATTTCTAAACTTTGTGATTATAGATAAGGCTGCATTTGCGAACTCATAGCTTATGTAATTCAAACTCTGACCTCAGTCCAGGTTTGTAAAACAAACTTATTAGGCAGTGAGATAATACACTTGACACTGAACTGTTCTATATCAGTCACAAAAGTGGTTATTATGAATATTTTGCTTCTGCTGCCTCATCACTGCTGGATATTTTTGAACTTCTTACTTAAAAACAACCCTTTATATACCAGTTGAACTTTTGATTTACTCTCTTTCTCCATCTTCCCCCACAGCAATGCCTGGCTGTAAAATGCAGATTTGGATTTGTGTACCACGGGCTGCTGGGGCTACAGCTTGAAGCTCTGGGGAAAGAACACAGATGAAGGTTCATCCTGCATTTCCAGCAGTGTTTGTAAAGGTGGCAGGCATTCACAGCCATGAAACTGAAGCGTTAGAAGTTTTGCTGCTCTGAACCTTTACCTTTACACATCTAAAAAGTAACAGACTTAGGAGCACCTGTAAACCCACTGAAACTCAGACAATTTCATTTCTATTCTCTTTTTAAGCACTGGGAATTCTAAAATGCTGAGCAAACCACAGAATCTTCTGAGTTGAAAAGACCCCTTAGGCCATGTGGTCTAATTTTCCTGCAGTGAACAGGGACACCCACAGTTCCATCAATGCTCAGAACCCCTTCCAGTCCAACCTTGAGCATTTGCAGGGATGGGGCATCACCATTCTCTGGTCAAAAACCCCCCTTCCTCTCTTCCTCTCCAAATTGAATGTTCTAGAAATGAGGGGCATTGGAGTCCTACGTCTTTCTCACATTAGTTTTGGTGTGGTGAAGTCTCAGGCTGTATTTCATACTTTTTCACTCTGCTAGTATGGCTGCTTGCCTACCTCCCAAACTGCAGTGCCACGGCTACCCATGGAAAATGCACTGAAGTTTTAAGAAATGTACTGCTAAAGAGCAATTAAAAATATGTTAATGCTTAACCTATTAAGTCATTTCGGAAGAGACAGTCACGCTTTGTGACAGAAATAACTCTCACACTACCAAAGATCCAAATACTCTGACTTTTGGGAAAGCTCATATTTGAGTGTAAAGTTGTGAGGTTTTTTTTTTTCCCTGGAGCTCATCCTATATTTTTAAAATTCAAGTTATAAAAACTTCATCTTAAGTGAGATAAACATAAGGAAAAATGTGATGTGGTTCAGCCTGACATTCAAATGCACATCAGATAATGATGGAAGTAAAACTCAGGGGCAGAAGGGTTTCATCTATTTTGAGATCCCAATCACACAAGGATATTTATGGCTTTTCCCAAAACTCTTTGCACAGTGAAATTGTATCAGAAATTGTACAAGAAGTGTTACATGGAAAACATCCACAGAGTAGAGTTTACCACAGCCATCTAAAAACAGCAGTGTTTCCTCAGACCTCAATGTTTTGCTAATTAAAACTAGAAGAATGCAGTTCCCCAATGTGCTTAGTAATTAAATTCTACTTTTCAGTCTCCAGAAAATTTTGTCTTCATTTTAATTCTGACTCTGATCTAAAACAACATTTTTCTTCTCACTTGGGATTTCTTCTTCCATTTCTGCACTGGTATTGTGAGAACAATGTACTCTGTGGTAATTATAGAGTCATTTTCAGTTATTCAGTCATGGGAAAAGTTACTGGAATATCCAGAAAGATGAAGGTAAAAGCCTTCAGGACCTCTCAATTGTCACCAACCTCTAAGGAATCACAAACTCCAACCCACAGCAAAAGGAGCACTTGTCAAGAAAGCTGGAGATTGTTATTGCCAAAGAGGTAATTATTTATTCATGAAAAACCCTCCTGAGAATTCAGTGCATCCGAATGTCAGAGGCACTTGTCAGGCTCATTATCTGGGGGTAAAGGCTGCACTCAGCCCCACCTGAGAGCTTCTGCTCCTGCTGGCTGGCAAAGGGAGCCATTTCATCTAGCGAGCAGAGAATCTGCTTCTCTCATTCCCAGCTGAGGCTGAAACAAGTCAGTACATTCTTATTGAGCACCTTCCCCTTGGCCATAAGAAAAGCCACATCTGGAGGCTACCACACAAGTAGTGGCCCTTTCCCAGAAGCCGAGTACTAACATCGTAAAGGAGTCTCAATTGATTTGACCAGGCTTAAAAATTCAATCTCGTCCTCAGCGCTTCACCATGCAGTTAACTTCTTTCTAACCATCAAGGTTGTAGCAACCTCTGATAGTACACACAGAGGGCTGTGGTTGCTGTGTTTATTAACAAGTGCCACGTGACTGTGACAGGGATGGCTGCAGGGGAGAAGCAGTATTTGGCCTTTCAGAGTTTGCCCCAGGATCAGAGCAAGGCAGTGATTAGTCCCCAGAGCCACTCTGCACCAGTATTAATTATGACTGTTTGAAAAAAAAAAAAAAGACTAATTCTTCCTATAATTATCTCCTCCCAGAGGAGAGAGGAAGATGTCTTGTTTGATGAAGAAGTACACTCTAAACAACTGGGAAAAAAAAGAAAAAACAGATTAGTGTCACCAAGTGCTATTTTCTAAATGAAATGATGAAACTCAAGCTTAAAAAAATAATAACGTGAAAGGAAGGAGGAAAGTTTGCTCTAGGAATGTGTGACCATGTGCATATACAAAGACAAAAATGCTCCAAAAAGTGCTCATTTCTGTCTAGTTTCACTAAAGACCATTCCCATTTTGCTAATCCGACACTGGGCTCAAAGCCTGGGGGAGAAGACGACAGGATGCCTGACACTGAAGAGCAGGCTGTTATGATTTGTGTTTGGAACAGGGTGCCCAGAGAGCTGTGGGTGCCCCATCCCTGAGGTGCTCAGGACCAGGTGGGAAGGAGCCCTGCACAGCCTGAGCTGGTGGGTGGCAGCCAGCCCACGGCAGGGGTTGGGACTGGATGGCCTTTGAGATCTCTTCCATCCATTCTGTAGTTCTGTGGTTCTATGACTTGAGTCAGAAGCTTGGAATTGATAGCGATCTATTTTTAAAGCAATAAATTTGGTGTAAGTTGGTTAATTTTTTACATTCGCTTGCCTTTGTTGCCTCTTCAGCTCAATGCTATCTCATTTTCCCATTTGCCTGCATTGTCATATTCCTTTTTTCTTCCGTGGTAACATCACAGAAAAGCAGTAGAATATAAAACTAATGAATATGTCTCTCCAGTAAACTGATGATAACAACAGAGAAACAACTGAGGGAAAAGGGAGCAGTGAAGAAGCAGGTGGTGATGAGCACTTGTTGCACCTGGGCCATTTTGCAGCAGAGAACCAGCCCAGGCTCCTCAACATATTTTTCTGTAGTGCTGTGCACATAGAAATACGAGTGTAAAAAGTTTCTGAAGACTAAAAAGCACCATTTTAACTTGGTTTAAAATAAAGGGGCTGTGGGCTGCCTCTGCCCTAGGAGAAAATATCTTTCATGATTTAGACTGAAACAAAGTTTCTGAACTCTAAATTTGAAATAGCACATTTAAAGGCAGGTGGGTGGATGGATGTGGAGGTGGAAAGCAAAAAGACAAAAGGAAGAGAGCAGGAGAGAGCTCTTGGGAATCTGTTCACAGAGAGCTCTCAAAAAAATTTTGAAGTTGAGGAGATATTAAGTTCTAATTGCTAGGCAATAAACAACACCCACCTGCTGACTAAATGTCAGGACCAAACTTATCTCTAAATCTGATTTGAAACAATGTCACTCAGTGGTATTATCACAAACAGATAGAACCTTTGCTTTTTTTTCTAGCATTAGAATGAAAATAATGTAGGATTTTTAATTACCTGAAGTCAGAGACCTCAGGCTAAAGTAAACAGAATCATGGGATCATAGGAGTTGGGTGGGACCTCTGGAAATCACCATGTCCAACCAGCAGGGTCTCCTCTGAAAGCAGTCAGTTCTCAACATGCAAGAATATACCGCTACCTAAGCACCCACGGGGACTCCAGAAAACTGAACACAACCTGTGGGAACCCTCTTGATGTAGTCAACATTCACACTCCCTTCACAAGTGGCCAACAGCAGCAGGTCTGACTCCCATGGTGCAAACACGCTGCATGCATACTGCTGATCCTGTGCCAGGAAGCAGTAAGTCACAACCGAGACAAAGGCAGTCCTGAGCAGAGACAAGGAAAAAAAAATAACACCTACTTCAGACTGATCCTTTCATTGTACTTGTGCCATTAAACAAAAACAATTAAGAAAAAAGTCTGAATTTTGAATCTCAGTGTTTGATTGACTGATATCCAACCTCTACTTCTATCTTTACTTGTAGGTCTGTCGCCTCTCTGAAATGCAGCAGGACAGATATCAGATCCTGGGCAGGAAGATGAGAGGAGTCTTGAAGTCTCTGCTTCCAGTAAGGCATTTGGAAAGATGGAACAAGAGATTGACACTCCATCCAATCTTAATACATAGTAAAATGCTATGGAATTTTGACTCAGCCCATAATTGAATTGGAAGGTCAATGTTTAATACTAACATTAGTTTTGGCTGCCAAGTTTCTTTGTATTCAGAAAACGGACTTTGGTTTTACTTAAAACTCCCCTTTCTTTGCAAACACAGCTTCACAGCAAGAGCAGAAAGTACAAGGAACAGAAGCTGATTTTAAACAGGACATTCAATCCTTTCCTAAAAAATAAGATCAGCAAACAGTTGTTTAAACAATCTGAAAGATAAATCCATGGAACTGCTTACCTAAGTACATCAGACCGCAGAGAATCTGTATCAAAAGACAACGTTTAGCATTTCTCTGTCCTCACTGAATGCAAATGAGAAGCTGAATTAATACAAGCATCTTAAGGACACTTGGCCAGTCACTGTCAGGAAATGGCAGCTTTAGTTTACGAGATCCATCAGCAGTTTTGTGCAGCTGAGTCACACCTGTGACTGGATGTCACACCTGGAGGATGAATGGAAAGATGATTTATTTGGCAGACAATATTGGGAGCTACCGGATCTTTGTGGAATAAGAGGATGACCCAGAGGTGATGGGGCCATTGTTGGACCAAACTCATCTCTTGCTCTACTTCAGTGCTTTTGCACAATCTTGAAAAAGATGCTCAGAATTTGCTTACTTCTTAGGAATGTTATGAGAATAAATGCAGAATAAATAAATAAATACGTGAGACACTTAAGTGCCCCTGCAGTGTGGACCATATAAGTGCCCAAGTGTTTGCCACTGAGGGAAGGAGCTTGGAAACCTATTCCATATTTAACTCACCATGTGCTCAACATTTCACACCACGAAGATATTCATGCAAATTTTCTTAACCAATTTTAAGAATGGTTTAATTGAAACCTGTGTGCAGGATGACAGTATCCTTGTGGGAAACTAATGTGAAGTAGTTATTTGGCTTAAAATTCGTGTTCTACCTTGCTGTGTAATAGCTTTCCTGTGTGGATAAACCATGAAAGGAGAAAAATGGGCAATATCTGTTAAGTAATTTTTGTAACAAACAGCTTATCCATTATTCACCATTGAACAGGGAGTTACCTTTAAAAGCATCTATCCTACTAGGATACACAAAAATGAAATGGGTGGTAGAAAGCAAATTCACCATAAAAGGCAATCAGTTGACAGATGGAGGGAAAACACATTTGAAAACAGCGTATTTGAGAAGGATCATGGAAATGTACACTTCTGTCTCATTTTGGACAGGGAAGCCCATTAGGACTCCCACAGGACATTTAGTTATCATCCAGCAGAAGGGCTAAAGTGGAGTTTGTGGAGAAAAGTAGATAGTCAAAGAAAGCAGATGCTAAATGGAGGTCTGGAATATTCCGAGCCACCAATTTAATAGAGAGAGAAATACAACTCGTGGAAAATCATACAGCTGGAGCAGGAACAGTTGAAAAGCAATGACAATGATGTGTTCTTAGCACAGCAGAAGGTAAAAGCATGAAAGTAACGACTATAAGCTAGTAATAGTAAAAGCCATTAGAAAAAGACTGGCTATTTTCTTCAGTTTCAGTCCCAGCTGCATCTATTTTGGTATTTATAAAAGAAACCTGGTTTGTTAAAATGAAACATTTTTTATATTTATGTATCTTTCACTAGAAATTGAAGAGTTTGGTTTTCCGTAAGAAATGCATATCGCCTTGGAGTCTTCAGGAAGACTGTCTTTACGTTGAATCCATTACAGATGAATCAAGGCATTTAAAGAAAGAAGTTTCTTGATTGCTCACACCAATTTCAGGACCAGGAGCAAAGCTGCTGAGACTTGCTTGGGATGCTTCCTGTTGACAGACTGAAGAATCCATGGTCAAAAGATCAGAGATGCTTGATGGTAATTCTAAGAATACTTCTCGAACCGGGGTTTGAGATGGGTTAGAAACATTTCCTTGCACCACGCCATCCCTTTCCCCACCTCACTTGTGCCTGCAGGCAGCCAGCTGAAGCCCAGCTCCCAGCATAACCATTTCCCCAACAGTGTTAAGGGCTGGATAAGAAGGACAGTTTGAAAAGACGTTTTTCACCCCATTATTTTACTGTAACGAAACACGAGCTTTCTTGCTCTTACTCTGCTCCTCTGACAGCTTTTACAACCACCAGCTGCATGCTAGAAACACAAAGTGACTGGAAGAAGAGACGTGTGTCAGTGCTGTCCACCTGCACAGAAGCAGTGGGTGCGGAGGGCTGGTAATGCCTGCTGCTCTCCATGTTCTGTGCTGCACTGCCAGGGGACCTCAATTGCTCCCATCTTATGCCAAACAGATGGTAGTGTCACATCACATCCAACTCACTTCTCTAAACATGATTTCCCCCCACTTTTTAAATTGTTTATTATTGTTTTTTCTCGTCTTCCCTCGATCGCCTGGTTCTTTTACTGCCTTTCCACAGATGCATCAGCAGGGACGGAGAGAAAGTCCGAAACTGCAATCATCCTGCTGCCTTCCTACCCTACTGTCATATCCTCAGGCTCAGCGACAACTTCAAAGTCAAAGAGCAGCTGGCAGTGAGATGATCAATGACAAAAGATGAGCAAACCGTGTAAGGACTGGGTGAAGAAAGCAAGGGTCCCATTTATACATCAATTTCTAAGGCTGAATTTTTGCAACAGGATTGTAAAGTGTTCTGTCTCAGAGAAGCAATACTCCCTGCTTCAAAGCCTTGAGTCCTTTCCTTAAGGAATTTCACTCCTGTTCTGTGTGAATCAAAAAGGAAAGCATGTACGGTATTTATTGAAAACATTAAATGAGGAACATGAAGATCCCAAAATGCTTAGCCAAAGTACATTTGTAGCATCTTCTACTTCAATATTATAGAATAATAGCAGCGCAGTCATCAAAGCATGTTTCAGCAACTGCAGTTTGGCACTCATAATTGCAAGCCCCTATGAAGTTACGTGGTTTATTTTAGCTCAAAGTAGGATTACGCATTTCTATGACGAAGAATAGCATTGTCAGCCACACAAGGACTCGCAGTCCTCACAGCCCAGGTCATTGACAAGTCCCTGAATGAGTAAATGCTTTTTTATGTTTTAATGTAAAACCATTATTCCATGATCAAACTCTGGCTACAACACGTAGATGACCATTAAGGATCCCTTCTGACTCAAACATTTCTGATAGTTGTGACCAGGAACCATTAGAGCTCATTATTTCTTTTCTACTAACCTTTGTTGTCAGAATTAAGCACTCATATTTTTAAGCTGATACCTATCTTTTTGTTATTATCACTAATTATGGCTTGGCATGGAGCTTATGGAAATATTTTTGATTACAGATTTTTGCAGGACAGATCATGTAACCATACTTACAATTGGAAAAGGGCCCTGGCTGCTCTTCCACAGGCTGAACCTGCTCTACAGGCAGGGACTCCTATCTATCCCTTAGGATGCTGCTGGTGTATCCTGTTGCTCCCTCCCTGCCCATTCCCCCCACATCAAAACAGAGGCTACCTTAAGCTTATTTTATTCTGTGATGCTTTGCTCTTAAAGTTCAAAAAAATTAAATCAATGGTACCAGTAAGTCCAAAAGCAGCAGCTAAATAAACTGAATTTAAATAATGAGGGAAAAAACAGCAAAACAAAAAAAAACTTTTCTTATTTTAGCTTAAAACTTTCTTCTTATTAAATTCCAATACAGTGGGGGAAAAAAGCAACTAACACAATGGAATTTCAGTACATCTTTTAAAATAAACTATTTTATGCTTCTCTATACTCACCACCACCTCCATATCATTTCCAGCCACTTTCTCGGAAGAGTTTAAATAAGGCATTAACTGCTCACATGTTCCCCTCATCAACATTGCCTCCAGCAAACATATGCTTCTTTACAAGGTCTTAAGAAGACAATAGTAGAACTGTTAAACACAAATTAGAGTGTCATTCTCTTGTTGACATTATTATAGATCTCAAAAAAAGAAACTGCTAGCAAGAAAATCATAGAACATAACACTTTTCTTGCAGTGTTGCTTTGCACTGTATCTTCTATTTATAATTTTATGGTCAGGTAGACAACTTTCTACGTTCAGAGATGATAAGATGTGAAGGACTAATAGAGAAAGGGAAAATATCTGCTCTGAAATAGCCAGATTGGAACACAGAATCTCCTAAGTTTGTGAAGCCAGAAAATCTGTTTGTGACTAGGAGTTAACACAGCAATCACTTCTGGACAGATAAAAACACTGAACCTGTGAGGTGAGATGTCTCCTCTAAGCCTTCCTCCTGGCAGACAGACCATCACGTTCAGGTAGTACCTGAAAGTGTTTTTGGCACAAGAAAAGTGGAGACAGACAAAGCTGATAGCCCAGCTGAATTTAAAGAGCCCTTCAGTTGTCCTTATACTAACTCTGTAATGCTCTGTGGTATATAACTTTGATGTTTTGATGGACTCTTGGGGCTGAAGTTGATGCTTATTAATTTAAAAGAGTCCTCTGCTGAACAGTACAACCGAGTAGAAATGCTCTCAGTGGATTGTCTATTCTAAAAATCCCTCTGGTTGTTGGCAGCATGGGCTGTGTGCATTAGGTGAGGTGGCAGGGGGTTCTTTCAGTGCTCTCAGTTATACTGTCCTGCTTTGCATGGCCAAAGCATGACAGCAACTGCATCAAGGTCACGACTGTCGATGTTCAGTCTGTGCATAATCTCTCCAGAAAGGACACCATGTGAAGAGGGGCCATTTCGACTTTGATTCTAGTAATCTTTTTAAAGGAAATCAGTTGCACAGTAGGAACCTGCAGGCTTGATTATGTGTACATTTGAGTGTCTCAGTGTATATGCGTAAATATTTAGAAATTCTTTCTGACTGCTGTGAACTGCTGTACATTTTAGTTGTGCGTGTGACATAGCCCCAAAACAGCTCAATGAGTTCCTGAAATAGACTCTCAAATAGAATCAAACAGCACTGACCTGCCAGTGTCACAGGGTTTTCAGCTCAGTGTTCGCTAACACAATATTTAGCACAGTCATTTCGGAGCTTTGTAAAGGATGACTGCAATTGTAAAAGACTACAGGAGAGCGGAGAGCCAGTCTTCATCCCAACAGATGCTTAGAGATAATGACAACGAAGCCAGCCTCTCATCATTCCTGATTAACACTGGGACTCGAGAAATTATTCGTGTGAAATCTCTGTAAAACTCTGTCCCAGAAATGAGCCTCTCCATGGGCAGGAAGGGCGTATGGACCCATGGTCCTGATTGCACGGGTTTATTTCCAGCAATATCCCTGTCTCAGAGGGAAACCTGTAGGACCCTGACAAACTCCCTTTTGAGTTTTCTTGTCTAATGCTTTTCTGGGTTAGGGGGATCCTAAATATAATTTAATACCTTTGAGACATACGTTTTTAAGTACTGAAGACATAAAGGCAATAACAACTCCTTCCAATGACTGAGTAAAAATGACAATTTTTGTTTTCTTTTGTGACATTGCTAAGTAACCCAGTAATTGCCTGGTATGAGCATGTGATAGCTTAGCATAATTCCTGCTGCCAATGTATTAAAATGCATTAAACTGCAGCTACGATAAGTACTACAAGAAAAGGGGAAAATAGATTATTTTTACCCCTTGCTCAGTCCCTGGTGCCAGCATCCACAATGCCATCTACCCCAGGAGCTGCAGGCAAGGAAGGAGGTAATGTTGTGCATCAGCTTCAGAAAACTTAATGGAGATAGTTTCCTGCATTTCACATTCCACTTGCTTTCACTGCAGGAAGTGATTTATTTCATTTTCATCTGGTGATTATTTTAATCTTTTCTTTAAGGTGAGGTGGTTTTATCAGGCTATATGGTCAGACAGAAATTATATTATCCACATAGGCATGTAATGTATCTTCTTTGTAAGGATGCAAAACTGAGTTATGCAATAGTGTGCCTGAAATAGCTGTCTAAGAATACTGCAGCACAGTGCTCCATCTTTATGGATGGAAAGAAACAGGAGTTATAGCTTTTATGGAGTGATACAGGAGTGAATTTTAGCACTCCATCCTCCATATATTAAAGCTTTATTCATCATTCCTGCTTCTTGTTTCACGCTTTTCCCTGGTGCATCATTGCTGGGGAAATGTCATTAGTGAGGGTATTGTTCAATGTAAGTCATTAAAAAAAAAAAAAAAAGGCAACTGCAGCCCATACAAATCAGCCTCAAGGAAGTCTTTGGGGGAAAACAGATATTGCTGAGTAGTTTGGAAAGCTAATGTTGTCAGTCAGTGTAAGATTTAGAACTAAGGATAAAAAATGGAGAAAGAATGAGGGAGAGCTGATGGAGGCAGCTGGGGAGATTTTAAATGGAGAGGAAGTAACTATACTTGATTTACTGACTATCAGTGTAGCTAAGCATGAATAACACTGCTTTCCCCTTTCACCTTGCCTCCAATGTTAGGGAAAAGTAAAATAATGACAGACAAAATAAGTACAGACATTCATTATTCTGCTTAGTCAGAACTTACCACCACACTTATGGCATTACAAAAATCTTTCTCTAATTATAAGCAGTGCAAACCTCTTAAAACTCCTGCATGAAGGGAATGTGTCACGAAAGCCAGAGCGATCCCTACCTCTGAAATCTCTGGAATTGCTCCCAGAACTGCTGAAGGAAGGTGCAGGCGGTTTGCAGGAATTCTGCACGCTGCTCTTATGCTGCTGGGAGGAGTCCAGAGGTCTCGTTTGAATTGCATAAAACTAAAATTCCAAACCCATTTTTACAAAGCACCTGTGGCTGGCACATCTGGAGGCTGAGGCTGTCACAGCCACAGGCTGCCCGCAGGCACGCAGCACGTCGGTGTGTCCTCCCTGCTCTGGCAAGAGGATCCCGCCTGTGCCACCGCCTAACCGCGTTTCTTTCCATTGGAGCTGAAAGTTAAATGCTCTGTTTGGTATGGAGGGCACTCTAGGGAGGCAAAAAGCAGCAGTTTGGGAGTGAATTTCTGCAAGGACTGGTTTCCAGCAGCGCTAGTACTTAGAGTATCTATTATCAGCTGTGCTTTCCTCAAGAGGCTTTTCTCCCCATATCCTCCTGCAATGAAGCACCCGTGACTTCTGTGAGAGGCTCAGCGTCGGTATTCTTTGAGGCAGTGAGAATCTGACTCATCTTTTCTACAGTGCTTTTATGATATCAATAAAAATCAAAACTAGCAATCACTATTTACCATCTCCTATTGATGCTCAAGCCACAAACAGGGGGCTAAGTTCCTTAAAAGATCGATTAATTCCTAGTGTGTGAAACTTGTGGGATGAATGACCTCTCCTTCTCCTTAGAGCTTACAGTATGAGGTTGACAGGGAAGATGGACTGAGAAAACCAACTTTCACCCACGCTGAGCAACGTGCTGCCTCGTGCAGGGCTGTTTTCCCATCCATGCTTCCTCCTCTGCCTCATTCCCTTCCCATTCTTGTTGTCCTTTTTGGCCTTTTGCTACAAACAATTCTGCTCTGGGTGGACACTGCCACTCTTCTTTAAACAGTGCTCTAAATACTTGTGCAAGAAGCAGGATAAAAGCCTTTTTTTTTTTTTTTTTTTTTTTTTTGGCTGACTTATGCCATCCAAAATAGTGCCAAAATAGTTATTCCCTATAAAATCCCTGAGGAGCTAAGAGATAAAGTAGGATGTATTGTTGGTATTAAAATCTAACTCAATATCTTCCATTTCAAGAGACTTTTCATAGTCACACTGAAAGGTCAAGATTTCAGGTGGCAACAACAGGTTGATAACTGTATGGAGATGGAGGAGACTTGGAAGTAATTTTAAGAACAAAACGTTTATTTTCATTATCACTCGGGTGCAGAAGATGAGCACGATCTAAGCTTGTTTTGTACTCATTCCATGTCGGACGCATAGCAGATGCCCTTATGGTACTCCGCTGTCAGAAATTTTGGTTTGGATCTGTTTGGTGTTATTTTACATTCAGTCTCAGCTGATAAATGAACTGAGACTGGCAGGAATCCTGATCTGCATTTTTAGAATAAGGTACATTGTTTGATTGTTTGGGGTGTAAAAACTGAGAGAACATGCATGTAATTAGAATTACCCAAAGAGTAATATTTTGCATTTCGTTGGACATCCTTTTAACTTCAAACCCACAAGACCTGAGTTACTTGCACTCTTGCTGGATTAAAAAGAATTAATGTACCAGCCAGATTCTGTAACCCAGTTTCCTGTATTAAAAATTGTATTCTATATGCAAAATAAATGTTTCTGGAGTCTTATCTGCATTCCGCTGTAGTGTTTATAATAAAGCATTCCTAGTATTTGCATATGATCATTTTACTATGTCTGTAACACAGCCTTTGTGTTGGGAATGTGCTTCAATAAAAAAACATGATTTCACTACTTTGTACTCGCTATGCTGGTGAAATTTCATATTCTGAGCTTCAGAAATATTCATGACTGATGTCAAGACTTGCTGAATTTAACATTCTCTGAAGGAATTTATGTTAAGGCATCAAAACAAAGTAAGGAAAATTCTACAACCAGTGAAGGGTCATATAAGACCAATTCATAGACTCTACATAAACCCCAGCATCTCCTTCAGACACCATTTAAGCACAGCTGCTTTTAGCAACTTGCCTGAATTCCTCTGAACAAGCACAGGTGTACGTCAGATGTTAACAAACTACGAGCTGGATGCAAATCCAACAAACTGGGGGAGATATTAAAAAGGCAGAACACACACAGCATTTTAACAAGTCTGCAGGAGAGACTACATCATCGAATTCATAGAGAAATGAGAGAAAAGTAGATCTGAAAGGATGCAAGGACTTCATCTTGCTGTACCACAGCAGCATGTACTGTGTTGTGGCTGATATATTTTATAAATGTGAATACAGATGTATCAACCTTGATTTGATTTATTCTATAATTATACAATGTTTATATTTATAACTGTATGATGTAAATATAAAGTATCAATATTTATACGCTGAAAGATATTCATCTCCATATATTTAAAAAAAATACTGCTGTTTGGAAAGCTGATGTCATGTCTAACCTTCATCCTCCTTACTATAATTTAAGCCTTTTACCTCTTATGCTGCCTTTAGAAGTTATGGGAAAAGGTTTATTCAACTCCTGTTGTCTCACACACTGAAGTTCTTCCAATCAGCAATGGGAACACCAAAGACTGGGGCAGGGCAGATAGAACTGACCCCAAATTTGCTACGATGTGCTTTGCTCTCCTGTCTGCCACAATCCACAACTCCTGCTCAGGCCTGAACCCTAATCAGGGGAGAGGCATTCTCATGTACTTTTAAGGTCTGCTTTGGTCATTGTGCTTCTGGAAAGGAACTTCCCAGCACAGTTATACAGCAGCTCTTCCCTGCATTCTGTCAATGGGAGGAGGGAGTGGAGACAAATATCATTTTGTTAATGTCTACTAGAAGTGGTTGTGGTAATGAAATTTGACTAGACTAGAGAAACACATGGGCAAAAAGAGTAATCAGAAATGGCATGAGTTTATTAGATCAGCTTGCAAATGATTTGAATTTCTTTGGCTACATCTTTCAATTATGGTAATTTCTTACAGTTTTCATACTATTCAGCTACAGAAAGCAATAGGATTTTCATCCAGGACACTTGGGACTAAGTATTTAACATCATAATACACTTAATGCATGTTGGTCAGAAGGGCATAATTATCGACAACCATGGGTAAAATCCCCATTAACAAATTCCACACATCAATGGATGACTACTCTGGTTGAATGAAAGCTGATAATGGCATTGTGTGCGCTCAGCAGCCGGCGTGCTTGCACAAAGCTCTCTGGCTGTAAGGTTAGGGTAGAGTTCTGTGCATTGAAACTGATAATTGCATTGACATAGTGGACACCCTATTTTTAGATGAATCAGTGAGGTCTTCCAGCCCTAGAGTTATTGCCCTAGATAACAGCGAAGGGAGAACAAACAAGAACAAGGGCTGCCTTGTGTAAAACACAGAGCACACTGCTACCATTTCTTCCTGCTACCAATGGTTTCTACCATTCTGGCTTTGCATTTTAGTATGACGTTCAAGCCTTCATCCTTCCTATCATTCAATTCTGTGAAATAAAATATTAAATTACATGTAAATACATCACATGTAGGTAGAGTTTCTGGGTTTTGTTTTGTTAGGACTGTTCCAAGGGAAGTAGTATAGGAGAAAAAAAAATATGAAAAAATACATATAAAATAACAGAGAGAAAATTGAAATTGCATGAAATTAGTGTACTAACACCTAGCCACAGTATAAGGAGTCTGTTAGACACTAGTTATGAAGCCTCACTAAATACTAAACTAAAACACAAACAGAGGTTCCAGGTTTGCCTGATCTGAGATGCGCTATTCAGGGAAGATCCTAATTAATGGACCAGAGAATGCTGCAGTGCAAATGTCTAGATACTTGTGTAGCTGATTGGATAAAACCTCCGTAAAACAAATAATTTTCTCTTTGTGATTGCTTTGAAAAAATTTCATCAGTTTGTTCCAGAAATTTATCACAACCCAGGAAATATTTGACATTCCAAATGCTGCCTATTTCAAAGAGAATTTGTCTGAAAATTTATGAGTAGTCTCATCGTTGTTTCCGCTTCATACACTGTCTTTAGATTGAAATAATTATTACTAACTTGAGATGTTCTGCCCTGGCAGATGCCCCCCAGAGCAAAACCTCTGGTCATGTTTGGGGTATATATGACCTGTGTATTTTACAAAGGAAATCACAAATGTGGTGTATTTTCAAAGATTTCAGATTGTGTAATTCTTTCTCAGGGACTTTGCTTGAATTAATCCTGTTACTGCTCTGCCCAGAGATAAGGAGCAAGGTTCACTTTCAAAGCACCAAGTGTATACCCCAGGGTTCTAATCAGAAAAGAAGAAAACAAACTATTTTACTTGAATAGCTCCTGGACCAAAATACACAGAGAAGGAAACTGTTTTCCTTTTCCACCCAACTAACTCCTTCATCAACATGCAAGCTTTGACATGCAGCTATATTTTTAAAAAATCTGAGAAAAAATGCATTCAACATTTATTAAAACTGATGAAAATTTATAGCAGTGATTTTTCTTGATGTTCCTTATAGCATCCCATCATAATGAGTACCAATTAGTCACAAGCCCATCCAGATCCTGAGAGGTATGAATAAAAGAAGGGGGAAAAGAGGTATGAATAAATCTCCAGGAAAGAATAATCAAAGTACAGTTCCTACTAGTGCAGTTAATTACTACAGAGCTTTTTAATGAAAATAAATTCAAAGCAATATACTGATGTCAGAGTAGAACTGTTTATTCTGAGAAAAATATTACACAAAAACAGGTAAATCTGCTAACTACGACTGATTTATTCTTTTTTGTTTTTGGAATCATGTGAGATTAAGTCTTGATTTATGGCACCACAGTGCTGAGAATGAGAGCTCTTGATGACTGTAATGGAAAAGCTTCAGATGCTGAAAGAGAAAAAGCAAACAACGACTTGGGTATTTAACCATATATGCACATCTACAGCAGGCACATGGGGACTGAACACGTGTCCCAACATGGAATGCTATAGGAGAGCACCCTGAAAAGTACCTAAAAAAATAAAAAGCTAAAAACTAAAATCAAGTGAGTTAGTGCTGGATATCAGACATTCTATTGGAAAAGAAAACCTGCTTTGTTGAGCAAAACAAAAGAGAGGTGAGACTCATGAGACTTCATCCCAAGTGATGTAGTTGGGGAGGATATGCTGTTTGAGCCTGTAACACACTTTACACTGGCATAAACTGTCCATGAAGTGCAGAAGAGATGTGGTTTACGTTGTAGACTCTTACTTTTCCCTTATTTTTCTCAACCACTGGCTTTCTTAATGTTGGTATTTATTTTTGCCACTACACGGTAGCATTGCCTCTGTGATGATATTTCACTCAGCAGTTCCTAGCTAAAGCAAGAAACTGGAAAAGCTCACAAATTCATCAGTGTACAAGTGATGCTGCTACAGTTAATCACAAAAAAGATTATCTTAATTTCTCAGCATTCTGTTTTATAAATGTCTACAAAGACAGAAATCAGATTGGTCTGAATTTGGGGATATGCAAAGCTATCTTTCAGCAACTGCATTCAGAGTGAGTTAGCTGATATCATTTAATTTCATCTCCATCTGCCTTCCGAACACTTTGGCATGTGTTTCTGAGTACCCATCTGTGTCTGTGGGTTGGGTCAAATGATTGTACTCACAGACGTCATTTGGGATTCTTCTAGTATGGGGCATTCAGGAAAACCAGCGATTCATTGGCACATTGCTCTTTAGTCATACTGCACTCTGCCCACATTGTGCTTGTCAGCAATGATATTTCTCTTGAACCTTTGTCCTGGACTGTTTCTTGCCATTGTTCATGCTGCAGAGAGCATAAGGCTGAACCTCAGAATCACAGCACAGAGCCTCAGTAGAGTCTTAGTGGCCAAAATTATATATTTTCATCCTCAAATCTGACGTAAAGTGCAAATCCAGTGTCAGATTGAGAGGCCAAGAGTTCCAAAAATCCATCCAGAGAGCTATGCATTCTGCCATTAACAGTACAGTGCAAACATCACAGATGGTGCGTGCTTGTCACTGCAGATGTCCCAAGGAATACTTAATGCATTTTGAGGACATAGTGGAGAGCATCCAAGTTTCAAGACAAGCTCTGGGGTTAGGAGAGAATCCAGCTGCAGTGTCTGCTGGAACGTATAGCTATATGTGTGCCAACAGCGCTGACCTCCTGGAACATTATGGCACAGATTGGAGCCAGGGTTTTGGCTGGGACCTCACACTACCAGGAAGGGCTTCTCAAAATTGTGGTGGTCTTTCTAAGCCCTTCCAGGAGTTCTCTGAGCACAGATTTATTGCTGCAGTGATATGGATGGTTGTTTTTTTTTCTCCTCGTTTCTGAAGCCATTTCATTTGAGCAATTAAAAGACAAAAGGGTAGAATGGTGCAGACTCCTTTTCCTAGTGATTTATGTCTGTCCTTTGTCCAGTAAAGCTAACTATTTTTCCTTTAACTCAGAAAAGTTTAGGTCAAGGAGCTATTCCTAAAAGTTAATTGAATATTGTCGCCCTAAAGCTCATTTTAGGCATTTCACTGTGTGCCAAGGCTTCTTTTCACGGGCCCTAATTTATTGTTTCTGGCATTCCCATGTCCTAGTATTCCTGGATAAGTATTGCTATGCAGTGGTTCCTTCTTTTAAAGAAAACTCATCACAGAGAGTGCTTTACAGATACAAAACCATCTGTACTGCCCCAGGGCTCAGTGAGCAGTGGCTCCATGCTGAAAGGTAAAGCAAGGACTGCTGGAAGTGCAACTCACTGTTTTAACTCTTCTCCGTGAGAAGCAAGCACTGCAAAGCAGACTTCTTTTCTTCAAGGCCTTTATTATAAATTGATTTGAAAAAGAAAACCAGCAAAGATTTCTGGTACAGAACCTTTCAGCCTTGCAGTCTTTTTGTCAATACGCTGCTAACTGCGGAGCAGGTTCTCATCCTTAGGATTAATGTGGTCAGCCCAGCCTTTGACAAAAACAAAAATTTCACTTCATTTTAAAGGAGTGAAGAGAAATAAAGACAGTGATAATTTCCTTTCCTGGTGATAATACATGTCGAATAACTCCCTCTTGCCATTAAAAAAAACATAAAGCCTCTTCATCACATCTCAACCCAAAGGAGCATCCAGAGCCTTCTGTGCTGCACACCTTTGTGGTGACTCTCTCTTCCTGCTGCAAAAAGTGGCACAAGGTGACACACTGCAGCGCAGTTTAACCCCAGTGCTGTCAGTCCCTGCATGCTCTTGTTCTGTCTGACCCAGCGCTTTGCAGAGTACAGCAGTTGTGCTGCCGTCTGCAGCTCAGACCTCCTGACATCTGCAAAGCGGTGACCCACGCACAGCACTTCTCATGCCTGGTTTTCTCTTGCATTGGAGGACCTAAATTTAGCACTCCTCGCCATGCACTTGGCTCGGGGCAGACCTCAGCTGCAAGGCTCTTCGCATTGGCTTTTCTTGCAGCATCACTACCTAATGAACTTGCAGAGCAGTGAAGCATGGCGGCTGCTGGCTGCACTGGAGGAGCCCGGGGCTTGCTTAGTGATGGGACAGCAATGACTTCCTCCTTGCATCCACGCACACAGAAATGTCCCCTGCTAACAACTCACTGCAATGCTTTTTCTGTAGCCACACACTTTGGGAGGATTTGCAGCGCTGCTCTGGAGCAGTTGGACTGCAGCTTTACCCCCTCCTTTCCTTTCCCCTCGTTTTCTCTGGCTCTTTTCTCGGAACACTGACTTTCCAGCTCCAGGCAAAACAAGCACTGCTATATTTCTCTTGATTTTCAAGGATCACCTCAAGTGAAACTTTGTGGCATTTTAAGAACAAGAGCATTTATCTGTGCTATTTATATAAACCTCCTCCATTAACCTGTGCATTTCTGTTTGGATTAGCCTAGACCAAACTGGAAGGAATGTGAAATCCCCCCCCCTCCTTGCTCCGTCCTCCCTTGCTCTGTAGCATGAAGATGTTGCTTAGTCATGTTCAAATCACAGTGTGGGACGTAACAACAGAAGGTGTTACCACTCTCTGCTCAGATGGATACAGCACCCTTTGAGTATTGAATATTGAGTTAGAGTAACTATACCCTTCAATTAAGAAATGCTTAGGATGCAACTACAATATGCTTAAAGAGTCTGCAATTACTTTACCTTTTTAGTAGAAGCAATTCTAAGGAATGCAGGTCCCTTATTCATAGAATCATAGAATGAATAAGGTTGGGAAAGATTACTAAGATCATCTAGTCCAACCATCATGACAGCCTGCCATAGGATTCTTGTAGGTCGCACCATCACAGACCCTTATAGACAGAAACTTTGGCCCAGCAAATTGTAGTGTTTCACTTCTTTTCCTTATTTAATCTTTGCTGATGTTTTAAAAGTAATTTGTGGATCCCCATGAGACTGCAAGCTGCCAGTTAAAACTCTCATAACAAGCTCACCACGCTTCACATTTAAGTCTTCTCGCAACAATTACTGCACTATTCCCAGGCCAATATAAATTATTACAGTCTCAGATGCTCAGCGCCAATGCTCCAGCATACAAAGGAGCTTCTATAACCAGCCAGGCTGCTACGATGCGCTGGGGGAAAAACCTCCTGTAGATCAACCTAATTATTTTTTGTTAATCACACATCATAATTATTTTTTGAGTTAGCTGGGAAACAGGGTCAGTGGTGATGGTTGGTCTAGACAGTCTTAGTGGTCTCTTCCAGCCGTAATGATTCTATGAGTTTGTGATTCTAGGATCCCATCAGCAATCCTCTCCTTTCAGGTGTCTCAGGAACGAAGCACGGGGCTAAAGCCAGATCAAAATACCTATTTTCTGGGTTGTTGAGACCCAGATTAGATTTAGCTGATGCATTCCTGCAAACACTACAGATGAAATGCAGCCTGTGAAAATATGTTATATACTACAAGCACAATGAGAATAAATTAGGACAAACTGAGACAGCAATAAACACAGAAATAGAGCACACTTCTCGATAATGTCTTCTGGCACATACTTCTTTATCTGGGGACTCAACAGAATTGTATCCTCTTAACATGTGATCATCAGAACAGGCCAGATTCATTTCATGCAGCAAAATGCAATGGGCAATTTTGGTCCCGTCACTGCAGAACATCCTGCCCAATGCTACAATATAATGATGCCATTTAAACTGAGACAGAAAATTAATTAGAGCCACCCTAACAGTTCTGCGTCTCTAAATTTGATAGGGATTCTTTGCAAAACATCTGTGCTCCCCTCCCAGCTAATTGCGAGCAAAGAGGAAAAAAACATGAGCATGATGCTCAGTGCCTCCTCCCAGAGACCTAGCACACTCGCTAGCACAAGCACAGCTTGCTGCACAACTTGCCAGCACTATGGGCTCCTTACACTGCCCGACTGCTGTGTGCTGGCCATTAGAGAGACATTGGGATTGATCCTGTCAGTCGAGCCCTGTACCACCACATGCATGGCAGTGATATTGTCTGAAATACCTGACCTGGAACTAATGCGAATAGAGGAAAAGCTGTGTGAAAGCGAGCAGGGAACAGCACAAGTCTTGAAGGCAGAGCAATGCAGACCTTTTGCAGGTGTGGCATGCTGTTGTGAAGCTGATGACAGATCTCACTTGCTCTTCAAGCTGCTCCCACTGAACTCTTGGCAACTGCTCTGCGCTGACATTTCCAAGCAAGGCTTATTCACTGTTGAGAAGAGGTACATCACCTCAAGTTCTTTGCCATTTTTAATTGGCATTTTTTTCTGATGGGTGTTCTCCATAAAAGAGGAAAACAAAAGAATGACATCTTTAGCACCACGACATATAGGAGTTTGTGTCTCTTTTCTATTGGCTTTCCCATCATATTGAATCAGTTTTACAGAAGAGAGAAGGGTTTTGAATGCCTCCATTTGTTTCCTTCACATTATGGGCCAACTGATAAATAGTGCCTTGCTGCTTTGATAGCTCCATTAAAAGCCAAAGCTGTCCATCAATTGTGCTCATATATCACGGTTTCAGTTACTGCTTCACACTATTATGGAAGGTATGAAATGAAATATTACTACAAATGGCCTTATTTATAGGCTACAGTAATAATAAAGATTATATTCAATAATGTTTCGTAATAATATAAGCTTATTATAAATTACCTCATAAATAAAGCAAATATTAAATGAAAGTCGGGTTAATTTATATGCAGTCATCCCTGCAGCTAAATGTCTAAACCACATGTTGGAGGGGCTTTCAGTCCTGCAGCACTAGTGGCACTCCAGAAGAGAGAGTCTGGATGAAGAGCTGCCATTTAGGTGATGGAGTCACCATCCCTGGAGGTGTTCAAGAACCATGGAGGTGTGGCACTGAGAGACGTGGTTAGTAGCCATGGTGGGGTTGGGTTGATGGTTGGACTGGATGACCTTGGTGGTCTTTTCCAATCTTACGATTCTATGACTGTATGATTAAAAGTGGCCAAGGGGCCCTGGGAGGTGGGAGGATGGGAGTTGGTGGCTGGGAAAGTGCAGCCCAGGGGTCAGTGCCCCATTTGTCATTCAGTGTGGGAGAAATGGGGCTGTTGCTGCTCAGAGCTCGCTCCCCATCAGTAGCGCTGCACTTGCCAGCTACCCGGCATTTGTTTTCATTCTGTTGTTATCATACCCTAGCTTCGTGCCATCTATCAACATTTCTCTAACAGAAGCTGCCTCGAAGGAAAACAAACATGAACAGCAGTGAGAAATTACTCTCAAAATTAAAGGGAATGGAAAAAATTAACTATATTTGAAAATAAAAAGATTTTTAAGTTCCTTTGCAGTAATTGGAATTTGTTCTTGCAGTGCAGTGTTCCTCCACAATTACTTTTCAGTCCTTCCATCACAGTGTGGGTGAGAAGCGAGAATATGAAAATTAGATTAACTTAATTAAATCTGCTTAATTTACCTCACTTCTTCCAAGAGAAAAGTCGCTAAAAAATTAAATACATAGTGGGCAGTTTTCCTATTCTATTAGACAGAAACGTGATTTTAGAAATCTTGCTTTTTCATTTCATTACCCTTTAGTTTTAACCTTTAGCTTTCTATGCAACAATTACTCTGGTCAGCCACAACTAAAAGAAAAAACAACCTTACAATTCAGCTTATGAAACAACAACATCATTGGGATAAAGAAACTTTACTGAGCAGTGAGATTTTGAGGTAGCACACATAGCAGGAAAACAAGAGAAATTTTCAGAAATAATATATCCTAAACCCAATTTAATTTTTCCATCCTGGGGACCCCATCCAGTAATGAGAGTACTGGGCTTAACTGGGAAAAGGAATTTTACAGGTTACCAGAGTTGCTACTAAAGTAGAGCAGTGTTTCTTGGGAGTATTGGCGTAGATATGGAATTATTCCACTGAAGCCATGAGAACTGTTTGAATGTCACAGCTGATGTGAGATGAGAATGAAGGTAATGATTAATGCCACGACCAAATTAAAATATTTATTATTATAATTAGGTATCATTAGCAAATCTAAAGAAAAACAAATGATACCAAAAATACTCAGTTGCATTTATGTTCGTTGCAGTTCTTCCTTTTTTCACCTGTATGGGAATTCATCGGGAGGCAGAATCACCTCTTACCAACAGTCATTAGGTTTTTCTGCAGCTCAACCAGCAAACATCACCTAAATAAAATGAAGCAAATAAATTAAAATCTTAACATCAGTTGTTCTAACGTACTAATCACAATGTGAATAATTTGCTAGCGACAGCTGGGTGTCTGCTGGCATTTGCAGAGCTGGTCCTTCAACTCTGCCCTTCTTGGGCAGGAGCACCTAGGACTCACAAAGCACATTGCTCTGTGAGCGCAGCTGGAGAGATTTAGTGCTCTGTGTGATTTACATCACTTTGCTGACAGGTGATTACTCTTTCTGTGTACACAATATTGTCTTGCTGTTTCATTTTTCCTTCTTTAGTTATACTTGACTAGAGAAACAGCATCCCAGCAGAAGACAGGCAGAACTCATTTAACCTTTGCATACTTCCCTTATAGGCTTTCAAATCACTGAAGGTCATGCTTACCCTCTGACAACCATTTTTTTTCAGATAGCAGAAACTTTAAGAAGGTGTAGTAATTGCCGGGTGGTGAGTAATTAACAATCAAGCTTTGAGGTGAAATTTAATTCCACTACCAACTTAATTAGAAGTGTTGTAAATGTTGTATATGCATCTGTTTGGAAGCCTTGTGTATTAAATTCCTGCATGAGCCAACAAATCTGAAGCTACTTGAATGGATACCTCAGTACTGACAGATACAAGTCACAGCAGTGCCTTAATGCGTACATTATGCTGCGCATATTAAAGGCATGTCCTTATAGATGCCTATCTGTGTTTTGTATGGAACGTTACACATACAGATAAAACATCTATTCCACCAATTCATCTCAAGGAGAGCCTGGTGAATTTCTACAGTTCTCTGAATTCCCCTCAAGTAATCCTAATTTACTTATCTATTATTAGTTTAATATCACTAACGAAGAGGACAGGATGTGGGAGTTGAGCATTCAAACACTCAGAATTCATTGTATATGGGAAGAATTTGCATTGCATCACCAAATGTTACAATGAAAAATCTCCGTTTCTCAATTTTAAGCTCTGTTGGTGCTCTCCTCCTATAATGAAAAGAATTTCCTTGCTGCGATTTAAGAGATTCAAAGATATTTCTCTGAGTTCAGTTTAAGGGAGGAGAAGCAGCTGAATTGTACATCACAGTTCCTGGATGATTTAGGATCTCAGTGTAGGAGTGATCAACAGTAGGTTTCATTGGACAGTGCTGAATACCAATGTTTGCACAAAGCAGCTCCCCACTCAGCCTGCATGTACTCCTACCACTTCTAAACACCCTTGGCTATGAATCTAATGAAAAAAGAAAGGCAAGCTTCAGTTTGAAACTCAACTCGAGATCATCATTTCTCTGTGCGTTTCCTTGGTGGTATGAAAAAAAAAAAGCTTGTGCTGAAACCCTACCAACAAGCAGTGGGGTTATTGAAGGTCTTCGTGGCTCCAGCTAATCTCTTATCAAAAGTGCATGAGGCTTTCAGAAGTGTTTTAAGTGCTGCAACACATATGGGGTAGTAAACAGTAATGGCAGGGAAAAGCGGTCAAACAAAAGAGTTTTTTAAAATAGAAGGAAATGTGTCCTTCTTTGGGGACTTCAGGAACTGTCTGCATTTTAAGCAGTTTCTTGCTGGTATAAAAAAAGGCAGATTGATGCAGTTTAGGTTCTCTACAAACTCATCCATTTAGAAACTCCTTTATTCATAATTTAAGTATGACATTTGTGGAGAAGTCAGCTCTTGCAAAATTGCTTTCTTCTCATACCTTTTGTAAATTTGCAATGGGAAAATCTCTTTTTCTTTCCTTTGTGCTCAACCTGGAGTTTCTTGCTCGGAAGCATTGCACTTATAGATGAGACCATTTGTGTCTGCAACAAAAGAGCTGCAGTAAACTTCATGTTTTATCTCTCTCCAAATCTTTCACAGAGATAATACCAAGGGTGTCATGAGAGTGGTTTGAACAGCTTTGAACAATGAACAGCTTTACCATGCGCCAGAAACCAAGGTTCAACTGAGTACAAGGGATCCACTGTGGGTGGAACTGTGCAGTGTCAGGGGTGTATATTGGAGGAGTGTTACTGCAGTCGTGGTCAGATCATTTACTCTGGCCATTGTACAAACAGGACAAAGGGAGTTCCAGGGACCCTGGTGACATTCATTCACCACAGGTGATGCAAGTCCCTGTAGCAATAGTTCTCGCTGTGTGCAGCACATAAATCCTTCTTAGAACAGGAGTTATGGAGCCAAAGTGTAAATTAAAGCCTAACAAAATGAAAGTGCTGTTCCAAAATATATCCATTTGTGTGAGGATTGTGGCTGGCCATTTACAGCAATGTTTGATTATGAAATTACTATAGCAACTTCGTTAGTACTACAGAGTCACCTTGGTGATTCTTAAACAAACCTTTGTATAAAGGGAAATGCATGTTTTCACACCAAAAGGAGGAAGTTTTTGTGGTTAAGACACTGTATTAGCTTTGGAAAGCAGGCTACTAGGTTTGATGCAGTCATTCTGTAGAACCCTGGGTGGGAAAGCAGTTTAAGCTCTCTTTATAGAATATTCAGAAGGCTGCTTCGCAGAGATGTAAGTGCCAGGAACTTGTAGCCTGCTGTGGTCAAGAAGAAGACAGACAGGTCTTTGGATTATGGAGCTCCTGTAACAGCCTCTGCCACTACACATTATGGGTTGACTGGATTGCAGATGTCCCTACCCAGAAATCCCTGACTCTGGGATCATTTATGCAATTTATCTTGCCATAATCATTATTTTCTAAATTGATCCTCAAGAAACCTCCTATTACATCACTTTCAGTTTTATGGTTTCTTTAATGAGGATTCTGATCCCATCACTGTGTCTGAGGTGCATTACCTGCACCAAAATTGGGATCCTCACTTTGTCCAGTTTTACAATCTCAGACCCCCTTAGTGAGAGCTGAATTTTTTACTACTCAATTCTAGACATATGCACAATGGGAAATACATGCATGTGACTCAGAATACACTTGTAGGCCAAAAAGTGGGCAATAAGTGAGTTTGCATACCTTGAAGTTTATTATCCTCAGTTTGATACTCTTGAAATGCTTAGCTTTGAAAGTCTTTCAGTTGAAGTTTTTCTTATGACCTTATTCCTGATATTTCCATGAGACAGCTCTCGCAAGTGATCGTGTTGTACTATTATCCCAGATGTTATTCTGGTGAAAATTCAGAAATTGCTGAATCACTTTTCAATTGATTCAGTGTTCAGCCAAACCTTGTATCATTAGGTACCTTGTAGGCTTCCTTTGGTTCATAGCATTTGCTTTGGACTCTTTTGTTATATATCTCTGCATGCATACAAGTACCCCACAACTTCATTAACAAGTGAATTTTCTTTTATCTTAGCAGAAAAATTAGGATGGATAACACAAGCAAATCTCCCTTGGAGACAGAGCAGTTTGCCTGTTCCTTTACACTACATCATCTCCAGTTAACAGCCCCTAAAAACATCTCCCTAGTACTGCAGACATGAAGGCATGGACTGGCTTGATTCCTGGCTGAAGTATGGGCCCCTGGTCAAGAAATAGAGCCAGCAGTAAAAGCAGCTCTTCAACATCAACTCTGGGTAGGATGCTTGATTTTGTTCCCTGCAAACCATTTGTGAATGAAGAGGAATTCTCTTGCCTTTTCTCCAACTTGATAGTTGCTGTAACCTCAGCTTGGCAAGACCCATTCCTTGCCTACCTTGTTCACACCCATATCCATCCAATTGCAAGCACTATGCAAAATGATACTATCCTCATTGTAAAATAACTTTGGGCTCGTCTACAAATAGCTTCAACCAAAACCCTTGTAGCTTTATCTCACCTTCTTATAACACAGAATCATAGAATCACAGAATAATGGCTTGGATTGGAAGAGACCTCAAATATCATCTAGTTCCAACACCCCTGTCATGAACTGGTTGCCAACCACTAGATTAAGCACTAGATCAGGTTGCCTAGGGCCCCACTCAGCATTAACCATGTTCAGCCAAAAAGTTAAATACATGGGTTTGGTCGTGAAGGCAATGCATGACAAGCAGTTGACAAAGCACTCCTTTATCTCAGCTCTATGGGCTGCCCCATTCCCAGCAGTGCTTGTCATACCAAGGCAGGGCTGCTGCCCACTCTTCTTGAGCCCAGACCCAAAATAGCTGTGTCTGCCTGCATCTGGCTGCGTGGCTGCTGCCCACACGCTCCTCACCGCGCAATTGGAGGATGCTCACTGCTGATTGCTGCCTTGGCTGCATGTGGGTGTTGTGACATATTTCTCCACCTCACATTGAGTTTTTCATTTCTATCTTCCCTAGTTGCTC
Source organism: Phasianus colchicus (assembly GCF_987193195.1). Classification (NCBI taxonomy): domain Eukaryota; kingdom Metazoa; phylum Chordata; class Aves; order Galliformes; family Phasianidae; genus Phasianus; species Phasianus colchicus. Next base: position 10,452,970 of record NC_143450.1, read on the forward strand.
TCCCTTCAGTCTTTCCAACACAAATAGACAGTAATTAATGATGAACTACCAATGACAAATCACCACATTTTGTTTCCAACAATGGTTCTCTTTGTTAGATTCACTTTCCAAATGTGATTAAAACAGTGGAATACATACATACATATATACACATATATATTTATATGTGTAAGCAATAAAAAGCCTGTTTGTGTCTCTGAAAAGGAAGTGATTTGTTGCTTGTTAAAAGATGCTTCCACTCCTGTCATGTAAATACTTATCTGGGAAGTCACTTCTCCTACCTTGGCTACTTTCTGCCACCTTAAAAACATGTTAAACTGTAGGAGTTCTGCTTAAATTGATATAAACTCTGTGTCATAGGGATGAACTCCCTCGATCAGAGTAAAAGACTTAACACCAGTGCTATCTAAGTGATATCTGTTTTGAAATGAAAAAGATATCAGAATTGTAACAAAAGCCCAAGCACTACTACTTGTGACTACTGAATTGAAGGCTATCATCATAGTTGGCTTTCCAGTCTCTAAACATTTACTTGTGATGGGACCCTGAGGATTTCTGTTAGTCATAATACTCTTTCTCAAGGCTTTCTGAGAAATACAGCATGTGTCAGGAGAAAAATGAGGTCCAGAAGAACTAATTCCCTAAATAATTCAAAAAGCTAGAAAGTAGGAAAAAAAAAAATCATTGCTATTAAAGGTTTATTGAACACTGAGGTGAACAGAATAACACTGCAAGATGCTATTCATAATGTTCAGCCTACTTCACTCCATTTGCCACCATTACTAAATACAGTAGCATTGTAGTAATGAAAAGGGAGTCCCAAATCAAGATAATTTTCCTCCTAATCCTAAAAACAGCACAGTAGTAAGCCTTCAGGAGGAATGAGTTCTGAAAGAGAAATTATTCGTTAGAAAATTTGGGGGTGAAAAAAGGAGCAGGGTGGGGGAATATAAAGGGAAAAGTACAATAAACTCTATGTCCACATACATTGCTGGGAAATAAAATGCCACAGTTATATGATGTCTGATGATGCTCAGATTTATTACCCCTGGAGTCATGTTCCTGTGTTATCCACACTGCACCTCACTGGGAGCACATCATGCCCCCACATCTGCATGCCCTATTTGTCTGTCCATGGCCACTGCCATGAAAACTGAGCGGACCATTTTGAGGCTTTTGAGAACCTTGGTGGGATGCTGCAGAAGATCCAGAAACTTCACAGGCAGTTGAGGGTGGGCAGTGTAGGCAAACAGACTTCCCATGGAGTCATGATCTCAGGCACTCGTGCTGAAATATTTGAGCTTTCTCCACGCTTTCTTTCACAAAGCAAATATTTTTCAGGTGATGTTAGCCTGTGGAAATGCTTGTAGAGACCCTGCTGTTCCTGCTCAGGCTGAGCTCCTGATTGTGCTCTGTTCAAATGCTGAGGTGTCACTGACCCACATACATTTTCTTACAACAACAATATCACAAAAACTGCCAGCTGAATCTGTCTTTGGGTTATTGAGGATGAAATTTGGGTATTACCAAATAAGTTAATGACAGGACATACAATCCCAATATTTCTTTTTAATTTTTGGAGCATACTAAGGGAGCAAGATTAAATTCTGTGATACTTTGAAAAACCCAGTGATTAGAGAATTTCCTTATAAGTTTGAGTCTGGGTTTCAGACTTCCTTTGCTCTTCAACAAAACAACTGTTTTTAACTGTGTTTTATTTGCTTTGAATTTTGACATCTGTATTAAATAGAGTCTTTTAAATGTAATGCCAAGTAAATGAAGTATCTTATCTGGGACTATGTGATATTTTATACTGTGTTTGTGTAAAACTGAATTTCATTGAGCACTCTGTAATTTCCATGTCATCGTGTTGCTTACATTGTTTTGAATATAGAATCTAATCTGCAAAATGTAGGTGCTGTGGGAAGAAGAAACTTGCTTTTGAAACAAAACAGAGAAAAGGAAATATGAAGATAAAGGGGAAAATGGGAGGAGGGAATGGAGGGGAGGGGAGGGGAGGGGAGCGGAGCGGAGAGGAGAGGAGAGGAGAGGAGAGGAGAGGAGAGGAGAGGAGAGGAGAGGAGAGGAGAGGAGAGGAGAGGAGAGGAGAGGAGAGGAGAGGAGAGGAGAGGAGAGGAGATTAATGGAGGAGAGGAGAGGAGAGGAGAGGAGAGGAGAGGAGAGGAGAGGAGAGGAGAGGAGAGGAGAGGAGAGGAGAGGAGAGGAGAGGAGAGGAGAGGAGAGGAGAGGAGAGGAGAGGAGAGGAGAGGAGAGGAGAGGAGAGGAGAGGAGAGGAGAGGAGAGACGTCCAAATGTTCTATGAAATGAATTAAATTACCATCTACTTGTGGTAACATTTACTCTAGTACCTGTACATAACCCAGTTAGAGCAACTCAAACACTGACAAATACAAGTAACAATGTACATGAATGCATGATATAGCACATAGAAGTGTCTGAGCTAAGTGCTCTGGTTTTGATATGAGAAAAGATAAGATATAATGAAAATCAACAGGGCAATATTATATTTAAATTTAGATCCCAAGCCACTTTACACGTCTTTACCTAGCAAGGAATTCTATGGTTAACACTAATGAGTTAAAATTGATTTGTAGACATCTGAAAGAAATGCTTATCTGTACTTATGTGCTCTGTCATACACGAATTTTTAAATGTATGTTAGCAGTCAGACTTAGTCATTCAGTGAGGAACAACAAAATATCAATCAATACAGTTTGTGCATCAACTGAACAGCATTATCCTTCTTAACAAGCATCTCAACAGGGCACCATAAACTGAAATGTGTTTGCATAGTGAGTAGTATTTGCAGATAAAAAGGATATTTATTGTTTTGCCACTTTTTTTTTTTTTTTTTTTTTTTTTTAGATTCATCCTAGGAAGAAAAAATTTATTAGAGAATTATTTCCTAAAAGGGTTTCAGGCAGGTCTTCAATAATGTTCTGCTTCAAAGTTATTTTTTATGTGAAGAATTAGAGAATTCAGATACTTTGAAGGCTCTCATTCACCTCTTAGTCACCTCTCCTGAGATATGTATTGAATAGCAATGGAACAAAAGTCATTGTGTTTAGTATTTTTTTAGCCACTGCCTTGAGCTTGTAGGATCTGTAAAATAACAGCAGGAATATTCTCAGCTGAATAAGTGACAAGGGGCTATTTATGGATCTACCTTTGAAGGTTTTTGCACATTAAAAGTTCAGAAGGTAAAATTTCTCAAGTGCATGGGGCGATTCCTTGTGTGTCTTTGTCTTTGAGGGGCTTTAACACAGCAATGGGCTCTGCTTTTGCACAACACTCTTAGTTCTTCTGCTAAAGAAAGGACTAGGGAGATAAAAGCTTGTGCAGTGATGAGACGTGACAAACAAACCTCTGGGTGACCTGTCTGGACTGCACAAGACTGGGGCTGTGCAGATGACGTGTCCATGAATGTACATCAGAATAGAGCTCTCTGAAAAGAGGATCCTTCACAGTATTTCTTATGCTATGGGAAAGCTTAAGACAAGCCACATCCTTTGGGGTTTTCAGAGCCTCCGAGCCAGAGTGGTGAAATGTGACATTTTTTCAGCATATTCTAAAAATAATAATTAGAATGAGCCTGTGTCATTGGTCCAGCCCAGCAAAAGGTGCTCCTGGGAAAGGTCTCCTGTCTCATGGTGCCCTTTGAGTGCTGCTGCTCTGTGCAGTGACCCAGACAGCGGCGCTGGACGGGACCCCTTCTTCAGAAATAAAACTCCCTCCCTTTTTTTATCTTCTCAAAGAGCTGCAGCTGAACTGGATCCAAAGCTTCTCCTCCTCTTTGCTGCTGCAAGGTGTGAGCAGCTGAAAACTCTATCCAGGTACTAAATATAGAACAAGGCATCTTCTGAGGGACTGGCTGTCAAAGAGCTGCAAGCATCTGCCTACTCTCTTCCCCTCTATTTTTGTCTGTGTCTGTAGAAGGAAGGGGGCATCAGGCATGTTTACCACTTCAGACTGCTCAGTATGACGTAGCCTTTCTGCATGAATGGTAGCAGGACATTTCACAGTTACAGAAACTCAAAAACTCAAGGAGATGTACAGGATGGGAGCAAGATACTGTTCACAGTAATGCAGCCTATGCAAAGCAAACTACCAAGCTTCATAGCTTTCACAGAAATCCTCCAGTATGCTATAACAAATTGCTTGGTATTTCTTAAGCTGCCTTTCAGCAGTAGAGTAAATCAGACAAGTTATGCTCTCCATAATTCGCTAATGTGGATTTCAATATCTGGCCATGCTGTTGCAGTTCCATACTTTTCCACCGTTTTTAGATGACTGAACTGCTAGAATTCCCAGGTCCTTCCTGTCATGTACTCCTTTACTTTAAAAAAAAAATGAAAGGAGGAAGGCAGGAAGGCAGGAAGGCAGGCAGGAAGGCAGGAAGGAAGGAAGGAAGGAAGGAAGGAAGGAAGGAAGGAAGGAAAGCAATGCAGATTTTAAGGCACAAATATTTCTGATCCAATAAAGGCACAGTTTTACATGGAAAGTCATATAAAGAGGAGTTATCTCTATCACTGGCTATGTTATTCCAACATTTTGTTACTTTAAAACATTGATTAAAACATCCAGATATTTGCTCTTCTCCTGATATTTCCTCTTCTCCTGCTAGATTAAAAAATTATTTGCAGTGAGATTGTGAAATGTAACTTTTCCAGTTCATACCCTTTTTTTTTTGTTTTTTTGTCTCCATGTGGACACCATCCTGCACTGCATTTCCTTTTTTTTCCCATTAGCCAAAACCATTGCATCTGCCTGGATGTGGAGATTCTGAAATCCGTACGTACAGAGATGAGGGGTGCAATGAGCTCTTCTTTCCAAATCAGCACTCATCAGCATCATGGATAAGCAGTGCAAGAGGCTCCTGAGATGATCTCAAGGGTGCTGTGAGCTGACACACAGAGCTCTCACCCTTCCAGGAAACCTGTTCAAGAGGATACTCAGGTGCAGTGGGTACAATACGCAATAGTGATTGCAGCTACAATCTTTCTGGAGTTCATTTCCTTTGGAAGGAATAGAGATGTTCAAGCCTGAGAGGCTATGCAATCCCTCCAAGGCAGCTGTCCTCCAGTCAGAAGAGATTTGTTTCAAATACGAGTGTTTTTCTTTGAATTAAATGAGCTTCTCTGTTGTTAAGATGTAAGATTTTTTATGGACAAATAATGTGCTTTTTTTCTTCCCTCGCTTTAAACACAATTGTTGCAAATCTACTTTCAAGATGCTGATTTCTATGGAGAACTTGCCTGTGTTTTCAGTGCTATGCAACTTTAAAAAAGAAGTCTTAAATAAAGGCATTCTTACTGAAGTGCAAGCTCAAAGAAAAATCACATGGAAAGACAAACTGACAGGGGGCTGGGGGGAAGGTGTACAATGTTCTTAAATTATATAGGAAAGTGTCTTTTTACCAGCAGTGCTCCTCTGTGCAACCAACGGTTATAAGCACCTGCAGCCATGCTGCGGTGATTACTTTACCTGTCACTATTCTTGGATTTGCCCTTTTGATTCCTGCACAGCTTCATTAAAGGTTGCTACACTTCTCAGGTCTGCAATCTTTCATTAGAAGCCTCTCAATGCAATGAGCCAGTGGCCTTAATCCACAGAAAGTATTGCTTTGGGGGATAATGATGTTGCTCTGTATTTAGCTCGGTAATTACTCCACCATATCAAAACTTTTTCACCAGCTTTTTGGCAGTTGATAAAGCTTTTCATTTTCAGCTTTGTTTCTCCTGACTATTTCAACCCAAACCCTTCGCTGTCTCAACTGTAACTTTAGAAATATGATTTTCCAGTTCAAGGAATCAGGCTGAAAACTTTTTCTGCAAAGTCTGCTTTGTATCACTGAATTAATGCTGTGTGATTGCGTTTTGAATCTGCATGCATTAAAAAAAAAAAAAAGGTGAAATAATTATTTACTCAAGAATTAGAAATAAGACAGCATGGGAAAGCACTGCCAATTGCCATCAGTGACAGAGGTGTTCCTTATTGTGCAGGGTGGCTTTCACAGGATAAACCACACATAAACAGGAATTGTTAAGAGGTCAGAGCCCCTGGACATGGGGATTATCTGAAGTTCAGTTTAATCTAAAAGCCTTACAAGTCAGCAAATATCCCTCATGCAAACAGATGAGCATCATAATCTATATGAATTCTACTGTTGGGTTTTTCTTTGTTTGTTTGTTTTTTTTTTGCCATTCTTCAATTTTTTTCTTAAGGTACATCTTAATATGTACATTGACCTAATCATCACATTCCCTCGGTGGCTGCACATACAGGATTTTAATAGGGTTTAAAAGAGAGTGAGCTCAGCTCTGGGCAAAAATAAATCTCTTATTGTACTCCTAAAACCTCAGATTCCATTATAAGCCTGTATTTAGAAAATAAATCTAATATTATTAATAATTATTATATTATATTGTATGGAATTATACCAGAAGAAGAGCTCTTTCTATCACTTCTCCTTTTCTACCCTCCCTAATGATCTCCCTCAGACTGTGCATCCCAAATTCTCAGAGTGGTCACATCTGCTTTTTTCCTCTTCATTTAATCTTTAGAGACTTTAGACTTCAGATACCACTTACTTGAGAGATGATGAGACTCCAAAACATCAACAGATCTAAAGAATTAAAAGATTTCCTTTAAGTTAATTTTAACATCATCTAAGATGACCTTTTCCTTTTTTCATTGCTGTCCTAAATACAGCAATTTGCCTCCACGTTGCCATGCCAGAGCAATAAAAGACAGAAATATGAAAGTCTGCCATAACTGAGGTTTCATATCAGCTGTAGATTCAGTGGAACCTGAAGAACTGCTTGATGAATTGGTGATCAGAATACAGCATAATCCTATCAACACATTTATTCAAGCTGGTTTTGTACATTTCTAAGGAAATTATAGTGGGTAATTGAATATGATAACTAATTAGCTATTCTGACATTGTTTTGGGCAAAGTTATAATAGGAAGTGTTGTTTTTTTAGTCTTGTGCACAGAGACAGATTTAGCAAATGCCTCTCTTCAACCTTAATCCTTGAGGTGAAAGTGTCCTGGGGCTCTGGTTGTGTTACACCACTAGTCTACATCATCATGGACTATAACTGTTCCAAAAATCTGTTTTAAAAATTAAAACAATGACACAAATAGAAAATTGCTATGACTCAGAAGCCTTGCAACTTCCTATTCAGAAGCAGCTACATACAAAAGCAATGGCAAATGACCCCTGCAGATAATTTATGGTCCATTTAGTGAGGTAAGAGTGGAGTTTTTCAACAGATGACAGATTTCCTGAGTTTACCAAGCCAAAAATATATTTATCCTATCATCTGAACCAAAAAAAAATTCCAATGTGTGTTACAAAAAAAAAAAGCAAGAAGACTTTCCATTAGATCATAAGTCAGTTAGAATCACAGCTGCTTATACCACAGAGGAGTCTCAAATGCTTGCTTCTTTTTTAATATCATTGTTCTTTTTTAAATTTTTTTTCTTAAAAAAAAATGATTTCATCACTGTTGCAGGATTATAATTCCCTGTAACAGTTTGTATGTTTGGGTGAGTGCCTGACCACTCACTGCGTTCATGAGCTGGATATATGGCATCCCTTGTAAAGCTTTGAAGAGGTTTGATTGCTACCTTTATGTTGCAAAGCTGTCTATAACCCTGGGGCTTCGTATAATGTGCTGCCAAAGATCCTTTGCAGTCACTGGACTGATTACAGCAGATTCACTGGTTTTTATCATAGGCCTGACTGCTTTGGGTTGGATGTTTTCATCCATTTCTCATCATAAGTCCTGGATGTACAGGGAAGAATGCTGGACGTTGCTTAAATGGATTCCCAGTTGTTTAGTGCATGTTATACTCAATAACATCAATTCATATTAAACATTGCTTGGGGAAAGGAATTTGTTTACAACTTCTCCAACTTTATTCTGAGATGCAACATCTGTGACAGCATGCAGAATATCCTGTTTACAATTGTTATCATTGATCATTGCTGCTGACATTTAATGGTTTATCTTCTATCATGTACTTCGTCTTTTAACATCACTCCCTTTCTATGTGATGCTCAACGATCACACTGCCAACAAGCACAGGTACATATTTTGGCCTCTCTGTGCTCCTGGTCCTATGTGAAAATAAGCAAATTACAAAAAAAAGGTTCAATTAAAACCCTTGCAAGATTCTGGAATCAGTTTGCAATTCTCTCAAGTGTTTTATACCAAAGGTCTCAGCTGCTGTTCCAACTCAAAAATAATGTTTGACTCTTTTCAATATATGTAAAGCAAGAGCTGGGGCTGCTATGAGGTAGCAATTTTCTTACAACCCTTCAGACAGCTGAGCATGACAGCTCCAAAGTGCACTGTCTGATACAGACAGCAGCTCTTCAGCACTCATTTCAGAATTTCTTTCCCAACGTAGCAGCAGCCACAAGTTGTGCTGAAGAGGCTATGCGAATGGGAATCCATTTCTTCTTTCCTTTCTGCTGGTGAAATGCATCAGAATTGACATGCATGTGCTACTCTGCTCTAGCACAAACACGTCTTTGTCTCTGCTTCCCGAAACAGTTCTGTCAGTGTGCAAAAACAATGCCGTAAATTACTCCATGCTGATTTAATAAAGTGACCTGGCTTGTAGCCCAGCAAAGCAGATGGTGTTATACATTATAGGCTAATGCCCTGAGGGAGGCCCGATAGAGAAAGCTCTTCAGAAAAGAACTCAAAAGAAGAACAAGGGCTGCACTCAGTGCTTGTAGGCATCTTTCTGTGTTGGCAGAATTGATGGAGTCATGACAGAAAGCAATTAAATATTCAATATCATCAAACAACAATATGTTTGATGAAGAACACCTTTCACCCTAGAAGAACTTATAGAGCCTGACGCCCCCAACCTGTAGCAGTAAGTTGTGTCCCATGGAGCAGCTCACAGCCACATCACTGGCTCAGCATTTCTGCTGTTTCAATACAGCACTGCCTGCTGCTCTCCTGAGCTTCTTGATCTGATGTCAGCACCTTTTGCACTAATTTAAGAGAGGCAATAAATGGGCCAAGAGAGCCAGGCTGTTCACTGGTACCACTGGCGATTTGTGTTTTAGCATCCTACCAATGAAGGGCAGGAGGGTCTGTGGCTGCCCAAAGTGGGTCAGGACTTCAGTTGTACATCTCATGGAGAAATCAGGAAACATGGGCACTGAGCTGCTATGACCTCTTCAGTGATTACAATCATAATCCATTGTGTGCTTGTTTGTAACAGATCCATTTCTGTAAGCAGTTGAGTTTAATTGGGCCACAGCTGCTGCTGGCTGAGCACGGGGAAAGCGGGGGGGTGAGGGAAGGGGTTCGTTGACTCAACAGATCTCTTTAAAGTAAGGTTACTTGGTTTGATATCTATCTATCTTATTTCTTTCAACTCATGTACTGCTAATGCAGCAGTAGGCCTTCAAAGCAGGAATTTCCATATGGGTCTCATTATGTGCATCTTCATGGAGATCTGGGAGCAGCTACCTCTCCCTTCCACATGGCAGAGGGTCTCCTCATCAGCTTTGGCACAAATCCTTGTCCTCACCTGTTGTGCAGAGCCCTCCCCAGCTTTGAACCACAGATCTATAGCTGCCTATGGATCATTCCCCAGCTAAACTGCTGCTAAGTTCAGAGATCTTTCCTCTTTCTGTTTGATTTTACTCTCTCTGTCTGCTGTGGAAGGTTAACAGAGATAGATAACGTCCCATCTAAGAGGTCAAATGCAGAGCAGCAACAAGGGTGAGGATGCCAAGCAAGAGAGGTCAGGCTGAAAGTTTTGGCCTCTTCTTGTAATGTGATTACTTTCTCCTCTAAACAGAGAAAGATTTTTCACCTTGTTCCTCTCCTTCCCTACAACTCATGACTGCCTCTCTCAAGATTCACAGCTGCAACAACCAATGCCCATGAAAAGTCAGGACATGCATGCAAGTACTCAGAAAATAGTGATAAGGGCATGTTCTAAGCCTTCCTTCAGTGAGGAAATTCTCAGCTCAACTCAAAGTAGTGATGCAGCACTGCAGCAAACAGGCTGCTTTTTGCCTGCTGTCTCACAGGGCATGTATGGGAGCTCAAGCATTGCTAAGTAAGCAGAATGAAAAGCCAGAACAGAGCATGGCCCCATCCCATAATATACTGTGATGAATTCCAGCCTTTGTGATAACTACTCTACAAACTCAGGGTCAGTTCCTATCTGTGATACATTTTGTCCATGCTTAGCCAGCAGATCAATCACTCTGAGCATCCTCATCCCTCCACTGCAAACTGAACCTAGATTAGGACTTACAAACCTCAGTGAAGGTCACAGTTACTGCTATGTATATGACTCCCCTCTGCAGCCACTCACTCAACAGTGATTTCCTTGCCTTCTATGGCTGATCTGCAGAGAAAGACTCTGCAGGCTTTCTGTAGTGGCAAATCCTTTTCCGTGCTGCTTTTCAACTGTTGATTTGGGCAGAGCCAGCAGTGGTGGTATGCCTCTGTAGCACTGAAATGGCCCAAGATGTCAGTAAGCCACAGGTGTAAGAAATAACTGCCTGATAAGGTAGATAATTGCCACAGCTTTGTCCGATGATTCATTTGTCAGATACTAAAAATTAATCTGCCAAGATAATAATTCCCCACAGCAAAGCTGGTGGCTGCTTACTCACACATGGATGCCATTGGGACTGCTCATGGGATGCCTGGCAGTCTTTGGTGCACATCTAACCTGGAGTCATTATGGTGCCAGGTTAAAATCCAGCCACTTCTCCTGCTCTGTGATAAGGCTGGATGGTGAATACAGAGGCTGCCAATGCACAGTGCCTTCTCCACTGCGTCAGCTCCCTTTGCAAGTGGAAGAGGCTTGCAGAATCCCAGGCATGTCCTTGTGTGATAAAGAGCAGGGCAAGCAGCCTCCCACTTAGGCTAGGCGTGGGACCACACTTCTCTACTCTCTTTCAAATTTAGTCATTTTAATCCCTCAATTTCTCTGCCTTCTGCAGCTCAAAGGCATTTTAGGAATGGTGCTAGAAATGGAAAGGGGATGAATGAGGAGCACATGTGACAGCCTCCTTCTAAAGGAGCAGGACTGATTTATGGCACACAGCACCTTCCAAGCACCAGCAGGACATGGATATTTGACAACATTGTGTGGCCTTTGAGATCCCAGATGACTCACTGGATGAAATGCAAAAGGTTATATAGATTGTAGAGCCACCTTCTCTGGAGGTTTTCAAGAACTGTGGAGATGTGCTACTGAGGGATGTAGCAGGGATGGATTGACGGTTGGACTAGATGTCTTAGGGGTCTTTACTAACCTTAATGATTCTATGGCTCTATATCAATTTTCAGGATGAAGAAGATGGAGAGCAGAGAGCTCATCCTTGTCTGAATTTCCTTTTGGAGAAGCAGAAGCAGAGGGAGTCCCAAGGGATGAGGACTCCACACATCCTGTGATGGCCACCAGGAATTTGGGGTCAGTTTCATAAAACCTACAGGTTGGCAAGGGAGTAATCCATCCCAGTGTTGTGGTAGGAAATGCTTGAGGAGCTACAAAGGCAGAAAGATAGAAATACTTTGGGGCTGACCCCCAGCAGAGGACCTGAGGGGATGCCCTGACAATGGGGCAGCAAAATGGGGCTGTGTTGGTGAGCTGGCAGGCCAGAAATCAGCATGTAAGTACCTCAGAATGAACTGTCATCTTCCAGCCAGCTCTATTTTAGGTAAGAGTAAGGGAATAATCTCAGATATTCGTGGCTTCAGCTAGCATCTCATGCAGGTACCATTTAAAATAACAGTGCTGATTTTTTTTTTCAGTTGAAGTTTGATGTAGTACTGAGTTGCAGGGGAAAATGGAGACAATTTTGAATCTACAACAGGTATAAACGCTCAGCATTAGAAATGTCACTGTGAGCACTTCATTTGCTTTTAAGACAGTGTGATACATCACCACATACAAAAGGAGGAAATAAACATAGTTCAAGGGCTTAATCTGGGAGCAGCTCGATTATTAAAAGATAGTGGTGCTATTATGGCACAAACAACCATTGATGTGTCTAAAGGAGACATCTAACTGGCATGATCTGTGTTGAAGACTTCTAAAATAAATCTTATTTAGAGCATATCATAATAGCAGTGGTTTGCAACACAGCATAGCTCCAGTTGCGTGTGTGTGTGTACTCTCATTTCCTTAAGTGTCAATGTTGTACGTAAGGATACAATTTATTTGTTAACACTCATGAATATTTATAAGCAAAATTGCAATGAATATTTCACAAAGGAAGAGTTGCTCATATTCCTATTAATTAAGGAAAGGAATAATGTTGCCCTCTGAGTGTTTTTTAACATGCTGATACAGGGGAAAGTCAATGCAGCAGGTTTAATTCTGCCCTTGCATACAAAGCCAGTGGGTGGAAAAAATGAGTCCCATTGGGCCAAACAATTACTTTAATGATGTCATATCACATCCAATACAAGTGAGTCAGATAATAGGCCGAGCTCAGATCTCACTGAAGGCGGTGGGGGCAAGGGGAAAGTAGTGAGCCTCTTATTAGTGTTGCATTCAGTGGGTGTAACTGGGGAGGCAGGAGAAGAGAACTGATTCCCACTGAGTCTTTCACCTTAATGTGTACCTTCCTGGTACTTTCTTTTCTATGTGCTTCAGGAGGTCATTCTACAGAACAGCTAAGAATTCTAGAGAATAGCTAAGAAAATTTTAGTTCTCCTGTAATTGAATTACAGAGGGGCAACTGATGTTAGTCTCTCTTCTGCCAGTGAAAATGAGTAGTTTTGGCAAAATCTAATTATTTTCGATGGCTAAAAAATGTGCAAGAGATGAAAATTTATCTTGCTATTTTGAAGAAAATTCGAGCTATCATACATTCAACTCAAAGCCACATGTAAGGGTTATGTTTCTTCTCGGTTTGTTTTCGCTCAGCCTGGTTCCCTAATCAATGAACTCTCCAGTAAATCATTTCTAATGATTTATGAGTAATAGAAATGAAAGCAGTAATAAAAGCTCTTCAGACTCTCCTAAGCTTTCCTTATAGATTTGGAAGTATTAGTTAGTTAGTTCCTTTCAGTTTCTTCTATAGCTGGGGTGCATGCTGGAGCCTCGTGGGTCCCTCAGACTGCTCAATAACAAAGGGTAATGCACCATACCATTTTAATTAAGCTTGATGTGCACTGACCTTGAAATCAGATCAAAACGTCTATTTACTGTCCATGTTATAGCTAAATACAACAATTGATTTTCATTAGTTAGGCTGGAAATGCCAGCGAACAGCTCCATGTAATTTCAGTTGGTCCCTGGAGATGGTGGGACCCTTCAGGGAGTGACAAACGTGCTTTATCCTGAGTGGCAAAAGATATTTTAAAATTTCTATTTACCTTTCTTTAGCACAGTGAAGGAAAACTTCGGTCTCTTAATTACCCACATAGGGAATGCTAATTATATATATATAAATCAGTGCCTTCCATTTGGACATTCAAGCTGTTCACGACCACTGAGTTTCTCAGTGGCTCTGTGGGCCTCACCAAAGGCCTTTCTTCAGTTTACTGTTGAGTCCCCAGGTAATTGAATAACTTGTCAAAATCAAATGAAAGGACTGTCATGCTACAGAGTGTTGTGGGCTTTTAGTTTTTCTCTTTAGCCTGTACAGGCCTCAGATTTTATGGCCAAATATTCCTCTCTGCCACTATAAATGTGGGTTAAGGCTACTGATGCCTGCAAGGGGCATCGGTTTAAATCTCGGCCAAACGAGATCACAGTCAGCCTTTAATATCCCAGTTCTTTTATATAATACAGGGTAGATTTCTGCAGTCTTCTTAACCTTAGCTGGTGTGTTATAAAACCCAGCAAACACCATTCTTTTTTTCAAATGGACAATCCTTGTTTTGACTGGGTGATTTCTTCTCCACTCCTGTTACATGCTGTGTCACATTATATTCTGGAGTAATGGAAGCATATCACAATAAAAACTACCAGGAATAGAAAGTCATAAAGAATTTCTCTGGGTTAAACTCCTGTTGCAGGAGTGGTTACACAGGTGTCAGAGGAGCTAATCTTGATATATAGCACCATGAGGAGAAAGGAGACCCAGCGTGAACATAAAAATGCCATCTATCCAAAATTCTCTCACAGAATCTTCTTCATATCCATCCTAAGCTTTTGACCTGGTCTTCATCTTTGTTGTAAGTACTCCCTGAAAGCATGATAGATTTATAATATACATGAAATACTACAGTTCAGGAAATGCACTGATCTGATGCAGGTGTTGGTGTAAATCACACTAAGGGTTCATGGACAGCTCTGTGTGGGACAAGATAGTCTATAGAGTGTGACAAATAAGAATAGAACTGCTGTCCTGTTGCATGACTGTTTATGCAATATACAGGGGCTGCTCTAAAAGTAATGCCTCCTAGTTCGTTATGTTGGCCCACAATGTCAGAAGCAGATGATGGTGGAATGGCAGCAGAGGTTGAACCTTCCTGCCAGTGTCCCATTACAGGTTGTTGCTGTGTGACAGATGGCAGCAGAGGAGCAGTCTGACACAATGGCCTCTGACACAGAAGTGGGAATGAATCAAAGATGTGGAACTGAATTCCTCCATGTGGAAAAAAAGGCACCCACTGGCATTCATTGATGCTTGCTGAACACTTATGGAACCCAAATAGTGGATGTAGCACAGTATCAATGTCTTCTATTTCTTCGTGCTGATTGTTTTCCTTACTTGCCAACACTTAAAAATAAAGGCAATCCACAAGTTTCTTAACTGGCTGTTCTCCTATAATGAGGTTTTGCCCTACTTTGGTGAACCTGCATGATGAATATTGCCTCCACATATTACGAAGGCAGACTCCAAGTCTCCACTCATGAGGTAGTACATAGGGGAAGACTCCCTCATTCTGGGCTAAAGTGGAGTCAATGCAGTCATCTCAGTAGGATGCAATCCTGGCTTGGGAATTTTTTAAGCCTCTGTCCTGAGCTGTCAGATTTAAATACATTAAAATATGATGTTGAATTTGAGCGCACAGAATCAAGGAGGGAAAATTTTATTGAAATGTGACTTTGTCAACTGAAGTCAGTTATCTTCTGGAGGAACATTCAGACCAAAGCACCACACTGCAGACTCAGGCATCCAAAGACGATGAACATTGGAAGAAAGCTCATAAGTCTTCATGTCTACACGGAGGCCAAAGCAATTATCAAAAACTCACAGCAATACAGTAGGAATTCAGCTGCTGAGGTGCTCATAAGAAACACTGCCCTACAGTGGTGTGAGTTCATTTAGAGGCCCAATCTCTTCTGCTGGCATCAGAGGTCAGAGACTTGGATTTGACAGCATGGTATTCTTTTGCTATTTACTGATCTGTAATTTCTTTTATATTTACAATTTCTCAGTCTCTCTGATGTGTTTCAAGGGTTAAAGGCCTTAATGATTCATCATCGTATAGACAGAAAAAACAGAACTGCCCCTCCCTCCCAATGGCTTGGTTCAATTCACTTTTTTCCAGAAATTTTCTATTCTGTTTAGTCTGCCAAATTTCTCTAGTTTTTGAAATATTAGTATAAGAACATGGTAATTTTTGAGAAGAATAGTCAATGAGGCAGATAATTAAGTTCTGAGGAAAATCAAATGTTTTCATGAATAAAGGTCAAGCCAAGCAATTAAATATAAAACTTCCCCTAGGGTATTTTCTAAACAAAACTTTAACTTTTGTTTCAAAATGGCTTTTTTTTTTTTTTTTTTTTTTGCTGTTTAGTAAAAAGTAATAAAAAGTGAAATCACTTAAACATGCAAAAAAAAAAAAAAAAGAAGATATCCTATTACTTGTTCAATCATTACAAAATATTTTGTTAAACAAATGGTTGATGGTGCTGTAAAATTGAGGAGAAACTTCAGAAAAGCAGAGCAGTGGATGCTGTGTTTTGCACTGTTCTTCTGCCCCACAGTGCTGGGTGTGAAATGCTGTCAGTTGTCCTGGGACCCAACCTGGGTTTGTGAGAGCAGTGGTTGAACTCCCACCAGAGCTGCTCCAGCGCAGGGGTTGTGTGTGCTCTGTTCTGTAGAACATAATTTAAGTTTGAAGAGGAACTAATGCTTTCCACACAGTAATTAAACAAGCATTTTTTTTTTCTCTCACATCTTCAAGGCAATTTACCCTCAAGATGCCCAGCCACATCCAACAGATGTTATTGGCTCCCTGGTCTCCTGCATTCACAGCATCATCCTTCCTGACCTTTCCCACTCTCTTCCAACAGTTCATCTTTGTGATTAAGTGCTGATCTAGCTCCCGGTTGCTGAAGACGGAGACCCTGAAGACAAAAAGCTGTTAATGAAGAAATTAGCTCTACAATTGATCCTAGAGCCATGCTTAAGTGCACAAAATAGCTCTGTCTATTGAATTGCCACAGTTGCTGAGTAATTAATAACATCTTTGTATCACGGGCTATAAAACACCCTGTGGATTTCTGCACTGCTATCCCATTTTGTCTTGCTGAGTGTATCACTGGCTGCCTAACATCATCCCATCTCTCTGGAATAAGGCTGCCAAGATTATACCTGTACGTGGCCACAGTACCTTTTCCAGAAAAATGTAACAGTAGACAAGGAATACACCTTTTACACTGTTTGGGCAATAAATACATTAATATTTTATGCATGTTTTTCATTTTCTACCTTCCCACAGTAGATCACCTGCTTGTCTCTATATTCTTTGGTGAAAGTAGCTATCTGTCTGCTATACTTTCACTGGCCAGGAAGGACATCCCTGACCTGGTCAGGGACCACAGAATCATTGAACTGTTCACACTAAAGGGACCCTTAAAGGTCATCTAGTCCAACTCCCGTGCAACAAACAGGAACAACTAAAGCTAGATACACACTGTGGAGCTGTTTCGGGGGGATGCCCTAGTTTCCCAGGTCCTTGGCAGCTTTCAGTTTTCCCAACAGCCTGCAGCTTGCTTGTACAGCAGTGAGGAACATCAGAGGGACGACAGGAAAGCAGAACACACCTCCCTGCCACTTGCCCTTTGACCACACCTAATGAACCTTTCATATGCTAATAATGCTAAGGACCTAAATAAAGAAAACAAATTAATAAAGGGTTGAAGCTTATTAATTAATTAGAACATCCAATTATAGCTGAGAATCCTCAGCTTTGCTGCAGGTTGCTAATACACACAAAGCTTCGTTTCACCTTTAAGGATCTCCCAGATGCGTAGCAATCTGCTCAGCACCTAAATGAGAGATTCTAGCTTCAAAGATCAATAGTGCATAAATGAAGAAACTAAGAATAGAAGCTAAAAGACCAAGCCAACAATGCCTTGAAACCAAACGTGGTCTGATTCCTTGAACTGAAAAGCAGATCTCATTTCTCCCCTTGAAGAAGTGCTTTCTTTCCATCTGCCTCCTCATTGCATGTTTCTTGCAGCTGTGTGTTTACAGACGCCAAGATGATGCTGCAGTTATGTCAGAACCAGGACAATTGCATAATCCATCAAATTGAATGCAGACTGTCTGACAGTGACAGCTGCCAGCTAATAATAAGGTTTCCGTCAGAAGCCAAGGAGAATAATCCAGCCTTTATAAGCAATGGCAATAAGAAAAAGCTCTGCAAGACTGGGTCACCAATACAGGAGGAAAAAAATCAAGCATTTCCCAAAAATAAAACTTCCCTTCTAATATGTGAGTTTAGAGTCTGCAGTTCTGACCACTATCTCTTTTTCACTTATAAAACAACTTTAATAATCAATAGACACTGACCCACGTGAACTATGTCAGCACCCCTGAAGTGCAGTGGAAGGCAGAAATCAAGACTGCAAAATAATTGCTCTTTTAAGAGGGATCCTCAGTGCACTTTAATGCACTTTACTGACTTCTAAGATGCACAACTTTATTACTTCCAAGATTCAATTTCCTCTGGTATGTATTTGTGTGAGAGTCATATATCTGAAAGGAGGGCAGGTATTTGTGGGGCTCGCTGCTGGAACCTTAGCATCCTTTATTAAGTGGGTAGATTATTTAACTGCTGGAAAAAGAAAGCTGTGACACATGGTTTTATAAATCTCCACCCAAATTTGCACATGCAAGCAGTATTTGGAGCACAGGAACGCTCCAGCTCCACTGACTTAGAGAATCACTGCATGTGAGCTCAGCCCAAGGAATCATTGATGTGCACACCATTCACAAACAGCTACAGTGAGAGAATCTGATCTAAGTTTATCCACTTTTTATTACTGAACTAAATCTAACTACCATCTAAGGAATTTGAGCGTGGAGAGAGATAATTCTAGGTCAGCAGAGTAGTGATCACTCAATTCTAGCCTGACTGGGTGTGCAAGCGCATGGATGTCAGAATGCACCTCCACTGCAACTGGGGTGGGCAGCTCAGAAGTTTTATAGCCTCCAATATGCAATAGTAACTGATGTAAAGCTGCACAATGAAATAAACAATTCATTCATTTGGTCAAATAATTTCCTCGAAGCACAGAGAGTGCTGCTCAGCTGGATTGCAAGAAGAATGGCATCAGACCTGACCATCCTGAGCACTGCATGTCGTCTTGTGTTGCATTACACTTGTACAACTCAGTCTATAATCTTTAGGGACTGTGAACCTTTTATTTTGCAGGAGCATTTTAAGAAGCAATACATATGTGCTGCAGCTATTTGCTGGAGCACTTCATGTTGCCTTGTGCTCCTTTGCCATTGGCAAGGATGAAACTCCCTGTTTGACAATCAAATGGTGTGCACCATGAGCGCTGTTCTTGTCCCTGAAACACTGAGCCAGGAAAGCCAGCTCCAGGGCAGCACCTTTCCAAGCACAAATTCCTCTGCCCCAACTCCATGCAGTTCTGGAGCTGCTCTCAGAATACCTCAAACTTCTGACAGCGAAGGACCGTTTCTACCACAGTGAACAGAGCTTCAATCTCAGCATCAACAATTGGCATCAGGAGAAATGCTGAGAGAAGCACTCAGTGTAGTCAGAGGAGGCAGAAGAATAGAAAAAGAATACAGTAGCAGAGAAAGTTGGAATCACTTGCCCAGGATCAAGCAGCAGATCAGTAGCAAATCTCACATTTCTGACTGTTAATTCACAGCACAGGGACTCAGTCTCTTGATGTCCTCATGTTCCAATGCTCACGAGGAGGGCTGTAATCTTCAGCAGTGAGCACACAGGTGGTTAATTAAAAAGCTGATGCTTTCACCTTGTGATTTAACATTTTTGTACTCTGTCATCTTTATTTTTGTAAGATTAATTTAAAAGATTAAGTAAAGATTCTGAAGGGAAAAAAGAAAAAAAGCATGATATTTCAGCAAGGTTAGAAGAAATTTTAAATGAGTGTCTATTTTTTCAACTTCTGTTCTGACCTTCAGTATTTCTTAAGATCTTTAGAAGTGCATTCCTCTTTTAATATGTCCATATCAAAGCCTGACAAGGTGTCCTTGAATCTGGCACACATGCAGGTATTTAAAAGCAGAGTGAAGATAAACCTGCTCTCCAGACCTTCCCTGTTATTTGTCATGGAATTAAGAAGCGAGCTTGATTACAATGTCATTCAAAATTTAAAATGAAATCTTTGCAACACTAATTAGGAGCACCACCTTCAGCACTGTTGCCTGAAGACAACCAACATTCAAAAAGAAACATTTTCAACTAAAATGGACCATAAACATCTAAATATACAAAGGTCTCAGTGGAACACAGAAATGCACACTCCTCCATACGTTATGTGCACCAACACCTGGGGTTCCTTTGAAGACCCTTGGTTCTTAGATGACTGTACCTCACTGCCCTGCCCTCACACACCCACAGCTCTGCCTCAGTTTCCATCCTTCCTACATGTGGCTTTTCAATGCTCTGCCCTCTCCACACTTGGTTCCCTGTACTCTGCTTTGCAGCAAAGCATTAAACAGCATTCCCATCACAAAGATTTACACTGGCCTTCCTTCCCAGCGTAGGGCACACATGTGTAGTGCCACCTGTGAATTTCGGTGCTGGTCCTTGCTGATAGCCTGTGTCTGCCACCTATTGGCATGTCACTATGGGCAGATGCACGCAGACCCAGCTCCTCCATGACTGTTCATATTTGCCTGACTGCAAATCACAGCTGGTGGTGAGGCTGTGCATCACTGCCAGCACAGTTAGGAACCCAGAGCAGCTGCAAGGAAGGTGATAGACTGATCCTCATAAATAAGAATTTGTCAGTAAGGAGGGCCTGTTCTCAGCAGTTTCATTTTGGCATAAAAGGAGAGCCAGTTTTTGCCAGCTGCAATTTCATCAGTCCACATTCCTCTGCTGCAGAGCACCTCAGTGTCTGGCTGTCAGCATGCCATGGTTGACTGGAGTAATCTGCAAGGGGAAAAAAATCCCAGAGCCTAATGCAAGCAGTAAGGAATCAGCTGTCACTGAACCTGAAGCCTCAGCACCCAGTGCAGGTGACTTTTCCAACCTCTTATTTACAGTTTCTCTTGTCTTAAGATAGGATGTTATTTCCTTGATTAAATTTGCAATACTGTTATTTACATACACAAAAAAACATCTAGTGAAATTAAGGTTTGTCACTGCTTCTGTGGACACCCCTTGAGGTTAATTTGTTTATCCTTATTCTGAAGGGCTCACCTTCCTGCCCGCATTTAATACACATTTGTTTTACACCTCTTCTCTGAACCTGTTTTCCCAAGCTTCCAATATGGGAATTAGCATTGTACCTCACTGCTTGTAGTCCCCAGAACAAAACTTAGCTGGTTTTGTTGGAGCCCAGAAGCCTGCCAACAGCCCAGGCACAATGTATGGCATAACAAAGAGTTGAAGACACAATGAGGAAGATTACTCCCACGCCTGGAAGTCTACTGAGTTCTTCAAGGCAAAGACCAGTAGTACCAACACAGCACAATGCAGGGATTTTGCAGATCGAGGGGATGGAGGGCAAGCAGGCACTTGTTTAGGCTCACAGCATTCCTGCCGGCTTTTATCTGCTTTTGCATAGGTCACTCTGAAAGTAATGCCTCCTATTTGTTTCCATGGAAACTACAACAGATATAAAGAGCAAAATAACACTAGTTGATAGAATAAATCCTCAGCTACAAAACACAGTATTTCAACGTAGCCAGCACGGTTAGCTGTGCACTTTCACCGGTGATGAAGATGAAGAGCTCTTCATTTTGTGATGTTGTCACAGAGTTAACTAGATCAATCTATGCCTGTGACAGGGGGGCAGTAGGCCCCTGCCCCCCTCACCCCCACCCCCTGGCCCCTCAAAATGGGAAGGAAGGAAGGAAAAAAAACAGCGGCAATAATCTACGGAGAAAAACTTATTTTACTAAATATGATATTGGAATGCAAGATAATACAATATAATACAAACTAATTGAAATTGAGACTAATAAATCAAATCAGATAGGGGAGAGAGAGTTCCTGAGACCGAGTCAAACCTGAAAGGCTTGGAACAGGCTAGGAAAGCACCTCCAGCACCCACTGCCAGGCAGTAAGAGACCGCCCCACCCGGAAGGGTCAGATCCCATGACTTCTGTAATGTATGGGGATAGGTACCTGGAATTGGAGCATCAACACTTTAACTCCCAGTGCACTACATGATGTTATGATGCAGACTGCTGAAAACCAAAAAACATAACACCATGACAGACATGAAGCTGTGCATGGCCATCTGGAACTTGGCTTGTCTTTCATGTTGCTGTTGCTACTGCTGAAATGCACCATCCGCCCCTCTCTGTGCTACATCCACTGTTTGGGCTCCATAAAAATTCAGAAATGGATGCCAATAGGTGCCTTTTTTTCATAAGGAGGAATTTAATCCACACCTTTGTTTCATACCCACATTTCCATGTCAGACACCACTGAGTCGGACTGGTCCTCTGCTGCCATCTGTCACATGGCAACAAAATGCAATGGAATATCGTGGGAAGGTTCAACCTCTACTGCCATCCCACCAACATCCACCTCTGACCTTGTGGGCCAACATAACAAACCAGGAGGCATTACTTTTGGTGCAGCCCTCATACCTGGTTATTGATGGCAACCACTGTTCAACAGTTTTTTGTCCTGATATGTAATATGATCTTGGAAACCATTTTAGCACAGTTCCAGTAAATGTATGTTGATTTTTTGCTGCTTAAGCGCTGAGCACCCTAGGGGCAATGCACAAAAAGTTCCCTATGTAGTTTGTATGTACTGGGGAAAAGCAAGCACTCAGCATCAGGCTAGGGCTGTCAACAGAGAAATTCATGGAGGAAAGATGAATCTGAGATCAGGCAGCTGAGAAAGTTGTAGGTGCTTAAGGTGCACCTGGTTCAAACGCTTCTGGTTCAAATGCCAGCCCTTCCACTCCACTTATCTCACCTATTTAGATAAAAGTTGTCTAGAGCATTATCCCATCCCCTCTGCTTGCTTAATGCTCAGTGATTTTCAGGAAGTCTGATAAAGGAGACAGGAAAGACAAACCTTTTGTCTGCTCTTAAATTTGCTCTGTCAGAATCGACAGATCTGAAAATGTTGAAAACTACCAACCCGATTCCTGGATCTTCACACGCTTCCTGAACAAAACAATTCGGTCTCCACTATGAAGGTGTTCTGGAGATGCCTCTATTTTAAATTACTTGGTTTACTTTTTCCCATTGCTGAAAGAAAAACTGCTCTATGGTGGAATTTTGTGAAAAAAAAATTTAAAAAAATAGCTTTGAAGCATATTTCAGACAGTTTTACAGTGTATTACAAGTTTCTCACGCAATGGAGAAATCAGTACATTCACCAGGAGCTGCATTTCACAAGTGGGAAACACAGCTCTCCACCTTTGAATATTTTCACTTGAAACAGGAGATCCATTCAAACTAAGATGTCATTTTATGTCAGATAGAAAAATCCTGATTTGTAACTAATAATTTCCCTGACAGTCAAATTGGAACATAGAATAAATGTATCTGCAAGTAGGAAAGTCAGAAAAATTCACTGAAAGATAATGTTCATTTCCTAGATAGGCGTAAGTTTGACCACAAAAGGGAAAACTCAAAGAAACTGCATTGAATTGTCTTACACAGAAGTAACCCACTTTATCCCAAATAAGGTGACCTGTTTACAGTCTGCATATCATCTTCAATATATCTGTCCCCCATGCTCAATTGAATCTAATGAATGTGTCATTTGTCTGAACAGCACAGCACAGATTTTGTTTGTAGATTCTCAGGATACTGGCTGGGTAAAATGGGGTAAAAATCACCACTTACGTTTCATTCTTGCATATTGCTTTGAGGAAACAGGCAATACAGGAGAGAATGAGAAGCTTTCAGATGTTTAAATCCAAGTCCGGTCTGATCTCATTAAGAAGAATCTTATCCTGATAGAATCAGTTGAAATGAGCCGAACAGCAGTGAGAAAAACAATTTTCCAACACTTGGAACTGTTTAATACTGCTCTTTATAGCTGCATTTGAAAAGATTTTATTCTCAGAGATATTTTGTTTATTTCCCTCCTGCATAAATCATCCAGGCATTTCATTGTCTGTTTGGATGCATTTCTTCAGCAAGTTGTCAGACAAGTGTGGGAGCAAAATGATGGCCCAGGAGAGAGGCAGTGCTTGCAAATGTCAAAGCCAGTCACACAGGAGATGGCATTATTTGGCATTTCATTCATTCATGAAGATTTCCAAATCCCAAATGTTAGGCAAGCATCTACTTAAGGGGCACTGCTGGTCCATCTTAAACAGCTGGTTTTTCCTCCAGATGATGTATTTGTTATCACTATGGTGATTCCAATGATTCATGTGACTCGGATGTCCAATTAGCTCAGGAACATGCTGTGCTGGCTTTGAAGAAGGGTTCAACTGCAGGAAAGATATGGCACAAAACAGCAGTTTATGGAGGAAGTTGGCAGCTCCCTGTGTAACTCCTTCTGCTATTTGGGGAAACAACCTTCCACTGATCTCTTGAACAATTGCTGCCTCGCTTTTGTGTTTCAAGAGACTCTGCAGGGCCAAAAGGTAAGCAATGTGCTACCTGAGCCAATGAGGAAAAGAACACAGGAACTGGAGTAAAAATGTTCACTGCCTTCCCATCGTCGCTCTCATTTATACACAGCCATAACATTTGAATTAGTTTCCTAAAGTCTCAAGTCAAGGTTTAGGACACAAGTAAGTGAAAAAGTGAATTTAAGTCACATTCATTCTTCTTTGATCCCAGCCTGGCTTTAAGCAAGTTCAATCATCTCCAAGCAGCTATATTTAGGCTCTGCACCAGTTCATGCCTCCAAGCACAACATGTTGATATGATACGACAAATATTTTGTAAGATCTATCAATATGAGAGCCATGCATACCCTTTGCTAAGAAAGAGTATACAAACCCAACAGCCCAATAAATGACTTCCAAGCAGTGATTTTTGCAGCATCACTAGAGGGATTTGTGGGGGAGAGCTGAGAGTTGTTAGGGTTTATGAATTTGTCTACTTTGACCTGCTTGTTCTCCTGTGGGAAAGCAAGCCATGAAGGAACCAACCCGTGTGGTTAGGTAATAGACAAGGAAAAATAATGTTAGCCTATTCATGACAGGTTACACAAAAGCCCAGGGAAGGACATTTAATGATCTGTCAATAAGCTGCTACTGATCACATGTAAGCATAAAGGCAAGGGAAGAAACACAGCCGCTCTGCAGCCAGCAGGCACATTTGCATGTAGTTCTATCTTTATGCTTCATTTTGCATCTCGCCCCACAGCCTAATTAATTCAAGGTTGTTTTGGGAAAGCAGATAAAATCTGGGCCTTATTGTCTCTACACGAAGGCGTTGTGAAGGAGCTGTGGGTCTCAGCTCTGTGTTAAGGAGACGTTCCCAATCACGGCAGTTGTAGCTGTGTACAAACTCCCAGCCAGATCCGTTCTGATGCCTCTCACAACACAGACGGGGTAAACACCGCTCGCAGCCTTATGAACTAAATAGAGGGATCTATTTTTATCGCTCTGCACACGCTGCTTAGAATCAGCTCTGCAGTGGCCAGGCTTTCATTCATGTGTGTCACAGAAAAAAGCAAGGTGGAGATTCAGCACAGATGTTTCCTAACGCAGCAGAGCTGGCTGTACGTTTCTAGTCAGCATTCACCTTTCCCACTGAGCTGAACACCTCCTCTGCCTGCTGTCAATGCCAGGTACCTCCTTCCCAGCACATCACTCTCTCGTGTTACAAAGACACGCCAGTTCTAATTTACAGCATTTGCAAAAGAGCTCTTCCGCCTGCCTGTGGGCAGCAGTGCTGATGTGTTAGGCTCTTATTAGGAAGGTGTCAGCTCGTCACCCTCCCTGAAGATGACAGTTTTCACTGTGTCGCTGAGATGAAGAACCCTTGAAGAAATCTTTCTCCAATTCTGTAAAATCTGTATGCATGAAAATAGAATCAATGCTGAAATCATATCTGCTCAGCCAAGTTACACATGCTCGAGGCTTGAGTATCCTAAGCAGGATGTTAGGCAATTATTTTGTTTTAGGAAAGTGTTGAGAGACTAACTGTAGATGTATGCCACCTTTCCTTGAGGGACTTCTGATACACATAAAATTAAGCACAGTGCTACATCCCCTTAGGAGCTGGGGCTGGAAGATGTCTGTCTGTTCTTCCAGAAGGCAGAGAGAGTCAGGTGTATCCAGCACAGGATTTTGCCACAGGCTCCCTGCTGTTTGGTGATTGGACTGGATGATCTTATTGGTGTTTCCAACCTTAATGACTCTACAATTCTATACAGTGGTTAATTTCACAGAAAGGTATGCATCAAAGCTTCCTCCAACTGAGTCAGGCTTCATGACAGCTAGCAAACTCATCAAAATTACATCAGTTCAGAGGACCTCACAAAATCAAGTAAATGGGCACAAAAGTGACAGGTGAAGTAGATAAATATTAGGTGATATATTCAGGGGAAAAGCATCAAAACCATGCCTGCATGATGCTGCACTCATCTTACTCCGATGGAAAGAGATGTCTCTCAGCAGATTCCTGAATGGAAACTCAGAAGACCAGGTAGCAACATGCCCCCTGATATCCCAAATATAGCAGCATTGGGTGCCAGGGCCACCAGGGGAATGGACTGAAAGATATTATCAGTTTTCTGTGCACTTCTTAGATAGTATCTCCTGCTGTCCCTGATGGATAAGGAATCTTGGGCTACCAGCCTCACCCACTAGGACATTTCATGCATTTTCTTCTCCTATCACTCATACTTGGAAATGAGAGATTCAGAATGATAGACACCAAAAATTTTCAAGTCACCATGAGATGACTGGTTGCACTTTTTCAATTCTTCAGATAAGTAATGATAGCAGAAGGAAACTGTTTCACTTAATGATTTGTTTATTCTTTGATCACTCGTGTACATCTGGTCAGTATTGTGACAGCTCTCCACTCTATATTGCAGTTTCTATCTTATTCCTGATTGATTTATTCATCTTTGCCAGTACTTAAAGAATAGATTTCCAAAGCTGCTCATTTTTTTCCAGTTTGTCAGGTGTCGGTCCAGCACTAAGCCTGAATCAAAGCACAGTTCAGCCTATTGACCTCATATTCCAATTAATACCACTTATGAGAGAAGATGAAAATTTGAATTGCTGCCCTCAGCTTCTCTATTCCAGCCTAAAAACACCACCATTGGCAATATTTTGAAAAAGAGGCATTGCTTCCAAACTCCTTGTTTTAAGCTTTTCCAGTATGAGTTTTTTGATGGTGAATCTGAATATAACCTCACTCTTACTAAAAGTTGGTGCCTGGAGTCTAGGATTCAGTGTCCAATGGCAGGAACCATATCCAGATGCTTCACATCCCTGCAGTACCACATCAGGAGGCAGCTCCAAATGGCACTGCCCAGCACCTCTGTGCTGATGCAGGATGATGCAAATGTTCAGTCTCAAGCAACAGCAGGTTTCTAGGAACAAATATAAAAACACGGGCAGTTAATTTGTTGGTCATGGATAAACAACAATATCTCAAGCCACCATCCCAGCCCTACTTACCTACCTTGTGCTGTCCCATAAGGCAGAGGTCTACCATCCCAGAGAAGAAAGGAAAAGATGTCCTAAAAGTGAGTCCTCATTAGAGGTGCAGACAGTATGGACTGTGACACACAACTGGGCAGTTCTGACTCCATCCATTCATACTACCAAATTCATCAGGGTATTTGAAGAGTAGATGAAATGAATCATTAGTGCTACTTCTCACAGACTTCCATCATTTGTTCCCATGACAAAAAAATTTAAAAGAAAATGATGTGGCAGATATAGCCTGTCTGAAATTTGATGGCTCTTACACTTTGTTATATTCACAAATCCAGACTGAATTGCTCTGAAGATCTGCCTCAGAAAACTGTTCTTGCTTTGTAATGAATTCACAGTAATCCTCAGATTGTTATGAATTAATACTCCATAAATGCCTCCGTCTGAAGATAAATCACAAGCCATCTGCCTGGCAAGGCAAACTAAAGAGCTATGATGTGCAGATGAGTTCCTGCCACACTCCAGAGAACTGTCAGGCAACCAGTGGTAACTTGGCAGCCCCCAGGCTTGGGACAGGTTACAAGCAGCAGCTGACCTGATAGTTCTGTTTTACAGTCAACGGCATGAGCTATGGTTGACCATAAGATCAATTGTAAAAATTATTTACAATGGCCCAGAAGATAACATAAAAAAGAAAGGTAGATCTTTAAAGTCATGTACTTTTCAGTAATTTCTTGCCTAGTCAGGATTAGGGAAAAAGATGTGGTTTTTTGTGTCCCCATGTTCACCAGCCAGACTGCCTATGCTTTCTCACTTTCTCCTTCCTGTCCATTGCCTCGGATTCCATAAGACTGTTGTAAAGCAATATGTGCAGTATCAACTTGAATAGTGCTTTCTAAGAAACACATCCCTAAACACCATGGTGCAATTCTCTCTGCCTGCTGCACAAAACTTCATGTCTACCATTTTTGCTCTTGGGTAAAATACAAGGGAGTATGTGAAGCTGTATATTGCAAGAGCCCTCACTTCAGAGTTTATAAGAGCTCTTGGAAATGTGGGATAATCTAATGGGTGCCAAATCTGCCCAAACTCCAACTTGCAAAATAAGCAGTTACAAAAAAAAAAAAAAAAAAAAAAGAGAAGAAAAAAAGAAAATCCAGAAATATGGAAATAGATTCTTACTCTAAGCCTTATTGCCAAGCTACATGCTGGTATGCACAACACGCCCTTTGGAAAGGCAAGAATCAGCAGCAAGCCATTCAGTGAACCATCTCATTCACCATATATGTTTTTTCCAATTTTATTTTTCTGTCATATTTGTACGGTGCATCTGCACAGCAAGCCCCCTCTCCAGATGGCATCTTGCCTGCTTCACTCTGGCTTCCATCTGGAAGAATTGCTTTGCATCTGCCTCTGAAACTACAGCCAGCTCTGCTTCAGTTATCAGTCAGTAACATGAAGCAGGGAGATGGTTCATGTTCTTTTAAAGAGCGATCATTGCTATGATCCCCTAAACAGCAAAAGTATTAGTCTTTAAGATAAAAGCTCTTCTATTTCCTTTACACCAGAACTGGCTGGAGAAAACCACTGGTCTGGCTTTGTTGGTATTCATGGACGTACACTAAATAGAACCAATGCAGGAACAAGATATTAGCTATGCCTGTGACATTAAGGATTGCACTACTGTTTTCTAATCTCAGACATCTGAAGATATGTTCTGACAGAGTTAGAGTGAAAGCAATAGAGAGAAATGCAAAGTGCCTCTACAGGAAAGGATTTTCCCTCACCTACTCATAAAAGGACAGAGTTCGACTAGAACTAGTCACTTAGCCAGAAGAAAGAGATGGATAATTCATACCACTTGTTTGATCTTAAGATGAGGAGAATCACTGACAATTAAATTACAGTAGCTGCCAAGACTGGCTAAAATCAGATTATAAGAATTCCAACCCAAGTCTGATCTTGATCACAATTCAAAGCAGCCTGATGATGTTCACAACTGTGTTTCTAGGCTTTAACATCTTTCCATGACAGTGCTGGATACGCCAGGTATGATCAAGATGAGTCAACTCTATACATTACAGTAGTAATGCTTTATGGAAGTGTTCAAATAACTTTTAATAAGTTGCAGAGAAGTTCACTTCTGTGGGGCATTGAAAACTGATTGTCAACCTTGTCCTTGTAATAGCACAGGGAAAAGTCTCTCTTTGCAGTCATTCGTAGCTGTCTCCTCAAAGCTCCCTTCCCACTCTTCTGGCATGGATGATGGCATATCTAGAGGAAATCTTCTTGCTGACATGTGTGGGCCTACTGTCTGCTAAACACACTGGTTGTGTTCAGTGTAAGGATAAACTTTGACTAATTAAGGCTTATAAACTATCAGCCACAGATGGTAACAGTTTTAATGCCTCCTTGCATGTATATGCATATGGCTGGGAGAAAAGAAGCCAAACACCACCAACAAACTTCCATTAACAATTTTCCAGGGTCTAAAATAGGTCTTTTGGAAAGAGTGCTTTTTCTTCTAATGGTCTGAAGTACCCATGAATTTAGAAACATGAGTTCCTTACAACTTTTCTCATTTTTGTTGGTATTGGTTTGGATTTTTTTTGCATTTCCTTTCCCATGTGTTAATCATCTCATAGCAAAGCTTCTGTAATAACACACAGGTTGGAAGTTAAATTTAGCTAGGCTATTCCACCTTGATTTTTACCTACTGCTTGTGTACAGCTGGCAAGTGACTAACTCAGTGATGCTCAGTTGTGGGTAGGTACTTATCTGCCTCTTATCCTTCAAAATTCGCTCTGTAATCTTTATTTTTGCTGTCACAAATGGAAAAAATATTTAATATCATCATCTTTCCAAGGCTCATCTCAGCAGGCGTTCCTACTGTTCACCTCCATCCTCACATCTTGCCTTACTAGTCAGCATGCTTTTGTATTGGAATACAAACATGAGGTTAATAAGCAAAGCCAGTCTCTTCTGAAGTGTAACCATGGCACAAAGTGGATCCTAGGGTGAACCAAGATAGCACCAACATTATATTCCTTCTTCAGTTTCTATTTCTGTCTGTGGCACAAAAGACTCTGAGTGTTTCAAATGGCAGCAGAACAGAAAGACTGCAAATAATAGCCTCAGCAAATGGAAAACTTTTTTGGGTCAGAAACTCATTCTTTTTCTTTTCCTGTGGGCTGTAATCACTATCCTTTAGTCATTTGATAGCATGAAATGTATTTCCCAATCAAAAGACAGTCTGACAAACAAAGTAGCAAAAAGGAGAAAGGAATGTTCTTTGTCCTCATTTCCTCAAATATTTGTCCTGCATATATATGGCAGGAGGAGTTTTTGCTCGTACATCCAATTGAATGGCAATTGCCAATATGCAGATGATGCTGAGCTCCTGTCAGGATGCTGATGTCTCCAGTAGAACTTTACCAATGGATTAACAGGTGTTATTTCTTAGTTCTCAGTGTGTTTGTGAAGCTATTTCTGGTATCAACATCTTACCTGATGACATACTTTATTCTTCCTACAAACCAAGGTATAGATTGCCTTTACCATTTAGGAAAAATGTCCATACTGGATTAACCCTCAGGAACAGGTGAGAAACTGGGCCAATTCTGCGGGGCTGCAAATGCACAACGAAATCACTAATTTTTAAGAAATGGCAAAGGAAGGAATTCTGCAAAGTCATCTTAACAGAATCTGCAAATTACAAGATATGAATCCGTCCACAGTCCTGTATTTACATGCATCCCTCTTTAACAAGTGATGCCCCAGTGGTACCTGTGTACTGGGTTCCTACTTCTGGTGGGTTTAAAGCAGGGAACTAAGATATAGATAGGACTTATCTCCTCCAGGCAGCTGGAGTGGAATAAAAAAGATTTTTCAGTTCTGTGCATGTCTGTGCAGCAAACAGCCACATTCAAAATGACAGCGTGATTGCGTTTTAATGGGACAAATCCAGGATTAACCAGCCCTGTACAGGTGTCAGCCCCAAAGTGCACCACACTTGTCACAGTCTCTGAGCACTAATACGAACAGAGTGTTTGTTCCATTGCTGCAGGAATCTGGTCCATCAAAACTGTCAATCTTGAGCAAACTTTATCTAGTAAAAGCAATGTCGTTACTCAGCTGCTGAGTTACACACACTTGTGGGCAAGGGTGACTTTATGAACACACCGAAATGTCTCTATCCTCACATCAACACAACTTGTGCTACAGCCCAATTCAAGTGGGAAATGTCTGTGCTTCTATGCTCTCCTCCTCCGCCCCACACCAACACGCAGCCATAACTCTGCACAAGGGCTACGGTTTGTGCCAGCCTGCAGGCAGAAGGCTTGCCTCAGTGTCCATGATGAATGAGAGCCTAAAACCTCAGCCCCATCTTCTTTAGACTGCTACAACATGGCAGCACGAAGGGAAGTGCCCCATGGAGAGCAGAGTGCATTCAGAGAGATGTGCAGAAAAACATCCCTAAGATGTGGAGTTCATAATTTCACCTAATTTCTTGGCAATGACTCAACATACTGAAAACCTCTTCCTTCAGCTTCAGTGGTATCATATCAGATCTTATATATTTTTCATCTCAAATGAATAAAATATAACATCTCTTTTAATAACTGACAAGCCTGTCTTTGAAAACCTTTGAAGCAATTGTAATAGATTAACAGCAGTGGCAATAGGTCTGATCCACCTACTCCTTCTAAACGACAGAGTAATGTTTTCAGTACGGCATTTTAAAATGGGATTTACCAGCAGAAATTGTTTCTTATCACATGCTATGGGTAGCACAGTGGAGCTCTGCATTTCCCTCTGCAGCGAAGCCCAGCGGTACGGAAGTTGCTGCATTGGCTTTTCTCACAGTGCCAAGGAAATGGTTGTGACAGTGGCCACTGCAAGTAGTGCAGAAATCAGATGTAACTGGACAGAAGGAACCCTTGAAGCATAGCACAGCTTATTTTTAACTCACTGCCCTGCCCTACTTATTCGTTATTTTTGATGCAATGCACATTTAATTCCATATGAATTAATGAGCAAAATGAAGCAAGAGGCAGAGTGGGGACCAGTAGACTGACTCCATGCAGGGGGATGCACTAAGTACATAGACAAGGATGCAAATCCGTGGAGAAATGTGCCAGTGGAGCATCCTCACCAGAGCCAAGAAGTGGGGCTGGACACAAAGGACCTGTTCAGTGCTAGTGAAGGAATATAAAAAAGCTTCTTTCTGCAGGCAGTGGTCAAGAATGGGTCAAATTTCTGTCGATCCATAAATCAGTACAACAGTGGTTGCATCCATCAGTATAATTAACAGAAGGATATGGGTCAAAAATGGTAGGGAAATATGTGGGTAGGATGGGAAGCAGTAGAACCAAGGAATGATATGTGAATAATGGGGAAATCTGGAAGAGCTCTTTTTAAAACATGCAGTGTTTGTAGTGTCATTCCATCACACAGCCCCAGAAACCCTGCAGCACACTGAATTCCTCAGCAGTGACATACGTGTTTGATGGTTCCAAAATCACCAGCTAATTCATAAATATGGCCTTGCATTATCGGAGAGCTGTATCAGCATATATTTCTATAACTTTATATCTTCTTCTCCCTTTTATTTATTTAATATATATATATATTAGTAAGTATTTAAGTAAGAATACTTAAACATACTCAGAGAGAACCTAAGAGCAGAGTTGCTTTTATCAAGCAAACAGCGATTCGAGAGATTTCTAAAGCAGAAGAGTCTGTCCGTGTGTCTGCTTTTTACATTGATCTCTGCTCCATTCCCACTTTGATTATTTTGGCAGAGAGCCTTCCTGGGTTTTCCTCTTCATCTTTTAATTTTTTTCACTGCATGAATTGTTTCACTGTACTTTCACCCCTTCACTGAATCTGTGCATATTCCTACATATACCCATAAATTAACTGAGTCCATTCATCCCATACAACTCCTCTGACCTCTCAGCTCTCTAATTAAAGGATTTCCTTCCAGCCTACATGTACAATGCACACAAACATTTTTATGCCCGAACCTATTGAGCCATTCCATTCTCATTAAAGCAGCAAAGCCATTGGCTCAGCCAGGCAGTGAGCAAGCTTAGGGAACTGGAAAAGACCTACTATTAGGGAGCATCTCTCTACAACCCCAAAGGCCACAACAGCTCTGAAGAAAGAGGAGAAAAAAGAAAGAGAACTATGACTGGCATGCTGTCAGCTTGAATAAGATTGCTTTTGCAGACTACTTCAGTACCCTCACATCTCCATGCAATCAATGCATAGAGCAATTCCAGGGCACGCCGTTATCACCTTTGGAAAGCTCTGCTGCTATCCAATATAAACTCAATATAAACTTCAATATTTATAGAAAGAGAATGGCCCATAAGGCAGGTTACTGGGGTGTGAAAAATTTGCTGCTTAATGCAAGTCTACTTTCAATTCAATATGGATGGAAATTGAGGGAGATATTACATTTCTAACTTAAAAAAAAAGCAAATCCACTTAGCTTCATTGCATTCAATATTTTAATACATCCTACAAGTATCCAAATTAAAAAGTTTGAAATTGAGCTGACTTTAAAGGGAGTTTGGAAGAAAAACAATTAGAATTCAAGTTTTCAAGTGGAACAAATATTTCTGAGTTAATTTTCCCTTTTTAGAAAACTTGACTCTTCTATTGAAAATACAGCTATCTCTGCAAGTGAAAAATAAATTTCAAACTTAGAAAAGAGAGAACAACTTGAAAGATAAAAATAATACAAAACCAAAAAAAATAGTTCGGCAGCTGGTGGTATGGTTATTCAAATTACCCACATGGAGTGTCTGAAATGTCTCTCTTCGATTCTTCCACTAATCATCCATAAAAGAGAGACTGATGACAGTCCCTGAGTTTAAACCAGTACGCTGCAATCCACTCCTTCCCAGATGTCTGAGTCCTGATTTATACCCTGCTCCAACAAAGACCAAAAGAGAAGATCTGCAGAATAAATCAACCAAGACCAGGAAACTGTTAAAAAATACCACACACAGTTCAAGTCGTGGAAGCAACAGAAACCTTGAACTACTTTGACCTCAGAGATGCCGTGTTTCATTTAGAGTGGAGACACACACGAGAAGACAGTCAGAGAAACCAATGGCAGAGAAGACCATCAGCTCTACGGGTTTTTTGAATCTAATATTCAAAGTCATTTTCTCCACTCTCAACCACTGCTCAAGAATTCTAGATTGTCCATCTTCATTTCCATTTCCTTTTCACTATGACTACCACAGTTCAGGTGCACAAAGCCAGAGCACTGAGATGCACTTTGCTGCCAGCAACTTCAAGTCCAAGATCCCACCAAAGCTAACCTCATTGCAAGTCTTTCAAAGCTTAACTTCCTTGAAAAACTGTCAGTGGGACTGAACAACCCATCCGTAACCAAGCATCTAAAAAAGAAATGTTGGTTTGATCCAACTGTCAGGATCTGAACAGGTTGTGCTTTGAAAATCTTTCTTTTCTTTCATCCAGCACATCTGTTCAAGTTTGTTCAGAACATCTTTGCAGCTTCAGGTCACAAAACAAGCCATTGCTTTGTACTGAACTTAGCAGTAATTTGGAAATGTTCTGTCATAGCAACATGCCTGATGAAGCACTGGTGTGAGAGTTTGTCCTAAATACCGTAAGGGAATATAATCTCAAAGCGTCTGGGAATAAAGATGGCTTCTATAAGAAACAGCACAAATACTGCACTGAACATAAATTGTCCCACCTGAGTTTCTGGGGACCCTCAGCATCTGTAAACTGCAACTGATTGGAAAAACAATTAAAACAATTCTGATAAAGGACTTTTTTCTGATAAAAGACTATTTTTCACTGAAATCCCCCGGTGGGAATGTATGCTTTCCTTGAAAACGCCCATTTAATATAAGCAGAAATAAGCAACATACTTCTTAATAAAAAAATGAATACATTTACAGAATTTTAGTGAACTTACAAATGCACATTTCCCAATCAAAAAAAAATCAGCTGTGCATGGTTACTGGGAGGGGGGTGAGCTCTTCCTGAAGATCAGAAGTGCTATATTCATAATTACTGATAAACTGACTGATTAATTAAGTACTAGAGAGACATATTAATTCATCTAGTGCCTGATCCAATTCTCATTTAGAACTCCCATTAGTAACATTAATGTGGATTGCAATTGGTTTCTCATCCATTTCAGTCTCTCCTCCCATTATGCTTTAGGGAGAGCTGATTGAATGCTGCAAAGAGAATGAGTACATCTTGGCAAATATTAATTTGCAATTTGAAGTGAATTTACTGTGACTGTTCTAGTTTGCCAGCTGGAATACCCATCAGAACTGGGAATTTTCAGCAGAGATTGGACATCTTTCAACAAAAGTAAAATTAGGATGATACAATATTCCCCAGGAGAGCTTTTCTGCATATTTAGAAATCCGTAGATTTAGAAGAAGAAAAATATATTATATTACAATTATGCAATAAAAAGGAGTATTTTGCCATCTGATATTGTGTACCAGGTAAGGATTATGATGCACTTACAGCGTGTTACACACCAAGCACTATTCACCAGAGTTATTTGATCAATGTTGGCAGCAATCAAAAAAAAAAAAAGAAACTGAGATGACCTTCATGCAGGCAGTTTGCAGCCAGAAAAAAAAGACAAAAGAAATTCTCAGAGTCACCTTTTCATCTCCAGCCCTCCTGAGACAGCTCAAAACCCCCAGAGGAGACTCCCAGCACTCAGTGTGAGGTAGGAAACCTGCTGCACATGGGCTGTCATGGTGGAGAACAGCAGAGCACTCTCTGAATCAATCCATCAACCTCACTGTCACCCTCTCGCAGCCTCAGAGTTGACCCATCACACCCAAACACTCACCTCTTGCTCAGCCACTGTTCCTTAGCTCATCCCACATCAAAGCATCAGGGTTGGTCTGCTCTACCTCTTTGTTCCAGGTTTCTGACTGCCTGTAAATACATTCACCTCTCTGGCACTATTCAACAATTGCAATGCATGAACCAACATCTTCTCAGCACTAATCCTACTTCAGTATTTCTCTAAATGAGCATCAAAAATGGAGTAGTGGTAGGAGCACTGTATTTTAATGTACAGATAGGGGCACTGTTTTTGTCATGCAGTCTCCCCATAGACTGTGGCGCAGTCTGGGTGTGCACAGCAGGGCATGGAATAACCTGGATGTGCACATGGGGTGGCATTAAGGACAGCAGAAATTTTTTCAGAGATGAGAAAAGAATGTATTTTCATCTCCATTTTTGGAAACCTGGAAAATGCTCTTCTGAGAGGGACGTCTAACAGCCTAGCAAGTCTTTGCTGCTTTGCCTGCAGTAGGCAGGAGTACCAGTGGTGCTCCTGCCTGGCTCTGTTCTGCCAAGACTTTTGGCTCCAATGCATCAATTTTTCTGAACAGGAGTGTAAGCAATGCTGAGGTCTCCTGCATCTCCTCGAAGGCATCTCTGCAGGAAGGGCAGTGCTGTTTCACTGCAGATCCACTGTGAGTGGATATGAGCTGCTGCATGCACTGATGGCAAAGGCACATCCATTCATCTCCATCTTCCTGTCCTGCAGTGTCCTGCTCACTTAAAACACAGAGAAATAAGCACTCCAAAGCCATAATTTATCCAATCTTCCAAAGCAAACCTCATCTGGATGGCACAGCCCTGTGTGCTGAGAGCCAGCAGCATCATTGCCTGGTCAGTTGGCAAACACAGGGGAATGACAGAGCTACATAACAGCACTCACTCTGAGGAACATTAAAGAAAAGTACGCAGACAACAAATACAGCTCAACTTATTGACATATGAATCACGAGCAAAGCTTAAAAGATACGAATATAAAATCCAAATCACAGTATTTAAAGACTCGGAACACTGCACATTTAAATGCCTTTTAAACAGAGAAGCTACCAAATAGCTTGATGTTTCTTTTAGAATCTTCTATTTTTTGCTTCTCAAATTTTGGACACCCCCAGACTCAGGAGAGTAGAGATGGAATTTACATGAAAATTATTAACATTTTACTTGTTCAATCCATGTCACTTTTAAAAAGTTACTTTCACAAGGCTGGAGGATGCACGGCTGTCAGCTCTGGAGACTGACATCTCCATTTGTAGGCAAAGAGCAAGGGAAGCAATGAGAAGAGCAGGGCAACCACCCACCCACATAGACATGACAAGACAGAGCAGATGCCACCACCCAGCCTGTCTGCTCAATCAACCAGCACATGGCCATCAACATATATGCAATGAGAAATGCAGTAGCGAAGGTCAGGATGCTTCTTCCAGAATAATGCTCTGAAAAACAGGCTGGAGTGAGCTGGTTCCAAGCTAGAGGTAGGAAAGGAAGGGAATTAGGTTCCTAGAATTCAGTCTGAAGGTCTCTGGTTGGTGAGGTATTGGCACAGGCTGCCCAGGGTGGTGGTGGAGTCACCAGCCCTGGAGGTGTTCAAGAAACATGGAGATGTGGCACTGAGTTCAGTGGGCGATATTGGTGGTGGGTGGACAGTCAGACTAGATGCAGCATCTAGCTGTAGCACCTTGAAAACCTGCTAGCTTAAGATTAAGACTGGAAAAGTGAATGGACAGTAGTTTTGCAAATCTCCAAATGCAGATCGAGAGGAGCCATGAAACGCCATGAAATCCATTCATCTCTTTACACGGTTTCAGCGTTCCCTGCCATGCTTTTTGTGCTTCAGCTGGCATCCCTTCAGCCACAAGCAGGGCCACTACGCTCTCCTTTAAAAACTGCTTTCTCTGCTTGTGGCTTCTTCTGAAATTGCTTTTGGCTCTTCTGGGGGCAAACCACTTAAAGAAAAGAAGAAAAAGGCAAATTGTGCCATATGGGATCCTTCCCATTCCTCAACCCAGGCACTTTCAGACCCCACGTTAGGATGCAGGGAGCTTCCCTCCAAGTATGCTCTGCGTAGCGCCAAGCCCTACTTCCCAAGCAGACAAAATAGAAGGTGATCAGTCAGACTGCATCTTCTGATTGGAAAGTCAGGGCTCTCAGGTTGTGCTGAAGGCAGCAGTGACTCTGCCACTTGGTGAGTAAGAAGTGTAACGTTAGCGTGAAACTGAAGCCAAAGAGGGGAACAGGAAACAGAATGAGTCAGAATAGCAATTGCAGGGGTGTGTCAATATTTATAGCAAAAATCCTCAGGCTTCAGCTGACTCTATCTAGTGGCACGGAATAGATGTTGTTTTAGCACTAATCAGGAAATCTGTTTGACAACAATAAGGACCTGTTGATTCAGACCTTTCGCTGTGTAGAGCTACCCCAGTCTCCAAGATTATTTCCTGAAAACTCTGTGCTATCACTTCTGTGTTCCAAAAGAGACATTTTTGCCAACGGCCCCCTTAAGGGACAAACCACTTTGCTTTTTAAGCCTATAGTGGCAGCTTGTACTAGATTTTAGCTAATCTGTTATTCTGCAATCAAGGGGAAAGGAAAGAAGGGTGAAATTAACCAGATTACAACATCATTTGTTTCCAGATCCCAGTAGTTCTTTCAATTTCATGGCTGAAACAATTTGAGCTTGCTGAATCTGTTGCTAAGCAATTGAAGCCATCAAAGTTTACATCCTGAATTATTATCATTTACTTTCTGAAAATATGATACAGGTGAATGGCTCAAAATGTGAGCAGATATGTTTTAGTTCTACTCCCAAGGGCTTCTCCAAGTCAAATCTATCACAGTGCCTGTGGCAGAGCGAGCTCTCTTTCAGAAGAGCCAAATTCTCTCCTTATTAAGCTATCCCTTTCAGAATAGCACTCATCAAAAAGACTTTGGAAGGCAGGAAAGCAGAGCTGCAGTATGAAATGTATGAAGGTATCATCTGGCAGGCTAAATGGCTCTACCACAGCACTCAGCTTACAGGAGGCTTTTGAAAGAGTGTGGAAAACAGCACTCAGCTGAGCAGACAGATCCTCACATCCAACCATTATCTTGTCCCAGCCAGCAGTCTGACAAACGCACGTCTTTTGCTTGCACTGACACACCATGCTTGAGTTATGTTTGGCGTTCAGCTTTGTTTCCTAAACGCTTATAAATCTGTTTATTACCCACAGATATTTAATCACCCCTGGCTTAACTTTCAGAGCACATTATCATCACTTGTTCACTTCATCACTTGTTTCAGGCCGGGTTTCCAGCAGGAAATTGACCTCAGGCAGTACAATACGTCTGGATAGCGCTGATGGAAGCCAGTTGGGGAATTATTGATTGCTGGTATTTTCACACTGTGCAGATTTTTATTTCAGATTGGCTGGGATGTGGGATTCTTTGCTCTGTCATGTCACAGCATTGGATACATGGTTCTTTACTCTTGCACAAGATTGTAATGTTATAGAATGTGTAAGGTATGGATATACCACAAGGTATAGAGTGAATCTTGAAAAAGATTCATTTAAACTTGGGGCTTATTTAATGGAAGAAGCCTATGTGTGTATTTCAGGGCAGTCTTGGGAAGCTGACATTTCTACTTTAGTAGATGAAACCATCCCGGAAGAAGCAGAGAATTTGGCCTTGCATGAATTAACACATCACAGGCTTATACACCAGACCAAAAGGACATGATAAACTGTTCCATTAATCAGTTATGAGCGTGTGGGCAGTAATGGTAGTTCCTAAGGGATTTCAAGGAAGTAATTTGATGTAAATGAAACTCTCCTATTAGCTACATTATACTTCGATTTATCAGCAGTGAGGGGTGCAGAAAAACTTCTCCTATAGAATTTTTCTCCTTTAGAGTTAGGACAAGAGCTCAAGTGAAATGACAACCAGTTTTTTCTTTTTTCTGTCCAGAGCAGGGCAGCCCCAAATGCCAAAATATGAGATGAAACAAAGGCTTGGAGTCTCTTCTGGCCAATGGATCGAAGGAAATTTATGTTTATTGATGAGAACGTGAGGAACTGAGATACTCACAAAGCTAAGATAAGGATCTGAGGAGGATGTAAGATTTTTTATCAACGTGATTTGAAGTTAATTATAATAGGACTCAACACAGTATTTATGTCAGGAAAAAGAACAATGAATTCAATGACAGGGATTAAAAGGAGAGGATGATAAAGGAAATTTCTGAAAAGTGTAAAGCCTATTATGCAGGGACAAATCTTCAGAAGGGCAAATTGGAGACTGATCCTTTTCTACTTCAACGAACAGTTTTTAAAATATTTTTTGGATATTAAATATCTTAATCTGAAGTGAAAAACTTCCACTACATTAATTTTCAAAACTTCCCTGGCTTTAATGTGAAAGGATTCAGTGCCTTTGGATATATGATGAGTGAAAGCATTTAAATCCTAGTACAAGAGCTTACTAATTAACACATATGTTAGGATTTCACATACCGGCCTCCTGCAAATCCAAAATAGAAGATTAATGCAACTATTCATTTATCACCTATACATAAATATTTTATGCATATATATATGTATGTGTATCAAGAGTACGTTAACTGCCTAGAGGTTTTTGCAATATGCATATAAAATCTGTAATGCTTATAAATATTTATGCAAATAATGTCAACAGTAATCGTTCACCTTGAAGTCATGATGCTGGTAACACCTCCACTGAGCAGTTCTTCAAAGACACGTGAGTACAAAGCTGAGCATTAACAATAACAGCATCACCAAATATAATACGGGAACGTATAATAATTATGATTAATATTTATACGAATACAGTTCCTTTGGGTTGTTTGGTTTTGTAGGAGATAGGGATTGGTCTTTTTAATGATCTTGCATGGAAGATTATAAGGAAGCTGAAAATGGCGTGTTCACAAAGTACTGAGCTTTGAGACAAATGTGTGGCATCATGTCACGTGTCAAAAATAATGAGAACAAGCAAAACAGAAGTCAACTGAGCAGTGGAGAGGGATGTATTGCATCCCATACCACTTCATCTCAGATGGTGAGCCCAGATAAAGAGTGTTTCTGCAGCAATGCCCACTCAGTCTCTTGGAGATGCTAACCTTTAGTGCAGGATCTCACGCTTGATATTACCTGTGGGAATCTGAGAGGCAAAACTAATGAACTAATGCCTAATTTCTTAACTCATCAGATGAAGACCACCTTGTGCAAGTTTTGCTACTCAGCACTACATCAAGTCAAAGAAAAGAACCCATCATCTACATCAGCTGAAACCATTCACAGATACGTCAGCAAAAGTCATTGACCCGGTTTGGCTAAAAATACCTCAGATAGAAATGCCAAAAGTGAAAAAAAAAATCTTCTAAAGTTTTCCTGCTGAAAAGCATGGCTTCTCTTTTCTGTTAAACAGCACTACATTGGTATTAAACTAAATACACTTTTAAGGATGGAATCATTCCCAAATGAAATTAAAAAAATCAATGCATTGTTTAAGGCTTTAATCCAATGTAATTTTTTGATCCAAACGTTTTTTTTCCCCTGTGTTTTTTCTTCCACTAAAATCAGATTTTGAATGTAACTCATTAATTAATTTAGCCAGGCTGATGGCCCGGCGCGGTGACGAGCTCCAGCCAAAAAACAGTTCACTTCTCTTGGAGAATTCAGGGTCAGAAGCAAACAGCCTGCCGGTCATGCTCCTGTACAAAACCTGATTTTGTACTGCTGTGGTCTTTTTAGGCTGTGATTTATCC
The DNA here is from genome assembly GCF_987193195.1 of Phasianus colchicus. Lineage (NCBI taxonomy): Eukaryota > Metazoa > Chordata > Aves > Galliformes > Phasianidae > Phasianus > Phasianus colchicus. The sequence goes on from NC_143450.1 coordinate 10,494,594, forward strand.
CAAATGATTACAGCAGTGAGACCCACAATTGCCTTTCACCTGATCCATTGGTTATCCTCCAGGCTAAACTTACTTATTTGCCATCTGGTCTCCCACATGGTCATTCCCCTGCTTAAAAGCCAAGAATCTTAAACTCATCCTGGACCCTGGATGTGCCACAGCCTCTGCACTCTTCCTCAGCATTTCAGCTGGGCTTCAGATACTGGATAAATGTAAAAATCCTATGAATTATTCCTCAATGCAATTTGCAGGCAGGAAAGGAGGTATCATGGCCAACTATCATAGCCCAACTATGATTTATGAAGCTCTTCATCTAAAAATTAAAACCACAATTAATCTTTCCAATGAGGAGGAGATCAAATGATCTTATATTTTTTAAAGATACAAAAATTTATTAATTTCTAAAAGAGCTTTTCCTGTAAGTATATTCAGATCATCGTTTGGATCTACTTAAAAGACCAAGGGGATGACAACATCCTTATGAAGTTTAATGAAATTTGAGCACCTAATTCCTTCATGTTCCTTTGACAACTACATTCAAAATCGTTCCCAAAGAGATGATCCTCTTAAAGCAGTTTTTCTAGTTTATACTTGACACCTTTCTTCTTTCCTTTTGTTGTGCTGGTTGTTATAAATATTCAGTGATTTTTATGAGCCTCAGCAGACCAAAAATCATTTTCAAAGAACTTGGTTACTTGTATTCACATATTTAAAAGGCCCTAGGAGTTCCTTTATGAGAAATAGTATATGAATTTCTGCACATCTGCAACTAGTGAAATGTACTACAGCAAACAGTACTTTCAGTGAGGAACAAAGAAGGATGATGAGATTGGTGGAGTGATTTTTGTTGGAAGAAATCCTGCAATGGAGCTCTTGAGGAATACTTGTCTATCCCAACACAAAATGTCATTAAACTAAATTTGTTCAAGAGCCAATTGTGTGTGATAATGAGAGAACTAAGACTCCACTGAGATACACCAGAGGCTGACTGTTCTCCATCCTATCTATTATTGTTTTGTGCGAAGGAAATGGGCAAGGAGAGCTGTCAAAATAACCCTGCCATGTTATGGGTTACATTTCACATTTCCAAAAGTGAATTATCGAACTCTTTGAGCTGAAAAATCATTTATCAGGAACCACTGCATATGGTTCCATGGGCTGTATTAGAGGGGAAGTCCAGGAGATGCTGAACTCTGTGCATTACATCCTTATAATGTTTATCAGTTTTCTCAGTTTTGCCTCATGCTAGCTAAAAAGTGGAACATGGCACTTGAGTAATATCCAGAGGGTAATCAGTCACTGTGGGAGAAGATTGAAAACAATCTGGGACTCCCACAGTAGGTTCAAAGCCACCAGTACCATTTATAGCACATGTTTTATGCATCTGTTGTTCTGTAGTGGGAAGCCATTCAACAGATGGTTTCATTTTCATTTACATTAAGTATAAAAAGTTGTAAGCATGTTTGTAACAAGTGAGAATCAAGTTTGAGCTACAAAAAAGTGCATTTACGACACTCCCATTTTCATGACAAGTTTTCTGCTAGTTTAATGAGATGTAAGGTTTCTAACAAGAGTCAGTGCTGGTAGGGTAACAAAGGGTCCACTCTCAAAATCAAGGTCAGAGCACTGCTCCCGCAGTTCTTTCTGCTTCAGCTGATTACAGTAAGAGCAGGTTGGGGTGTTTTACTACATAGAGTTTTTCTAAGTCACACATTACAAGTTCTTCCAGAAGCTGACAGTTTTCAAAGCTCAGGTTTTCATCATGGTCAAGCAGGAGATTTAAATGTGCGGTAACAGGAGGTGAGGACCATCACCCCCAAGTATAAGTGCACAAAGATTGCTTACTGTATTTTATTTATGCTTATTTGTTGTTTGAAATAGTGATTTTCAAATTATTTGAAAGTATAAAAACATGCCTCCAGTAGGTATCCAGGAAGCAGGTGATCAAAGCACCAAGCTACCATCATCTCTTCTGAAAAGGAGTTGTTCAAGGCCATGTTGGATGGGGCCCTATGCAACCAGAGGTGGTACATGATCTGGTGCTTGGCAACCCTGCCTGCAGCAGGAGAGAATGATCTTTGATCTGTAATTGATCTTCCAACCCAAGCCGTTCTGTGATTCTATGATCCTCTGAGCATTGTGGACTATTTGACTTTCTATTTCATGCCGGATCCTTAAGGTGCCTTCAAAATATTCCATGTCATACTCGGTTATTGACTTAGTGGTAAAAATATAATGAGACCAATATGAAAAACAGAGAATGCAAACTACTCTAATCAGATTTGAAACACTATTTTTGGATAAAAGATTTTTGCAGAAGATGCTTTCCATATTTCAGCTTTATTTTTCCCTAAAAAATGGTTTTCTTACCAAATTAGAGCAAAAACAACTCAAATTTTTAGCATTTCATGTTTTTAGGATATTTTGAGTTTTCACCAGCTCTGTAGTAGCAGGGTGGTTTGCCCTTGTTCCTTTTCTGTCCCCATGTTATTTAAGGCTTGTTTCAGTATTATTTGAGGAGCTATTGGAGTTTCAGCCCTTAATTCTTCCTCAGGGATAGCTATAAGTAGATTGACAGCAGAAAAGAATCATGTGAGAATTTAAAGTGACAAGTGATCTCTGGGGATATTGCAAATGTTTTCTTTTTTTTTTCCTGTTTCAGAATAAGACAGAAGACCTGTGTTCTCTAAGATAGCAGTACCACAAAAGCAGCAGGAAGAGTTCTAATGCTTCTCCACAATGATTCCACCTCAGTCTTTTTACTCACACATCCAGATGTGTAAGTAAAGGACAGAAATGAAACCATTCATCTGCTGAAATGTCCATTATTCAGCAATTTAAATGGCTTCAGAGAGCATCTATCTGGTTTTGATGTCAGCTTATGACTAAGACAGTGCTTTAGTGTTTGATGGTTCTCATAAGCAATGAAATGCACAAAGTCAGACCGTTTTTCCAAAATTCTGATGGTGATCAATGATGGAAATGAAATATTCTTGATATTCCTACAAGCGTCAAATTTTGAAATTCTTGTGTAAATTCTCATTTTCAGTGGCTATTACTGCAGTGCAAGTTTTGTGAAATTATTCCCTGGGAATTATTCCAGCAGCTTCCCACCTCCCAGAGACCCTTTCCTCACGTGCCATGACACACAGAATAGTTTCTCATCAACTTCTCTCACCAATCAGGCATTGTTTTATGTCTTTCCATCACGTTCCTTTTTTCCAAAATAAAGAATCCAAACAGAAATTTATAAATTCCCAAGAAAATTTAAAATAATAAAAAAAAAGAGTTACAACTATGATGAAACAAAGTTATTTTATGTTAGCACTTCAGCATGCAAATGATTTGCACATAATAGACAAGTTGACAGAATTGAGATGAAGCACAGTTTTTGAATGCAGATATTTCAAAAATGAATGCAAAATAGGCTCAGAATGGATTCATGGCGGCTTTGGGGAAAAAAAGAAAAACACTTCTGACAGTGATGGTGCCAGTATTTATCTTACATTCTTTTTTCTCTTTCTTTTCACACAAGTGAACTTACATCTGAAGTAAATTTCTTTTCCCTTTCCCTTCCCTGGATGTTTAATCCCATGCAGCCAACCCTCCTCCCACAGCAGTCACGTCAGGAATGAGGCAGATTTGTAAGGCTCACTCTGCTCTCCAAGTTCCCATGACTTCCCATCTCTGCATCTCTTCCAGCTGGCCTTCAGCACCTCACACCTTTTCTGCGGGTCAAGAATTCTCTCCTTAGGGCAAACCATGTTGATAAGCCCTTCATTTGGGCTTTTGGTGGTGGGGATTTTTTTGGTAGCATTGCCTGAAACATTCAGTTCTGCTGGAAGATGGTGCTTGAGGCAACCAATGGCAAACCCCAGGGAGGGAGAGGAACAAGGGATGAGATGAGGTAGGAACACCCAAATGCTTTGGATAAGGTGTTACGTTTCCCAAAGCAGAGAAAACCACATTTTCCCCAGCTTGGTAGTTGCATGCTTCTGAGTCTCTCTGTCTTTTCTCTTTCCCCAGGGCCAGCTTTTAAAAATGGAATTTCTGAATTGCATTTTTTTCTTGCCAAGAGAGCACAGTTAATGAGACAAGAGCTGGAGATTTTCTTCTTCCTGGCTATAAACTGGCTAACACATTTCAGGACTAACACATTCCTAACCTGTGCTTTCTCACTGATTTCTGTAGCTATCTCTTCCAGCCATATGTGCTGACAAAAGAGCTGTACTTAAGAGGAACTATGCATTTGGAAAACAGTTATTACCATTCCTCACTTTTTCCCCCAGGTCTGAGGGCTTGGTTCAGGGGACAGGGGACCAGGGAGGGGACAGGGAGAGCTGTTCTGTGAGGGACAAATAGTAGGATCGAGGATGCAAAACCCCTGAGTATCTGGGCAAGAGCTGAGCAGGTCTTATAGCCACAGCCATGGTCTACCATAATCCAGATCCACTCACAAGCACACAGTTGGGGCAGCTGTAGTCTGTAAGGTCAAGGGCAGCATCCCTCCAGCAATGAATGCAGGGAAGCTCCGGGAAATACCTGATCCCAACCAGCCAGCTCTTCTATGGAAGAAACATTCAATTCTTGAGATATTTTTGGCAGAACTTCACCTTGAAAAGAAAATGTACAAAATCAATCTGTGTTGCAATACTGAAATCTGACAGCATTGCTCCATGCAGGGCACTGTGGTTATCAGCAGAACTGCTGACAGCAGTTACGCTACCTTACATTACGGGCAGCACCACAGCCATTGATACAAGGTGAGATAAGTGGACATGAGCAAGATCACTTCTTAATATAGGGGTTGTTTTGTGTGGCAAAGATGTATTGAGAAGGCCTTACTGGCAATCTGATAGTTCTGTCTCAATTCTACTGCTGGGGAAAAATACATCTGAACACACAGCAGACATGAAATGTTCATAGGTTGGCATCTTTCTTCATGATGGCTCTTCTGTTATGGGTCTGCTATTTTCCTCCAGACTGCCCATCTCAAGAAGTTTGTTGGCATAGTAATTCATGTTTTCATTTGCAAAGTGTCTTACCAGGAGAAAATTCTAAAATATGGCATCTTGAAAGACTTCACAGCAAGAGTTAGAGAACTGCAGGCAAAGGAATACATGTCATTTTTTAGTGGAAAAACTAATATACACATCAAAGCAACTTCATGAATGTTGCTAGGATGCAGTCAAGCTTTAATTTGTATTTGCTAGATTGGAGGATTCATTCCTACAATGTCACTTCAGCTACATCATTGCCATCACTGGCTATTGGCAAACTTGAATATTAGATTACAAACCCACACATCCATGCATGCGTACCAACAGGTACTGATCTCATTCTATCAGTGCACCTTAAGCAAGATCTTGGCAGAACTCTCATGTTTAAATAAGTTTAAAGAAAATTATGTAGCTGCAGTTTAGGAACTGTAAAATGTTCACTACTCGGTCATTGTTTGAATCAGTTGCAGCCATGCTGTTGATCATTATGTTAGGTTGTGTTAGGTTTCATTGCATGAACAGTACAGCAAAGATATAGCCCTCACTGCTTAGTAAAGATCCAACAGTTACTAAAGAGTGCATCTCCCATCTGAATTTCAGTATGAGCAGTTAAACGCCTTCTGCCTCAGATTCTCCTTCAAATTAAATAGATACGGGATAATTTCTCCCTTCTTGCCCCAAGCAGGTTTGCACTGAATGATGTACACTGTAAAAAGCATTACTTCAGCCCAGAAGGGGCAGGATAAAAGGATCAGTCTTCAGAGAGTTTCTTAGAAAATGGTGCTGGAAAGGACAATAAATAGGGACATTAATATGAAATTTGTCCTCAAGACATTTAGAGCTCTGAGAAAAAATATACATGTTTTGAATGTATAGTCATTTAGATAAATCAGACCAAGCCACAAATAATACACTCATGAATCACTGCAACTGATTCACTTTTTAGAAATGAATAGCCCTAAACAAGCTGCATTTTACCTGAATTTTAATGATCAAGGCCACTAAAAATCCTGCTTTTTGTCTTAGCTGAGTTTGCTTCAACAAAGGCTTTAATCAGCTCTGAAAGTGTTGGTGACAGAACTGAGAAGCAATAGGGATGCAGGCAGTTCTGTGTCCTGACTGAACCCAGCAGTCGAACAAATGCGCTGCTCCAGTTACGGTGTGGGTTTGTTAACATGACTGTCACACAGCCTGGGCTTTCATGGAATGGAAGATGTCTGTGCGTGGCAGAGGTCAGGGATGTGTGCCCAAGGAGTGAGGTTGACACCAGGTGCTGGGGTTCTGTGGCTGTTCAAGCCCCAGAAAGGGAGCAATGCTCTGTGGCAGCTCCATCTCACAGTGAGGATTCCCAGTGAAATCCATGACAAAGTGTCCCCTGAGCACACAGAGCACAGCAGTAGAGCTCCCTTGTGGTAAAGGAAAATACAGGCATTGGAAGTGGGGGAGGCAGAGGGGAGGGGAGCTGTGTGTGCAGCAGAGGAGGAATGGAATGAGGGAGAACTGAGCTTGGGGTTATGAAAGCTGAAAGCCTCTGCAAATTGTGCAGCCCCTCCTTCATCTGACTGATAAACTGGAATGCAAAATTTTCTTTCTATTTTTTCCCAGTTTGGACTCTTTTCCTTTATTTTTAGATATATATTTAAAGCCATGGAGGCTGTAGTTTTGCTTGCTACAGCTTTGAATTTTCACTCTGGGCATATAGCTACTCTCACACATAAGCAGGTTAGAAAACATTCTGTGAAAACATTGCTTGGGAAATAGCACCTTCCAGGTGAAAATGTCACCAAAGCAGCCCTACTCTGAGTTTTTGGGGGCATTCATTCAAAACCACTCCCATCTCAGGTATTTTGTTGTATACATTCCACTTGCATTCCAAGAGATGCTTAAAAAAATAGTCCCAAGGCTTTCGAATGAATTAATGCTCTTTTTCTCTTTTTGTGAAAGAGCTCCATGTTTTAAGGCAAAAATGTTTTATCATTCTCTCTTCTATTACAGGGGAATATTCACACAAAATAAGAATTCACGCTTTTAGAGCCAAATGATTTATCTTTACAATTCCTGTGGGAGGTGAATTTCTTCATCCAAACTCAGAGCCTGAAATCACATAAAAATTTCCCAAAGCATGGGCAGGGTACATAGAAGATGATGCCTCACATGCACACTTTCCATATAGAAGAGGAAAAACACTGATTGCTGCTGCCCTTTGCCTGTCCAGTTGCATATAACACATCCCTAACAGAGGACACCTTGGCAGAAGGAAGGGACAGATGTGAAAGGAGCAGAAAATGCCTCAGCTCCTACAGCACTTGGGGCAGAGAGCATCTTTTCCCCACCATAGCCCACATGTGGATGCTCACCTCCTCGCCCAGGGTACAAACTGCACCACCTGATTCACAGCCACCTGTACCAGCACCAACTCAGCAGCATCTCTCTCACTGGTGGCTTTTAATATTTCAAAAAAATAGCAGGAGTTATGTAATAGAGCATCTTCTCTTTGAATCACTTAAAAAGAGAGAGAAAAAAAGAAGGGGGGGGGGGAGTTTTTGCTGTAAAAGGGTTTTGATAGTGGGAAAATTTTTTGAAAGGACTCAGACTGAAAGAATTCACTTCATATTAACAAGTGGTCTCTGTGGTCCAGCATTAGCGTGACTGTGATCCTGCTTCGACCTCATGTTCCTGGAGATGGGGAAAAGCAAGATGCCCACCTCGAGGTGATGCTTCCTGTCCCTGTGCTGCAGGTGGGTGGGAGCAGGGCCTGGGGTATGAGCACTGAGCCTCCGGAGCAGATGGGAGACTGGAGCATGGGCTTCTCTTTCACCTCAATCTTCCCAGGAATATGCAGTTTTGATGCCCTCAGCCCAGAGCACCCAGTCCTGGTGCACCCTGGTGCACCCTGCGCACCCATGCTATGCAGGGATGCCCAGCATGGAGCCAGAGGAAGAGTTGGCTCACTCCATGCACAAACCTCCCCCAAATCCTGCTCAAAGCAAGCACGGGGACAAGCCAACCTGCTCCATGTGTTTGTGTGGGTCTCTAACCTTTCATTTTCCCAAGTAGCCTCCCCTGTTAAAGTCCTTCATCAACAACGTGTATAATAGTTACTGCATTTGAATAGCAAATCCACCCCCAACATCCTTTGTGCAGCACAGGGCAGGGTGTGCAGCTCTGATCTGCAGCAATCCAGCCTCCCTGTGGGACTGCCATGGGGCTGGGCTGGATGCTCGGTGGCAGAGCTGATCTCCTGTTGTAAGTCTCCCCTGCAGGCAGTGGAGAGGTAAATCAACCCTAAAGCCTGTGCCTGAAGGTCTGCAGTGGAGCAAGCATGGCTCAAGCAACAGGACAACAGAGGAATGGTTTTTATTTTTGCAGGACGGGGCAAACTGTGCAGTATAAGGGCCAGAACGACCAGTTCTATGGATGGATGAGGGTTCTGTCCCAGCCCTTGTAACAGCAGCACCATGCGGCTGGAACAGCCACTGCTCTGACCTCAGCCACCCACCAGCACTTCCCTGCACTGGGTCTGGTACTCCACAAACCAGCAGAACTCATACACTGCCCGCATTGCTCCCATTGCCAACCTCCCTGTTCCTGCCTGGAATGAGCATCATCAAATGTCGGCTTGCCTGACTCATTCCTGCCTGGAGAGGATGATTGAGTAGCTGAGCTCACTTTCTACCTCTCAGGCATGTGTTTGAGTTCCTGTGAGTCACACGTTACAGTCTTGTTCTCCTTTGACTTTGGGCTGCTTCTTAATTTCTCTCCATGATACAGTAAAGATGCACTGTCCGTGACCTATTTTTGAAAACAGAGTTAATTTTTTGTCTCAGTCCACTTCTTTCTGAATGCCTTCCCTGCAGGTTGCCGTTCTCCATGTCTTAAGCACACAGTGAGTCCCATCACACATCTACATACATGAGAGGATATTTATTATGCACCATTCAGCCTCTCCTCTCTCATACTATGCCTTCCAGGACTAAGCAGACATCACTGCAAATATCAGGTTTTTCAGGAGACAAATTGCTACTTTTTTTTGGAGTACACTTTTCAGCAGCCATCCTGTTCAGCTTCTTAAGGCTCTTGGTCCTATCTGAAGACAGCCATCCATCAGACATGCCTGCCTCACCGGCTGTCAGCATGAAGGAAAGCCTTGAGAAGAGAGTATGGTGGAAACAAATCACCTTGCGGTCCCACCTGAGCAGACAGTGCTAAATACGCCTCTGATCAGAGATGTTAGACCATTCAGAATGAAATATTCCCTGTGTTATCCCAGCATGCAACCCCCAGGATGGATCACAGCCCGCCTGAAGGGCAGCAGCGTGTTGCAGACAACGGGATGCCAGATAGGGAATTTGTTTTATGGCTTGCTCTCAACCACAAGCTGCTTGCCTTTTTCTTTAGATGTTTACCATAGTCTACATATGCTAAGATTTATATTTCAAATCTGAAAACAGCCATTTCTTAAGGAAACAAACAAACAATGAGCAGCTGACTGGGAGAGAATATGGGTTGGGTTTTTTTGCTGTCAAAAAGATACTGAAGAGTTACAGACATTGCTGTTTGGAAAGTGAAAAATAATTAAAACAAAAGCGAAAGATGCATGTAAAACCTGGTTGGGAAAGCTTAAGGAATTTGGGCTTGCCATAGCACAAAGTGATGATGCATGTTACACTGTCTACACAGCCGTGCCATACAAACTCTTTGTGGTAAATGGGAACAAGCACAGCCCTTTGTGGTCCCATTGGAAAGGTCCCATTGAAAGAGACCACTGGCATTTGCTATGCTCTCCCTGATGTTTTCTCTGAGCATCTCCAAGCAGAGCAGAGGCAAAAGAGAAGCTGGGGAGAAAGGGAACTGCACGCAGATAGCAGAGCCCTGAGCCAAGCTGGCACCTTCTCTTCATTCGCACCCACATGCTGTACAGAGCTGCTGCAGGGATAAGAGAGAAAAAAGTCAGATGATGGGGAGCACAATATGGAAGGGAAGATAACGCTGCCTGTGGGGGTGGCTTGGCAATGGAGCAGCTCTCCGCAGATCTTCCCTCCTTTAGAAAAATAGGAGAAAAGTGAAAGAAATGAGGTAGCAAGCTGGTATTAATGGGCTCCAGCAAAAAGTTCTGTTTTGCAGGTTCTTCATGCTCACACACGTATTTAAATATCATTAATTCCCAATGATTGTTCCAACACCAGGCACTGGTTGTAAGTGCAGTGCTATAAAACCAGTGGAGCCATGACAATTGATGTGTAGTCAATTGATGTGACTGTGCAAAAACATGGGTGAAAAGCAAACATGCCGCATGCAGCAATAAATTTTGCTTTTGGAACAAACACTTCAAGGGGGCACTTGCTTTCCATGTTCATTTCTTCCTTCACTGGAGCCTGACATTAAACTGAAATTATTTCCTCTCGTTTACAGAGCAATCTGTCTGAACACAATAAACGCACATCAGCTTTGTTATTATCTAACAGAGAAAACGGTGGTTAACTGGCTGCAGTGCAGGGAGGGCTGACACAGTGCCATAACCATGTCTGCTCCGTGGGCTGGAGGCACTGCCCAGCGTGAGTCCATTACCGGGGATTTCTCAGATGCTAAGAAGGTTAAATGGCTGAAGGACTTATCCAAAAGTGATTGCTTTTATGATCCCAGCTCTTTCGTGTTACAGAAACATTATCTTATTACCCTCCAAATCACTGATGAAGCTTTTTTTAATTGTGATTTGACTCCCCTGTGAGGTACCACGCTCACCATCTGGTGCCTGCTGGCTGCCTCCAGTGCCCGTAACCCCACTGGGCCAACACAGCAGGACAGTGAGGGGCCAACAACCCAGGGCTGTATCTTCTGAGCTGGGAGCAGGAAGAAGTGAACACCTCCCTCCTTCCCCCAAGCTTCTCATCACCAAGACCTCCTGCAGCTGTTGCAGCCTCACTTGGCTGCCCACAGGTGGGGATGGAATTTGGTCCTTCACACACCTGATGGGAAATGCTTCTTTTGATGAAGAAAAGGACACGGATGCCCCATCTCTGGTGACATTTGAGGACAGGCTGGATGGAGCTCTGGGCAGCCTGATCTGGTGTGTGATTTAGTTGTTGGCAACTCTGCCCATGGCACAGAGCTTGGAATAAGGTGACCTTTGAGATCCCTTCCAACCCAAGCCATTCTATGATTGTGTGACATCTATGCATAAACAAACATATCCTACTGCTCCATGCATGAGCAGGCTGGAACTTTGCATATTCTCACTCATAGAAATATTCTCATTGCACAGCAAGGAGATATTCTCAGATATTCTATGATACGATCCAGGGATAAATAAGCAGACCCCATTAGCCATTAGCCCAGGCAGAGAGGAGCTGGTGGCTGTGGTTGTCAGTGGTAGGCCAGGAGAGCATGCTTGGAGCCAAGCAGGATGGGAGAAGATGGGTGGACAAAACACACTGGTAACATCCAACCCTGGCAGGCTGTGGAGTGCTGAGGACTTGGGTATTCAGCAGGTTAGGTTTTGTGGCCATATCTCTGTGCTTCTTACAAGCTCCTCACAAGGATTCCTTACCACAACCAGTGGCAGCAAGGATCCAGCCAGCACTGCTCCAAAGCACAGCAACTTTGGAGTCTCTCCCTAAAAAAGCCATAAATTTTCATGTGGGAAAAGCAACTTTCTGTTTCTCGTGTTGTCTCACACTGAGCTGATTTCACTGTTCTGACTGACACTTTAAAAGTTTGTAGATTTGCCTGAGGCACGTTTTCAGCATAGAAAAACCTCTATCAAAATGGTTGAGGTTAGCCAAAGAGATAAGCAACTGAAAAAAAAAAAAAGGGGGGGGGGGGGAAAAAAAAAGGTTTTCTAAGGGAAACATCAAGTTTAAGGTAGTCTGGAATTTCATCAGAATCGCATTGTGCTAATATCAGCTGGGGAACCATGCATGCAGAAGTTCGTGATCTCATATACGCCAGGATAAATCTAATGCATATCCCAGGGAATAAATTATATTACTGTGGATTTATTCAGCTGTAATAGATCAACATTTGTCCCTGAGCGACTCCAAATTTTCTTTTCTCTGTGCACAGCCTCTTTCCTGCTAATGCATCCCCACAGGAGGGAACACTTCTGTAAGCAGGAAATGGGGAAGCAGCCCATGCCTTTTGCTCAATGGCAGAATTTCAAGCACTTAATGTGTACAATTGCTCCATGACAAGGCTTCGTGTCTCAGATGAATGCAGATATGTAACCATGCCCCCATATGGAAAGAAGTGTTAAACTAGAATTCAAGATCTGGAACAAAAACTCCTCGTGGTTCAAGAGGATTCATACCTCTGTATTTATCTCCTGAAAACACTTGGTTGTGTTACTCCTGAAAAGGATCAGTTGTCCAGTATTCTGCAAGCACTCACTACCTCACATGGCAATGGAAAGCAAGGGGTACAACAACACAGCTGAGCACATTATTACCTGGATTTTAACTCATTGTCACCAGCAGTGACAATCCCTGGAAGCCAGGGATAGCAGCAAGACAGGACCTAGTGTCCCAGCCACATTGCTGCTCCCCTTGCTCATGCAAGCCCCTCAACACCTCTGGTCCCAGGTCCCATTTCAAATGAAGACGCAAAGCCAAGTGTAATGGTTTCATGCTCCCTAATCCCTCTGCATGAGAGCTGGACACAGGCCATGCCCCAGAAAGATTTATTCTGTAGGGTAAGAAGGGAAGAATTGCTCTCCCATCCGGAGCACAGTGGATATTTATGCAGGAATATCACCTTTAATCTTTTCTTTCTCAAATTATTGCAATTATTATCTTAGTCTTCATAGGATGACTGCAAAGAATCCCATACATCCAAGATTCAAATATGGTTCTCCTCACTCTGTGATTCCCATGGCGGTGGAATTTTGGGGGTAGTTTACTGTATTAAGTCTATTCTACCCAGCTCAAAACTCAAATTCACAAAGCCTGCACAGTTAATCACAGTCACAGCTCTCTTCTACAATCAGAGCAGTCCACGGGATGGTCAGGATGAGAGGAAAAGCTGATCTTCATTTCTGCCAAATTGTCTTTAGCTCCACCTGAACGCTCCCGTCCGTGTCTCAACACACAACTTGTCCTGCAGTGGTAAACACTGGTTTAGATTAGAAAATTATTCTCCAGTTCTGTACTTAATTACATAATTAGTGCTTGTCAGCTCAGATCTGAGAGAAGTCAGAGACTGGCCAATTAAAAGGAATATTTTTCTGTTCTAACAAAAAATACTGTTATATTTTATTCCGTCCTCCTTGAAAGCAAATGTTTTACTGCAAGGCTCTGACTGCAGTTATCTATCACATGGGAGTCCAATGGTAAGGAACAGCACTTACAGCATTAAAAATGCAATCTCTGTGTGTCAAACCCAAAAAGTATGCCTCTTGGCAGCCTCCATGGCCTCATTTTGGCTGCAGAAGGAATAAAATCAGAGTTTGCAGTGATATTCCAGCATCAGCTCCTGCTATAGCTCCTCTTATCCAGGGAGACAACGCCAGGAAGAAACCTGGCATTTACATTTGCCTTAGCACTGTGAATATTCAGGTCTATCCTGAGCAGATCGTACATCATGAGACCCATTCACTCGTTTCTTTTTCCTGCACAGCATTTCCATGCACTGCATACACAAGCCATGACAACAGTGGAACCGTGCATTGCTGCAGACAGCAGGCGTGGCTCATACCAACCTCAGATAACTTCAACACTGAGAAACTGCTCTGCAGTATCACAAATCATTCTCTTACTTTCCTTAAGGAGTAAAGGTGTAAGGGTCATTTTGATTAGCTTAGCTGCTGAAACAATTAGTCTGCTTAGTGTACTGGAGTTATGGATCCAGCTAAGCATCTATTTGAAGAAGCAGCACAGCAAGAAGATGCCAAATTTATCACAGAATCATAGAATAGTTTGAGCTGAAAGGACCTTTAACAGTTATCTGATGCAACTCACCTGCAATGAACAGGGACATCTACAGCTCGATCAGGTACTCAGAGCCCCATCCAGCTCAGTTACTGCCAGCTGAGGAGGGAAAGCACGTCAGGCTCAAACTAAGGGAGCCCTTTGCAAGAAATGAGGCCCAAAAAAAGGAAACCCTCACCTCAGAGCCCAGAAATAGCTTCTCCAGAATGACAGAAACCCTTTCAGATGGGGGAACAGAAAAACTTCTCCTCAGCCATCCCAACCCAACCCAGCCCTCTGCTGCTGCCAGCCCCCAGGGTTTCACTGGTGATCTCTTCCTGTGTCTAATTCTGAGCACAGCCAGCCAATGGGGGTGGGAAGGAATCACCAGTCATTTTGCAAAAGAAAGTGACTGAAATATTGAACGCACCATTGATTGCTGCCTGTGGCATGCGGAGTGTTTCCCTTATTGTCCCGCTGCAAAGCAGCAGCAATGGGGCTCCGCAGGGCCCCTTGCCCACCCCTATACCACTCCTGTCCTGGGCTACACCCTGCGGGAGGGTGGGAATCCTGTCCCAATGGCATTTCTCCCCCCCCCAGATGCCAAGGTTGATAACTACTGTTTGTGTTCTATTTGCTGAAGCGTGAGTGCACCAGGACAGGTGGGGTGGAGACAAGGAATGGAGCTGCTGGGGGGGTGAAAAGTGTTTGTTTTTTCAGATCAAACCACATCCCTACAGTTTATCCTGATCTGGAAGGGAAAATGAGGCAGAACAGACAGAACTTGTATAGAGTGCTGTGGAAGGAGGAAGAAGGAATTTGCTGAAAAGCAGCAGGAGGCCCCAGCAGGCAGGGAGAAAAGCGCTGCAGCCTGGATACAGAAAACTACTCTTCTGAACTCAGGTCAGTGAAAAACCCAGATTTAAATCACTGAAATTTCAAGGTTTTGGGGAGCACATCTGCGTCTGCATCCCGCTGTTTGCAGGGAGGTGCTTTTACCACTGCTACGTGCTTCACAGGCCGCCTTTTGCTACGTTACATCCCCTCAAGCAAGAAAGAAATAGGGCTGAAAGTTTTTGCATGACATTTTTCTCAGCAGAATTTGTCCTCTTATTGCGGAGAACTTTTAACATGAGCAAAATCATAGAATCACAGAAAGCTTTGTGTTGGAGGAGACCTTACAGCCCCCCAGCCCCAACCACAGCCCTGGGCTGGTTGCCCCCCACCAGATCAGGCTGCCCAAGGCCCATCCAGCCCAGTGCAATAAATTAATTTTGAACACCTTTAATTTAGAACACCTTTCACTGAGCAATTTCAAAACCCAGAAGCGATTTCATTCATGTGGGGTGAGATCTCTTTTAATCCAGTGAGTTTAAAGGGAAATTGCTGACTTGACAGACACAAGAAATCTGATGGAAACCTGGGACACCCCACACAATGTTCATCTTTTAAGAGTTATGGGATCGTGTTGGAATAGAACAGTTATGGAATGGCACTGTTCTTATTCTTCAAGTTACAGTTGCTGTGTGGCCACATAAGTGACATCACTGAGAACATGTTGTACTGTCATTATGCTAAAAACCAAAGTATTACTGGAAAGAGCTGCCTGTCGAGATGCTATTCAAAGCAGTTGTTTGAGATTGCAATCAGATTTGGGTGCTTCTGAAAATTATTCATTTGAAATAATCCAGGACCGTCTCCCAGTAACTATGTTATTAAAGCTGTTCATCAGCAAAGGCATTTACTCTCCCATCTCCTATCTTTTGTACAGTTTGTGAAGTCAGAGACCCAAATTAGCATAACACACTTGCCAAGGAATGGGAGAAATGTATTCAGATTTAATGTAGTGATTCTGGCTCGCTCACTGCTAACAGCTCCTTCATCAAGGCCATGGGGTTAATCATTAACCTCTTCCATCTACAGACAGAAAAATACCTTCAGTCACGAGGAAGTGGTGCAGAAGGGAAGGTTACACCGGTTCCAAGCAGCAGGTTACAGCTGTGGGGCAGTTAATGAGGGTTAGGGCACACATAAATAGGGTGGCAGCAGGTTGGTCCTTCTTGCTGGTCCTGGCCCTGATCTCTGGCTCCACAGCAGGTAGGAGGCACCGCTGGGTGCAGCAAGGGGAGTCCTGGAGGAGGGTGTGGGGATGGACTTTCTCCCAGCAAAGTATTACAGAGCCAAGGGAGGGCAGCAGGAGGGCTCTGGTAGGAGTGGGAGGAAAGGAGGTGACAGGTAAAGGGACCTGAAAAGGAGCAAGAAAAGGGGGGTATGATGATAAATGAAAATCCAAAGTATTATTAGTACTGTAAAATATATGCAGGAGAAAGGAGTTGGAAGCAAATATTGTTCAAATAGAGGGACAGATGGCAATAAACCAATGCAGAAGAGTCCATCCTGCCTGGCCCTTAGTACTGAGGGGAACAAGAATGTTCCCCACAGATCTGTCCCTCTGCTCCAGCCACAGGTGGGGAGGTGCTGGGATGGCCACTGCTCACACCACAGAGCATATATCAGCTCTGAACCAGCTAGAATGAAGCCAGCATCTTGCTTTACATGCTCTTCTTAAATCATGTTTCTGCACCAGGGAGGGGCATGACTGCAGCCCCTGCACCCACTCCAATCCCAGCTGCATCATGTTGGTAATGCAGAAGCGACCACAGGTTTTTTCTGTAGGTTTGGTTTTTTTTTCTTCATGTCAAAATGAACCTGCTGACAAAGCTAAAAGCAAAGTGCCAGGCTGCTGTTAACAAATTGATGCTTCTGTCCTTTGGCTGAGCCCCACTCTGCTATCACTCCTAAAACAACTCATTTTGATCCAAAACAGTACTGGTGGTGGGATTCGATCAAGTGGCTCAGAAAGAAAAAATAATTCAAAAAGCAACAATAAGAGTGCCTTATAAACAAAGTCCCCCAGTCTATTAAACCAAGGCAAATTGACCAAAGTAAGAGTCACCAATAAATCTACCATTGCACATTTCACCTGGTCACATTCCAGCAGGACGTGGTTGTTTCAGACCCCAGCTGAGAGAAGGACTGAGAGCCCACAGCACTGAGGACTTTCTCCTGCTTCTAATAGGAATTCCCATCTGCCTCCCTGGTGTGATCCCAAATGAGGGCAAACAAAAGCAGAAACCATCCCCGCCTTTAACATGATCCATACAACTGCATGTATTTAACAAATGCCATGTAGATTGCTTTATTTGACCCTCTCTTCACAAAATAATTTTATTATATGTATGAAAGCAGCTTACAGGCAATAAAGTTATGAAAACATTCACGATACATAAATACACAGACCTGATGCAGGATGTATATAGTTCATTAGACTTTGAGATTTTTTTTTCCTCTCAGTTCTCTTTTCCTGACAACATTTTTGTTTTGGTTTTGTTTTTTTTGATATACTATGAAAAGTTTCTCCAAAGGGTATCTGTGCCCATTCAGAAGCTCTGTCTTGGAGTGCTGCTGAATGTTGACTCCCAGTGTTCCTGTCGCTAATGTTCACTGCTCACTTTGGGCATTACAGAGGGAAAGCAGCAGGGAAGGACCACGGCAGTTTTTGAATTAAACACTGGCATCTTTGTTTTGGAGCTCACGGGGCATTTTTGAGGTGGGGGCTGCAGTTCCATCCATAGTTAGAAAAGTCTTAATTCAAATCAGTAATGAGGCACTATTCCTTATTTGAAGGGACTACTGATGTGAAATTACTAAAATGTAACGTCCTCCTGGCCTCCAAAGCAAAGCACTGCGTGCCCACTTGAACTCAGACTGAGAGCAGACAGACAGCATGATCCCAGTGGTGCTGCAAGAAATAATACAGATGGTAACGAGATTTGGCATGTTTACTACCATAAAACCAATCGTGTTTGTTCGGAAAAGATATCCAAGACTTGGAATAAGAAAAGTCTGAGAAAGCTGTTTATCTTACATAAATACAAAATGTTATTATACTACGAATTGTTACCTAAGTAGCTTTTCTTCTCAAATTGGATTCTCCTTAAGGTTGGAGTCGTATTTAAGGTCTGTACAGATCCACAAACTTGACATTCTAGCAAAGTCTTTGTAACATGAAACTTTTTAAAAAATAAATAGCAGCAATTTCTTGTTATTTGTAAAAGGGAAGAGAATTCACAACTCAGTCAACACCGATCCTATCTTTTGAAAGAAATCCCACTTAAAAACCAAAGCCCATAAGGAAACGAGCTCCACTCCACATCAGTTCTGTTGATTCCTTGGTCTCTCGCTGAGCTTCTCAGCCTTCTTCCATCCCTCACAGCTCTCGAGGCCATCGGGGCTTTCATAAAGTGCTGACTGGTTGTCTGGCCACAATGCAGTAATGACACTCCAAAAATATCCCATCATTTAGACATCTTAAATAACATAAATAAAGCTAGATCTGTAATAACATATGAAAAATATCAATTTAAAACAATAAATAAATAAAACCAGTATCAACATGTTAACTCCCAAAGCTTTAAAAATAACCATTCTTGTTATAAGGCTCAATTATTTTTTTCAGAAATAATTTTAAGAAGGCCTCTACCTCCCTTTACAATCCCTCAGCCTTTAATTAGGACCTGTTAACACCCACTATCACAAGACACAGCAATCCTTTATATTCTAGTAAACATGAATCTTTAAATACTTAACATTTATCTTTTGCCTCACTTCAAGCAAGAAATTGGCCTCTCTGGGTGCAGAGGAGAAGCAGTATTTTATCACTGCACTGTATCCAAACTTGTGTATATTCCTCAGTATGAACAGCACAGTTTAATATCCACTTTTTAACCAATTTTCAGTACCTTTTTGCTGTTTAGTGTTTTAAATATTAAATTTAATGCCAGGAAAATTCATTCAGGGCTTTACGTAAATGTGTACTTCTTCCTAGAGCTTATTTCATAACAAAAATTATATCTTTTTTTTTTTAAAGATTATCACATTGTACACTATTATGTTTTGCTGGGTACACCTTACTGTTCAGGTTTTATGCTGCCCATTTTGTGTAATGGGGTTGATCTTTTCCAAAGAAACGTCAGCTTCATAATCCAAAATACCCGACAATGCTGGAGACATTTTGTCCAAGGTCTTAGATAGTTCACCTTCCTCTTCCTTTTTTAGAGGTTCTTCTTCCGGACAGATGATTGCATGTGGGATCAGATAAACTAGATTCGACTCTTTGGGGCTGGACCCTTTGGGCTCATGTTGGCTTGAAAAAACAACTGCTCCATTGTTGTTAATGCTAACAGTCTCTATAGCATTGCCGGACATCGGGCAGAGCCTGTAGCATCCTAGCAGGGTGGAAAATGCCTTGCGGAAATCAGCATTGAAGGCATAAATGATGGGGTTTAGGGAAGAATTAGCCCATCCAAACCAAATAAAAACATTAAAGGTGGTGGAGTTAATGCAGAAAGCTTCTGCTCCCTTGGATGGTTGGGTGGGCTCGCAGAAGGGAATCATGCAGTTCAACACGAAAAATGGCAACCAGCAGCACACAAACACCCCCATGATCACTGACAAAGTCTTTAGAACCTTTGTTTCCCTCTTGAAGGACATTTTGAAGTTGCTCTCAGGTTGCTGACAGTCCATGCTGCTTCTGTTGCCACTTGTGTTCTGGCAGTTCTTGGCATGCACTGCTGCTCTCTCCAAAGCTGAAATTCGTCGTATTTGCTTCTGAGCAATCCGGTATATCCTTGTGTAGGTTACTATCATGATGGCCACAGGTATATAGAAGCTAATTAGAGAAGAGGAGATGGCATACATCCTGTTTAGGCTAGAATCACAGTTGTCCATGCTTATACCTTGTAAACTGGCATTCAGGTCCAAAAAGCTCGTGGTTGTAGCCTTGTGCCAGTTCAGCTGCACGGGGATGAAGGAAATCAACACCGACAAAGTCCACGCCACACTGATCATGATGAAGGCTGCCTTGGGGGTCATTTTCCTCTCATACCTGAACGGGCTGGAGATGGCCCAGTATCTGTCCACACTAATGACACAGAGATTTAAGATGGAGGCTGTTGAGCACATAATATCAAAGGCCACCCAGATGTTGCAAAATGAACCAAAAGGCCAGAAGCCAGCGATCTCAGACACGGCTTTCCAAGGCATGACCAAAACCGCCACCAAGAGGTCTGACACGGCCAAGGAGATGACAAAGAAGTTGGTCACTTTGGACCTGAGGTGGCGAAACCTAATGACAGCTGCGCAGACCAGCGTGTTTCCCAGCAGTGTGGAGAGGATCAGCAGCGAGAGGAAGCAGCCCGTGAGGATCCGAAAGGAAGAGTCCCTTTCCACAAGCAACCCTTCCCCATCCATAGTGGTGTCGTTCCAAGTCATAGTTTCTCCTGAGGGAAAATCACATCATGATTTTCATGACGACATCAGCTCCTTTCCTTACAGATAGCAGACATGAGACGTCCGAACAGACCAAAGGCTCTTGGTTACGGTCCCCTCAAGCCCAGATGGACTTCATCCACTCTGAATCTCCCTGAACGACATTGAAAGCTCTATGAGCAGGAACTGAAAATGCACAGATACAGTCACCTCCACAGAGGGGTTTTTAAGCAATCCCTTCAAGAACACACTGCACCACCTCAGCATGAAGCAGCCTAATTCAGACAGCTCACCTGCAAATGTTCTGCTGCTGTCCTCTGCGAATATACCCCACAGACAGGAAAGCAATCACTTTTTCATGCTTGCATATATTCCCACTTAAATAGACTATTGATCGAGTGTTTCCAGTGTCCATTGCACTAGCCCTTCATATTTACTGATGCGTGCTGTATGAGGTGCTTTTCCTCTGCTTTGGTTCCCTAAATGTCCCACTGATCAAACACCCCATCCTTCCTCCTCAGCACACTCCTGTTACAAAATCCACCAGTTCCTTGCTTCTGGGCAGCATCAGCGAGCAATTCTTCACTTTGTTTCAAGTTTTACACTTCCAGAGACAAAGGAAATAAGCATACAGCAGGTGTGTTTTAAAGGTTTTCAGTAAGAAGTAGCTCAGGTTATTTAGTTTTATTGAAATGAGAAATTCTGCTCCTACCTTTTAGCTTCGCTTCTATTTGCTCTGGGACGCAGGGCCGCCTCTTCTCCTCATTTAGGTTTGGAATTGCATAGCAAATCTTACAAACAAACCCAACATTGCATCAGGTGCAGGCATGTGTTGTTCCCTGAAAGCGTCAATCGGCAATGCAGGAGCTGCCAAAGTTTAGTCCCCAGGAGTTAGTCCTGCAGCGAGCAGTGGGGCAGCGTTGGTGGGCAGTGTGTGACGGACCCCGTCAGCGTGTGCCCGGCTACCTCCATCCCATAGACCCCATAGACTGCTCTGCAAACTTTGTTGGCTGGCTCGGTCCCGGTGGCGCTTTGTACATCCCGTCAGAGGGAATCATCCCAGGCAAAAGGCACGGTATTCCCAGCACCAGCAAGAGCCAAGTCGCAGTTGTTTCTTTCTTCTGTCGTTCTCTGAAGGGTGAAAGGAGGGAGAGAGAAGGAGGAAGGACCTGAGTGAGCTCCCCTCTGCACGAAGGCGGTGGTGCCAAGAGTGGTTCCTCTTCCAGCAGGGACGAGTGGCTTTAGTGCTTCTCTGCCAGGTTATAGCTCTCCATGACAGCACGGGATATTCTCACCTCCTCCTCAGAGGGGCTGCGCTCCGGCCGTCGGAGCAGCCGTCTCTAGCATGCTTTTCCCTTTAATAACAGCGCAGGCGGAGCAGCTCTTCACGCTCTCCCGGGCCACGCATCTCCGGTGCCGGGGGCTTTTCCTCCGTTCGCCCGGGAGGGCGGCCCCGGCGGCACAGACTTCCTCCTGCCGGGGGCAGGGCTCGGCAGCATCGCCCCTGAGAGAGCTCTGTCCGTCCGGCGTCTCCTTCCTGAAGGATTAAGATAAGAGAAGGACAGGGTGAAGGCACGCAGAGGGCACAGAGCAGCCCCCCTTCTCCTGCTTTCACATCGTCGGTCGGACGCAACTTCCCCTGGGCCGCTTCTCCCCGATTTTTCCGCTTTCTCGGGGAATAAGCAGGAGTAAAGCCGGGCTGCGGGAGTTGAGCGCACGCGGGATCACTTTGCCCCGCCGAGCTGCGGGACGCTGCGCGATGCCTCGGCGCTGCGAGCCAGCCGAGTCCCATTCATTGACGCGTAAAGTAAGTACCGGCACCCAACTTATGGCTGGGCGATGCTCGCAGCGGTGCAGGCGGCGGGCTGCAGGCCGAGGCACCCCCGGCGAGCACCGAAACCCCGGGGAGCACCGATAGCCCGGGGAGCACGGATTGCCCGGGGCACGCTCGGCACCCGGCAAAGCAGGGTACTCACCGGAGCGGGATGCTCGGGTCGGAGCGGGGTGACGGCGGTCGGCAGCCGGGGCAGCGCTCCGTTCCGCTGCCCCTCGCTCCGCTCCGCGCCACCTCCCCGCCGCCCCGCGCCCCCGCGGCTCCCGGCGCAGCCGCGGCCACCGGGCTCCCTCTCCTGGGCGGCCGCGGCCCCGCGCCCCCCCGCCGGAGCGGAGCGCACGGCAGCCCCAGGGGCGCGGGGCAGGGATGCTCCGGGTGTCCCGCCCCGCCGCTTCCCCCGGACAGCTTGGCCGGTTCGGCGGGGAGAGGACCGGGAGGAACCGCAGGAAGCGGCTCCGGGAAACGGGTCCTTGAGATCACCGCTGAAGAGGTTCAGAGAAAATCCACGAGCAAACTTCAAACCTGGATCTCTGTAGCAGACGGAGGGCATCGCTGTCTCTACATATCGGCAGGGAAAAACCTCAAGGGTGATTTTCTCAGGGCGTTCCGATGCCTGAGGAGCCGGGTTCTGACCAGATGTCCCAGAGCAGGAGTGGGAACAGCAGAACCGCGGCTCTGGGAGCTGCCGACAGCCCCGGAGCTGCACCTCCTGACGGCAGATGTCAGCTCTGGGCAGTTCCCCTTCTGTCTGCACGAGAAAATCCGTTCGTTTCTGCCCGCAAAAATGTGTCTTTTCAGATCGTGTTTTCTTCTTTACAAAAATCACTCCGGTTCAACAGTACGTACTGAAAGCAGAGCGGTTACATCTCGAACCCTTTCATTCTACAGAAGGGATTTTTCTGTCTTACCTGAGCCACGAGAGCCAACGAAGCAGAGGAACACAATGATTTGCAAGTTGCTACCTTTGTGTCATAACCTCCCCTCAAACAAATGTATCAGAAAATGAAGATAAACATCATGGGGTGGGGGGGTTAAAACCTCCGAGAAGAGCAAATAAGTTCACTAAGTTGTCAGGATGCATTTCCTGGGTTTCAGCATTAGTGAAGTTGCTTATATGCCAGCTATAATTTTTCATAATGTCAGTTAGTGTGGATACAGTGCTAAACTAACCCTGACTAGCTAACTAAGATGCTTGTTTTCCCTTCCCTGCTCTCTTTCTCTCATTTTTAATTCCTTCTCAGCAAGGTCTCATCCCTCCTTCTTATGATCCTGTTCTTTAATCATTATTCATCCCCAAAGGAGGATGAAAAAGACAAAAAGCGAATTCTTTGTTTTTCAGTAATAGTGGTGCCTAATTAAACTCATTCTGAGCTTTCCTTTTATAATTTAGAGGGTTTTTTTTCTCCTTTTCTCCTCAAAGCGCAGCACAGGTGAGATTTGCTGCATGTACTTATCTTCTGAAAATGCAGCACACTGCTGCTTTGGAGCAGAAGCCCTGGGATGAGGGGAACATTGCCTTCATAAGAAGACACTGAGAACATTCTCACATTCTTCATTCATTTAATTCAATATTCATTCCAGCAGCCAGTCTTTCTCATATCTCATCCCTAATTTCATGTGATCATTTTGTGGATGAAATTCAGGTCTGGCTCAGCTGAGGCCATAACAGCGCAGCAAAGCCCCTTAAACAGCTCTGCAGGTTTCAAACCCTCCCCCTTCAAACAGGGCACCCTGCTGTGCTCATTTGCCACTTCAGCTAATTTGTGAGCTTTTAAAACTTTCATGACTTAATAGTCATACCCAGGTGAGGCACAAAAGCGAGATCCATTAAACCCTTATTATTGTTCAGGTAAATGTAGCAGTGGGATTAGGCAGCCGATTGGCACAGCGCTGGGAGCCATTTCTGCAAAGGATGGATTGAATTTACCTTTTGTTGCTTTCTAGCTGATGTGCCCTCAGATAGCACTGAACGATCAGCTCATGTCCAGATCAGAGCTTGCCCAAAGCTGCCAGCAATGGGACAGTGGTGCAGGTGTGTGAGACCCGGAAATAAACAGAAAATAGGTTTAATTTTCCCTATGCCCCCACACATAACAGCTGCTTGATTTTGCTTAATGCTTTTCAACCACTGCTGACCGATGCTGAAATGAAAGCAATACCCAGGAAAGGAAATCTCGTGTGTCTCTGCTACCACCCTACAAAACATCTGTTGCTCCTCCACCCATTGGGTTGGCATGAAGTTTTGAAAATACACAGAGTAGCACCTTGATCCAAATGATCTTGATCCAAACAGTAATTAGCTACTAGAAGACCAAGCCAGAGCTGAACAAAATCCAAAGCTTGCGTTCAGAGATAAACGTGCTTTAATCTACCAAACAGCACACACACAAAAGCTGGAGAAAGGCGGCTTGATTTACAAAATAATATTACAATCTGTGGATACAAACTGTACTCACGTCACTCTCAGGATTGACTTCTTGAGTCTGCATGCATGGGATGTATTAAACATCAAATCAGCTGAGGCAGGCTAGCAGAAATAATGTCTGAAAGAGCTGTCAAGTTTCTAAATAACTGGTTATACTAATAAGCCAAGATAACTTTAGCCTCAATGTAACCTTCTCGGAAAAATCAAGAGCTTCTGGAAATGGAGCAGCAGGTATGAACTCTCTTAAAAGATCAGCAAAGCACGTGGCTGAATTGATAGTGTCATGGTTGGGCATTCCATGGGCAAAGCACAGCAGTGAGTACAAAACACAGAGGAAAGATGAGAGGCAGAAAATAAAAAAAAAACAACCCACACATCAGGGTCTCAATCTCCTTCTTGTATGATGAAGACCCATCAGTAGGGATAAAGAGTCAGTGAGAGAAAGGATTTCTCGTCCCCAAGCACTGATAACAAGGCCTAAATATTCACTATTGTGTGGATATTTTTTTTCTTTTGGAGTACCATAATCTGTAAAAGAAAAGGAACAGTGTTCCATTCCCCACGGGTCCTGAGCAGTCAGTCCAGGCTCTGCTCATACATCCCCTTCCCATGCCACCATTCCTTCCTTACATTTCTAGTGTAAAACCCAAACCAAAGCTGCTGGTTTCAGCTGCAGCCCCTGAGATTTTATAAGCTCTTTTTTGACAGAAGAGGAAGGCAGAAATGAAAGGCAAATATCCATCATGGGGTCAGAGCAGGAGCTGAACAACCCCATACCCCACCAGCAGGATCCCTCCACACTGATTGCTGAGGTATGAAACAACACATAAACCAGCACGTCAACACGAAAATATAGACTTTCCCCTCTCCACTGATGTATGCTTTATTTGCACATGCACCATTTTTTATAGTGTATGGCTTGCATTTTTTCTTTCGCTCCACGGATGGGCAGAAAAATTGAATATATGAATCAAAAGAGAAGTCACGGCAAAAATGACAGCGCTTTTAATGTCAAAGATGGCTTTGACATATTAATTAGTACCTCAGAGATGAAATAAAGCCAGCGATACGGAATGATTCATTAGAATGAAATTAATCTGAGAAATAATTAATTCTGAGTGGATAAATAAAAAGAGTACAAATGGATATATTAGCAGCAAAACTCTTCACAGCTGAGTGTCACAGTGATTTTTAGCAGCAGTGGATCAAGCTACAGATAACATAATTTTCTTAGCAGATGGCTTGGTAGGTGGCACTCCACTCCTAAGCTGCAGATTTACTCCTGAGCTGCATGCCAGCCAGCAGCACAAAATGGATCCTTCTCCCATATTCCAGCACAGCCCCTGAATGGTGGATGGAGAACTGCTCCTCTTCCATCAGAGGACTTTTGTTCTTTCTGATGCAGAACATGTGATGATGAAAAGTGTCATTGGCACTAACCTAAGCCCAGTGCCTTTAATGCTTAGCAGAGTAGGTAAGAAAAGTCAGACTATTACCCTACAGCTGATGATGTATATATAAGTGCACATTACTGCACATCCAATATGGTCATGTTCTACAGACCTTCTATAGGCAGGCTACAAAAATCCTTGAATTAATGAGAATTAAAGGAAATACGAAAAATAAAAAATAAGAAATGGAATGGAATGGAATGGAATGGAATGGAATGGAATGGAATGGAATGGAATGGAATGGAAAAGGTTGGTTGGAAGGGACCTTGGAAGAACATCCAGTCCAACTGCCTGAGCTTTCCAGTGCTAACCAAAAATTAAAGCTTATTGGAAGAGCATTATCCAAATATCTCTTAGCACTGATAGCACTGGGGCAATGTTTGATCTGTGTTTGATTGTCCTCACATTGAAGAAATTTGTCCTAATGTCCAGACTGAACCTCCCCTGGTGCCAGTAGAAAAATAAGAATCCAAACCAAGGTTCTGGCTTTACTCTCTTTATTCCTCCTGCCACAGTTTTTGAGCTTTTGAAACACCCAGGGCTCAAACTGGACTACCCCAAACCATGATACAATCCCAAATTCATGTTCACCCTACCTTGTCTGCATACTTTTTCTGTTTCAGCCTTTGTGCCAGTCTGACCACACCAGGTAGAACTGGTTCATCTCAGTAATTCAGTAATATCTGGCTCTTTGCAGCCTGCCTCTGTGTCCTTGGCTTTTCCCTGCCCTGTGTTGCAGAGAAAGAAGTTGCTGCGACAGCAGCTCTCAGAGCAGTGTCTAACAAGCAGTGCTTCCCCTGACTGGAAATGTTCCCTGCTTCCTATCACCCATTTGTCAAAATCCATCTCAGGGTCAGGGGCCTGAAAGCCAGTGAGCTGCTCGTGCTCCTGCCCTGCGAGGCTCAGCAGCTCTGGGCTTGGAACACATCAGGCTTTGGCTGCACCAGCACAGCTTTTCTCATTCCCTAACACTTTTCTAGAAGTATCCCAATGATTTTTAGTAACTGTACTCTACTTATAGTAATTCTGACCTGTTTTCCAGGAGTTTTCTTCTGCTCTTTAGGAATTTCTCATGGCTTTCTAGGAATTGTGCATTTCTTTTTAGGACTCCTCTACTGCTTTTTAGGAATTCTCCCTTCCCTTTTAGAAATTGTCCTCTAGTTTTCCAAAAACTTGTAGCCAGCTTTCTAGGAATTCATTTTTTGCTTCCTAGGATTCTCCCCATTGCTTTCTAGAAATGAAATTTGTTTTTTAAGAGTTTCCTATAATTTTCTAGGAACTCCCAAAATCTTTCTAGGAGTTTTCTATGGTTCTCTTGACACTTTCTATATGTTCCCAGGAATTTTCCTGCTGCTAGGAATTTCTCACTGCTCTCTCATTATTTCTACCAGCTTTCTAGGTACATTTATCATGCTGTGACATGTTGATCCATGCTGTTAATGCTGTTGCATGCTATCAGGTTGGATCTTAGGAAAAAATTCTTCTGAGAGTGATCAGGTATTGGCACAGGCTGCCAATACCTGATATCCCAGGGAGGTGGGTGAGTCACCATCCCTGGAGGTGTTCAAGAAATACACAGATGTGGCAGTGAGGGATATGATCAGTGGGCATGGTGGAGAGGGCTGGGGATGTCCTAGATGATCCCAGAGGTCGTAATGATCCTATGATCTGTGATGGCATGTGGCATGCTATTCAGAGGTGTCTGGTGATGTCTTATTTTGTCCCATGTTGTGTTGTCACATGTTGTTCTTCACTCACATTTCTGCATGCCTCTCCATGTTCTGACATGCTCCCGTGCATGTCAACTGATGCTGTTGCATAGCTGGTCCCTAAAGGATGATGAAAAATTTTGTCCAGCACAGTTGAAGCAGCTGTGACATCTCATGGGATGGTGCTAAAGCAAGAGGGACCCACACCTCCTCTTGCTCCATACTCCATCCATCAGCCTGCCTGGCTGAGAGCCTTGCTGCCAGCAGTGCTTCAGGCTGTGGACAATCCCACAGGAGGCATTTTTGGAATAGCCACAACACAGAGGAAATGGTCCCAAATCCTCTTGAAATTCTGGTTTATCCTTTTAAACGTAGTGCTATGCCCCTTCTAAATGCAGGATGGCTTTTCACGTTCTTCCTCTTCAAGTCTTGCTTGCTGTAACTGTGCATGTTTTCATCTAGATAAAGGGGAAAATTTGGTATGCATCAATTTAGCTTGGCACAATATAGCATGAGTAAGCTGAAGTTAGGTTCAGATACTGCAAATGGAGCCAAAATCTTTAACTGACTTTGCAAGTAATTCTCTACTGGCTTATATAAGGGCTTATTACAATTTATGTTATCAAAAAGTGTTGTGTTTCTCATCTGTTGGACTGTTTTTCCCTGGTTAATAGTTTATTCTTTGGCAGCTGAGACTGTTGGAAAATAGGGTGAAGGTTTTTGATGTACTGACATGGACTCACAGAAATCTCCAGTTCAGAAACAGTCTTTAGGAGACTGTACTGACATCCCTTCCAGTCTGGGGTTTGGATTTCCTGCATAACATTAATGCACAGTAAGTCAGCAGAGCAAAAGAAATGCTTTATATATGTGGTTCACCCAGCCTCATATTGTGCTCCTGATAGTAAAACGCAGCACAAAGCTTTCACACACACCTCCCATCAAATGAGTGCTAAAAACAGTTCCCAGAAATGTGGCTGGGATCTTCTGGCAAACCTCTGATAACAGTCAGCTTGGTGCCAAGGCTAGTTCCTAACACCATCCCCAGAGCCAGCTGCTGAACACACTCCAGCTCCTTGCTCTGCACCTTCAGAGCCATCATCACACATCGCTTCCCACCCGCTGTACAACTGCCTTTCTCGTGGAGTAGAAAAGTCTTGATACATTCCATGCTTGCTGTTTGTGATACAGGGCTGCAGAAAAGCTAGTCCTGCAGTGCCACTTACTGGATATCTGTGTTAATAATTGCAGTGCGCAGCAGCTCTCAGTTTTTGTCATTTGATTCCCAGCACCAATTTGAAATGGCAAAAAATATAAAATTATTATGTCCAATGTAAATATTATGAACGCAGTGAAGCTTGAAGAGAGCAAATACAGTAAAGCTCATTTCTTAGATGAGGCAGTAGCTGTACAAAAACAGAAATGTTCCTGCTCTAATTTGCATAGGGAGAGGTTTGCTCTGCAGCAGTCTAGAAATTCTTTCAGGTGAAACACAAAGAGGGTTGAATTCATATCTAGTTCAACAAAGACAAAGGACTGAATGTACACCTGAAGGTTTGCAGGAGTCCTATCAGTGAGTTCTTCTGGAAATAAGGTGACTGAAAGGAACACTTCGAAAGGAACCAAGGTAGCACTTACTTCATGCATCCATTTCAGACTCTAGAGATGTGCTTCCTGTAAGTACTATTAATACGTACACTGTCATTTAACCCCACTCCATATGAAAACCTGTAAGAAAACACATGCTTGAGTTTACTGACTCAACTATGTGGATTTAGTCTATAGGACTGTCTGTGCAGGGGTTTTGGGAGAGAATGAGGACTTCAGAAGGACAAAGCTGTATTACCCAGCTGCAGATCAGTATACTGCATACCACATTGTGGGGTCCTCCCCTCCCAGTCCTCTAATACAGAGCTGGCTGGGAGCCACCACAGCCTCTTCCAGCCCGTCTTATGTTACTTCAAAGAGTCTATGACACGGAGTGTCTGTTTTTTGGCCTTTGCATGTTGGTGAGCTGTTCTGGCACACCAACAAGGTAACCTAGCACTGTTTGCAGAATATTCATGGGATGCAACACAGCCCTATCGCAGCACGCTTTTCCCATTCCCAAAAGACTCAATATGAGATACGGGATGACACCAGCTCACGTGTTGCTGACTTATCAAATTATCGTAACACTACCAAACTGAGACTTTAATGAGCTTTAATTGATTTGTGAAATGAGCTAGTGATCTATTTTGCGCATTTATCACCGTGTTCATCTAAAAGCAGGGATAGAAAAGGAATGGGAACAGCCTAATTGAGTATCCCTAGCTTTGTTTTTAATCTCAAATGACTGCACATCTCGTAACCATCAGAGAAACTATCAGATGGTACAAAGAGAAAATTAGGAGTGACCATAATTACCAAAAAGAATGAGACGCTCTGTGATCCATTCCTCAGCCTTTTATTTATTTAAATCCACATTTATTTGACATTTCTAAGGCACCACATGCAAGAAGGTTTTCATCAGCTGGAAGAAATTTCATAGTAATACAGTTTCTTTTTTCTTTTTTTTCCTCTTTTTATTTTGTAGGATTAGGATCTGAGGGTGAATTATTTTTCTAAGGGTTCAGTTACTGTGGTTTCCTATGAGCATTTCCCTGCTGCTGGCTGTTTTCTGCAATACTTATTAAAGCCGGAGTAACGAAAATGAGAAAGTCCATAACCATCCATCTTTGTTGTCAAGGTTGCCTTCGGGCCACCAGTTCTTTTGCCTCTGAAGTTGTTCCTATTAAACTGACTGATGATCCAATTTGTTCACCAACCGAGTACTGCCATCCTGCTACAGAGGTGGCCAATAATATTTCTTGTAACCCTTCCATTAGCTTTTATTCCGTTAACTATGAAAGTAATTTCACAGCCTGAGCTGCCTGCAAAACTTGAGGCCACATTCTGCCACGAGCTGCCAGCAGACCATGGCAGGCCTGTCCCATCAGGGAGCTGAGCAAGCAGGGCACCTTAATGCCACAAACAACCCAAAATCACAAAATCATAGACTATCCCAAGATGGAAGGGACCCACAAGGACCACCGAATCCAACTCCCGTCCATTCATAGGACCACTCAAAATTCAAAGCCTGTGTCTGAGGGCATCGTCCAAACACCCCCTGATCTCCAGCAGCCCGTTCCGTGCCCTCTGATGCAGAACCTTTCCCTCAGCCCCACCTGCCCTCCGACGACACAGCTCCACGCCGTCCCCTCCAGCCCTGTTGCTGCCACAGACAGCAGAGCAGTGAGGTGCCACGAGGAGCTGCACGGTGCCAAACCTTCCCTCAGCCTGCACAGATGTCCTCCCCACAAAGGCGAAGAGCACCCCTGCAGCCCTCCTACTACACTTTGTTTCTGGTGCAAAGCTGTATAAAGCCGTACGCTTTATTTTACCGCCCGGGATGACCGTTCAGCCGGCCGACCCCCGCCTCTCCGCCCGGCCCCACTGGGCGGAGCGGGACGGGGCGGAGCGGAGCGGGGCGGCCGCTCTTCAAGCCGGCCCCGCGCAACGCGAGTCTCTTCCGGGCGGCGGGGCGGCGCGGAGCCGGCGGGGTGCGGTGCGGTGCGGTGCGGTGAGTACCGGCAGCGGGGGGCGCGGGGCTGGGCCGCGGGTGGAGGTTGTCGCCCTGCCCGCTCTGCCACCCCCGTCCTCCTCGGGGAGGATCCCAAGCCTCCGTTGGCTCCCGTTTCCTGAACGAGGACGCTCTGCTTCCACGCCTTCTCGGCACCTTCCCTGCGCCCCCGGGCTGCCCGCAGAGCGGGGTGCCGTGTCACAGAGCCGGGGGTTCTCAGTAGGAGGGTTTATTTCATTGCTATGATGCTAAAGCAGAAGGGAGCGAAGGCTGGCTTTGTACCAGTTTAAAATTGGCTGTATGGTTCCTATCAGAAGTATATATACCCAATAGTAAAAAAAAAAAAAAAAACCAAAACTGTGGAAGAAGGTGATGAATGTGTCTGGGTGCGGCCTGATAATCCTACCTCCGCTTACCGCAGGGCTGTAGAGACACGCTCTCAGCAATGACACAAAATCAGACCTTGAGTTAACCCTTCTTAGCTTTTTCTCTCTTAATGACGAGGAGAGGTCGGTGTGTGACACATCCCTGTGGTGTGAGCGGGGACAGCAAAGTGCAGGCGCACGCTGCTGCAGCTCGGACATCTGGAAGCAGCTTCAGTACAGAACGATGAAACCTCCCACCAAGTGACACGCCAAAGATGGCTGCTGTTTTGAGGAGAGAATCCCAGCAGCAGGCACTGCCCTTTTAACGCAGACCGCTGCTTCTGTTGCTAGGCTACAAACAGGATGTACACTTGCAAGCAAAAAAGTATCTTGCAGTGTTGCCGTGATTTACTTTCTCCAGCACTCAGTTTGTTGTTCTTGTGATTACAGAAGGAAAAAGTACAGTGCAAGGATTCTTTTCTTTGTACTCTAAATAGATATTTACTGGATGGGAAGGAACGCTTTGCAAGTGTGTTTGTTAGCATTTGGTGTGTGTTGCATCATACTTCTCTCCGTGCTGCTTCTTTCAAACTGTGATAGCAGGCACAGTGCAAATAGAGGAATACCACTGCTTAATGACCCCGGTAAGTCTGAGAGCTGCTGTTTTACCGTCACATAGAAGTGCTTTCCAACTATCCTGCCTTGATTGACATCCCTGGAGAATGCATTCATTGTGTTCTTTCCTTTGCCAGAACAATTGAAATATGGGTAGTAGCTGGGTTTGCATTTTTGCTGTTGCTTTACCAGAGCACTGTAACTTTAAAGTAGAATGGGTCACTTTTTACTGATCAGGAGGAAGTACACTTCCTGTTTGTTTCTCCTAAACCAAGTAGCCACTGTTCTCATGGCGTTCCTCCTGGAAAACAGAAATACTGAGTTTGTTTGGGCAAAAAAAGGCCTAAAAGGGGCCGGTATGTTATTGGAGGAATAAAAGTGCCTAACAGAATCTTTCTATAGTTTCTATCAAAGCACCATGAAGGGGCTTCAGAGGAACTGAGCTCTGCAGTAACAAGCAAGTGGCCATGGTTGATTTGATTTATAAATGAGGCAGAGAAAGGAGAGAGCTGTTCTTCTTCCCATTTTGTAGCAGTGGGTACTTTTCTGAGCCTAAGGCTTTCCAACCTACGTCTCTTGTTTCCCAGAACAGAACATTTGCACAGCCAGCTGCTGGGGGAGTGCTTTGAAGGACAGAGATCTAGGAACCTAAATGTGCCTCTCTCTCTCCATGAATCTGCACATCAAATGATTTCAGCAACACATGGCTCCAACTTTAGAGCTATTCTGTAATGCTAGGATTCTGATAAGAAGTGGGTACTGCTGATACCTTCTATTTTTAATCGGTTTTCAGAGAGGGGAAAGCAAAGTGATTTTCTTCTCCTTTTTCTGAAAAAAGAACACTTAGCTCCTAGGAGATTTTGTGAGTCATGATCTGACCCAAATGCCTGAAGTGAGGGATCTAAGTAAGTCCTGGTAAAGGGTACCATGAAAGTCCCATCTTTCATTTAGCATTTATGTTGGCTGGTTTATTCCCTTCCTCTACAAAGGCTGCTTTTGAGTTCTGTGAGTATCATGTGTCCAGTGATGTATAAGTAATGTTATAAATGATTTGGTCTGAGGAGCTGAGATGTGAGATGTTGCAATGTTCATTATCACATCTGCACTGCTTTAGACACAGTCTTCTCTCGGCCAGCTTTGTCCTCCCCAGCTCGGTGTTTGCTTGCTTTCTGGATCTGCATGCAAGGGAGGTGAAAGGCCGCTCTCATTTGCAGAGTCCACTAAAATAGGGGAAGGTACTGGAGCTGATAATCTGGACTCTGGCCCCCATAAAACCAAAAAGGAACAGAAAATTCTGTGTAGTGAAGCAGCATCCTATCCAATCTGAGGGCATTTGCCAAAGGATCCCCAACTCAAGAAAATCCAGGCCTTTGTATCTGTTCAGAAAAGCCTATTTCTGGGTGAGTTTTCTGGCTGGTGACTCAAAATATTCTCTCAGACAATATAACACTTCTCAGCAACCTGCAGGCAGTTCTTATCTTTTAGCCATTGTCAGAATCACCTCCTGCTCTTCCAAGCAGTGGCACCTCTCTGTATCACTCAAGGAATGGATATTTTGACACTAGGGATGCTTCTTGACTCAGAACAGTGACTACAGGTATCAGAAACATCAGGATACACAGTTGTATCATCAGGAAATTTCCTTTCTCAAAGCTCCACTTTCAGCTTTAGCTTGGATATTGGAAAAAATCAGGGATGTGTCTGGTGAAGTTTTTTACTTGCAGAATGGGTTTTTTCAAGATTTGGGTTAAAATACAGGGTATAAGTAACATAAAGCATATATTGTTGCAAGGAAAGTAGCAAATCCAGTTTCCTCATTCAAGCACTGCTGCCTGAGTGTGGGCTGCCCAACTTGAATTCACCCCTAGTTTATGAGTCCTTCAAGTGCGCTGTTAGTAACAAATAGGGTTCACTTTTTATAAAACCTCATCTTTTGTTTTCAACCGTGTTTCTTTTCATCCATGTCAAAATGAATGCTCAAACGTCTGGGCTGCTCAAAACTGTCTCAGGTGGTCCTTGCTCCTCTTTTGGCTGTTGCTGCAGTGTGAGAAGCGATCTGTGGCAGTCAGTGTGCTGTCTGAAATGCAGTTTGGAAATAGAACACTGGAGAGTTGAACTGACAACTCCTGAATCGGCATTTTTTAGAATTGTTGCAACTGCTACTGTTGACCTTTTAAACAGGGTTTAAAGTCTTCTGCTATTGCTGATTCTGCAGCAAATCTAAATGCAGCCTTTGTACTAAAATTGTTGATCAGGCTTTGTGCAGGTTTTATGCAATTATTTTTTAAGAGAGGCCAATCTCACTTAGTTCCAAGCCCTCTTTCCTTCCCATTAATGTCATTTTACACTGGGAACTTGCAGGCATTTTCGTCTGATCAGAGGACAGCAGGTTTAGGTGTGCTTAGCACTGGGGCATTCTGTTCAAGGTCACTTTCTGATTGGAAAGGGGAGTTGAAAGACACAGTCAAGAAGTGATTTAATTTAAAAGAAAGATGTTTGTAGGTTATTCAGAATACAGAGTTTCTCTGCAGATGAAGGAAGATCTTATTTTTGGCTGTGGATAAGTAAAGCTTCATTATTTTGATGAGTCTGTAATCATCATCCTGGTCCTGCAGCTGAACTCCTGGCAGCACGTTCCAGCAAGCCACAGCCATTCCCATGTGGGAAGCTGATGAAGCACGTGATTGCAGTTAGCATTCTGAAAACATGCCTTGATATGTACAAATGGCTGCACTGTGCAACATGGATGGTCGCTGTGTTGGTGCTGGGGAGCTGCAGTGCCAAACTGCAGGAGCACAGCTCTGCCCACAGCAGCTGCAACCATCCCACGGTGCAGCCATTCTCCATGGCATTGGGAAATGGGGAGTGCAGCAGTATGAATGTGCCAGAGGACTCTCAGTGCTTTATTATTGGTTTAATTTGCTAGTATGAGGTGTTGCTAACATTGAGGTTTGTAAATATATGTGATTCTGTTCAATACTTCCCCATTTAGTCAGTTGTTTGAAACAGCAGAGACGTTCTTTCTTTCTTACTGTGCATTTTCCGTGATATTGTGCTTTGCTGTGCTGTGTTGTCATCCTTGTCATTTATCCACTCATGTTGTGCTGATCCTCCTGTGTTGTGAATGTGACCACAGGGCGCTGTTTAAGTCTGAATTATTTCAGTAATTTAATTAATGCCGTCTCTCAAATCCTCTGCTAATGGAGTTGCTTGAGGAAGATGGGCATTCAGACCAGATTGGGTAATTGTGTTGTTTACCTTTCCACCTTAAAAATCTCAGGTGCTGCTAACTCAGTTCTCTTATTTTGCAGGCGTTCTCCCCTCTGTCACCACTTACCAAATAGCCATAGGTGTGGGAACAGTAAATTCAAATTATTAGTCAACTAATAAAGAGGTGGACTGCAGCAGCCCCTTAATGCTCAATTGTGTATGTAGAACAAAGTCAACCTTTTCACTTTCATTCTGGAAGATTTGTGCATTTACTTCCCATTCTGCAAACTTCCCACTTATCTCACAGTTCACTTGGGTTTATTTTAACTTGATTTAACCTTGGAGCCCTGTATTAGTTCTTATCACGTTTTTATTACGAATATTCGGGTAATTTGAGCTTAAATTTTGGACATGCTTAACTTATATTGAGAACTATTTGACACAAGTGATGATATTCTAAAAGCATTGTGCTGGAGATCATGTACACTTTCAATGCAGAACTTCCCTGGCTCTCCTAGACCAGGAGCACTGTAGCAGAGCAGTGATTCAGAGTCCCGAGACCAACAAACCCAGCAACCTTTCTACTTCAGTGCAGGTTTTGTGTGTCACCAAACTGTATTTTTCCAGTGTCTGGAACTTGTTATGCTTCCTTGCATGGACAGCATCCGCTCCTTTGTGTGCACTGTGGTCTGTCCACGCAGAGTCTTTATGACTTGAAACTCACTTAGAAAAGCATTGTGCCTACTGGTAGTATTAAAGTGCAAGTCAGTTATGTCATGTGATTGAGAAGAAAACGTTGTGATCTTGGATAGTAGGCACCCAAGGCTTTGATCTCTTTTTGCACAAGAGCAAATCTTTTGCTGGGTGAATGCCAGCGAGACTGGAGTCCATGTGCTCTGCTTTACCTTTGTCAAGACCAGTCCTATCAAAGCCAGTATTCTTTGTTCCTGTTGTCACCTTTTTAAACAGACACAGTGATTTCAAGCATAAGTATTTGCTGTGGCACGTGCCAAGGATCCTTTGTCAAAGTGTTTTTGCATTTTCCTGCTGCTTTGCTTTTTGCTGCTGCCATGCTAACCCTTGCCATGCAGCCCCATGAAAGCCTATCTTTTTCCTTGGGATGTGCCCACACACGAAGATGGAGGTGTGTTGGTAGCAAGGTTAGACGTGCTCATGTCAGTTTAACTGGGGGTAAGGATAGGATGTGGCTGTGGTCCCTCCTCTGTTCTCTGTAGATCCACCTCCATCAGGGCAGGCTGAGTGACTTGGAGTGAAGTTATACTGAATTGATCTTTGTTGTTTAGATCTGGGGTTCATGGCAGAAGTTTTGTATGCAATAAAAATAAATCACAGACAACCCAGTAATATAGACAAAGCAGTTTTCAGCACTTGCTGATCAGTGTGAAAGGAAAGCAAAGAGCTTCTGTTTATGGAGTGCTTTTTTAAGCATTCGTTGGACAGTTTTAAACAGATTGACGTAAGCTGTCCTAAGCAGGTTTAATCTTTCCTAATGAAACTGATAATTTAATTATAAGGATATTGAAACAGACTTTCCCACAAATACTTAACTGATAGGGAAGTATTCCCAGAATGATTTCCCTGCCCTTTGCAGCTGTCACCATTTTAGTCCAGAAGATGGTCTGGTTTGCTTGTTTTTTTGTCATGCTGTATCTCTGTTCTGGAGGTGTTTGAGCCCAGGTTGGATGGGGCCCTGGGCAGCCTGGTCTGGTACCAGATCTGGAGGTTGGTGGCCCTGCCTATGGCAGGAGGGTTGGAACCTGATGGTCCTTGGGGGCCCATCCATCCCAAGCCATTCTATGATCCAATGATACTGGAAAACCCAGTGCTTTTCATAATAGGCATATGGCACACAGCAGAACAGGCATTTAGGCCTTTATTTCTGTAGACCTCTCTTCTCCTGTGACTAACAGATTTTTCCACTTAATGTAGAAGAAGAGGGATCATAATTACATTTGATGGATAGACAACAACTTCTTCACGTTTCACAAATATTCTCTCCTTTTTTTCCCTGTTTTTTTTTTTTTTAATGTTGCAGACACTCTGCATCCTTAGTTCTTTTCTTCTGATAATTCCTTTTTACGTTCTCCACCATACAAGCTTTACCAAATTTACACCAGTGGCTCAGGAGCTTTACAGTGTTCCTTAGGGTTTGTTAGTGGGAGGTAAGGATCAGGTGTCAGAGTACTTCTAGTCATTTTTCAGTAAATTTTTAATTTTCTGGGCTTTAAGCCCTCTAAATGCAGAGCTGTGTTTGTTTGGTGCCTGTCATTGTGGTTCTGTTACCATCCTTGATGCCTCATGAGAGGAACTGTTCATGCGCTCATAATGTGGCAAATTGTTGCATTATGAAATCTTTGTTTCAATAGAGCATGGATTTGGAGAAATAATATTTGGTGTTTGTAATCCCAGTTTTTTTTTGTTTTTTTTTGTTTTTTTGCTTTGCAATGCCAGAGGTGCTAACTGGATTTTGCTAAATGCTACTGAACTTTATAATGGCTCTTCAGGCATCTCTTGAAAAGTTTAATTTCCCTTTATGACAACGTGTTCAGCTAACACTAATTCATCACTCAAGTAAAGCAGATTTCTGTTTAATATCTTGTTAATTAGTACATCTACTTCTTAGTGAGCTATTATACTTTGCAATCTACTCATCCTCAGATAATCATGGTCTTACAGAAAACCATGAAATGTGTAAATGTTTTGGGAAGCAAGCCCAAAAATGTAGATATTTAAGTTTAGTTCATTTTCTTGAATGAATACCAATCTAATTAAAACTGTGATCTCTGACATCATCTACTTTCTGTACTCCTTTAAAGCTCAGTTCTGCAAGATGTGTCTCTTTTTTTTCTGCAACTAAAGCTATTTTTCATTGTGGAGTCTTATCAGTTTGAGACATGTTACGGAATAAGAATTCTGAATTACAAATGTTCATCTTTTCTTCGCAGAGTTTTTGAAGATGTCAGCAGATATACCATTAAATATTAACATCAAGGAGCCCCGATGGGATCAAAGCACTTTCAT
Organism: Phasianus colchicus; assembly: GCF_987193195.1. Classification (NCBI taxonomy): domain Eukaryota; kingdom Metazoa; phylum Chordata; class Aves; order Galliformes; family Phasianidae; genus Phasianus; species Phasianus colchicus. The sequence goes on from NC_143450.1 coordinate 10,533,076, forward strand.
TGGACGAGCCAGTCACTTCTTCACTGTAACAGACCCCCGAAATATTTTGTTATCTGATGCCCAGCTGGAAAGCGCAAGAAAAATCGTGCATGATTACAGGTATGACAGTCATTTTTAATGCTGGCCCAAAAAAGTCATGACAGTAATAAGAATATCACAATTGTAGATTTAGAAGTATTTATTGCACCACTCTTTTGTCTTTTGTCTTGTTTCAGAGCTTGAAACGCTGTCAGATTACTAATGAAAGGGGAAATTGTCATCTGAGAAAAACTATTTAGTACTTGAAAATGTGGGAGTGTCTAGTTCTGAAAATAGTCAATAGAACAACAGTTTAAAATACCCTTTCATATGTTGTATTTTTGGAGCACGTGGTTTGTTAAATCAAACTAAATTTCCGAAGTTTCATGCTCAGGGATTTTAGTTGTCCATTTCAGCTCAGACCCAGTACTGGCTTGAGTCAAGAGAAGTTTGATGCTGGTTGCGTCAACTCAGCCCATACAACCACATGCTGGGAGTGTTAATTCTTCTTATTTCACCAATTTATTTAATAGTTGAAGATCTACAAGCTGACTATAAGGCTAGATTAAATTAGCCTCCTTTTGATGCTAAGCTTTTCACTGGAAGTTGCACATTTTATGTTTATAACTGTTGTGCTTTTTGCTGTTGTCTTGTTCTGTTGGTTTCAATTTGTTCCAAGACAAGGTATTGTAGCACCTGGATTGACTGAAAATGAACTGTGGAGAGCAAAGTATATCTATGATTCAGCCTTTCATCCAGACACTGGTGAAAAGATGGTCTTGATTGGCCGAATGTCAGCTCAGGTACCCATGAACATGACTATCACAGGTTGTATGATGACCTTTTATAGGTAAGTAGTGGCAGTGTAACACATGAAACATTTCCCTACAAATTAGATAAGTGAAAGCCAGTGTTATTGTCAGAAGAGCGTTTTAGAAGATGTGTAATAAATATTCTAAAATAAAAAAGGAAGTAAAACTTTCTTTTCTCTGTGTTCCTTCATACCCTCACTGATTATTGGTTTCTTCTGGAAGCTGCTGTGATATAAGCTCTTGGATGCTTCTCCTAATCCATATATCCCACTTTTCCTTCTTGTAATGTCTCGGATTTATTAGAACAATTAGGAGCATTAAAATTTTTGAAGACTGAGAAAGTAAACCCTGCCTCTAAAATCCATTTCTGAGTCACTTACAGAGTTTCCAAAGAAAGGAAGTGAACTGCAAAGGACTAACTCTGGAAAAGTACTCTAGATCTTGTAGAGTTTCATTTTTTTCCTCTGTATGTTTTTGTAGAGAGGTTTACTATAATGCTTTTGCTATTATTATAAACCTTTGTCCCAAGTGAACTGTTATTCATTTGCAATGCTTTTAAAATTTATTCTTAGAAGTAACTTGCATTTTCATTACTAAGACAGTACCTCCTTGACTGAATTGCTTTATTCAGGTATCCAAGAAACTGTATGATTACTGCTTGCATTGGCTTTTCTTGATTTGCCAAGATTTTTCTGTGCTGTTGACTCAACTCTGTTTTTAGAAATACTAATGGTTGTTTCTTTTTTCAAGAACGACACCAGCAGTGGTTTTCTGGCAGTGGATTAACCAGTCCTTCAATGCTATAGTAAATTACACAAACAGGAGCGGTGATGCCCCAATTACTGTCAGGTCAGACACTGAACCAGATGCTTCTGATGTGTTAACAAGTTCTCTCTAATGGACTGGAGTATGATTGGTCTTTGAGATGATAGATAAGTTTGTTCATCTGCACTTATCATCAGTTTGGTATTGTGTAGTGGAAATGCTCAGTCATGGCCTGAAGCAGTGATTGAGCACCTGGTGGGAAGGCAGGGCCAGCCCAGGGCAGCTCAGGTGCATGCAATGCAGTTGAGTGAACAGAATGGATAGAGCCAGGATCCATCCTTTCCCAGCATGGGAAACCTCACTTAAGGGTTGGAAGGGTTGGCAGTGGAGGCGAGGGCATCTCTTGCTGCAGATCCCTGCCTGTCTGAGGCTTTCTGAAGGTAAGCAGCTCTTTTTCTTCATTTCTGCATCTGTGGCTGCTGTGTTTGGGTTTGTTCTCGCTTGCTGTAGCCAAAGACTTTGCTACCCTGCTATTATCACCCCATTATAGCATTATGGTATGTATAGTGAAAAAGCCTGAGTGTGATGAATGTGACCTCCTTTTTTGCTCTTAAAGATAAAATCTAAGGACCTTAATCAGTTCTGAGGCTGTCTTTCTTGTAGCTGTCTGGCAGAAGGCAGTGGATTAGAGGATATATAGACTGGCTGATTGGGTTGGATTTGAGTGTTTACAGCATAGCTGGTTTACACAGATGGGTTTTGGTACTTTTCATTTCAAATGCTATTGTAGATTTGACCTTAGAAATTAAATACAGAACTAAATCCTTCAAAGTGCTCATTCAGACATAAGAGAAAATGCCATACAGCAGTGCAGAATCAGTGGAGCCTGGCTCACAGTTAAAATGTTGCTTGCTTGTTGTTTCTACTGATAGTGGAAGAAAAAGGGTTAACTTATGAAGGGTTAACTTATGGTTTCATTTGACCGTTCCATCCTTAGCACTTTCTGTGTTGCTGCAATAAGATATGCTTTAACTTCTGTAGGTGGAAGGAACTTACTGTGCGTGTAAAAGTTGTTTGGTTTTGAAAGTGGCATGGATATAATTGTTGTGCATGTACAAACATTATTATTTTTGTTTTAGCCAGCTGGGAACAGCCTATGTTTCTGCTACCACAGGTGCTGTTGCAACAGCTTTAGGACTTAATGCACTAACAAAGGTACTGCTGATACTTTTTCCATTCTTATTCAGATTTTGGTGTTCTATAAAATGGGTCGCTTTCCCTCCTCTGGCTCTGTGTCATGCTGTGCACAGCTCCCATCATGGAGTTGTAATTACCCTTGGAAGCTCTCTTCTTTAGTTCCCAATCTTATTTCTTGCCCCATATAGATGGACTTATATATACTTTAAATGCCCTATCCTTGATGTTTACACAGAATGCATCCTATAAAGGTGCCTTTTTGCCTTCTCTTTTAAGGTGTCAAAGTATCTGGCAGTGTTTGAAAGTTAATTGCAATGGATGTAATTACAATGACATAGGCCTGTTACACAACTGTGCAGCTTGCCTGGTATTTAATGTACAGTATTCCTTCTGGAAACATGGAAGCCTACTCTAGACTGGCTGAAGAATGTGTGAAGAGCTGCTTCTCTTAAATATGGAAAACTCAAATTCTTCAAACAAATACACAGCATGTTCCAAGAAAAAAAAAAAAAAACTATTTTATATCCCTTAGTTTATGCTTTAGTATACTGGGCATGGTAGTATGGTACAGCATTGACACCATATTTGAGAGATACTATCCTAAGCAGAGTAACTCAGATTATACGAGACGAGACTACATAAATGGCTTCATGCAGTGAGTGTCCTTAGATGCAAAGCAGCTGTTAGAAATGCTGCTGGCTGAAACCTTTCCCTTGAAGACAGTGAAGTTAAAGTCTATTTAGTGTTGCCATCAAGCAGACAGGCATGCTCAGAAGCTGGTATTTGTCTGCAGTGATGCTAGTAAATTAAGGTGGTTTTTGCCAGTCTCCTGCCAGTGTTCACCCTGATAGAAGTATTTATGACTTAAGCCTTGCTTATGTCTCTTTTGCCTCTACCTTACCAGGGATTTTTTAACTGAATCTTAATTTAAAGAAAATCTCATTTATCATTAACAAGTGAAGCATCTTGATGTGACCTTTGGAAAAAATAATTATGTAATTCTTTTTTTTCTTTTTACTTTTCACAGCATGTCTCACCTCTTATAGGACGGTTTGTTCCTTTTGCTGCTGTTGCTGCTGCTAACTGCATTAATATTCCACTAATGAGACAAAGGTAGGGAAAGGCAAAAAAAAAAAAAATCACTCATTCTAAAAGAAAGGATGTTATTGAGTTCTTAGATCAGTGAGGTACTGAAAAAAGAACATTATATTATCTTTAGCTTGTTTCAGAACCTCGCAAGAACCTTGGGCATGGTCTTGTATTAATTGATCGACTGTGACACGTGTAAAATAGAACGTTCTCATTCTCTTCAGATAAATATCTATTTAGCTCTTCAGTCCTCAATCTCAGTAACCAAGTAGCTGTCCTTCAAGACTTGATCACGTGGGCCTTTTCGATACAAACTGTGCTATGGAAAAGTATAATCATTTCAGAGCGGTGCTTCAAATCCCACATACAGAAGTTAGTCAGAGTTCTATTTAATCTTCTGAGATTACAAAAAATATGCACTTTCTCAGTAACAAAGTATCGTATGTATTCTAATTTGGCAAGAAATAAGAATAGAAATGAGGGGGGGAAAAAACACAAGGTTATGAGCAAAGAAGGGAATATCTTCATGTTTATGTTCACGGTGAAGTTGAATCTGTGGTAGTATTTTATTTCCTATGAAAGATGGGAAGAAGAACTAAAGCAGTCATCACTATATCTGCCCTTCTGTCTGCTTCTCACTTTCTGAAAGGTTTTTCCCTGTATGTGAGCTTTGCTCTAGTGCAGAATTGTGTTAAAGCTCTATAGGCAATTATGCAGATACAGAACTATAACTTACTTAGTGCATTCTGGTATACTTTCAAATACGTTCTTGGTGGTTAAAATGAAAACCCAGGCTAGAATGCCAGAGAATTGTTTTCATTAAATGAAACTAATCTGCCTTTATTCCCTATGTTGTAGACTGCTTTAAGAGCAGTCCAGAAAATTCTATTCATTCTGATCTTTCCTGAAGAAGAACCCTCTCTCTTCTGTGTACTACAGAAACAACCGGTCTCAATGTGTGGCCAGGCTCAGATGTCAGACTGACATCAAATATTCAATTATTCAATATTGACAACAAATATTCAGTTGTTCACTTTTAGCATATTTTTCCCCAAATCTTTATTTTTTGAAATTTTTGCTCCAAACATGAATAATAAAATAGCATAATTTTTCCAGTCAAAAGTTTTAAAGAGGAGAAACGTGACCAAAAAAAGCAGATAAATGTGTGTCAGTCTCTGTTGTATTATTTTTGTTCTCCAGGGAACTCAAGTTTGGAATCCCCATCACAGATGAGAATGGAAACAGACTGGGTGAATCAACAAAGGCAGCTCAGCAGGCAATTACTCAGGTGGTTATATCAAGGATCCTCATGGCTGCTCCTGGCATGGGTAAGAATAAGTTCAGTCATATACAGCTCCTGATTATATGTTCTTACTGTGACAGAGAGCTTAAGTTCTATGGAAGTGATTTTCTTAGAGGCCCAATTATCCTACAGGTATGCACATAGTGTTTGCATTTGTTAAATTTTAAGTCTGCATCTCTTACTGATGTGCAACAGAACAGTTCCTGGGGTGCTTGTGTAGAAATTACGCAGTTAGCAAAGGAATCATTGCAAATCCTGCTCGAGTGGCACTGGTTTACTGAAGGTGTGTGCCAAGTTACTGAGCTCAGGTGTAGTTACCTTTACCTGTGAAACTGGAAGTTCCACTACTTATGTAAATAGCAATCCAGTATCTCTTAATGGCAACATGAAATGAAAGCTCAGTTAATGACAGCTGTGAAAACTGAATTCCAGTGTTAGTTCATTTTTGTTTTTTTCTCATTTGCAGCAATTCCTCCCTTTATAATGAACACACTGGAAAAAAGAGCCTTTCTAAAGGTTAGTCTTAGATAAACTGTGTACATGTATTTCACATGCTAAGCTAATGTTTTCATGTATTTAAAATACTTCAAGTCTTGGTGTTCTCCTCCGGAGCACTCCTGGAGTACATCATTGTAGAGTGTACTTTACAGCTGCTGCTTTCTTTGTCTTTCACAGATAAAGGTATCTTAGTTCTTTTAATCTTAAAGGACATGAAATTACTCACTTTGTTATCCTGGTAATTATGTATAAAATGCAGAGTTCTTTCTAGTAAAGACACTTTCCTCTTACCAAGACTTGCAATACAGCTTATCTGAAAAATAGTAAAAGGTTGTATAATTCTTCCCCCTCTCCCTCCAAAATATCTATGAAGGAAGCTTTGCTTTGCTGCCATAGTAGCAGTTTGAGTTTGGAAATAGTAATGATAAAAATGCTTTTTTCAAATGATCTTTTAAAACAAACTGGATGTGTGAGGATGGGGTAGATGTGGGATGTGCACATGCCATCAAGGATGATGTATTCCCTGAATTCTATTACTGCTCAAGTAGTGTGAAGTCAAATCTGGTGTTGTAAATGTATAAACTAAACCAGCATGGTACTGTGTGTGCATAAGATCATAAAGAACAACAATGAAATTAATTATATAATTGCTTAAATTTGGACAAACAATTTTTAAATGAGGAGATACAGCCAGGACCACTCCTCAGCAGTAAAGGGAATTTTATCTTTGTTGATATCACTGATTTACTTGCTTGCATAGCTCCAGACAAAATCTCTGCCTGGGAAACGTGCTGGGCAAGCTGGGAGTGATAGACTAAGTGGATCTGCTTCCTCCCTATTAGGTCAGGGTTTCCAAATCCTCCATTGGAAAAGCACTTTGGGCAGCAGCTGGGAGGGAGAGCAGAGGAAATTGCCCATTTCTATTGGTTTGTCCATGATAAAACTTTCTAAAGTATTACAACTTTATTATTTCTTATCTTCACACTTCTTGTGTGTGGTTAGATAACCTGGTTACTTGCATCATTTGAAAGTGCTTGTGTATTAGTAGATAAACAGGGCATTGGGAAAACATCCCAGGTGTTCCAATTGCAAAAAACCTTTTGTTTTCCTGTAGAGATTTCTGTTGCTTTTTTCCCCCCCACTCCTGTTTAAAGAAAACACTGTTGCTCATAATGTAAAGGTAGGAAATATGGTGTTTGAATGTTAGAATTAAAGTCTTTTGCTTTTATCTCATTCAAGAAGTGAAACTGCAGTGCATCCAAATACACTGACTTGTTTGCAGTGTGAGGAGCCCTGTACTGATTGGGCTCCGTGGCAGTTGACCCATTCTCTGTTGGCAAAATAACTTTAAGTGGCTTGTGATATTGTTGTGTCCTTGAGAATGTATTACTTGAACATTATTAATACAAATGCCATCAAGCCAACTGGAAATACATGACATTTGTGAAGAAGTTGTGAAAATTCTCAGGATTTGAAGACATATCTGTTGTTGTTTGTGTGGTGTCAACATAAGAGTGTTGTGAATTTTTCAGATCAGCAAAAATGAGTGATCTCTTCAGTGACTGTTCAGTGGTCTTTGGTACCATCATGACCATTCATGCTCACCTGTTCCTCCCCCACAGCCTCAAAGACTGAGCAGAGATGAAACACTGCTCTACAGGTCATCAGTGGTAACACTTGGTAGAGATTAGTACTAAAGCCTTTAAGGAATGAGGTGCATTTCTAACAAGCAGCTTCTGCACGTTCTCTTGAGGTTTCAGAAGCGCCATCCCACTTGCAGTATTCCAACACCATCCACACAAGCTTTACTAACTCATTTTTCTTAGTCTTTGCTTTGCTCTCACTCTTGAAAAAAACTTCTTGTAAGCTTGCCAAAGCCTACTAAAGCAACATGCAGGGCCAGAAAAGTCAAAAGGCTGTTAAATGATGAGGAACATAAAACAATGTTCTGCAGTAAGATAGAGGTAAATACTTCTGGGCTGCCGGTCTCAGTGATAGCAGTAAGTCATCCTTTGATATTTAAAATAAGATGTATGTTCTGTAGTACTATTCATTTCCATTTTCTGACATGGTTTTGCATAAGGATATTTCAATTACAGCACTAATATAGCTTACAGTATTCGCAATAATTTTTGAGAGAAGATGATTCAAAAATGTTTTTAAAACACAAACATATACTGGTTCAAAAAGAATCCTAATTCTTGACCAGGAAACTCTAAAAACTTGGTTTTATGTATACACTGCTTTTGCCTTTGATTTCAGCAGTTGCTTTGACTGCATTTTGAGGAATTAAGCAATGCAGTGACTCTTGATGGTGAGGCTGTATGCTGGCTGTACACTGCACGTATTGACTAGCTCCACGTGGAACCAAATCATTATTACCTTTGCTGCAGCAAATGGATGCATAAGCAACCTTGCTCTAAGGGACAGGGCTTATAGATTTTAGTCTCAGATAACCTTTCCCCATGGGAAATAAAACATCTCATAGAAATGTCTGAAAATCCCAAGGGAAACTGAAGCTTTAATTTATATTGCTGCTCTCACATCCTCAGCAACTGTTTCTCTCTGGTTCTGCATATTATATTGATTCCAGAAACTTCAAGTCTCTTAGTCTGTAATGAAAATACATATTCAGAGCTCTTACAAAACTAGAGCAGAGCCTTTTTTTCTTTTAAATATCATTCTTGAATGTCTTACACCTTAGATCATTCCATGCTTTCCTTCTTTAGCTGTTGTTTCATTTAGTCATGTTCCTTGAGAACAGTCATAGCTACCCCTAGAATTGACACAGTTGGAGATCTCACAGTAGAAGTAGCAGAAAAAAATCTGATTTTTCCTTTTGGCTTTTGTTTGCTTGCTCCGTTTCTGCATTTTGTTTGCTGTCATTTCTCTACTTTCTCTTTGCAGTAACTGCCAAAGATGCCTTGAAGTCATCTGGAATTTAAATCCTAATTCGTCTGAAATTGCCTTCTCCCTTATTTAAATACATCTTTTAACAGACTAAATTCTTCTGCTGTCTTGTACTTCTGTGTTTTTTCTTTGTAAGGATGTGCAGCCTGCATTTGAGACTGGCTTTATTATTTTGAATCGTTCTCTAGGCAGCCATTGACCTTCTAGTATCAGTGTTTTACCTTACCATTGTTCTTAATTAGTGTCATCTGGAAAAACTCTTGAAAAATAAAAGCTATAATTCAGATCAAGCACCTTGGCAAAATTTCCAGCCAGTGAAATAGGTGTTAGTATTGTCTGTGTTCATAGACAGTTCTCTTTTTCAGAATCATGACGAACTCAGATGAAAGCTTGAAACCAAAATCATGATGCCCTTCAAGTCTTTTTGGTTATAGAAGTGTTGGGGCTTTTCTTTTATGTATCTTGCAGTGCAGTTCTCAGCATCCCTCTCCTTTAATTCTCCCTGTATACAGGAGCCAGTTACCTTACTGAGTTTTTGTGTTCCCAGCTTAAACATAGGATGATGACTTTGGTAACTGCTGTCCCTCATCTGTGAGCTGTGATTGGCACAGTCCCATTTCTGATCCTCCCCTGTCAGCCATGGAATCTCTTGCCATTGGAACTCTCCCAGTATATAAAAATTTAAAGCGTTTTGAGTGATTTTATTTCAAGTGAGAGTCAAAGGTGTATTTAGTGAATTGTCAGAACAATGGAGCACAGCTGAATTCAGTCTTTACCCTTCTTACTGTTGCTTTTTCCATTTATTATCTATTGTTGCAGTTCATTGTTGAATTGTGCAGTTCTTTCTGCATTCATTTCTGGATTACAGGTTAACACCAGGAAGAAGAAAAGAGGAACAGTGTGTTCTACATTTTCTCTTTCTCTCAGGCTCTGGAGAAAGCTTCATACGCAGGCTTGGTTACCACTGCTTAGACCTTTCTTAGCACCAGCTTTATCACACTGCCTAAATTTTGTTCTTCTATCTCACCTGTCAAATACTGCCTGTCTTCTGTTCACTGGTTTCCCCTGTAACTTCTACATCTTGAATAATGCCTCTTGCAGAAAAACATCTCCATTGTTGAGAGCATCGCCCACCATAACACATTCTTACTCATTAGCTCATTTGTTTAAAAATCAGCTTTCTGTTATGTACATTCTGCTTATTAAAGACACTGATTTTGCTGTAATGGTAAAAGCCCTGTCTAGAAATGATATTTGAACAGATCTGGCTTTATTTCATTAGCACTCAACTAGAATTCTAACCTGGGCTAGAGGAGGGGTTTCCTAAACCCTCCAAAGACCTACAAGTAAACTATGCTTGGTGTATGTTCAAGTTCTGCAAGAGTTACAGTACTGGAGGGTATGCTGTAAAGAAAAAGTCTGTATTATGGGGTGCTTTCTCAGCTTTGTCCCCTAGCCCCCCCTATTTTTTTCCTTAACAAGAAATGAACACTTGCAGAACTGGACTGTACTAGGCTGTGTGCTTAATGGTTAAATTCCTACACATCAAATCATATCATAAGACAGGAGGAAGGGCAATCAGTTCCTTGATATCTCCCTTATTTTTGGTTGGCAGGTGCAATGGGCTGTTGCCCACAGAGCAGAGTGGCAGTTGTGAGTTAAAGCCAGTTGATGGTATGGAAGAGAGAGCTACAGCCAAACTCCCTGTGCCCTCAGGAGGTCTGCCAGCACATGCTACCAGCACCACTCCCAACTTGCTAGCTACTGTGGGCTTACATGACTCAGAGAGGTTCAGGTCAGGATCAGTTCAAAAGTAAAACAGTTGGTCACCTATTGTAGTTTCTAAGGGATGCTCAGAATAAGCATATGCTGATATCACTGAGAGCTTTCTTGCTAGTTGAAAGAGGTTGGGATAAGGCTTTCAAGCCATAGCTCAAGCTTAAGGTATGCTTGTTTTCCTTTTATCATGTAAAACAGACTTTTAGGTGCAGGCTGTCCCTTCCAATGCAAGTTTCCAAGGTGGGAAGAGGAATAAAAGATACTGTACTCACTGTTATATTTTATTTTAAACAGAGATTTCCGTGGATGAGTGCTCCTATTCAAGTTGGATTAGTTGGATTCTGGTGAGTGTCATCTTTTGTATTGTCTGCTATTTTGTAGGTATAACTTCAGGGGTTGTTTTCTAAGGAAAGTAGCATTTGCATTTTGTATAAAGGTAAAAAAAAAACACCTATGTATGTTGAAACAATACAGGTAAGAAGCTGCAGAAATAACATTCCTCCACTGTTCTGAGAAGTTGAGACTACAGCACTTCATTTCCACATCTGTGGCTGATAAAGCTGATAATACCATAAAAAAGCAGTTAAAGAAGCTGACAAAAAAAAAAAGGCAGGAGATAGGGAAGAGGAAGTGACAGGAAATATGTAAGCAACTTGATTTTTAAAAAGATACTTTAGCTGCCACCTCCATAAATAATAATTGTAAACTAATACTGAGTTTAAGTTCTTGAAACATCTGGTTAATGGAAGGTTTCACTTGCTGTTGTCTAGCACCTTATGTTGCACATAACCAGTGCAAAGCACTGCATGGACATCAGATGAAAGGGTATTGCTTATGCATTTAAGTACTACATAATATATAAAGGATTTTAGAAGTATAATGCAATGAGAAGTGAAGTTGTTGTTTCTCACTGAACCTTATCTCACTATCTATGCCAAAACAAAAGAGCTTTGTGCTTAGACTATATAACTTTCTTTTAGCACCCTAAATATTGTAAACTGTTTTTGTCTTCTCTAGCCTTGTATTTGCAACTCCTCTGTGTTGTGCACTGTTTCCTCAAAAAAGGTACGTATTCCTGTTATGTTATTCTTTCTTTAATGTTACATTCAATACATGCAAGGTACTGCAAAGAGACATAAGCTTTGCCTCCCAGAGCATACATTCTCAATATTCATATAATATGATAAACATGAGAATATTCAGAAAAGTAGTAATGAGTAACATTGTTATTAATGTAGCCTAAATGATCTGTTAATGTCCAGTAAAGTTATGGCTTCATTAAGAATGGTCAGATTCCATTTCATTTTTAGCTAGAAACTGGTTATAGAGAACAGCACTTGACTGTATGTGCTTAGTTGCAACTTGATTGTTTTTTTTCCATCCATACAAACTCCTCAGTATGAAAATCTGTTAATAACTCAGCTGAGTAAAATCTGGATGAGTTACCTCAGATTGTAGTATATGGTAGAAACAGGGTCTTACATATTCAACTTACTTATCACTCATCATTATTTAGTGATTGTCAGAACTACAGGTTGACAAGCTGCCAAACTTAGCTTAAAAGATGCAAGCTGGAGCTGAATTGGTTAAAATAGTGAGCAACTGAAGTAGCTTTTGACTTCCAAAAAAAAAAACTTAATTTTCATCTGATTTGAGTACTACAAAGCAGTTTTGGCATAGAAAAAACTGTACTAAAACTTACCTGGAGACAGCAAGCACAGAACTCACAGTACCCCTCTACCTCTTAATTCTAACTACCGCTCTCAACTTCACAAAAGATTAGATCTCAAACTGTCTTTAGAAAATTGCAGCTGTTTATGCAATCTGGCAGCTGAATTCACTTGTGTGATGACTCAAACATTAACTGAATAAAATCAGACAATAAGTTAAACAGGCAAAAGGCATTGTATTATGAAAAACATCCTAAGGAAGAGAAGTTTCTATTGACAGAGACAACCTTAAGCAACTCCTTAGGTTCCTACCTTTATGATAATAGGAACTCAGCTGTTCCTTTAAGGTATGGAACATCTCTAACACCTTAGAAATGGGGGATTTCTTTGCTTGATCAGTGGAGCATGATTCCTTTATGAGGAGTTCTCAATTTTTTTTGTAAACTTTTCAGAACCCAGGAATTTTAAAGAGATTCAGTCTTATTTTAGAATCAAGTGCTTGTTGTATATAACCATTTTACTTGTTTCTTTTGCTCAGTTCTATGTCTGTAACACGCTTGGAGCCAGACTTACAAGCAAAGATCCAGGAGAACAGCCCTGACCTAGAACGTGTATACTTTAATAAAGGATTATAATTCAAGGAAGGGAGAATATCTTACAAGGAGGATCTTGTGAACTTATTTTTATGTGCCAACATAGTTGAAGAGAACTCATTTTAACTGGTCCTTTTGTTAAACCACACTCTGCTCAGCTGCACTGTTTTATACTTAATCTTTCCTCACTGTAGTGTTTAAATTACAGAAGGTCATTTTGTTCACTTTGGTATTGATTAAAACTTTTAACCATACATATGCAGAAATGTTTACATAAGCTCTCAAGCAGCTACAATAATAAACAAGCACACAAAGAAAAAGAGAAGCTATGATACTGGATGTGCCACCTGTTCCAGTAATGGAGAGGCAGGGATGCCTTTCCAAGAAGTCATAGAGCAACTGATCGAAGTTGCCACCCTCTGGTAGCAGCAGGACGGGGAGCTGAACGCGTCAGAAGATTGTGCAGGAAGGGCTTTTTGCCAGGAGGTTGGTTAGGTTGTAGGTTTTCCCTGTTGGCACAGAACCGTTTCTTTAGAGTAGACATTGGAGGAGCCTGGAGCTTCTGTACAGTGTGATACTGTTCAGCAATACAAGCTGCTTTCTTCCGCAGATCCAGTTTTACCAGCATCATGTTGTTCTGCAGTTCTGCTAGTGTTTGGTCCTGAAAAATGGAAAGCAGTATATTTAGAAATACAATAACATAACTCCTTGGCTATTATGAATTAAAGACTCTGCCGAACTTCACTAACCAGCATGCTAAGTAAAGCCATACAGAAAAAGCTCCTGCTGTCACCAGTATAGCAGTTCAGTAACAAAAGGGAAACAGTTATGCTAAGAAAAAAAAACAGAATCCACCCTGCTGTAAACATGCTGCCATAGCAACTGTGATGGAGCACAGTGGATAAAGGAATGAGAACTCTGAATTCTGCTTTAAGTGCAAGCTGCCAGGTGGCTGAACAGAAATAGTTGAGTCTCCTTTGGAGAGTTAAGTATGCAGTATGACTCAGACACTGAAAAGAGTTAGCAGTATAGCTCCCTTAATATAACAAGTATTTACACACCTAGAGAATAAGTCATTTATATTTGCAGCCACAAGGATCTAGGTCTATCTACTGCTTATATCAAAGTACATAAATACCACTGCAACAAAAAGACAACACATTACCTGTCTAGCCAGGATGTCATCACATGTACAAAGGGCTTCTCGAAGTTTCCCTGCACCTGTACTGTGGCAGCATGCCCTCTCTGCAGACTGAAGAGATTCCCCAAGTTTTTGTAATTCTGAGCGCAGCAATCTCACATTCTACAAGAGAGATTTAAAGTGAGTTGTTGTATTAACACTGTTCTAGAAACAAGGCTGCTCTGAGATAATCCAGACATGCAGTACTGAAGGAGATCTGACTAAGGTACGCTGGAATCAGTAACACCAGCATCTTCCACATCTGTGCTCAAGGTTTGCTTTTAGAATGCTGTCAACCATTTAAAGACTTTAAGAGAGCAGCATTTAAACTGGCAAGCATTTTGCTATGCAAGTTTCTTTCTCTAACAGAGATAGAGTTACCTTCTGTCCATCCTCCAGTTTCTTGTCAACATCCACAGTAATGGGTTTGGCAGAGGGAGGTGGCTCCAGTAATCTCTGGTACTTGCGCAACTCTAAGAACAGACAGAAGTTAGTGAGCAAGAGCTCATTCATAGAACATTAGGTTTTTCTTAAAGTCTGGACTGCCCTTGAGACAGACAAACTGAAAAGAGCTCAGGCTTCCAATTTAAACAAAGGAACTTTAGAATTTGAACTAGGAGATGAACCTGCCTTACCTGATGATGTTGTATTCAACTCCATTTGACACTGCTCCAGTTTGGCCTTAGTATCTGTCAGCTCCTGTTGCAGAGCACACGAGGCAGCCACTCGCTTTGATCGACGCAAGCCTTGCTCTGAGTCCCTTTGCTGAGCATCCAGTTTTTGTTTTGCCTCTTGCAGAGCAGCTTGGAGCTCTTCAATCTTCTCATCACGCTCCTTGAAGCAAGTTTGTTCAAAAATTATACAAGACTTTCTTAACACAGCCTTTGTTAGTCAGATTTTCAGGGTCTTTTTTCTACAAGACATTCTCCATCATACATTTCACACATTGGATACAGCATTAATGCCATTTAAGTGAAGATAGTGAACCCACTTCTTGAGAACCTAAGCCATTTTTCCAGCCTCTCTACAACATGTGTTAGTTTGCATCTTCAGAGAAGGCCACTCTCATATGATGAGAACTAAAGACAGGCCTGTACCCTTCACAACTACAGTTAAGAACTGAGATTCACAGAGCTGATGTTAATTTGAAAATTGCAAGGCAAGCCACTAGCAAAAATAAAGGGACAAATAATTACATTGGACTACTAGAGGAATAAAAATGGTTACACATTAATTCCCAGATTAAGAGTTGAAAAATCTGGAAGTCCAACTAATTACAAAATAGTCAAGAAATGAGAATTAACAAGAATTGTGGACCAAGTTATCATGTATCAACACAGCACAGAAAAAAAAAACAAATATTTATTTTCACTCTGTGTAACCATCATCTTCCTGGACTTAAGTACCCCAAAGTCTCTGCCACCTTCCTCCTGATGTCATTCCATCCCTCTGAACAAACCTGGATTTCTTCCTGGTAATAATCAGTCAGTGACTCCTTCAGGTTGTTCAGTTTATCTTCATACAGTTCCTCCAGCAGTTCCTTCTGGGCATCAATGTGTTGGCTACAAAGAAAGCAAACAACTATCTGCATCTCGATCTGATAGTCCTTGGTACCACAGCATGCCCTGAATACAGGGAGATTGATCAGCCTGATCAGCTGTACCTCCACCATTGCTCCTTCTGCTGCATGCCCTCCAGCATCTCATTGCAGATCTCTGTACGGAGACGTATTTCTAGTTGTAGCTTCTCCTGCCTCTCTTGCACCAGCAGTTCTCGCGCAGCTTCCACTACACGCAACAAGTCCTGGAAAACACAAACTCCCTTGCCCACACTGCACGGCAGAATTAAGACCTAGATAAAATAAACTAGCTAATCCTGTATCTGTAAGGCTGGGGTAATCTAGGTTTAGGAGGTTTTAGTCACTTGGAAAAACAAAGTTGGTAGGTTTGTTCCCAATTCCTTCCCCATGAGATGGTTTAAACACCACTCCAACTGAAGCTATCTCCATAAGCAGCTTGCTATACTGTACTGTCCAAGGCTGCACATGTGTTTGCTACACTGATACATTACAACTCAAATCTCTGTATTTCTTCCACCCCACTCTCTTTCAGCTATTCCAGCTGCCCACTTTGAGTATCCAGGTGGTCTCATTATCTTTCCTCAGTTTAGCCAACTGTTTTACTAATTCTCTGATCAAGACTTCCCTTATAGAGGAGAGATTACAGATCTGCACCTGAGCTCTTACTGTCCTTGTTCCACAAATGGACAAGTGCTTTTAAGCACATGCTTCAGATTTTGAGCAACTGTGGATGGAATATCTTCCATAGATTCTCAATTTAGAGTGTTCTAGGATCATATCTTTGATGTTCTCTGTCATCTTTCGCACTGAGTTCCAGGACCCACCTTCCTGTTAATGTTTAGTCATATTCTTGCTTTTCTATCAATGAAAGCTGTAAAATAAATCACAACCCACCTCTCTCTCATAAACAGAGACATCCACTTCATCTTCACTGTCTTCTGTTTTCACATCTTCCTTCTCTGTAGCCTCTGAACCCTGACTGGTTCGCCTGCTGTGCTCTTTGATAATTGATTGTATGGATGGAAGTCCCAGCTTTGTGGGAGGGGCCTGAACAAGCTGAAGGGGAAAAACCTATCATTACTGGTCCACAAAGCCTGGCAGCTGCAGTCTTTAAACATGGCACTTCTCTGTATGCTGTTGAACTTTTGAATTTACTCGTTTGGAATTACTGTGGAGTTAACAATCCACTGCAAAAACACAGGGAAGGAGTGCCTGCCCTCTGGTAGGAAAGAACCCATTCCCATAGGAGGAGGCATCCTGAGCATGTCACAGTGCTACTAAGTGTTACTTACCTGGCTGGCAATGGCTGAGAACTTGGCTACATACAGAGTTTCATCATATGTAGATGCACACTGATTGATGTTAACAATCATACAAGAGCGCCCACGTCCAGTGAAGAAACCCTGGAACACACGGGTTAGCTTGCTGTCCCGGAAGGGAACCACAATCTGCTTCAGTCTATGGGGAGAGACAAGAATAAGTCCATGGGAAAAGACAGTCTCGCCACATCCCCCCCCTCTGAACCTAGAAATACTCACTTGAATTGCTGCTTCTGACGGAGGGCAGTGATGCAGCGACCCAATGTATGGAGGGAAGTATTGATGTTGTTTGCTTCTTTCATTCGATCCCCACTTTTCTGGTCTTTGCAACGCTCTGATCCCGCAAGGTCACACAGGGATAGCCTGAAAAAATGGAGATGTTATCATCTGACCCACCATATTAGTGCTGTTGTCACCAGGTTTACAATTCAGACACCTTGCAATCACTTTCCCCTGCTCACTCTCCCAGCTTCCTCAGGAGGACAAAGAAAACTCCTTTGGGATAAATTAGGCAGGTCTTTCTGTCTAGCAACAGCCCAAGTGTAAGGATTAAACAAGGTAAGAACAACATGAGCTTAGTGTCACATTCAAAGATCCTCAAGACAGCCGCTTCCCAGGTGCTGAGCCAACTCATGTCCAGATAACTGTGTCTGAAAAACAGGCAGCAGCCTCAGCTAAATCAGCCCTGCTGCAAGGGCAGTTACTCATGTTACTTTTAAAGAGCTTAAGAACTATCTCAAGTTATATTTTGCAGTACTCCTCAAAGCTCTCCCCACTGTCAGTTCCAGGCCTAAAGAGTGGAAACATTCACTCCTTTTAAGTGCTTCCCATGAGATCTTCCTTAAGATACTTCCCAGATCCACAGTAACAGTTTAAAAAAGTCCAGAGAATACCCACAAATCCTAGAAAGCATGAAACTCACTCGCTGATTTTGGGAACAATTTCACTGCCACCTCCTTGCAAGTGCAGAATTCGAATGGAGAAGATACTGTGACTGTAAAAGAAGCATGCAGGCATTTAAAAAAAAAAAAAAAGAAAAAAATGAAATGTAACATTTAAAAGCTTCTCAGAACTGTATATCTAAGAAATACCCCCTCCCACTCCAGACCTGCGACTGGAATTCTGGTTCATGTGGGTGCTAGCAAAACTCTGGTTTTTCCGACCCAGTTTCAGGAGCTTCCAGGCCTCATCAGCATCACGGACATTGATCCAGTTTAGATCTAGAAAAACAGGCATGCATTGGGCATGACAGTTAAGAAACCATAGCATTTCCCTGACATTAATAAGCTTCGCATCCTCTTTATCCACACATCAGAAACTTCTGAGGGACCAGAGGACATTGTGCTCCCTGGCGTATCACAGAACAACCAGGGTTGGAAGGGACCTCAAGGATCATGAATCTCCAACCCCCCTGCCGCATGCAGGGCTACCAACCTCCCCATTTAATGCTAGACCATGCTGCCCAGGGCCCCATCCAATCTGGCCTTGAACACCTCCAGGGACAGGGAATCACTACTAAGCCACCCACTCTGTCCTTAAGTCTCCCTCAGGTGTGATCCACTTAGGGGCCCACTACAAACATCTTTCAGGTAAATACCTTTCACATAGGGATTGCCATTCTGGTCTTCACAGAGCCGCAGTGTCTGCCTCTTGCGGTTCTGGCCAGGGAGGGCTGGTTCTAACAAGTCATAGATTAATTCATTGTAAATCTCAAAGAAGGAAACCCAGATGGAGAACTGCACATCTGCTGTGGTGCTGAGTGAAATACGATCCAAGTCAGCCCAACGAGGGCCCAATTCTGGGGAGGGAAAAAAAAAAAATCATGACTGCAGTCTTTCAAAGGTCAGACCTGAGTGGTTCAGGAAAAGACTGAAGTGTCCATCTTCAGTAATAACACCACTCCAGACTCAAAGCTATTCTACATACCCCCTGCTGTTTGGACATATGCAATTACCTATGCCCAATCACACAGTATTCCCCATAACAATATCTTTATGCACAAGGACTGCCTATATACTTGATCTTAACTCAAGAAGCACCAGATATTTCAGAAAAACTGACATGTTTTAAGCCTTGTTACTCTCTGCTTCTGGATACCTACTCAGCTAGTAGTACCCAGATTGTCAAATGGAGGAACAAGTGGTCAGTGTGATATCTCAGTGCAGCACCTTGCTTTCCAACAACCCCTCACTGCATGGCAGTCACCTGCTTAATAACCATATATTCAGATTTTGATGAGACAAATGTACAGTTCTTCAGCTGAGGGGCTGTAATGCTATAATGGGAGGGAAAGTACCACAATAATAGCAGGGTAGCAAAGTCTTCAGCTGCAGCAAATGAGAACGAGCCCAAGTGCAGCAGCCACAGATGCAGAAATGAAGGAAAAGAGCTGCCTGCCTTTGGAAAGCATCAGGTAAGCAGGGATCTCCAGCAAGATATGCCTTCACCTCCACTGCCAACCCTTAAATGAGGTCTGGGAAAGAGTTGATCCTGGCTCCATCCCTTTCAGTCACTCAGGAACATTTGAGCTCCCCTGGGCTGGCCCTGTCTTCCCAGCAGGTACTCCATCACTATTTCTGGCCATGACTCAGCAAATCTGCTACAGGAGTCATCTTTCAAAGGGAAAATCTGTGAGACTGTAATACCTTTGCTTCTTTACCGAACAGTACAGCATCTAGATAGCTATTGCCCTTTCTTCCTCTGTTCTTCCAACAAGCAGGTGGTACGAATTAGGTTTCCAGTCATACCTTCTGTCTGGCTGATGTCTGAATGGCTGGTAAATTGGCTGGATGAAGAAAGGCCAGCAACTCCACTGTCAAAGCTGCCACTGACGGCAGCCTGAAGCTGAGATTCAGCACTGCAACTCCTTTTCAGTGGTGTTGACAGCTCCTCCTAAAAAAGAAATAAAACCGTGACCAGGTGGTCTGACATTATTCACTCCCTAGTAAACCTCCTGGAACCAACATTCTTACTTCCCACAGACCCCCTCGCAGCATGCTCTGTTTCTTGGTCTCTTCCTGCCGAACCTGCCTGCTGTCTAGCCAGATCACCTCATTGCAGAGTGAAGGCTTCAGGTCCATGGCTTGGTACAGACGGTCCCCCACACTATTGAAGATAACAGCTAAGGAACGTGGCAGAATTCCACCATCTTTGACGCTGCCTAAAAAAAAGAGCAGGAAGCTATGGATTCAACAGAAATGTAGAAGCACGCAGCTACTTCATATGTCTGCTACCAGTTCATACTCCCATTACCCTGAATGGTGTGAGTCTTCCCTGAATTGGTGTTGCCGTAAGTGTAAACCAGCCAGTTCTGCCCATTCAGTACATCCTTTACCACCTGTTTCATTGTTTCATCAAAAAACAATTTCTGCCCCACATTTGGTCCAAAGATCTGCAAAAAAAAAACAAACAGAAAATGGCCTCAGGTAGATCTTTCCTTCTTTTAGACTGCAGCTGATTTCTCAAATAATACTGCTTAGTCCTTAATAGAGCCCTCCATCCTTCACCACCACAAACCTACCAGTAATTTCAGTCCAAGAGCCCTATAAAAACAGACTGTTTACTTGTTTAGTCCAGTAACATACAATACTACTACAGTCTTTAGCATGTTTAGATCTTTATTAAGAAAATAGGAGTTTGGCATTTGCTGCTAAAGCTTGCAGAACCTATTTCAAAATATATGTGTAAATAAGGAAAACATCAGAAATGAGTAGAGAATAGTATAAGAGAACACAGTTCACACAGAGTACTGGTATTACTAATAATAAGGCAGCTTTTTAAGTTGTATTACTGGCTTAAGCTCAAAACCCTCATAATTAGGTTAATTGCAGTTGTCTGTCCCAGTTACCTACCTGAGTGAAAGAGAACCTGTGTGCTGCTTGTCCCACTCCACGCTCGGTGCTCCGCATGGTGAAGGAGTCTTTGGGGGCTTTTAGAAGAAGAGTCTCTGAGTTCTCAATGCAGACACAACCCTGAAAGAGAAAATAAAATCCCATCATTGCAATAGCCTACAAGAGATTATTACATGACAACAAAGGAAAATTTGTTCTCCCAGTAAGAACACAAGCAACTGCTTTATCAAGGATCTCACCTGGTCTTCCCCTTTTTCCAGCTCTGTAGGTTTCAGGGGTCGAACTCTCAGATACACCTTCAGTTTTCCATTAACATCTTCAGCAATAGCCTGCAAAATTTGCACAAGTTAAACAGAGCAGCAATGCACAGCTATCTGGCAGGCCCAGACCACCAGGAATCAGTGCTTGGAATACACACAGTTCCCTGAAGATTTGCTCTGTAATTAACAAGCACTTCAGTGTTCCCAAGGTTCCCAAAAACACAAGAACATGTTCTCATACATTTCCATGTACACAGAACACATCTTTGGTTTACATAGTGAATCAGAACAAAAATCTAAAGCTGCGACACCAAACCCAGCCCCAGAACTGAGCACCACGTTAAGGGGCACCCATTAATTGTGCCCTTCATCAGTAGGCTGCTGGTAACGAGCTGCTCCGCCCACAGCAGACTCTTCTTAAGAGCCCCTGCTGACCGTGCAGGGCAACCATTTTGTGCTGTATGCAGGACAGGGCGCTGCTCGGTACGTGCCGCCAGGGCTCCAGCCTCACCTGCTGGGTGCCGTCGAGATTGGGGGAGATAGCGGAGAACTCGGACAGGAGATCCTTGCGAACGTCAGCTCCAAACCCCGTCGCTGTGGATTCCAGAACGGGGGAGGCCGTAGCAGCACCGTCATCATCAGAGAACAGCCCCGGGGAGGCGAGCGCTTGTTCCATGGCGTCCCACAGGACCGCTGAGAAAAAGCGGCACAAGGCGAAGTCAGAGCAGAGGCCCAGCCGGCCCGCCCGCTTCCCACGAGCGCATACCCCCGGCCCGCGCCCTTCTCACGCACGCAGGCCTGCGGACGGTTCCTCCCCGCAGGCCGCTAAGCAGGGCTCCGCCACCCGCCGTTCCCCAGCCCTCGGTCGCACGAGACGCGCCGCTCACCGGACGAACGCCGCTCTCACCTCGCGGCCGCTGCTGTTGGGGTTTCAAACCTCGCCGCCCGCTCTCTAAGCCAATGGCAGCCCGGGGCCGCGCGCCAACCAATCAGAGGCTGTGTTGAGACCGGATGGGCGGAGCCTGAGTTCGAGGGGAGGGGCGCGCGCGGCTCCCGGCGGGCTGTGCGCGAAGCTCCGCCCCGTCTCTCTCGGGCCGGGCGGGGAAGATGGCGGCGGGAACGGGCAGTGAGTGCGGGGCGTGTGGGGAGAGGCGGTGGGGAACCGGTGGGGAACCGGCGAGCCGGGAGTAGAAGAACGGCGGCGGTTTGTAGTCATGGGGCTGGGGCTGGGGATTGGTCTGAGGAGGTCTGAGGGGAGAGGCGGGGCCAACGGTCGGAGTGGGCGGGGGCAACGGGTGGAGTGGGCGGGGCTTGGCGCGGAGCGGCTCCCCTGTGCGGTGCCGCGGTGCGGAGCTGCCCGTTGTCCCGGCAGAGCACAAGCTGCTGAGCGCCGGCCCCACCGAGCCCTGGTCCATCCGCGAGAAGCTCTGCCTCGCCTCCTCCGTCATGCGCAGCGGCGACCAGAACTGGTAAGGGGTGGGCCTGCCACTGTGCGGTTGGTCCTGTGCGTTTTGTGTTCCGGCGTGCTACGGGTTGGGGTGTTAAACATATGCCTGGAAACGGCTCTGCTTCTTCTGTAATAGTGTGTGAAAACAGAAGTGTATTAATTGGTGCAGAACACGTGTTTGTGGATTGAATTAGAATGTCCCGAGTTGGAAGTAGTGCACAGGGCTCATTGAGTCCAACTACTGGCTCTACACACAGCCATCCAGAATTCAGACTCTGTGTCTGACAGCGTTATCCAGACACTTCTTGACCTGTGGAAAGCTTGAATAGGAAGAGCTGTGTCCAGGTAACACATGTGAGAGCCATGTTTGCCATTCCTGTGCTCCTAGCTAGGTTTTGCTGCCTGTTTCCTCCCCACAGAGGGAAGTTTTTGTTTAATTGATTAGAACATGATTTTCAAAGCAAGGAAGGGAAGCTGTTGCAGTAGGAGTAGGCGGATCCTTTTGAGTCCAGAGGCCATAGTTGAATAATTCCTTAAAAAAAAACAGCTCCATCTTGGCAGATCCATTGTGTTAATGGGGACTGTTCTGTGATGAACATTAAGACACCTTTTCGCAGTGTGTTGACTGGGGTAGGGTCAGTGGGTAGTCATGTGCCATTTCTCCCCCGCAGGGTCTCAGTCAGCAGAGCCATCAAACCCTTTGCAGAGCCAGGCCGCCCGCCCGATTGGTTTTCCCAAAAGGTAAGAGGCTGCCAATGCAATCCTGGAAAAAATGAATTCTGTATGTGGTGTGGAAGGCAATAAGATAACAAAACTGATTTGTTATAAGACTGAATAAGGTTAAAAACAAAAAGAGCAGAATGATCAGAGATGTGCAAAAGCTCCTAAGAGATGACAAAGTAACATGGAACCTTTCGGTAATAGTTAAAGAGATAACTGAAAAGAAAAACAACAGATGCCCATACAATTGTGAACAGCGTGCAAATGGTGAACGGGGCATAATTGCTCAGTGCCTTGTCCAGTAGAAGAGTTAGGGGCTATTAAGTAGGAGTAACAGGAGGCAGGCTCAAAGCAAACCAAAAGAGGCATGTGATTGAGCTGGAGTTCTTTGCTGTGGGGTTTTGTGGGCCCTTATATTTTGGTGTGTCCAAGTGTTTGGATAAGCATCTGGAACTTTTGTTAGGTAAGGCCAGAAAGAATTTAAGAGAATTAAGGGAGAAGTCTCATTTTTTGTTTGGTTTGGTTTTAATGTCATTGTTTCTGTAGTTTTAAGCTTCACTTAATACTATCTTGTCGTCTTCATTGAAATATTTTTGGTCCATGTTTACAGGCAGAAGTGTTACAACTATAGATTTCCTATTCGTGTTTAGTTTCTTTTTTTTTCTAATTTGTTTTTTGGGAAATTCTGTTTTTTTTTGTCTTTGTTCTGAATCAGCCAGGTCAGTGCTAGAATAAAATAGTGAACTTGCTTCCTCCTTTTGAGGTCTGCTAAATTGTATATTTGGGAAAAACTCTGGAGAATTCTGTTCATAAAGCATTAGACCTCTGAAGAGTAGGTGCCCTGACAGTTTTGTAGATAAGTATTTGCCCATCTGACTCTTTGATGTCCTCTGATTTTCTTTGTTTCCTTTCAGCATTGTGCATCTCAGTATTCAGAGCTCTTGGAGACTACAGAGACCCCTAAGTGAGTACAAAGTCTGAAGCAAATGCAGACTGGAAATAGCTGGCAGCAGTCATGAAAGAAAGGAGAACTCAGATTTTCTGTTTCATGACTGTTTTGTTTTTCTCTTGTTCTACAGGAGAAAGCGTGGTGAGAAAGGAGAGGTGGTGGAAACTGTGGAAGATGTCATTGTGCGGAAACTGACTGCAGAACGGGTTGAGGAGTTGAAGAAAATTATTAAAGAAACACAGGAGAAATACAGGTATGTGGCAGAGGCAGAGCTGTGGTGTGCCTGAAAATCTGTCCTGAAAAAGTGGTGGAAGCGGGACAATGCTTGGGACAGAGGCGTATGGAACAGGAGCTTTTCGGGCTTATTGTTTGGTAATAAGTAAGTAAGAAGATTTTCTGATTACAGGCAACTCAAGAAGGATGCAGAGCTGATCCAGGCTGGACACATGGATAACAGACTGGAGGAGCTGTGCAATGAGATTATGATGTGGGTTATTTAATTATTTCCACGTTGTTTTCTTCTGAGCTTGTAGTTCCCTGATGCTTTGTGTTTGGCAGACATCTTTGGTTCAGTCCTTTTTGAACTGAGAGAGATAGATCATGCTTTGGCCTCTGGGGGTCAGTTTAGGTTGTGGGACACCAGCTTATGTGAAACATCTTTCAGAGTTCTCAGGATAGAGTTTGTTGATGGCTTGCAAAATGATGCTTGCTTCTACCATTTTGATATGCTACTGGAAGTGAAACTTCCTCCGAAGCGTGTTATTCTCTTGTTGGCCTCTGATTCTCCTTTCCTCCTCAGAGGATTTAAGGCTGAGTCCACAGAGTAGTTCATTGTTGTCTGGAGATTATGGGGTAGGGGCCAGTAAGCTGATTGTGTGAGAGAAGCTAAGGGTCAGTGGAACACCATGACAGGATTTTTATTCTGTGTACAGAAAGAAGAAGCTGGAGGAGGAGGAGGCAGAAGTCAAGAGGAAGGCTACAGATGCTGCTTATCAAGGTAAGCTGGAAAGTTGCTTCTTTGTTTTCCAAAGGGATGTGCTTCTGTTCTTCAGAACCACTGGAAAATACCATATCTTATGACCTGTTTAGTGTGAATTCTTTGCCGTAGGGGTGGAAGAAAGAGTTTGTATTTCCAGCAAAACACAAGGACTTTGATAAGAAAACAAATTCTGTAGAAAGGGCGTATGTAAGAGGAATAAGAATTTGTTCTGGATGTTTCATCCATTTGTAGTTCCTAGGGCAATGCAGTGAGCTAACCTAGCAGTGGTGGGATGTGGTTAATGCCCAATTGCTAGGAAAATGAAATTAAGGTGCATTACCTTTTCTTAGTATTATCTGTGAACTGAGCTTGGTGTGGTGCAGGAAGTTTCGACGGTATAAATTGTTTTTTCTTAGGGTTCTTTAGGACAGTCAGATGTAACTCAGGAGCTGTCCAAGATGGATGGAGTCATGGAATCCCATTGTCTTCTGTTCTCTTCCAGCTCGTCAGGCCATTAAGAATCCACCACGAAGATTAACGGGTGTGATGGTTCGCTCCCCTGCAGGTTCAACTTCTCCAGGGGGAGACTATGCTCTGGGAGATCTGTCTCAGCCTGCTGTGGATGAGGCCAGCCCAGGGGTAAGAATGCTTCCCATGGTAAGAGGGAAAGACCAGCTTGGGACATGGGGTTCTTCCTTCATGGAACAGGAGCCTGGGGAGAAGCCCTTGGCTTGTTCTGCAGACTTTTTGTTGTGGTAGTGCTGTAGTGTGGTTGATGTACAGTGCTGCTCGAGAGACGTGTCTTCTTCCATGTCTGTGATGATCAGGTGCCTTAATCAAAGGCTGTGTAGGGGCAGCAGTGGGTTGACCAGGCAGTCTTCTGTGTGTGCCTGGGAAGTGGCACTACAGGGCAGGGAAAGGGTGAAAGCCTGGAGTAGTGTAGTGAGTGAATGTAGTAGGTGTCTGTGGTGTGCTGGATCACTGCTCTTGGGGGAAGGAGCAAGTGGGACTAGTTGGTGTGGTGGAGTGTGGCTTTGAACAGTGTGGTTTTTCTCTTTCTCAGGTCACTCCAGGGACATTGCCCAGCACCCCAGTTGCCTCCTTCATTGGAATCCCTGACACCCCTCCAGGCTCTGCTCCCCTGGATGCCCCCATGACCCCAGTCACTGATGATTCACCCCAGAAAAAGATGCTAGGACAAAAAGCAACTCCGCCTCCTTCCCCTCTGCTCTCAGAGCTGCTGAAGAAGGGCAGTCTCCTGCCCACAAGCCCCAGGCTGGTATGGAGCTCTCTGCTCATATATACAAGCACACAAATAATCTGCTCCAGACTCTTGCACTGAAAAAGGGGGAGCTGCAAAGGCTTTTAAAAAATATACTGTTCTGTGAGAATCCCAACAGAAGAGAAATCTGTGAGAGATAATTATCCCCATGAAGCCACAAAGGTGGGATCCTTTCCCAGCATTATTGTGGGTCCAGGACGGCAGGTATCAGAACACAGAACTGGCTGTCCCTAGTTGTAAGGAGTTGGAGTTGCAGGCTTTGGTAGAGGAAATGGTTCTCACTGCGGCTGCATGTTAGTAGACATCATCCCAGTTGGTCTCCATGGAGGTGTTCTTCTTGAGTTCTCCTTTGGGCTCACAATTCTTGCTTACATCTTAGCAGGATGTAATCTTGTGCTTCAGTCTTTGTAATGGATCTTAGGGTAGGAATAGAGTGTCCTTCAGTTAAGTTTATGACCAATATTGAAGTTCTTCAGTCTTCTCCTTCTTGTAGCCAGTTACTAAAATTGTTGTGATGACAGGTCATTTTGGCCCTTCTGGTGTTAGTGACTAGAAGGCGTAGGAAGGAGGGCAGCCATTGCTGACTCTATTCAGAGCCCTGTCCAAAAGCAGCAGCCATCAGCCTGCACATGGCATTGATTCCCTGCATTAGTGCTTGTGTGATGAAGTAGATGTGTTGCTGTTGATGATTTTTCGGTAATCATATTTGGAGTATTTTCTATACATTAGCTTGTGTAGGTGTTCCATGCTCTGTGTTAGTGGGCTGCAGTGTAAGATGTGACAAAGGAAAGAGAATCGCTGTGGAAGTCTTTGGGTTTTCTTTGTATCAACAGGGCAGTCGATTCAGTCTGTTATTGGTTTAGAGTGTGACCTTGACAGAGTTACATTCCATCTTTATTTGTCAGTTTCTCTGAACTCAAAATAATGGATAATTCCTTGCCATTTTAGGGGGTAGAGAGGCTAACTCTACTGGTATGTGTAAGGAATTGTGTGATCTTTGTGCTGAGTAACTGAGGTAGAGCAAATGATGTTTTTGTCCTACCTTAACAGGAGTTTGCACCATAGCTATATTGTAGTTGAAGAATAGTTTTAAACTTGCATAAGGGGACCTTAGGCAGGGGGACTAGACTGGACAAAAAGCACAGAAGAATTGTTGAGACAGCAAATGATGGATATACTCACAAAGGTGCATATCTGGCAGAGAATCGCTGATGTGGTCATATCTCCAGGAACTTCAGTTGTGTCCTCCTTTGGCAGGTTGGTGAAAATGAAATGGCAGTGGCTTCTGGTCACATGAACAGCTCAGGAGTCCTGCTGGAGGTAGGAAGCGTCCTTCCAGTGCTGCACAGTGGGGAAATGCAGTCAGCACCTGGTGCTGTTCCTGCATCTCCTGCTGCTTCAGGTAACTCAAAAGGGGTTTTTTCCCTGTACAATTCTCCCTTTAGATGTCCCTGAGGCTTAGCAATGTTACTGTTACGTGCCATAATTTCATAGACTGTTTTATGAATTCTCCTTGGAGAGAAATGAAGAGCATTTCTCAGCCTGCCTCATCGGGGACTTCTTTACAAGTTCTGTTGCTATTTCTGCACCCTTATCCCTTTCCCCGTTTTCCTTCTGAGAAGACTAGTTCTTAATGGGAGAATATATATATATGTATGTATGTATGTATGTATGTCTTGGTCTGAAATGACTGAAACAGGTAGATTTGATTTTCTGGATTTGATGCTGGCCTAATATCAGGCATTTCAGTTTAGAAATGAAGGTTAAGTTGACAGGGAGTTGGGGAAAATTGTATCTAGTGTCTGAGCCTCAATGTGTTCTAAATACAGCTGCCTGTGAAATTGCAGACTTCATTTACCTTACCTCTGCTTCTCAGGGGTGCGCTGAGAATCAGACTGCAGTGGACTGTGAGCTCTAGAGAAAATTCCATAGGCTGAGGTGATAAGGGACAGTGTGGGAATCTGTGCACTATGTCCTTTCAGAACCTCCTGCCTGAGATGAAGTTCCTTCTCAGCTCATACTAACGAAGGATTTATTAATGTTGTCTGCAACTGAAGGTTTACACCATTTGTTCATACATAATTCCAAATGAATAATCTTACTTTCCTTACCCATCTCTGTTCTTTAAGACCTTTTAATTTGGTCCAGATGGTTCAGTAAATTCAGACTGGAAGTTACGGCTGAGTGGCAACCTCTTGATAACAAAGGAAATCTCCAGGAAAGACCTGCAAAGAGATTCCCTCTGCTCTCTTCTACCTCCTATGATGACTGTTGGTCTTGGCTTACCTTGTGTGTCTCTGTCAGCACCGGTTTTCAGATTTCCTGTGATTATATTGGAATGAACCTTTGAAAGGGGATCTCTCTGCATGTGTGGCTTAGCCTGTCCAGGCCTTACTTTGAACACTGTCCCATAGTCTGCATGATTTCATCTCTGACTGCACCTAGGAATCATGCGTTTTTGGTGCAGGCTTTCTGTACAGCTTTTGGGACTGTTAGTAGGTTCTATTTAGTATATTCTCCCAGAGGAAGCCACCATACAAGTGAAGAATCCAGTGGTGGCTGCTTCTCGCTCATGTGCTTTTCCCTTCTACTCTCTGTTAGGTGCTCCTACGCTTTCCCGGCTTTTAGAAGCTGGTCCTGCGCAGTTCACCTCACCTCTTGCTTCCTTCTCCGCTGTTGCCAGCGAACCTCCAGCTAAGCTCCTGCCACCCCCTGTAGAGCCTGTGTCGCAGGCAACCATTGTCATGATGCCCACGCTGTCAGCACCATCCGTTGTGCCACCAGCTGCAGCTCCAGAAAGCGTAGTCACAGGTGCGTTTCTGAACTACGCACTCATAGGTCGTAGAACTTGCCTTGGGCTCAGCACCCAGCAAGCTCTCAGTTGGCATTTTATCATCTCAGACTCGCCTTCCTTTCTGAAAGGATGGTTATGGCTGGGTTTTGGAGTTAACAGGTGGTGAATATGGGATTTAAACAGGGTTTATTGGGTGGGAATTGCTGGATCATGATTCAAGGGCTGATTCAAGGCCTGGAATCTCTCTTTCTCTCTGCCATGGGAAAGCAAACGTCACCCTTATTTGTCTTTCATTTTTCTATGCTATATTGTTATGGGTGGAGCTGGGGTACCTGAGACTGGTGCTTGGTCTTAGCCGCTGCATTATTTGGTTATGATTGTCACTTTCATCCTTGTGCAGTGAGCCAACCAGAAGCCTGTGTTTCCATGGAAGCAGTGTCTGATTCCCATACGGTGACGGTATCCATGGACAGCAGTGAAATATCCATGATCATTGATTCAATCAAGAAAGAGTGCCTGGGTTCTGGAGCTGGCAGTACTGCGGGGTCTTCCAAAGATCACTGCATTGATGGGAAAGAAGACCTGGATTTGGCTGAGAAGATGGATATTGCAGTGTCCTATACAGGCGAAGAGCTGGACTTTGATACTGTTGGGAATATTATAGCCATCATTGAAGACAAGGTAAACAGGCAAAGCAGAAAGCTGGCAGCTTGTTTTCCCCATTAAGTTAGGTTAATCTCAACCAATTACTGCTTGTCAAATTAATTAGCTTAAACAAGAGAGGAATAACTTTTTCAAAATGCTCGTTTTTACAGTCATTGTCAGTAGAAAGCAACTGTGACACCAGTGCCATGTTTAGCCTGGTGCTTCGCTTCAGAATACAGACAGAATACAGACAGAATACAGAAATCTCTTGTGTTGGATAGGGTTTGAGTCAGTGCCCTTTTTCCGAAATTGAGACTCCACAGAAAGTGATGGGACTCTGCTAAAAGCAACTCTGTAGATCTATTACACCCAGCTTTTCCACAATTAGCTTGCTAACAAATAACAGTGAATTATTTTTAGTCCCTCTTTCTGACCTTGGTCTGCATTTCTCTGTATTTTGGTAATAAAGGTAGACGACAACCCCGAAGTTCTGGATGCGGCAGTTGTTGAAGCTGCTCTGTCCTCTTTCTGTGAAGATACTGATGACCCTCAGGCTTTGCCTGGCCCATGGGAACACCCAATTCATC
Source organism: Phasianus colchicus (assembly GCF_987193195.1). Lineage (NCBI taxonomy): Eukaryota > Metazoa > Chordata > Aves > Galliformes > Phasianidae > Phasianus > Phasianus colchicus. The sequence goes on from NC_143450.1 coordinate 10,563,302, forward strand.
AGGAACACGAGAAACAGGCCCAGATACCCCAAGTGTCTGTGACTGTGAAGCAGGAGAGACTGGAGTGTGAGGAGCCAGAGGCAAAGGGAATTCGAGAGCTAATGGGCATTGGAGAGCTGGGATCAGAAATAAAGACAGAACCTGCAGAGCAAGAGCAGAATCAGCTGGGCGCTGAAGAAACAATGCCAGCAACGGCAAGAGTGACAGAAACACCAGAGCTTAGGAGTCAAGAGATTGAGGAGGATCAAAGAGCAGCTGTAGCAGCAGGAGAGAGTTCTGAAATTGAAATAGAATCGACCAAGGGAGAAGACACAATGCATAATACAGTGAAGACTGAGGTACGTGAGCTGAGAGGCCTGAAACTGATGTGGGGAAAGAGGAGCAGCTGTAGTAGGCAGGAAAGAAGTTTAGAGGAAGGATGAGTGCTGGGTTGAAGGTGACGCATCAATGAATGTGACTGACTGTTTCCTTGGGAGTCATACTGCTGATCTGTTCGATCTGCAAGGAACTTCTCTGCTTTAGGCAGTACTTTGATGTAACTCCCCTGGCCCATGTGCAGAATTGCTGTTGGGAAGGTGCTCAGTGAAATTCATTGCCTTGAGCTAGGTTAGAGTGAGATTAGTTGTGCCCACACCTTCACTGAAGTAAGCTGACACAAACGTCTAGATTTGTGCATTTCTCTTCCCTCCAGACCCCACCTGATGATGATTCATCCCCTCCACAAGTCCAAAATGTGAGTGAAGACTCCTCACAGGCTGATGTTCAGCACAAATTTGAGCTGTCAGGTAACTTAATACAGCTAGGAAATCTTTTACATGCAACATTATTAGCTGGATAGATGTCAGTGATCTGGTTCAGGTGTTTTGGGGTGGAGGGAGAAAAGTATATGTAGGAACAGGGGTAATTACTGCAGGACAGTAGGCTTTGGTTCAGGAGCTTTTGTAGAAAAGACTGCATTAGAGAACCATAATCTTTCTGCTTCTCTTCCTTTCGCAGACTCAATGAAGGAGGAAGCCCAAGCCCTCTTTAGGAGTCAGATGAAGGTAATTCTGAATTAGCTGTAGTCCTCTTGGTTTCACTAATAAGACCTCACTGCTGCTGCTTTCTGGCTTCCACCTACTAAAAAGCAATGCCTGTGTTCAGCTTTCTGCACTGAAAAATAGTCAACATGAAGTTGGGAACTAAAGGGGAGATTACTTCAGGCCCTGTACAGCTGAGTATACGTGTTTTTATGTTTAAGTTGTTGGCAGTGGGAAGTAAGGCAGGATAGTAACCAGAATTTTGTGGAAGTGCCTGCACAGTTGTCAACAGCTGTAGTAAGAATATCACTTTGCTTGCTTGCTGAACCGTAGTGCTTTGGAGGCTTGGAGTTGCTGCTGTAGGTGGCCGCGCAGACTTATGAACTCTGTGTTTCAGGATGGACATGGTGAAGAGGATGATGAGGATGGTGCCAGTGAGGCTGCCAGTTTGGAGGAGCCCAAAGAAGAAGACCAGGGTGAGGGATATCTGTCAGAGATGGATAATGAACCCCCTGTAAGTGAGAGCGACGATGGCTTCAGTGTCCACAACGCACCATTACAGTCTCACACACTAGCTGACTCCATCCCCAGCAGCCCAGCCTCCTCGCAGTTGTGAGTATCAGTGAAGCTCTCTGCCATGCAGGTGCAAATCCCAGGCTGTTTCCTGGGGAAAGTGTAGGATTCTCAATTCTGTTTTGCGAGTGGGTGCAGTGGGGGAATTTTGTTGATGATTTGTCTGGCACTAGATTGTCCTTACTCAGAAGTGCAGGTGTTCGCACAATGCTGTAGTGCCAGGTCCCATTTTTTATATCTTTCTTTGGCTTGGTTTACTGTAAGCATGACAAAGGCAAATGAACTGTAAGGTTTCTACTCCAAGACAGTATGGAGATTCACAAAGGAAATCATACTATTTTTTCTCAGCTCAGTGTGCAGTGAGGATCAGGAAGCAATACAGGCTCAGAAGATCTGGAAGAAAGCCATCATGCTGGTTTGGAGAGCAGCAGCTAATCACAGGTGAGTTTGATGTCTTGAGAACTGGCATAAAGAAGTGACTAATCTCAGGCAAGCCTGTCCTTTCCCAACTCTGGGGCTTACCTGCCTTGTTACAGGGTGAATCATACTGTTAGTGATAGCAGGCAAATAAACATGAGAGCATGACACAAGTATTTGAGAATTGTTCCTCCATTGGCAAGGACAGGGCATTCAGTGGAGTCTTTCTCTTTTTAGGTATGCCAATGTCTTCCTACAGCCTGTGACTGATGATATAGCACCGGGCTACCACAGTATTGTGCAGAGGTGAGTCTCAGCATTCTTATGTCACAAGAATTCTGGTGTATTTGTGTAAGAATTTCTGGCAGGAAAAGTCTAGAGTTCATCTCTGCGGGGGTGGACAAGGGGAAATGGCCAGAAGCTGGAGCATAGGAAGTTCCGCACCAGTGTGCGCAAGAACTTCTTTACGGTGAGGGTGACGGAGCACTGGAACAGGCTGCCCAGGGAGGTTGTGGAGTCTCCTTCTCTGGAGATATTCAAGACCCGCCTGGACGCCTACCTGTGCGACCTGGTGTAGGGATCCTGCTTTGGCAGGGGGGTTGGACTCGATGATCTCTGGAGGTCCCTTCCAACCCCTACGATTCTGTGATTCTGTGATTCTGTGATCTGTTGTTCAGACTGCAAAACTTGGAAAATACTTTTCTTCTGACATCATTCAGTCTATTTCCCCAAGAAAAAGAGAGATCTTCAGTAATACATACAAGTCTGTACACAGCCCTGCCCTTGAATGAAGTACAGACTTGACCAGAATGTTTTTTATCAGTGAAGTAGTGTGTGACTATCTCTGTTTCTGTCCAAAGGTTGAATTTAAGGTTTGACATTCCAAAGACCTGGATTCTTTGATCAGCTCTTTTATTGTCTCAGAAAGTCCAGATTCTGAGAGAGTTACCAAAATATGCCTAAATAGTCCAGCGGCTGTAGCCCTGGCTCCCTTATATCTCCCAGGATGCCTGGAGAAGGCAAATGCCTCTCTTGAGGCAGCTGTTTTGCATTGTTACCATTCCTGTTAACTGCTGAGCAGCCTGTGGCTCCTGATCTGTGGCCTTGGAACTCAGGAATGCAGCCTATGTGGAGAACATATTCTGCTAAATTAAATAGATGGTCTAATTAGATATGTCATAGTCATTAGACTGTTTGCAAACGAGAAGAGAGTGAGTTACATATTTCTGTTGCTGTTTTGAACATATTTCATAGGCCAATGGATTTATCTACCATCAAGAAGAACATCGAGAATGGGCTGATACGAACCACAGCTGAGTTCCAGCGTGATATTATGCTGATGTTTCAAAATGCAGTTATGTACAATAGCTCTGACCATGATGTGTACCATATGGCTGTGGAGATGCAGCGAGATGTCCTGGAGCAGATCCAGGTAAAGTACTGAGCTGAGACTGTTTCAGAACAGTGTGTCTGCATTGGTTCACAGATACAGGAAAGAATTCTGGAAGTGAAAACAAAGTTTCACTCAGTGTCTTCAAATGATGTCCCATCTGTGCCTGCTTGTACTAGCTTAGGTGTTTGTGGTGAACTGGATTGTTAAAACTAACACAGCAAAATGTTTGTTTGGTTTAGCCCAGACTAATTTCAAACCTAATTTCCTTTGGGGGTGCACATATGCTTAGGCCAGCAAGAACTAGGGTGTGGTTCAGGAACAGAAACGAGCAACAAGATCAGTGAATGACAAGGGACGCAACTGCTGCTTTTGGTGACTGTCAGTCTGTGCTGGCTTGAGGCATATACAAAAGTGTCCTGAGACTGTCCTGTGAATATGTATCATTTAGAATTTCTTCTGAAGTGGAAAGTCCCAGCTGCCAGAGCTGTCATAGTTTGAACTGGATTTTTATAGTCCCTCCGGACTTGTGGCTTCTGAGGTGTATGGGGGAACTTATTCTGAGTAGCAAACAAGGAACTGAAACTGTCTCTGACCCAATCGTTCCCAGCCCTGTGGTTTGTGATGGTTAGCTGACAAGCTCTAACTGAGCTTGTTTTGCTTGAGAATCTTAACAGAGCATGGTTTTCCTGCAGCAATTTCTGGCTACACAACTGATCATGCAAACATCAGAGTCGGGGATCAGCGCAAAGAGCTTGCGTGGGCGAGATTCCACTCGCAAGCAAGATGCTTCAGAGAAGGTGAGAATGCTGCACCCTGCAGAAGGGTGGCTGGTGTCTTTTGGAGAATCTCGAGATACTGCATAAAGTTCCAGTACCAAAGATGTGCAGAATGTGTTTTTAGATTGAAATAGCTCCTGCATCTTCATGTGAACAATTTATTGTTATTTTTCTTTAACTAAGTCCATTGATTAGACTTCAGCTCTGGAACTGTACATCAACCCAAAAATGGGTCGGAGAATTATGAGTTATTTCTGAAACCCCTCTGTTTCTTTCCATGATTTCAAGAGCAAGTGATGAAAAGTGTTCTGAAATGACTAGAATATTGGAGGAGGTGTGGTATGGCAGGAAGGTGAAGGTGTAACAAATTGAAGACTAGCCTCTGCCATGTTCTTCACTTCCAAGTCAGGTTTCAGAACCAGAGAGTTACTCGAGTCTGGTTTGCTGTTTAAAACACACCATGGAATTTTCCACTTCCACACCAATCTGAGATACCCAGACTTGATTACATGACTTCACCTGCTCTCAGCTGGTACACATAACATTGTGACAGCAAGGATTCCCTGCTTAGTTCAAGTAGAGAGTGTGGCAGACTGCAGAGTGCAGCTGTTTTTTCAGTGGTACAGGCCTTGCCATAGCTGGTGAGGGAATAAATATCCCTTTCCTAGCATTCTTGCTCTTGCCTTATTCCTCTTCTGTGCATTTTTATGTTCTTGCCATGTAAGACTGAAGCCATGCGGGAAGGGGAGTGGGGCACATGTTTCTTCATGCTCACATGTGGGCTTATTGCTTCTGTGTGGTGCGTGCATTTCCCTATCTGATAAGTCCTTCTGTTTGGCCTTTTAACAGGACAGTGTCCCAATGGGCTCTCCTGCCTTCCTTCTCTCTCTCTTTGTAAGTATTGAAAGGCTCCAGCAGGTACTGCAGTACTGCTGTCATTGTCCTCTGCTCCTTGTCTGGGTGATCACTGCACTGTCACAGCGTCCTTTGCATTACAGCAACATGTGTTTAACTTCGAGTCTGTACAGCCATGAACTGTAGAGACTAATTATTTCAGATCCTTCTTCTTGGTTTGGGTGAGTGGGTGGGTCTTCAGTCTTTCTTCTGGTTCTAAGTGTTCGTATTTTGTCATCTGCCTTGCTTTTTTCCACAACTGTTCTCCTGCTTTCTTTCCATGTAAATGGGAAGACACACCAAATAATGCATTACTATAGTTCTGACATCTCTCACGCTTATACAGCTGCCCCTTCTTCACATTCAAGGCCAACAAAGGGCCTGGGGAAAGTGAGGATTCAGCTGCATTCTCTTTGTTGTTCATGGACCAGAAAACTAATAACAAACTCCACAGAAATACCTTGCTCTTTGCCCCTGGTGATCTGGAAGTGTTTGCAAAGTGTTCCCGAGCCTCTGAGTTGCAGGGAGGAAAGAGGGGAGGAAGATGGAGAGTTTATTTTTTCTCTCGCATATATCTAAAGACAGAGGAGTACTCCAGGAGAGTCAGCATGTCAGCCAGAGGGAGAGGGCAGCGGATCAAAGGAAGCTCTCAGCTCGCCTTCTGCTCATGGAAAGGAGCTGTACGGAGAAGCTAGGGAGCTAGTGCCAGGGTCACTCAACTGGAGGAGCACTTCCTGTAGGGATCAGCAGCTAATAAGGTAGGTTAGTCAGCAATTTTTTCTTTCCATCTTAAGAGCCAAGCTAGAATCTATCACTTTGGAGAAAGCCTGCACGCTGCAGGCTCCAAAAGCATCTGTTTGGGTGAGAAACTTTTTGCCCATCTCTGTCCTGGCCACTGCTAATGCGCAGAGATGCTGCAAATCCCAGCACCCGTGCTGTATCCAGAATGAATTCTAGGTAGGTCTGCAAGCAGGCCTCCCCAGGCCTTCTTAGCAGAGCTTCCCTTTTTCTCCTGTTTGGAAGGCATGAAAAGTTGTTCCCAGATGCACAATTTCTTACCTCCATGCGCTGGAGGAAATGTTTTGTGCTTAAGGTTGCATAACTGGTTTCTGCTAATGCCAGTCTTTTTGTTTGCCTTGTGACTAGGATGGAGGCACCAGAGGGCGTCGCTGTGCCATTGAGGCAGACATGAAGATGAAGAAATGACGCCGGAGAAAGAGGGGAAAACCCAGCACCTAACATCTAGAGCTGGAGTGCAAGCAAGATGCTGTTAAAGCTGTTAGAGGAAGAAGAGCTGCGGGTCCATTTCTGGGACCTGTTTCACCTTCTTGGCTTGAGTCTGGGAAGTGACATCTCATCAGAATGTGTTACCCAAAGAAACTTCCTTGAAGGGGAAGACTAGCCCCCCTGCCTGTTCTAGGGCAGTCATCTTGGGCTTCATCAGTGTTCTGGTGTTAGCTAGCAACTGGTGGCTCGTATGTACTGTAATGTGAAGTGTACAGATTTTTACTAGTGATGTGTAAATGTGTATGTATATTAAAGTCTGGGACAAAAAAATAGCCAGTATACAGTGTGCAGTTTTCTGAGCATCACAGCTCTCTTCGATGAGGAACCCTGCTTTTGTATGAATGTGCATACAAACCTTGAATTCCTGTAAATACAGCTCACTCCAGTTACCCTTTAAAAGCACATAAGCACTGCAGTGCTTTGACGTTAGAGGCAGTACATTAATCATTAGAATGCTGCATAGTGCTTGGATGGAGGGGAAGGTTTCCTGCCTGGGTATAAGGATATGGCACTCTTGTTATGAAATGGGACATCTGACCATGAAAAGTGGAAATGCTAGTCTCACTGGAGCTTCCCTTAAGAGACCAGTATATTGAGTGCCATGTTATTTGCCCAGAAATTTGAAAAGAGTATATGAGTTGTGGTGAAAATCTGTTTCTCACAGCTGTAGGCATGCCTGTATCTGGTTTCACAGCAGAAACTTTTGACTGTTTTTTTTTTTTCAGCTGGTTATTATAGTTCTTAGCAGCATAGATGACTGAGTTTAAACTCCTGACAATGCTCAAGTTACCTGATCTTCTGCTAACTTTTGTGCAATTTTTTGCCCATTTACATTTACAGGAGAAAAGAATGACAACAAAAAAAATCCCATGGGCCTGATGCTTGCAGCAGCTAGGAGGTGTCTGTACGTGTGTGTGTGTGTGTGTGTGTTTGTGTTTGTGTGCGGGACTTTCTGACACACAAGTTGCAGGAAACAGTCATTACAATTAATATAGAGGGATTGTTACCTTAACTAATAAGAGGTCTTGACTTTCCCAAGTTTTGTGTTGAAGTTTGTTGTGCCTGCTGTGTTGCGTACCGTGCTTGATTAATGTAAGGTATATTTCTACCAAGGGTCGCTTTGTACTTGGTGCTAGAAGTGTACAGTCCTTTACTTACTGATTCATTGTCCCTCACTGCTGAGCTTGGGAACAAATTTCTCATTTGAATTTTTATGGCCTCAATCTCTAGAGATTCTCATGGCACAGTAAGTCAGAGGGTTCTTTTGTTTTTGGTATTTTGTGGAATAATGTAAGCTGGAAAACATCTCTGAGGATCATCTAGTCCAACCTGCTGCTCAGAGAGGGCCAGCTTGAAAGCTAGAGCAGATTGCTCGGAGCCTTATCAAGTTCTGAAAATCTGCAAGGATGCAGATTTCATCATCTTTTTGGACAGCTTGTTTCAGTGCTTACCCACCCCCATGGAGTAAACATAGGCTGAATTTCCCTGATGCAGCTTGTCATCACTGCCTCCTCTCCTTTTGACGCTGGTCGTTGAGAAGAGTCTGGCTCTGTCTCCTCTGTAGCACCTCTGCCTCTGTTTGTTTGTGTTGGGCAATGGAAATTCCAGCATGTGGGAGGACCTCTGTCTTGCCCACTTGTTTTCGTTGTGGAAAGTTGGTCTTCATTCTTACCCTTTTTTTCTTCCTTTAACCATTAGAGATTTTTTCCTACTCAGAGAGCCCATGACATTTTAATAACCTGTAATGATGTTGTTTGATAACTTCAAAAATCTAAAATGCAGCTTTCCCCTCTATGCCCTGTTGCCTCTTTCCCAATTCACCTTCTCATGCTCTGATTCCTCATTTCATACTTTGCAATGTTTTGTACTAATGTAAGTACAAAGCCCATGCTGCATCTCCCTAATCCACCTTTCTGCAGACAGAACAACTGCTCTTCTGTTTTTCTAGTGCTATGGCTAATTCAAACTGCAAGCTACACAGCGTATAGGTTTGGTCACGTTATATTTAAGCTTCTTAGGAACTCACGAGTCCAAGTCATTCTGTGGCTTACTCCCTCCCTCCCAACTGTTCTAAAACCTCCCATGTTGACATTTTAATTAGAAATAGTCTCTATCTCAAGAGAAAGTCTCTCTGGGACTTCTGTGATCTCCTCTGTGGCAACTGCTGATAATTACGATTAATGCAGGTTTTCCAACTGACCCTGTTTTCTCACTGAGGTGTTTGGTACTGATGGTGCATCAGCCCCACTGATCATCTGGCAGCTTTCTGCTTCTGATGTTTGTTGTTGTTATTTGCTTTTATGTCTTCAGCAAATTGTTTTCTTTTTTTTTCTTTCTTTTTTCACCTGCTTTATTGTGGATTCTACGTTTCATTTGCTGGAGAGCAGGCTTTTATCATTTTCCTTGTTTTGACATGTAAATTCCTTTTAAAGTCCATCTTCTGTATACCTAACAGCTTTTTCTTATATCAGCAGGCGTTGCGCAGTGTCTGATCTCTGCAAAGTGAACTAAAACTTTCCCGTTTGATAACGATTCCCTGTTGGCAACTTATGTAAAGTCCGCAAGGCAGTCCTTAATTAGAGGTTGAATTCCCTATCTTTCATCCCTTATTTTTGTACCAAACTGGTATGAACTAAGCAGGCTGTAATTACTTCACTCATCCCGCTTGTCTCACACTAATGCTGCTGTTCTGCTCTCCGACATCTTGAGTCTTCCAAGATTTAGTGGAGCTGAACATAAGGCCAAAGATCTTTTTAATCAGCGCTTATGCCCAAGTTACCTAGGCTTCCAGGTTTTAGATGGTTATCCCTCTGGGCTGGAGTACAGAAAGATGATCACAAGCGTTTGGATTACCCTAGCCTAAGGCTTTTCTGTTCCTCGGCAGAGCTGTGATGACTGGTTATGCGTGTGCAGCCAGCTCTGCCCATGGTGCAGTGCTTTGGGCACTGGTAGTCGTCAGATGAAATCACAGTTTGCCCAACTCCTTTAGCTGGAAGCTGAGAGCAGGTAATATTATCTCCTACCTCATCAAATTTTATCTGCTCCTGCTTTGAAATAGATTTTGGAAGGGAGGCCAGTGAGATCCCAGCTCTCACTGTAAGTGCATAAAAGAAAAACAAATATTCTCATCCCAAACCCATTGGATTCTTTATTTCTCCCAGTTATGCACCGTAGGCTGCATTTGCTGCTGTAGTAGCAGTTCTGAGAATGCAAAAGGAAGTCAGTGAGAAATGTGCTTATTCAAGACCCTGGAAAGATTAGGTTGTACATAATTAACTGAAAACTCTAAAGAGATTGCTAATGAATGTGTAGAATTCTCCATGGGTACAGCATCCAGGCAGCTGAGTTCACTAGCAAGATACAGATTTTTCTAACAGCCATTTCCTGTTGTTAGGGTGATTCTGCAACCAGTTCCCCTGACTGCAGAGAAATCACGTTGGACTCATACTCGGGAAGAGACTTAGGCATGGATTAATGAATGGAGATGAAAGGAGTAGTTTCTTTCATCTTACAAGAATGCTAACTTTTTGACACTATATGTGTGTAGAACTGATCCATCAGTCATGACTCAGGATAAGTGTGTTTGGTTCCAGTTCTGGCTCAGGTACACCAGTCACCACCATCCAGTTAAATCATATCTGTCGTTTTCAACACAAAGGTTCTGTAGTGTTTGCAATAAGTTGTTTCCAACGTAAAAAGTTCTTATGGTACAGTGAGGGAACTTCCAGTGAGTGGATGACCCTTGGAGTCACCGCTGGCTCACAGCTGTCAGCAGCATGACTTGGTTTTGAATTTGCTGCTGCCTGTCATCAGTGCCCAAACATGTAGCATCAGACAAAGCCAAATGCTCCAAAGCAGCTTAGCATCCTCTGAGCACCAGCCAGGGGAGAGCACAGCAAAAGCACTGGAAAATCATAATTCAGTTGTTCTGAAATGTCAGTTTGTGTTGCAGAGCTACAGCTCTGCCATGTGCTGTTAAGTGTGGGCTCAGGAGTAGGCTGCTCGCCTCACAAAGTTCTTGCTATGTTTTGGCTCTCTGAGTAAGTCAGGAAATGAACTGGGCTTTGTAGTTCTGGATCAGGGTACAAAGAAATTGCTGTTTCTCTCTTTGTGTTTGTTTGCAGATGGGCCATCCCTGGGTGTGGTGCAGTTCTGAGTCGGAGTCAGAGAACAGTGACTTACAGTCTCTTCTCAGCTGGCATTCAAGTTTGGATCTGGAAGTGGGAAACTGGAGGGATACCGAAGAGCTGGCTATAGGGAAGCCGGAGGAAAGCAGCCAAGAGACAGACAGCAGGCTGGAGTTCAGTGATCCTCTCTGGGAGGATGATAGTGAAGACTTCCAAAAGACAGAGAGGCAATATGAAGATGACAGTCTTCTCCAGTTCTTCTCAGAGGTACGGCTGTTTGGATGACAGCAAAGTGGGCTGCATAGTTCTGGCCTTGAAATAGTAGAGTTTTCAGTCTCTCCACCATTCTGACAACAGAAATATTCTGGGGGAAATGCAGGTGCCCAGAGTTAATTAAAGCTGGCACAGCAGCCAGGCAGCTGCTTTGCCAAAACACGGCTCACCGTAAAGCACAGAGATGTCACTGAGCTGACACTGAAATAACAACACAGGGCTTCATCAGAAGATTTTGCAAGGATTCCTAAAAATGGAAAGACGTGAGCGAGTGAAAGCAAAAATAGCTTTTGTGCTGCTTATTTTTTCTTCCCTTTGCCTTCACAATTTGAAGCAATAAATCTCTGCATTACAGATAACCCAGTTGCTGGAACCTCTCCGAGTCAGCTGCACAGATTCAGCAGAGACACTATGGGATTATTCTGGCTCTGGGAAGCAGGATGATGGGGAAGATCTAAGATGCCAGGAAGAGACCACCAGGACAGTTATCTCAAGAGCAGAGGAAAGTCAGCCACATGTCCTGGCAGAAGATGAAAAAGAACACTTCCCAGGAAGAGAGGTAGGGGAGAGGTGGTCCTAAGAGAGATGAGATGGTGAAGGAAATCATCTCTAGCAGAGATGGGGAAGTCCCATGTTCCAGCTGGGGAGAGAGGAACACAGAAGAGGAGACAGCAGGGAGGTGAATGTAGAGGAAATGTATAAGGGGAAGGATGGTTTTTGTGTATGGATGTGCATCTTTATGAACAGGAAGCTTGTTACAGATCAAACCCTCAGATGTGAGTTGGAGGAATTGCTCCTTGGCAATACAAAGGTGACTCATGAGAGCTGGCAGTCTGCTCTCAGGTTTAATGCAAGACTGGAATACATGGTTTGTTCTAATTACTGTGTTATGCAGCACACAGTTTGGCTGGTTTCAGGCCCACGTGGATATACAAGCAATACCAATAACCATCTGCCCCAGGAGACCGTCATGTCTTGGAAGGAGGCACTGTCTAGCCTGTGTTTGCACTAATCCTGTGTCTGGAGGACTCTCAGCTCTCACCAGTCTGTGAGATGTTGCTGGGACAAGTTATAATATCACAGCAGTGGAAGAATAGTGCCCAGTTTTTCAATCCGGTACTCAGTTTGTTGCCTTGCAAACTTAGATACTGGAGGCAGAAATGATTTCCAGGGCTTTTCTGTGATTCTGTACTAAGGGACTTCGTTTAATGGGGACATATTGGTGATAGGTGGATGGTTGGACCAGGTGATGTTGGAGGTTTTTTCCAACCTTGGTGGTTCTGTGATTCTGTACTAAGGGTTTCACATTTCACCTGTTAAGCCTGAACAGGGTTATTCTGAACAGTTCCCTTGTGGTCTGCCCAGTGGTCAAAGCCATTCATAGCAGTGTCTATGTTCTTTCTGATGAGTCCGCTCTATGCTTCAGATCTCATGTTAGGCAATTCTCAAGAATCCCACTTCTGGACTCCAGAAATCCTCTTTCCCTGCATCTCCATTTCCATTTTACTGGAAAATCACTGCGCCAACAGCAGAACTCTCCTTCCTGGCTGAGTCTATTCTCTGTCATTTTCATGTGGGAGTTTTTGAGGAAACAACCCTGTTGCACTCTTGGGGATCCTGTTTTCTGTGTCTTGAGGTTTAACAAGCCTGAGGCAGTCTTACCTCAGCTCCTGATTGCCCTCTGTATATCCATGACTCTTCCCAGAAAAGAAGACAGACACACCTCTGGGCACCAGTCATCTCCACAGTGTTTGTGTTAGCTGGAGGTGGTTATGATCCAAAAGATCAAACCCAACTGTTACTGGAGTCCTGGCCAGCACAGTGAAGGTCTGAATAAGGTCAAACATCATCTTCCAGAATAATATAGAGAGAAGTAACTCCCATCTGAGATTGGATGCAGTAAGAGCATATGCAGCAGGCTGGTTTCTGCTAAAGGATTCAAGTGGTGGGCTGCCATTTTAACCAGATCTCCATTTTCCTCTGTGCTCTTCAGGACAAGACTCAAAAGGCACATGGAGAAAAAACTCTGTGTGAGCCAGATTCAGAGGAGATTAACCAAGCCCAGGATCAAGATGATAGCAATGGCGCTTCTGCAGACCCCATGTTGGGCTCCACAAGCCCTGCCAACGCACAGCTGTAAGTCTGTCTGCACTCTTGCAGGTGTACCAGAACAATTGTTTCCTTTGATTCACGTGAGAAGACATATATGGCACAGGTCACCTCTAGGAAAGTGAGATACGCACGGAGAACAGGAGGGAAGGAGCTAACTTGTACTGTCTCTGTGGGTCTGCCAGTATTTTTTAGCACTTACCCCAAAAGTAAGTAATAAGAGTAGTAGTTAAATAAGGTCAACTGGAAAATACATGTTTCTTCAAGGCAGTGAAATATCAAGCTCACACCTTGTTTTTATAAATAGCTTGTGCTATTTTTTATTTATAAAAACAAGCTTGTGCTTTACTAGGTAATGTCCAGTCTAGCTCTTAAGAGAGGCATTACCTTTAAGCAAGCACAGGCTTGTCAGTCACACATGGGCTTTACCACTTGTATGATTACCTGGGCTGCCTTTAGAGGGAATACCATAATTTCATGGGATAGGAATCTGAGTATAAAAATGTAAAGCTCTAAACTTCAGAGTAGTGTGAGCTTTTCTGTCCAGCTTGCCCCCTAGAACTGGTCAGCTCTATCCTTGTTCCTGCATGTCACCCTGCATCTTCCTGCATTCTGGATGCTTAGTTGTGTGTTCAGATTCAGAACACTTACACCATTGCTTTGTGTAGCTAAAGAAAAAAGATCTCTGGGCTTTATCCATCTGGATGTTGTGGGTGCACCAATTCATACTTTGTCTCAAACATAAAAATATGTCATTATATACCTTCCACAGGATGCAATTGAGCTGGGATAACCCCATGCAGCATTCTCATTTCAAAAGAACTGTCCTGTCCATCTGGAAGATGATAGCCAGTCACAGGTATGTAGAGGCAAAGGGTCGAATTGACATTACATTATATGCCAGTTCCCATGTCACCTTGTCCTCCCTTCCACAAAAGCCACCACAGGATGCTATCTCTCTCCACAGCTTTGCTTCTGGCTGTTCTTGCAACAAGAACAGCTGTGTGCTGCAAAGATTGAGAGAACACTGCATATTTATTTCCTCTGTGTAACATGCCAGAGTCCAAGTGTTGCTTCCTACACAGCTGGCAAAGACAACTTCAGCAAGGGGCTCAGCCTCCTCCCATGCCTGGCTGTGCCAGCTGCTGAATGCCAGAAGCTGATGGGCTGTGGTCCTCATGGCCATCAGTAAGAGGCAAGCACTGGTTCTGATGCCATGTTGTCTTTACCCCCTGCTCAGAGGTAGACAGAGGTCATTCTTTGTGCTTGTCCCTGTAGATGCAGTGGCCCGTTTCTGAAGGCAGTGTCAGACAAACAAGCTCCTGGATACAGTGAGGTGGTGAAGAGGTAAGTTTGTGGAAGAAATATTCACAAGCTGATTTCTCTCTGTTTTCTCTGCCTTCTCTGGCACCCAACAACTGGTTCGGGTCATCTCTGGTTCCAAAACACTAATGGGACTGTTTCCTTCCTTCTGTCCCACAGAGTCTGGCTGCCATCAGCATCTCCCACTGACTGACTTCTGTTATCAAAACTCCCTTCCAGGTGACCAGGACCTGGAAGTCTGCAGTGACCACGGTGCTAACATGCATTGTGCCTGCTCTTTGCTGGCCTTGCATGGACTGATGTACTGCAGTCCAGGTCTGCAGCTGTGCCCCCTGCCTGAGCTGGGGATTCAGCCTCTGCAGCCCAGCAGTTTCCATGTTGGAAACCTGTGTCTCTGTCAGTATCCACTCTGCTTTCTCCCCAGATATAGTCTCAGTGGAGAAGTAGGTTATAAGAATATTTCCCAGATAGATTAAGGGCATTTTTCATAGCTGAATCATGTTCTATTCTGGTCACAGTCATCCTCTCTGCAGCCATTCATTTTCTCATTGTGTCAAAATAAGGGAAGTCATATTTATTCCCTGTCACGTTCCCCTATCAGAGGTGCTATTTTGGCTAGTGGCACAATTTGATTTTAAGGGGTTTTAATAGATCCCTATTTTAGTAACTTTTCTTTCTCCACCAAGACCTGGGCTGACTTCATGAGGACTAATGGGATCGCTCTTGAATTCCCTGCAGCTCCTCATCACATTTGTTAGAAGTGACAGCTGATGGCCTGCCAGGCTGCCCGATGACAAGTACCACACTGTCCAACTGAAATGAAACAAACACTTCTCACTGCCCTGCTTAGCCCCAGGCGCTAAAACTGATGGCAGAGTGCTGTGCTTTCAGAGCCACGACGAAAAGAGGGCCTTCAGCTCTCCTTCCGTGTCCCTCCTGCAGGCCCATGGACCTGACCAGCATCAAGAGGGGTCTGGCCAAGGGCCACATCCGTTCCTTGGCGCAATTCCAGTGCAGCCTGATGCTCATGTTCCAGAACGCCATCATGTATAACGCCGCCAACCACCACGTGCACCGCATGGCGCTGGAGATGCGCCGCGAGGTGCTGGAGCAGATGCAGATGCTGGGCGAGGCCCTGCTCCGCTCGGAGCACCGCAGGTAGCGGGGCGCCGCGGGGCCGGGCGGCGGCCTGCGCTCGGCGTCGGGGCGGGCCGAGGGGCGGGGCGCGGGGCCGGGCGCCGCTCGTCATTGGTTAAGGCGGCACGGGGAACGGCGCCCATTGGCTGGCGCTCACGCAGCGGTTGTAAATCGCGCTGCCGGGCCTTGCGTGCCCCGGAAGTGGAAGCGGCCGCCGGCAGGGCGCGAGCATGGCGCGCGAGAAGCAGGAGGAGCCGGCGGCGGAGGCCGCTCCCGAGTTCTCGTACCGGGAGCAGCTCGAGCACCTGAACCCCATCGCGCAGCCGCTCGCCTCTCGCAAGCTGACGCGCAAGCTCTACAAGTGTATCAGGAAAGGTGTGGGTGCCGGGAGCGGGGCGGGGCGGCCGGCCGGGGCCGCGCAGCCCCTCATGCGGTGCCTGTCTTGCAGCGGCCAAGCACAAGCAGATCCGCCGGGGCGTGAAGGAGGTGCAGAAGTTTATCAACAAAGGCGAAAAGGGGTAAGCCGCGCCCTCACCCTGTGGCACGGCGCGGGGCGGCCGCTGACACGGGTTTTTCCTGCAGGATCACGGTGCTGGCCGGCGACACGCTGCCCATCGACGTGTACTGCCATATCCCCATCATGTGCGAAGACAGGAATCTGCCCTACGCTTACGTCCCCTCCAAGTCGGTAAGGAGGAGCCCGTGCTGGTTGGCTGCAGCTGGGCTGCTCGGTGCCAGGGCTGTGCTGGCGAAGGAGGCATACATGGGGGCACCTAGCAAAGCACCCGGTGCTTGGGCAATGCCAGAGCATAAGGGGAGCAAACAGCCACAGCCCAGGTGTAGAGCTGTTTTGTGACAGGACCCCAGAACTGTTTGTCCCAGTGGAGCTCTCTGGGGCAGAGCCAGGACAGATTTTTTTTTTTCTCCTTTAGTTCTGAACTGGGACCTGGATGCATACAGAAAGGAAGCACTGGCCATGGTGTGGTTTTGGGAGATGTCCCTCCCTGCTCAGACCAAGGGTTAGAGGTGGTCACTGCCTTCTCTGCTCCGGGTGAGGAGTGGGACACAAGAGGCTCATGCCAGGCACTTATGGCACATGTCAGCCCTGCTGGGCAAAACTAGGAATGGCTTCTTGGGCTGCATCAACAGAAGGGTGGTATCAGGGCAAGGGAATTGATTGTCCCCCTCTGCTCTGCCCTCATGAGGCATCATATGCTGCATCCAGGCCTGGGGCTCTCAGCACAAGAAGGGTTCTGAGCTGTTGGAGCATGTCCAGAGGGGGACCACGAAGATGCTCAGAGGGCTGAAGCACCTCTCCTATGAAAGAAGGTTGAGGGAGCCAGGCTTATTTCACTTGGAGAAGGCTCTGGGGTGGCCTTGTTGCAGTACTTGAAAGGAGCTTATAAGCATGAGGGGAACCAACTTTTAACATGATTTAATAGTGATAGCACAAGGGGTAATGGCTTTCTACTAAGGAGGGAAGGTTTGGGTGAGATGTTAGGAAGAAATTCATTACTCAGAGGTTGGCGTGGCACTGGCACTGCTGCCCAGAGCTGTGGGTGCCCCATCCGTGGAGCTGCTCAGGACAAGGTGGGATGGGGCCCTGTGCAGCCTGAGCTGGTGGGGGGCAGCTGGGTCAGCTTTAGCGTCCCTTCCAATGCAACTGTTTTGAGTTGCCTGCTCTCAGGAGCTTGCAGGGCCACCTTCCCGTGTCCCAGCAGGGTGTCAGGCTCTGTCCATGCGGGCTGCCCACTACCCACAGCCTTCTGTTCCTGCAGGACCTCGGGGCCGCAGCCGGCTCAAAGCGACCCACCTGCGTCATCCTGCTGAAGCCACACGAGGAGTACCAGGAGGCCTACGATGAGTGCCTGGGGGAGGTGGAATCCCTGCCGCTGCCCTTGTGACCTCCGGGGGCACCATCTCTACGGTTGGGGGCGGTGGGGGGGCGCTGATTGAGGGTGAATAAAGCTGTTGGGATGTTTGTAGGACCGCGCCCGGTGCTCTTTGGGGGTGGGTTGGGGGTCCGCCACACGCAAGGGGGCGCCCGGCGTGAGGGGAGCGAGGTGGGGGGCGGGGCCGCTGCTGCGCGGCGGAAGCCGGGGGCGGGGGGCGCCTGTTGTTCCCTGCGGCGTCGCGCGGCGGGCTCGGGCCGCTGCTGGGGGCGGGGGGCGAGGCCCGTCCCGACGGCGGGGCTCCAGAGCCGCCCCGCGGGGCTCGGCCGGTCCCTCGGGCCCCGGCCCCGCTGTGAGTCAGCGCTGTGCGATGCCCGAACCGGTTGTGCCGCTCGCTCCGCGCCGCCTCCCTCCTTGCCGCGCCGGCTGAGCCGGGCGGGAGCTGCGGAGCGGGGGCGACCACCGGGAGCGGGGCCCGAAGCCCGGGCCGCGGAGCCGCGGCTTTCAAAGGAAGCGGAAGCCGGAGGAACGAAATCTAGGTTTATTGCAGGAAAGGCCGAGGACGTTACAAGCACGGCCCGGGGCTTCTTCCACGCCTCTCCCCCTGCCCTCGGAGCAGATACGGGGGTGCCCCGTCGCTGCTCCCACCTCTCCCCTGGCGCTGCCTCCTCTCAGCCCAAGGACTCCGTGCTGGAGAGCTGCATTAACCACCCCCTACCCCCCCAGCACCATGGCATGGCAAGGGCCCAGCTGCAGCGCTGGGGCAGCTCCCTCTCTCCCTGCATGCAGCTCCTCCAGGGCCTTCCCAGCAGCAGCAGCACCACCTCGGCCAGACCCAGGGCACTGAGAGCTCCCAGGACCCCGCTGGAACCCACAGAAGGTCTGTGGGGATGGGGACGGGGCTCGAGCCTCTCCTTAGCATGATATTAAGTTACAGGTTGAAGGGAAAAGGGGAACAGAGCAGGAGGGACAGGGAATGGCTCACAGGGCATTCGGTCTTATGCCCCCAATGGTAGAAGGGAGTGCAGGGCAAATGATCCTGGAGTCAGAGCACGGGGCACATGCAAGACCCCTGGTACAGATGATCCCCCCTCCAGCGACCACCCCTGATGGGCCCGAAGCACTGCAAGAAGGAAAAGTTCCCTTGTCGTGATCAGTCCTTCTCCCCAGGGCGGCAATGAGTGGTGAGTCCTTGTGCAGCCCCTGAGATCATCCACTGCAGCAGCAAGAGACCCCCCTTCATGGTCCCACAGGCATCGTGCTGCTCAGATCTTTGAGGACTCCACCCGTTCAATCCATGGCGAGTCAGCCCCAACATCCCTGGGCTCCGAGCGCAGCTGCCGCAGCTCCCGCTCCAACACCTGGCTCCGGTGGTACATCTCCATGTAGCTGGCCTGAAGCTCCCGCTGGTACCGCAGCACCTTCTCCTTCTCCTCCTGCCAGGTTTTCCTCTCCAGCTCAAAGTTCACAGCCTGCAGCTGGCCCTGGCGCCGCTCCCGTAACAATTCTGCCCATAACCACTCCACCTGCCGCTCCAGGGGCTCCGCTGAGTCGCTGTGGAGGCCCCGGCACTTGGAGTCATCCGTTTCACAGCCAGGGAAGTCCTGGCATGCCGGCATGGGGTCATCGCCCAGCGGCAGCGAGGTGCCAGGCTCCGCGGGGCTCTGGAGGGAATCAGCCAGTTGTGCCAGCTGGGAGTCCCTGGCCTGCACCTCCGCCTTGGCCTCCCGCAGCTGCGTCTTCAGGCTGAAGATCTCACCCAGCTTCTGAGCCATCTCCTCCTGGGTATCCCGGAGCTGCTGCTTCAGCAGGGAGATTTCTGCTGCCTTCTGACACACCTGCAAGGCACAGGTGAACAGTGAGGAAGGAGCAGGATCTCAGGGGTGGCAGCACCCCCGACTGTCAACACAGCATCCCTGGGAGACCATGAGAATGACCCCTGGTTCTTCCCCCCATCTTCTGTCCACAAGTGATAGAGCAGAGAACCACTGGCCCATCCTGGCTGCATAGCCTGAAGGGTGGAAACAGAGAGGGACAGAAGGGGACTCACCTCCCACTTGGTCTCCTCCAGTTTGGGACTGACACGCTCACCCTGGGACTGCCGGAGCTTGGTCTCCTCGCACTGGCACTGCTGCATGCTCAGCTCCTCCTGCAGCCGCTTCTTCTCTTGCTGTGCCTTGTAGAGCTGCAGCTGCAGCGCCCGCTGGCCACGCTGCGCCTGCTGTGTGACCTGCTGCAGCCTGGCCATGTACATCTGCTTCAGGTCCTCCAGCTCGTCCAGCCACAGCCGCTGCTTGTCCTCAAATGCCTGCCAGCACAGAGAGACACTGGTGAGGGTCTACATCCTGCCCCTGTGTGGGACAGTGCCTGGAAGGATCCCAGGAGGTCCTACTGCCAGGACATTCCCAGCTAGACCCAAGGAACAGAGCTTCTGTAGCAGGTTCCCAGCCTGATTTTGCAGATGCTCCCACCCCACAGGCCGTGACACTGGGATCTCCCATGTTTGGGAGCTCACCAGCCATCATGGCAGGACACCAGGTCCTTCACAGCTCCTTCCACTCAGTCACCACCTCCCCACAGCCACCAGCCCCACTTCACACCTGCGCAAAGGGGTCCTCGGTCTCACTGAGGCTCCTCTTGAGCTGCCGCAGCTCTCCCCCAGTCTCCTTCAGCCGGTCCTCCAGCTGCTTCACCGCATCTTCCAGGGAGTAGGTGAACTCATAGGGTGGTGGGGGCTCCCCAGGGCTCTGCAGCCGGCTCAGCGTGGCCATGCTCTTGCAGGACAGGGGTGCCTTTTCAGGAGCCAGGGGGTCCCTGGGGCTCCGGGACACCCTGTCCAGGGAACCCCCGATGTGGTTGATGTGGCCCATGGAGGCACTGAACTGGCTCTGGGCAGGCTTGAGGCGAGAGCCATAGGAGGGGAAGCTCTGGATGGAGTTGTGGCTGGAGTCAGAGGCTTCATCCAGGCTGATGGCATGGAGCAGGTGGGTGCGGAGCGGGCCATGCTGTGGGGCCGCCGTGGTGCTCTGCGACAGCAGCGTGTGCAGGCTCCCATTGCTCTTGGACAGCTTCTGCCCCTTGGATGAGGAGAGGCCTTGCATGGAGACCAGCCCCTTCCCAGTCACTGCCTTGAAGGCTGAGGGCCTGATGCGGCACTGGAAAATGCAAGCAAGATCAGGCTGGGCCCCACCAGCACACACCATGCCCAGCTCCACTCAGAGAAAATGCACGCACACAGCCTCATCCCTTCACCCAGATATCCAAATCCCCATGTCCCACCTCCCATTCTGGGCACATTCAGCTCATCCCCTAGTCCCATCCACCCCAGAGCAGGACACGCTTTAGGGACAAATCTCATATTTCACCTTGTCGAAGCGGCCCCTCTCAGGCAGTGAGCTTTTGGAGAAGTCAGCTCCACGGTGATGCTCCCGGGAGCAGCGCTCAGGGGATCGGTTCTCGCGGTCGCTCTCGTAGTCCCGCTTGTAGCACGCTCCTGATGCCTGGTGCTTCCGTTCCGACCGTGTCTCCTTTTTGGCTCCGTGCAGGTATCCAAAGAGCTCCCGCTGGCTCGGCCCCTTCCGCAGCAAGCCGTCAGGCTGCCGAAGCCCCCGTGTGCCCCCCAGCGGGGCCCGCAGCTCCAGGGGGGACAGGTCCTGCTTCTCCACCAGGCTGCCCACGCTGCCCATGCTGCCAACGGGCACAGAGGAGAGGTAGGTGCCGAGGACGCGGGTGTCGGGCTCACAGCTCACAGGGCCTTGTGCTGCTGCCATGGAGAATCAGAGAAAAGCCCGGTACCAGCACTGCCAAAGGAGAGACAAAGTCAGCACGGTGGCGTAAACGTGACTGCAGGCCCATCAGGGATACCCGGCTTGCAGCAGGGGCGTGGAGATGCCCATTCAGCCCCACATCCTAGCACTCAAATGAGGGGTGGACCCCAAAGGGCCACGTTGGCAGCCAAGCAAGCAGGGCTCTATCGGGCATGGGGCAGCGCAGGGGTGGGGGCTCCCCGCTGCCACCCCCCATGGCTCAGCGCCTCCCTCCCACACCCAGCCCCACCTCCCGCCCGCGGCCGGGGCTGCCACCAGAACAGGCACCTGCCGCCCAGCCTGTTCGGGAGGGCGAGTTCAGCAGCCGGCAGCACCTGCCTGGGCCTGGCGCCAGCCTCGGCCCGGCGGCACCCAGCCGCCCCTTCCCGGGAACCCCTACATGGCACCGGAATTCCCCCTCCCCGTACCCTTGGCTTCCAAGGGCCAGCACTGGCCTTTGGGCTGCCCGAGTGCCCCGGTCCATCCCTTCTCAAGGGCTGGAGGAGGACGCTGCTAGAAATGACCCTGGGGAGGTCCCAGCCTTTTGGCTCAACCTCTCCCTGGGACGTGCGCATCAGCCCGCAGCCCAGCACAGCCGGACGTGGGACGGGAAGGGGAAGGATGCAGATGGGACAATGCAGGCTTCCTGCACAGGTGGCCGGACCCTGGGGGAGGAAGGCGGGCAGCAAGGCTTCAGCCTCAGTGCCTCATCCTCGGGCAGCGGGGAGGGCCTGGTGGGGATCTTCAGGCCCCCGACCAACAAATTACAGCCCGAGGGGGAACCTCGGTCCTGGAATGAGGGCCGGGGGGCTCGAGGCTCCCCACCAGGCCCCGTCTGTCGGGCCTCACCCAGGAAGCTGCCCTGGTTCTCAGCACACACGCCGGGTAAACAAACACCCCGCTTTTAATTGCTGCCACGCACAAACCTGTCTGACAGCTCCCGGCCTGCGCTGTCACCTCCCTCCCTCGGCTCAGCACCTGCTCCGGGCACCGCGGGCGCGGAGAGAGGGGGAAGCGGGCGGGGAGAGCCCGGGGGGGCGCGGGCCCCGGCCCGGAGCGCGGCACGGCCGAAGCCCCTTTCCGCGCCCCGGACGCTCGACGGCGGCAGCGCCATCGGCCCCGGGAGAGGGGAGCGGAGCGCGGCGGAGCGCACGGGGCGATGCTCGGCGGATCCCGCGGGAATCCGGGGCCGCGCTCGGCCGAGGCGCGCCGCAGCCCGAGGACAAAGCGCCGCGGCCGCGCGGAGGGGCGGGGGGGCGGCACCGGGGCACCGTCCGGGGCTCTGGGGGGTCACCGGGGCGGGCACCGGCGGCGGGGCCGGGCCGCACTCACCATGCCGGCGGCGCTGCGGTCCACGCGCGGCTCCGCTCCTTCCCTCGCCGCGTTTGAACGCGCCCCTCGGCCGCGGCCGCGCGGGGAGCGGGCGGAGCCGGCAGCGGCAAATCGCGGCGCGGAGGCGGGAGGCGCCGGGGCGGGGCGGCTGCGGGGAGGGGCGGCGGAGCCTGGCGGCGCGGACGCGGTCCCCTGCGGCCTCCCCGGGAGCGCAGCTGCGAGGTTCGGCCCCGCGTGCCCGGCCGCCGTCGAGGTGTCCGCGCGGCACCGCCGGGGCACGGAGCGTCCCTCGGCCTTCCGCCTGGGTGACCCGCAGCGCTGCGGCGTGCCGCATCCTCGGTGCCCGCCCTCCCACGGAGGGTTGGTGCTCGCGGCGTTCCCTGCCGAGGTTCGGGGCCGCCCACATCCGCCCTGCTCTCTGCCGGCTCCCCCCTCGCCGTGCGCTGCCAGCGCTCACGCACACGCCGTCCCGCACGCTCAGTGCGGTGCCGAGGCTCTCACCGCGTTCCCTGCGGCCACGCGTCACCCACGTGGCCTCCGAGGTGCGGGGCTGCGGCCCTGAGCCCCCCGGGGTGCTGGGAGCGCAGCCAGGCACGGCTCCCGGGATGCGGGCAGCTCCGAGCAGGGTGTTCTCCTCCTGTAGAATGCGGTGGGGAACAGCCTCGGCCTTTCCCGCTGCGCCTTTGCTAAGAGCCCGGTGCGTGGGGAGAACGGCCCCGAGCGACCTCTGAAAGGCATTCAGGGCTATAAAAGGAAGCCGGGTCCCCAGCGAGGTGCCTCTGCCACAAAAGCAGCCGGCGGATGAGGGGGCTGCGAGCAGAGCTGCGAAATAATTGCCAGGCAGCGGGAGAGGAGCCTGCAGCGCTGAGCAAAGTACGAGCTGCACATATGCTCGCTGCTTTCTGCACGGCTCCGTGAAACTGTGCCATCTATTTCCAACAGCATGGAGAGATACTCTTATCTGTGCTTGGCGCTGGCACACAGCTGATGGACACCAGCCGATCCCAAAATCTGAGCGATGGAGAGGGACTGGGGCAGCTGCAGTGCCATGGGCCTTCCAGAGGTGACGATGGGCTGGCATCTTCTCCTTCCCTCAGCAAAGGACACAGTGGGGGCTGGGGATGCCTGCATGCACGCATTGGCAACAACCTGTGGGCTACATGCAGAACAAAAATGGCTGCGACTGGGTGTCAAGACTGAATTGCCAGGGTGGAGAGGCCTTCGAGGCTCTGGGATGGCACATCCCCTTCTGCCCCGGGGCAAGGACAGGCCTGGAGCTGGGGAGGAGCTCGCGCTGCCTGCGCGTGGGATGATGCAAGGAGCAAGGGCTGGTCCTCATCACAGCTTTGACCCTTCCATGTAGGCAGCACACTGGTGTATGCAGCACCAACTCCTCTGCAGCAGCAGGTGATGGCAGGAGCCATCAGGATCTGCTCCCTGTGGTTCACAGTCCCTGCACTCAGTTCCAGCACTGTCACTTCCCTCTACCCAGGGCTCCTACCAAGAGCTGCGATGTCTCCATGAGACAGGAACCACTTGGCTTCCCAGGATGGCAACAGCTTCCATCTGCAGGCACCCAGCAAGGGAAGTGCTCCAGGGGGCAGAAGGACAAGGACAGAAAGGCCTGGGAAGCACGGCAGAATGAGTGCCAGCCCAGTGCAGTGCTTGGCTGGGAGTGTCTGTCTGCTCCAGGAGACAGCAGCACCCAAAACATGTGCCAGTGCCCCAAAGCGGCTCCACACATGGCAGCACCTGTGTGCCAGCACAGGCTTGGAGCAGCATGGCAGCAATTCACCTTGCAGCACAAGCAGAGGCCAGGCCAGGCTGCAGGAGGAACACAGAGCTAGCAGGGGGCAGAGGGACCTTCCTGGCATCCCCACTCCTGGATCCAAGCTGGAGTGCCCCAGGTGCCTTCCCAGCAGCCAGGCAGGGATGTTCCCCTCCACTCCCTACCTCCTACCCCAGGATACTCTCCCAGCAAACAGTAGCAGTGCATCTGCTGCCTCCCACGGGCTGCTCTTGCCTCTGTTCCCTATGGCTGCCTGCAGCAGGTCCCCGAGCCACTGTGAGCAGATGCCTTGATAGTTCTTTATTGTCCTCTGAACTGGGTGGCAGCTCAGCCATACCCAGCAAAGGAAAAGCGCCTCCTGCACCTGCCCTGGGAGACAGCAGCATCACTCACAGCAATGCCATGGAGTCCTGCTCTTGGCCTCTTCTGCTGATCCCAGCAAATTCAAGCACTCAGCCCTTTCTGTTCCTCTGGGTCCTGCCAGCAGCACCGTGCTGGCCTGCTGCAAAACTCTGCCTTGCTCCAAGCAGCTCGGCGCAGCCCTGGCGTCTTGACATGAGCACAGCACATGCTGGCACATGAGACACAACTCAGCCAAACGTGCACCACGGTGTCTCACTCATGTCGCAGTCCAACAAGATGTTAAGGACAGTGCAGGGGGCTCCTGCCACAGTCAGAGCAGTCCGTGACTCAATCCGGTATCTCACGTTGTTCAGACCTCCCTCCCGATCCACCTTAAACTGCTCCTGAGGAGAAGAAAGAACATTCAAGGCAAAGCATCTGGTGCTGAGACAGAGAGCAGAGTGGGCAAGGAAGGGCTTGGAGTATGTGGCAATCACAGCCCGCATCTCTCACAGCTCACCTGCTTCTGTGCAGCAATGCGCTTCTGGTCTCTTTTCCTCCAGGCTGGATCATGAAGGTGCTGGAATGTCTCATACCCAGTTGTGATTCCAGAGGGACGGTGAACCTGGGAGGAGAAAAACACTTCCATACAGCTCCTGAAAGCCTGCCCACATGTGGGAAGCCACCTGTCCCTCATGCCAGCCCCGGTGGCTGCAGCAGGAGACAGATAGGGAGATGAGAAGAAGGGCATCTTCAGCCAAGGAGGCCCCCGAGCGCGCTCACCTGGAGACCAGCTCCTTTGATGCGTCGATAAAACTCGTCATCCTCCCGTCCCCAGCCCCAGAAGCGGTTGGACATGCCATTGCACTGCAACAAGACCGCACTGCTCTCCTGCAGCAGCCAAACACCACCACCACCCCCGGCCCCGAGCATGGCTGCAGCCTGCACTGTGCCATCAGCTCAAACCACAGATTCCTTTTCTCTCTTCCAAAGCGTGGGGCACAACACACACGCCAGGATTTCGTTGTACACCCAACCGCAAAGCAGGGGGGGTTAAGCTCACCATCTCATAATGCTGCTTGGTGAGCAGCAGGATCCCTCCCACGTAGGTTTTGTAGTGGTACAGCGGGTGCAGCTCTGGGGATGCCACGTGGAAGGGCCCGGCCTCAGGGAAGCCATAGTCCAGCTGCTCGTTGAGGGGCAGCAGGTCGACGTCGTGCATGGCGATGTAGTCCGTGTCATTGCCGCTCTCCAGGAAGCCCACGTTGATCAGCGACGCTCTGTTAAACCTGCAATGGAACCGGGTACACGTCGCTGCCCCCTGCATGCGCACCGCACGGCATCCCCTGGCTTTGCAGCTCCTGTACCTGAAGTGATCCACCTGGTTGAGCACCAGGATGTGGTGGCGGATCCTCTTCTTGCTGAGGAAGCGGTGCATGTAAGGTACGAAGGCCAGCAGCTCCTCGAAACGCTCGCGGAAGGGCACGAGCAGCGCCAGGCGGTGCGGTCCCCACGAAGGGTCGTCGGCCGGCGGGGCGGGGGGTTCGGGCGGGCAGGGCGGCCGGGGGGCCCCGCGCCCGGGGGGAGCCGCTTCGCCCGAGCAGCTGAGCTGCAGCCAGAGCAGCGAGGCGAAGCCCAACAGCAGCGCGAGGAAGAAGAGCTGGAAGATGGAGAACTTGCCGGCCAGGAGACCCAGGAGCTGCGGGGAGCTGTGGCACGGCGGGCCGTCAGCGGCGCTCCTTCCCGTCCCCCCCCCCGCCCCCACGTCCCGTCCCCCCGCGCCGCCCCCGCTCACCCGCCGCCCCGCAGGCGCAGCGCGGCTCTCCGGCGGCCCGGCCCCATGGCGGACCCCGGCCCCGCCGCCGGGACACGCTGGCCGGGCCGTGCCGTTCCCCGGAAACAAAGCCCCGGCACCGGCGTTCCGCTCCGCTCCGCTCCTTCCGCCCGGCGGGGGCGGAACCGCGCTGGGACCCTCCTCCCCGCGCCCGCTTCAACCCCCGCGCCGCTACCTCCCCTGCTAGGACCCATTGCCCCCCCCGCCCCCAATTCTCCGTTCCCCTCGTGCAGCTCAGCCCTCCGCCCCCCCCCCACCAAGCCTTCCACCCGGCCCCTCCCCAGCAGAGCCGCAGACACAGGCAGAGCCGCGGATGGTGTCAGTCCTTTAATGCCCCAGCCCCAACAACCCCTACATTCATACCCACCGCCCCGGGCAGCGCAGCGGGTCCTGGGGGTGCCCAGAGGAAGCACCGCGGCTCTCGGGGTGAGCGGTGCCTCTGCAGCAGGTGTGGACTCTAATTAAAAACATTCCCCCCTCCCCCCCACCCCCCAAGTCCAGCCCGCTAGACAGCAAGTGTCCAGCAGGATTACAGCCACAGGGACAGTTAAGAAAATACTTCTTGTATTTCTCAGAAACAGCTTTTAGAAACCACAGTTTGTACAGCTCCCCATAGAAAAGGAACGGTTCGGGCACCGCAGCCCAGCTCTTCCATCAGTAAAAACGCTTGTTCCGCTCCTGGCGTTTCTGGAAGACCACAGCTCCCACCACAGCACACACAATGATGCCCAGCAGCGCGCAGAGCAGGAGCAGGAACACCTTCCAGCCTGTCAGGGGCCCACTGCGGAAATTCCCCGTCGGGTCATCCACATTGTCTGCAAGGAGAAGAAGTACGAGGCTCACCAAGCCTCAGCTCCACCAATGCTTCAGAGTGGGGGAATCTCAGCTCTAACACTGCCCTGCTGCTGAGCGGGAAGCTGCTGGAAAAACCAACGCTGGAGCACTGCTAAGAACAGGGAGATCACAGTGCTCAAGTGATAGATGGACATTTTCCCCACAAAATGCACTCTGCTGCTGCTGCTGGCAGCAACCACTGAACGCCGATGCGTAACACAGGCACCTGCCTCTTGGCAGGCACACCATGGCAGATTTTTCCAGATTTTTAGGTGCCCAGCCCCAAGATCTAAGTCTTTCACCAAAGGTTTGGGAAGCCCAGACACTCACCTTTGGGAGATTTAAGGAGACTGACGCTAGGCTCAATCTTTGTCCAGTCAACAGTGTCATCTTCTAGAGGATGCTCCACCATGAGCTGGAATAGCTTCATTGAAATAATGTCATGATTGTCTAGGAAGCAACCGTCAGCACTGAGGACTGTCAGAAGCCTTGAGAAATGCCCACGCTGGCAGAGCATCCCCAGCTCTGTGCTCTGCCAGGTGCAGGTCTCCTTCCCTCTCAAGCAACCCTCATATCCCAGGTATAATTTGAGATGCTTTTAGGTGCCTCCTTTCCCAGACAACATGTCCCAATTCAATACAGTTTCAAAAGCCCCATGAACAAGAAGCCACCATCTACTGCATCCATGGCATTATACTCCAAGCACCAAGCAGCACATAATGCTGCAAGCAAAGCCCACTCACCAGATAAGTCTCCAGTGCCTGCAGAAGCACCAAAGAAGTAGCCAGTGGGCAGCTGTACCCCTGCAATGTCAATGCAGTTCTTCCATTCATTCTTGTCTTCTACATCTGTCATCACCTGTAGGACCAGGGGAGTCACACCGAGAACACTGGCTGCCCCACTGCCCAGCCAGCACTTCTTTTGGAGCTAGAGGCTGAATGTGGCAAACCACACACTGCCACAGTACCACCCACCCACCAATACCACCCTGCTGTATGTGCACGAGGTGCCCTGCAGAAGGCACAAGGCTCCCTGCACATCTCACCGTCAGGCGACCTCGGGAGTACCGAACTGCCAGGAAAGTGTCGTGATTCTGATTCCGAATCTCAGCAGTGCACCCTGCCAGCTCCGTCCAGCGCCCATCCTTACTGTGGTCGTAAGTCAGGGAGCCGTTGTTCACCATCGCAGAGATGTAGGGGAACACACGCTGCAGGGAGAACGTTAGTGCCTTCAGTCTGCAGCAGCCTTCCAGCTGCAGACCTAAGAGCCAACTTCCCCCGTCTGCACAGAAACCTCAGTGAGACCAGAAAGAGCAAGGCAACTGCATGGTAACAAAGCGAGCATAGAGAGCTGAACCATTAAATCAAAACTCCTTTCCTATGTAAAGCTGGCCCTAAAATGAGCTAGAGCTTGTTCTGCCTAAAGCAGGATTGCCTTATCTGATCATCTGCATTAAGACTTCTCATGGGCTTACACAGCAGTGGAGGCTCATGACAATGGGACAGTGCCCAACAGAGTAACTTGAAGAGAATGCACAAGATCTAGCGAGAAGCCTACAGACAGCACAGAAACTGGGCAGCAACTGCACATTAGCAGCAAAGCCACATTCAAGATTTTGTAGTCAGTAGGTGATGTGTGCTGTAAGGAGCAGCTAGAAGCAAGAATTAACAACTCAGTGAACATCAAGACAAGCAGACAGGGTCACTTCCCAGGTATTTATGACTTAGTGTCACCAAGTGGTTGGGGCAACAGACCTCACTAATGCTGTTACGTTGTCTAACCATGTCATAATGAGATCCACAAACATGAAGCAGGACAGAAGGATCACAACCACTGTGGGGAAATTCTGGAGAAGAAAGCCAGCACAGGAATTTCTCTTTTAGAAAAACAGACTGGAGATGGAGAACAAGGCCAGAAACAATGTGAGATGGTCAGAGAAGTTCAGGAAATGACACCTGGGATTAATATATTTTCAGATGGATTTCACATTCAATGTCTACTGTCCTATCAGAAGCAGGGGAAAGGCCCTGGGAGCAAAGGAGCAGTCAACAACACCATGAGATGGAGCAAGCACCTGTCCCCGTTAATGTACATACATCCTCTGCTCTTTACCAGCTCACAGGACAGGAACAACAACAATCTGTTCTTGCATAAAGAAAGTTTTCCTCAGTCCAGGTATGAAGCACTTGCAGCACAAAGCCACAAGGAAACAGCCTCCTGGGCACTGAGTGAGCTCCCTGAACTACTCACCTCTGTTGCTTCATCATTGGGATACGTATCAAGGAAAATAGCCAGCCCATGAAAATTGTCCCTGCTGCCAAAAACAGGACCTGGAACAGGGCAGAACACAGTAAATGGATGGCTCTGTTCCGTACCCTCATCCTGAAGCCCTGGTTCGTAGGTCTTTGACACTGAGATTCCTTCCAGCTGGCACAAGTAGCACAGCCCTACCTCACCTCAAAGCACAGCCCAACGAGGCACAATCTGCACAAGGACAGCAGACACAGCACCAGGCCTGCCCATGCAAACTGCACACAGCCCCAAGGGAAGAACTGGGCACAATGGCCACTGAGAAGCACCGCTCATCTGGAGCATTGCTGCAAGCTTTCAGGTCAGGATGGACTGAGCAGAGCACTCCTCTCTAAGCTGGGGTGGGCAAAGGGAGCTCAAAACCTGCTCTTCAGAGAGGCAGCTCTAAGGCTGTCCCAGGACACATGCAAGCACTGCTGAACCCAGGTTGTGCATGGGGCTCATGCTGAACACCTAGAGTCATAGAATTGTTTGAGTTGGAAAGGACCCTTAAAAGTCATCTACTCCAACACCTCTGATGTCTCCAGGGAAAGGGCACAAATCACTTCTCTGGGCAAGCTGTGCCAGTGCCTCACCATGCTTTGTGTAAAAACCTTTATTTTTTCTTATATCCACTCTCAATCTTCCCTCTTTTAGTCTGAAACCATTTCTTCTTGCCTAACACAACAGACGCTGTTAAAGAGTCTGTCCCCTTCCTTCTTATGGCTCCCCTTTAGATACTGAAGGGCTGCTGTCAGGTCTCCCCAGAGCCTTCTCTTCTCCAGGCTGAACAGCCCCAGCTCTCCCAGGCTGTCCTCACAGGGGAGGCGTTCCATCCCCTGGATCATTTTTGTGGCCCTCCTCCAGTGGCACTCTAACAGGTCCACATCTCTCCTGTGCTGAGGGCTCCAAACCTGGACGCAGTACCCCAGGTGAGGTCTCACCAGCACAGAGCAGAAGGGCAGGACCACCTCCCTCACCCTACTGACCACGCTTCCTTTGATGCAGTCCAGGAAAAGGTTGCCATTCTGGGCTGCCACCTACCTGGCACGAGGCGCTCCTGCGTGTACCACAGGGCCAGGCCATCCCCATGCAGGTTCTTCTTGCCAGCGCCGTGGATCTTGAAGTGGACGTGCAGCTCCCAGTCCTTCAGAAAGCAGGGCTGCGGAACAGAATCAGTGTCAGCCCGGCACGGGGAACGGCCCTCCAGCCGCCCGCCCCGGGGCTCACCACGCGGTTCCAGATGGAGCCCTCCCGGCTGCGTTCATCAGGCGTCAGACGCACGTACTGGCTGGTAACCATGGTGCTGCCCTGGAAGTCCCACAGCGGCATCGCGGCGGAGCCTGCGCCTGCGACGGGTGCAGAGAGCGTGGTTCAACGCGCAGCCCCGGCCAGGCCCCGGCCCCCGCCCGCCGCGCCCCGCGCTCACCCTGGTACGGCTTCATCAGCGAGTGCTCGCGCTTCAGGTGCTCGCTGTTGCCATCCGTAAGCTCGGCGGGGGCCAGCCGCGGGCCGACCCCCGCCAGCAGCAACAGCGCGACCGCCACCAGCTGCGCGCCTGCCGCCATCCTCCGTTTCCGCCTTCCGCCGCGCCGCGCCGCGCCCACCCCGCAGCGGCGGCCCTCTCTGCCAATCACGGGCCTCCGGACCGCTGCGCTCCCGCCCCCGCGGAATGACGTCACTCCCGCCCGCCTATGGGAGGGGAGGGGGCGGGGCCAGCGAGGCCGCAACTTCCACCGCGCGGCAGTCCGGATCCTGGAGCGGCAGCACAGCGCCTCCCGGCGTGCGCCGCGCGAGCGCGAGGCCTGTTGGGAGCTGCAGTCCGCTCCGCTCCTCCTCGTGCCGCCCGCGGGGCACGTGACCCGCTCCGCCCCGCCCTCCGGCAGCCCGTTGCCACGGTAACGCCTCACAAGATGGCGGCGGGTGTCACGGGCCATACCGCGCGGACAGAGGAGCGCAGCACAGAAGGGCGGCAGAGTCAGTGCGGAGCTCAGCGCTGCTTTATTGAGTGCTGCCCGTGCTGCCGGCCCAGGACAGTGCCCCGCATCACGTTAGCCCGCTGGGTCTCATCGCTGAACCACATCTCTCACTGCCAC
The DNA here is from genome assembly GCF_987193195.1 of Phasianus colchicus. Lineage (NCBI taxonomy): Eukaryota > Metazoa > Chordata > Aves > Galliformes > Phasianidae > Phasianus > Phasianus colchicus. The sequence continues at coordinate 10,594,844 of NC_143450.1, forward strand.
ATCCCGCGCTGTCTGTGTATGGGCTGTGCCCAGCAGCGGCGCCCGTGCGGGAGGTGGGAGAGGCCGTAATGCTGTGGGCCCTGCTTCTCTCCACCAGGAAGGACCCAGGGTACGTGGAGGCCCAGAAGATGAGGAGGGAAGGGAGGATGAGTGGTGAACAACCGCATGGAAAACCCCTCAGAGCATGAGTTGGAGGCTCAGGGCCCGGTCAGGCCTTCGGGGTATGTAGGGACTGAAGGAGAGGTTGGCTGCGGCTTAATGATCTGCAGCTCTGTCACTTTGCAGCTCTCACTTCTTCCTGCTCGTGATCTGCTTGGAAATCCAGTTCATTCCATCCTGAGGGGAAGAGAGGTATGAGCACAGCCTGCTGCTACATACCTGCAGCACTGGCGGCCGCTCACTCCGTACCTGCACACCTTCTCCAGACAGGGCTGAGCAGGCCTGGATCTGCCACTCTCGGTCCCGGTAGGTGTGGAGGCTCAGCCCTTCTGCAATCTCAGCCGCAGGTGCTGCTGTCACCAGGTCCTGCTTGTTGGCAAATACCAGCAGTGGGACCCCCATCAGAGATTCCTCCTCAGTGAGCTCCGCCAGCTCCTGCCAAGAGAGAACCCCTTCCCAGCAGTGCTACTGCTCCCACAGAGCTGTGTTCTTCCTCTCTCAGGCACTGGTGAGTCTCAATTTGCCGTGAGGTCTCCACGACCCAAGGGGGAGATGGGAACCCTTGAAGCTACATCTGCCCTGAGGAGAACTGGAGCCGCACTCAGCATTGCCTGAGGGACAGAACGCTCCTGGCACCCAGAGCACCTTGGGCAAAGGGCAGCTACTGTCTGGCGCCCACGCCTCTTTTCCTGGCAGAGTGGTGTCAGCATGGCCTCAGCTGACACTGTCTCACCTTCCATTCTTTGCTTTGCTTTCCAGCTTTACATCTCCTGGTTCACTACCTGAGTAAATGGCTTTCTTACATGGTCGTATCAGAGATAGGCACCCTGTGTCAGATGTCCCTGGGGCATCATCCCCAGCTAGGGTAGGATGGGCAGAGCTGCTTGGGGCAGGTCTGCTGTGGGGTGGGACAGATCTGCATGCTGAGGCCCTGGTCATGAGCCCTTCCCACACAGCTTGGGGAACAACTCAACCACCACGGGGAACAGCCCACAGAAAACAGCTTTGTTCCCCACTTTTGTCCCCAGAACCTCACCACCGCCCCTTGCCCAGACCGTTCATACCTGCCCTGTCTCCTCAAAGCGCTTCTGGTCTGCACTGTCGATGACATAAATCTGCCAGGGGGGACAAAAGGAACAGCAGGCAGTCCCTCCTCACGCATCACACAGCCCTCTGCTTGCTGCAGGGCTCTGCTAGGGCATGGCCCCTGGCTCACCAGCAGATCAGTGCTGCCCAGGTACTTCCTCCAGTAAGGTCGGACGGCGCGCTGCCCACCGATGTCCCAGATGTTCAGCTTGAAACCATGCGAGTAGACGCTCTTGATGTTGAACCCCTGTGTGGGGAAGCAAACTCTGGCATCACCCCAGGGGAAGAAAGACAGGACCCAATGCCCTCCCACTGCGCATGCTTCAGAGCAGCCTGTACCTGGGTGGGAGTGATGGTGCTGACCTCCTCAGATGCCAGGCACTTCAGCAGCGTGGTCTTGCCTGCATTGTCCAGCCCCAGCAGCACGATGCGGAGCTCCTGTCCTGGGGAGCCCCTCAATCTCTGGATGACAGAAAGCAGCCCCCGAGGATGCGGAGAGCTGGGAGAGTCCTGTGGTGTGCTGGGTTGCTGCAGAGCACCCTCGTTTTGCAGTGGGGAGCTGGGTGCCCTGCTGTCCATGGGTGCCCTGTGTCTGTGGCCTGAGCAAAGTCTGGGACTTTGTCCCAAGGTGCACAGGTTCAGGGTGACCCCACGGAAGATCCGCCCAGTCTGTCCTTCTCCTTGGAAGCCCAGGCAGCTCCTGGCAGGCTAGGGGACAAGCTCTGGTGCTGCTCTGCCAGCCAAGCACTGATGCCAGTGCAGCTGCTCAGGGCAGGAGGGATGTAGCCAGACCCTCCCCCCCCACCTCTTGCACATCACCCACGGTCTGGGAATGGCTGCAGCTCACAGCACACCCAGGGAGAGGCTGGGGGCTCATCCCTGGGGCACTGGCATCTGCGTGACTGGCACACTCTCCATCCCTGGGGGAGGAAGAGGATTATGGGCTCCTGAATTAGCTACTGTTTCTCCATTTACTCACAGCATTAAGTAATGCCCTCAGTAAATCCCCCAGCCAGCTGTCACCATCCACTACCTCTTCCTGCTCCCGACCCCCAGGGTAAAATGGGGGGCACAGAGCATCCCTCTCCCCAACTCATGGGGATGCTAGCACAGCAGGAGGATGCAGTACCTAGGTACCTAGGCACCACAAGCACTGTGTTGGAATCGCCAGCAAGGAATACCGTGGACAGGGTCAGGCACACAAAAGAGGGCAGCTGAGGGCTGTGGAGGGGGCAAAGTGTGGCCAGGATTCCTCTCCCTTCAACCTAAAGCATGACAGGAGGTGACACTGGGGCATGGCTGCTCGGAGCCACGTCAGCCTGAGGGAGACACGGGCTGTGGAGCAGGACAGGGATGTTCATAGAATCATGGAGTCATAGAATGGCCTGTGTTGGAAGGAACCTTAAAGACCCCAGCCCCAACCCCTGCCTCGGGTTGGCTGCCCCAAACCGGATCAGGCCGCACGGGGCCCATCCATGGCACCGGGTACCTCCAGGGACGGGGCACCCTGCAGCCCACCCTGCCGCACACGGGGCCAGCGCTCATCCCAGAGCCAATTGGATGAGGTTAACCAAGCCATGCGCTCGCTTCTCACACGCCCGGCTCGTGTTTCCACGCAGTTATCCCTGCAGGGAGGACGGTGACTCACGCGCCCTGGGTGAGCAGTTTTTATTTATAACTCGCAGTGCGGAGCCAAGGCAAACAGTGCGGCGACGAAGGGAGGGGGAGCTGCGAGCACCCCGATGCCATCGCCACGCGTGGATCTCCGCCCGGCTCAGCACCTCGCTCACCGGCCCCGCTCGCATCCCGTTATCCGCCCCGCCGTTACCGCGGCGCCCAGCCGTCCGCCCGGCGCTCACTCACGTTTCCCGGCCCGTCTCAAAACACCCTCCCCAAAACACCCTTTCCCTGCGGCTGCCGGATCCCCTCATCGGGGCACCCCAACGCCGCGGGGCCGCCCCGGGGCAGCGCCGCTCTCCCGGTGCCCGACGCTGAGCGGAGCCGGGGCAGCCGCTACCGGCGGAGGGAGGGAGGGCGGCTCCGCTCCCCCCGGCTGCGGTCTCGGTTCCCATGGCGACACTTCCTGTGGCAGCCGAAAGCGGCAGTGCCGGCGGGGCCGGGGGTGCCGGGAGGGCCGGGCCGGGCCGCGATGCTGCGGGGCGGCGGGTAGCCCGGCGGGCCGGGCCGGGCCGTGCCAGGCATGCAGGGCAAGGGCAAGCTGCTGCCGGTCCTCAACGGGCGGATGGTGAGCGGGGTCCGGCTGGGTACCGAGCTCGGCGAGATGCGGGAGAAGGAGGGGTGGGGCTGGGGTGTGGTGCGAGCCTGGGGCGTGCGGGGATGGGGTGTGCGGGGTGGGCAGCGGGGGGTGGGCGTCGGGGTTGGGTGGGGAGGGGTTGTGGGTGCGGGGGTGGGAGGTGGGGGGCTGGGGCGGGGCCGGGCAGGGGGATGCTGTGGGGCTTTTGGGGCTGGGGGGGCACAGGGCAGCTCCGTGGGTGTGGGGCTGGCAGGGGGCACCGGGCCCGGGGAACCACGCCAAGCGGTGCGGCGCTTTGCCCACCCCCGTGCTGGGGGTGAGCGTGAGGCCCTGCCCATCCTCCTGGGTGCCACGTCCCTGCAGGAGCTGCCCAGGGCGGCCTGGGGGATGCTGCAGGATGCCCTGGGCCAGCAGCTGGGGCACGGACTGACCCCAGGCTCTGGGCGCTGGATTTCCAGTAGCCCCAGGCCCCAAAGCAGGAGGCAGCGGGCACTGTGCCTGCCTGGGGCTGTGGGTTCTCCTTCCTCCCCTGCTCTTCCTGTGTTGGGGAGGCTGCTTCTCCCTGCGTAGTGGCAGAGTCACATCTGACATCATTTGCCCTTTCCCAATTGCCGAGCCCAGAGCGGCAGAGGCATGCAGGTGGGAGAACAGCAGTGTGCTCACTGCACACCCACAGCACTGCTTGCTGTGCTGGGGGAGTCCCATGTCCTACCCCCACCATGGGGCAACAGCTCCAGCTGTAGGTAGATAACACCGGGGCAGTATCTCTAGCTGTTTGCCCTCCCTCACCTCTCTTCTCCACCCTGCAGGGCCCGGCTGTGTCAGATGGAGGTAAGGCTGTTTGCTGTGCTGGGACGAGGTTGGTGGCATCTTCAGGGGAGGGGGAGCCCCGCAGTCCCATCCATCCCTCTCTCCTCCACTGGGCTCCTGGGTGCTGCAGTACTGGCTGGGGCATGCTGAAACCAGTGCTCTGAGGGGATGCTCCCTGTTTGCCAAGTCATGCCTTGATTTGGACTGATCAAGAACAGCAGGGCCCGGCAAAGCAGCAAGCTGCCTCCTCCCTGCTGGGGAGCAGCCAGGATGCTGCTGCTCCTGCATGCCCTGTCTTCCTGCTGCTGGTTCTCTCAGTCCAATAGCTGTGCTCACCAGGGGTTCCTGCAGGATTAGGGACCTGGGTGGCTGCTCTGTGTCCCCCACAGTCGTCAGGGCTGGGGGGATGGAGGAGGTAAACTGAAGCACAGTGCAGAGGCATAGTTCCTGGGGAGTACCTCCAGCCATCCTCCAAGCTCTCTCGATGAAACATGCCCCCCATTTACTCCTGCCATCCTGCTTCCGCTCACCACTGGGTGCCTTCCCCACACCATCTTTGTTTCCCAGGAGATGAGTCACACGCAGAGTGAGGTGACAGCCCTGGGAGGGAGTATTGTCACGCTGGAAGGTGTCAGCTTGTGCCATCCATCGCTGTGCTCAGTCCAATGGTGATGCTGATGAGATGCGCAGAGCAGCGGCCCAGCTCCCTGTGCTCCCATCCCACATCCCGCAGGGCTGGAGCAGCCAGGATGGGGCAGATAGACTTGGGGCAGATAATGGAGGCTGCAGGCAGCAGTTCTTTGGGGGCTGACTCAGCTCCAGCTAAATGCCCATGCACAGGGTGGCCATGGTGCCCAGGGCCTTGGACCTGAACTTTTCTCTCTCTTTCAGAATTAAATGCATCCAGAGCCAGGGGCAGCAACCACAGCGTGAACAGCCTGCCTGCAGTGCAGTCCCTCAGCAGCAATACACACAGCTCTGTTGTCAGCTGGGCCGAGTCCTTTGAGACACTGCTGCAGGACCGCGTGGCTGTCACCTACTTCACTGTGAGTGCTGCAGCCCACACTCTGCGCTGTCTACGGCTGCAGTCCTGGCCTCAAGCACCCCATGCTCTGGGTGCAGCCAGGCCAGCAGCTCTCTGCCCCACAGGAGTTCCTCAAGAAGGAGTTTAGTGCCGAAAATGTCTACTTCTGGCAGGCATGTGAGCGCTTCCAGCAGATCCCAGCCAGCAACACACAGCAGGTACTGACCCCATGCAGAGGATGTGGTCTGAGATGTGGAGGTGGCAATCATGTCACTGTGTTCCTGGGTGCTTGTATGACTGTTGTTAGGGAGGATGGGTTCTTGTTGGGACAAGAAAGTGGGCGCAGGGCAGGCTGTGCTTCTTCATCTCTGGGGCAACAAAAGGATGAAGGGTGCTGCTGCCAGGGGCAGGGATGGGAAAAGAGATACAGGAAATAGGACAGCAAGGGGCAGGGCCAGGTAACTCTTCCATTGAGATGTACTGGGTGTGAGGCCAGTCCCTGTCCTGCCTCGGGTGGGACTCGGCCCCCAGACTTCAGGGGCTCAGACAGGTGGGGCCCATGGCCCCATCCTGAGTCCTGTTCCTAGCTGGCGCAGGAGGCGCGGCGGATCTACGATGAGTTCCTCTCCAGCCACTCGGTGAGCCCCGTCAACATCGACCGGCAGGCCTGGATTGGGGAGGACATGCTGGCAACTCCCTCACCGGATATGTTCCGCCTCCAGCAGCTCCAAGTGAGACAAAAACCTCCAATCCCACTCCAGCAGTGAGGCAGGAGCCAGACCCCCAGGCTGGGATGCTGAGCAGGCACCTTTTCCCCCCCTCAGATCTTTAATCTGATGAAGTTCGACAGCTACACACGTTTTGTCAAGTCTCCGCTCTACCAAGCCTGCCTGACAGCTGAGAGCCAGGGTCAGCCCCTGCCAGACCTGCGGCCCCACTCCCGCAGCAGCAGCCCCCCTCCAGACCTCAGCAAGGTGCGTGGGGTATCAAGAGGACACAGACCCATCTCGGGCCAATCACAAGCCTGAGGGGTGGAGACATAGTGGGAGACAGGGCAGCCCCCATGCTGAGCTTCCTCCTCTTTTCCCCAGAAGTCAAAGCTGAAGCTGGGGAAGTCTCTACCACTGGGCGTGGAGACAGCTGGCAGTAGTGCTAACCGCAGCCCTCGCCGTTCCTTCCGCAAGGGCGAGCGACGGGAGCCCTCCTGGGCAGGTAGGAGACATGCAGGGCAGCTCTGGGTGTTCCTGTCCTCGTGCCATCCCCACCATGTCTATCTGTCTGTCCTAGATGGTGGAGAAGGTGGCGGAAGCGCTGTGCTATGGAGAGAGTCCCAGGGCTCCCTGAACTCTTCCGCCAGCCTGGACCTGGGCTTCCTTTCCTCAGGCAGCACAGCTCCCAGCCCCTGGGCAGAGGTAAGTCCTCACTGTGCCAGCCCCACAGCACTACTGCCCACGCTGATGGTGGCTCTCCTGTCCCACAGGGCCACCGCAAGAGCCTGGGGGGCAGCGAGGCTGAGGCCAAGCCCATGAAGTACTGCTGCGTCTACCTGCCTGATGGCACGGCCTCACTCGCCTCCGTGCGGCCTGGTCTCTCCATCCGGGACATGCTGGCTGGGATATGCGAGAAGCGCGGCTTCAGCCCCTCCGACATCAAGGTCTATCTGGTGGGGAACGAGCAGGTACAGGGCAGGGGGGCTCCTGCCAGCAAGGCTGGTGTGGCATGGATGCGTCCCTGCCAGGAGCATCATGATTTTGCTCTTGCAGAAAGCACTGGTGTTGGACCAGGAGTGCTGTGTGCTGGCAGACCAAGAGGTGAAGTTGGAGAACAGGATAAGTTTTGAGTGAGTGTCATTTTCAGGACTGATGCCTTTGTATATCTGTTCCACATCATCCATCCCAACTTCCACACGGTACCTGGACCCCCAGTGTTGTCTTTCTCTCTGCAGTCTGGAAATCTCCTCCCTCAACAAGACCATCCGCATCACGGCCAAGTCCACCAAGCGTATTCGGGAAGCGCTGCAGCCTGTGCTGGGGAAATACAGCATAAGGACGGAGCTGGCACTGTTGCGGCGGGTGAGGGTGGTGGGGCAGTGATCTGTATAGGGCCAGAGTGGGCAGCAGTAACTGGGGGTGCTCCATGTTGGGTAGTCCCCAGCCTGGTGAGTGCTGATGCTATAGTCACAGGCCCTCCACCCAGTCACCTTTGCTACGTGCCATGTTTGACACTGGTGTTCCCCATTGCAGCAAGGTGAGCAGGCATCCCTGGACATGGACAAGCTGGTTAGCACAGTGGCCGCACAGAAACTCGTCCTGGAAATGCCAGCAGGTAACATCTGCTGTCTCCTTCCAAGCACTGTCACTCCCATGAGCCATGTCACTGCTCCTAGAAGTGTCCCCAGCCCCTCCTGCTGCTTTTTGCTGGCGGTAGCTTCTACTCCCTAGGTGAGCACAGAGCACTTCTCTTCTCTGTATTGCAGACATGCAAATTACAGAGAATGCTGAGGCTGCGGCTGCTCCTTCCCCTCTCCAGAGTGAGGTGAGTCCAAGATCCCACTGCAGGAGTGCCTGTGGGGAAGTTGTACCCCACTCTGAGCCCTGGGAGGAGGCAGGGGTAGGAAAGCACTGCTTACTTCCCCTGTGCTGAGGCATGGCTGCTTCCTGCAGGAGGGAAGCCCGACAGGAGCAGAGCCTGATACACCATGGGGGACAACCTCCTCCAGGCCACGGTCATCAGCTGCCAGCAACCTGAACCGCCGCACATATGACCTGGAAGGTGAAAGCTGACATGCCCCAAATCTTCTGGACTGGGGCAAAACATGGGCTGGGGGGAGGCAGGTCCCTTCTGCACCACAGATGGATGTGAGGTCCCATGAATGCAGGATCCCCATGGGATGGCTAAGGCCCGTGTCCTCCTTTTTCCCCAGGGCTGGTAGAGCTGCTGAACCGTGCGCAGAGCTGCCGGGCCAATGACCAGCGTGGGCTGCTCTCCAAGGAAGACCTGGTCCTGCCTGACTTCCTCCAGCTGCCAGGGCAGGATGATGGTACCTGCCGGGGGACAGAGCCACCCAGTGCCCTTCACCCGGGGAATGGCCACCCCGGTCCTGCCAAACCTGCACCAGCTCAGCCTGCGGTTGACCGTGAGCCCCGGTGAGCCCTGCTCCACACCTGCGCCAGCGTGTGGAGCTGCCAACACTGCCCAGACCACAGATCCATCCATGTCCTGTCCTAGCCTCATGTTGTGTTGCTGTGAGTGGTTGAACAGTTGCCATGCCCCTCAGTGGGGCCATACCCCAGTACACGTCAAGGGAGTCCTGTATATAGGTCAAACCCCTGTTGCAAAGCACTTTGCAGCATCCCACATGCTCCTGGCGCTATTCCTGCCTGGTGCCTCTGCCCTGGAGCAGGGCTGCCCCTAGGCAAATCCTGCCCCTGGGAGAATCCTGCCTGCACCAAGCTGGTGCAGACCCGCAGGAAACAGCCTTTGGCCCAATGGGGGACAGGATAGAGAGGATGTGGCCAGACTGGGTGGCAGAGCAGGCGCCAGCTCTCAGCCCCAGTGCTGTAGACAGGCAGAGACAGGAGAGTGCATTGGCCCAGATCAGGCCCTGTCCCAGCAGCAGCAGTGTGAGACTCTGCATGGGAAGCTGCAGAGACGGCCCTCAGGGCATACACCCACAGCCCCTGCCTGGTCCCTGCTGGAGCTGTGGACATTCAGCCCTTGGGGATAAGTCTGTCCTGTGCTAGAAGTGCTGGATCAGTGCGGCACCTCTGAGTGTTCAGCATCTCAGCCTGCCCTAGGCAAGTCCAGCAGTGGCCTGGGCCACCGCTCAATCCCCACTCCCCAGCCACAGGCAGAGGGGTGGCCCAGGGCAGCCTCCTGCTCCCCCAGGCAGGTGTCACAGCCCTCAGGGCTGGCTCAGAGCCCCCATGTGTCTCCGTGGTGCTGCTCAGTCCTGTCTGTGGTGTGAAACCAGGGGAAATAAAGAGCATTGCCTGGAATCACTTCTCTCTCCTCCCTTCCTTCTCTGCTGGGGATCCATACTGTGCTCAGCTCTTGAGGGATGTTGGGGTAGCTTCTCCTGAACCCCAGTACCCACACAGCCCACTAGAACTGTTCCCTACAACCCTGCCCGGTATCCATCCTGCTCTTGCAGGAAGGGGCAGCAACAGTAGCCTGTTTTCCGTGTACTACTAATGATGCAGGGGAAACTGTGGGGCTGGTAGGACTTCAGCCCCAAGGCTGTCAATGAGTGACAGCCCAGCTGCCAGGGCCTCTGCAGGTTAATGATTGTGGGGACAGCCAGGCAGCAGCCACCGAATCCTCTGGGCACAGGGCACATGTGGCCACCAGTCTCCCCCACTGGCAGAGCTGGGCACGGGGGCCATGGGGTGCTCCCTGACTGCAGCCCCTGGCCAAGGGACCTCCATGCCCCTGCTGAGAGGCACGCTGCAGCCTGGTAAGGGGCAGGGGGTCCCTTGCAGGCTTACCCACAGGCTGTCCCCAAGCACCAGCAGCACCTTGGGTGCCCTTGTCCCCATATAAGCTATTGCATCTGGCTTATTTGCACTTATGGAGTTGCCATGTTACTCTGCAAATAATGACTTCCCCACACAGCCTCATCCCACTGCTAGCACTGGTGCATGGCATCACTGTCCCCTCCAGATCTGCCATGGCACAAACCCATGGACTAATGGAGACGAAGCTCTACTCCCCAGCTGGGTGCCCTGCTTGGCCCAGGGTATCTCGTCCAGCACCACAAATGTCTCCCGGACCCTGCTGCACCAAGGGAGCAGCACGTGCTGCCAGGGTGACCCAGGCACAGGTCACACAGTGCTCCATGCCCCAGTAGGCACAGTCCAGAGCACAGTGGGTGCCCTGACGCACTCGTGGGCAGCAGCCATGTGGCACCAGCTGGACCCAGCTCCAGAGGAACAGAAGCAGCATGGGCATGCAGCCCCTCTGTGCCCGCTTGCAACTGTACTGGAGGGGCCTTTGGCCCCAGCTCTGCCCTTGGCTGCCATGGGCACGAGCTGGCCAGGCACCACGTGGGTGGATGGAAACTTGGCGGAGGTGTGTAAATGAGGGGTAATAATAAACAGCATTGAGGCGCAGTGACAAGCACACAGGCACTGCTCCCCTTCCACTCGACCTGGCATCATGCATGCTGAGATAAAGCTTTCTTTGTGGTGCACTGGCATGGGCGGGCGGCATGCCACCATCACTGATGACACAGGGACCACACCAGTGCCTGTCCTGCTGGCAGCATCCTGCTGCAGTGCTGATGCAACCACTGCCACCACCCTTGGGCCAGACCAGCAGAGCTGTGCCCTTGGGATTGTGAGGCCGACGGGTGCGTGTATGGCCTCATCTCCAGTTCAGGAAGCTCCAACAGTGAGACGTCCTCTTCCTCTCCTGCAGGGGATGAAGTGTATGGTGCGAGGCTGCCTTAGAAGTGGTGATGCAGAGCCTCGGGCAGGTGAGGTGGGGTGCACAGGTTGTGCAAGGCACCATACCCTGGGATGTGTGCCCCGTGCCACCCCCAGGACTGCGGCTGACGTGGGATGCTGTGGGGTTACCCATTAACTGCAGGAATTTCTGGGGAGGAGGTGAGCAGTGAGCAGAGGCGAGGGGCAACGCTGGGCTCCTTAGACTTTGCTCTTGACGTGCATATAAAGGGCCCTGGTGCCCCGTGGGCCACTTTGCTGGAGGAACGCGTGGATTTGGCATGAGGACATGGCACTGCTCTGAGTGCTTGGCCAGCACCAGGTGAGCAGCACTGGTGCCACCATTGCGTGGTTTTGGGGTGGCAGTGGTTGGAGAAGTGCAGATGTGGCCCCACCACAGTGACGTGTGGCTGCCTCTGCTTAGACTCAGCCAGAGCAATGCTGCCGTACCGGAGGGAGAGCCCGGCCATGCCCCGCTGCCCGGTGCGGGGAGGAAGGGTGGTGCACGGGACCCCGTTTGCCTACTGCCCCAGTCCCCAAGGTAGGTCTTCCAGCCCTCCTCCTCACCACCCTCCTCTCCATGCAGAGCTCAGCTCTGCTTTCCCAAACCAAGCGGGCTCCATGCCCAGCACCTTGAGAGGACAGGGCCATAATGCATGTTGGATATGCCTGTATCCAGCTCTGCACAGGCTGCCGGGTGCCCACACCTGCCCCTTCACTGTGGGAGCAGTGACCTGCCCTGACCATGGCTTCCTGTGCCCTGGCTCTCCGGGGCGGCTGGTGGAGAGCCGGGAGCGCTATGAGCTGGATGCACTGCCCTGGCAGGGACCTCGCCTGGGCTTGGAGGAGCTGCAGAAGCCAGGTGAGGTCCTCAAGCACTGCACCCAGCAAGGAGGGCAGGGGGTGTGGAAGATGCTCAATGCCCTGTGGTGCTGCAGGCAGACCCACAAACATGGCCAGGCATACGGACACGTGCCCGGCGTGTAACACTCTCTCTTGTCTTGCACAGAGCTGGGCTGCTGGGTGAGGGTCCAGTCCATCTGTGTCTCCCTTCTCAAGGTGCCTCTGATGTTTGGTTTCCTGTACCTTTTCGTCTGCTCCCTGGACGTGCTCAGCTCTGCTTTCCAGCTGGCCGGAGGTACGGCTGTGGGCAGAGGGCAGCCAGCAGTACCCCAGCTCCAGTGCCCTGCCCTCACGCTCTCTCGCAGGCAAAGTGGCGGGGGACATCTTCAAGGACAACGCCATCCTCTCCAACCCTGTAGCCGGGCTGGTGGTGGGCATCCTGGTGACCGTGTTGGTGCAGAGTTCCTCCACCTCCACCTCCATCATTGTCAGCATGGTCTCCTCGGGGCGTGAGTGCACCCGTGGGGCTCCCTGGGGCTGGGGGTAGGATGGCTGAGGAGGATGTGGGGCTAGCAGGTCTCTCTGCCACCAGTGCTGGAGGTGCGCTCTGCCATACCCATCATCATGGGCTCCAACATTGGCACCTCAGTCACCAACACCATCGTGGCCCTCATGCAGGCTGGTGACCGCAGTGAGTTCAAAAGGTTAGCATTTGATGGAAGCAAAGGGACTTGGAGGGACCGAGGGCTGCCCCACACTGACACGCAGACTCCTCCATGCAGGGCTTTTGCTGGTGCTACTGTGCATGACTGTTTCAACTGGCTGTCGGTGTTGGTCTTGCTGCCACTGGAGGTGGTGAGCGGGTACCTGCACCACGTCACCCGCCTGGTGGTAGCCACCTTCAACATCCGCAGTGGGAAGGATGCCCCTGACCTGCTGAAAATCATCACAGAGCCCTTCACCAAGCTCATCATCCAGGTCTCCTTGGGTTGGCTGTGTTGTCCCCAGGGGTGGTCCTCCAGCATTGGTGTTCCCATGCTAGTAATACTGTTCCTAGCACCAGTGTCCCTGCAGTGGCAGTTCTGCCAAAGGCTGGCAGCAAGGTCCCCATCACAGCATAGATATCCCCAGCCTGGGGATGCTGCCAGCCCCACAGTGCCATCCCCTCCAATGTGCTGTTGCAGCTGGACAAGTCGGTGATCACAGGCATCGCGACAGGGGATGAGAGCCTGCGCAACCGCAGCCTCATCCGCATGTGGTGCGACCCCGCACCTCCCCAGGTGAGGGGCTTATGGCCTTGCTATGATGCTGGCAGCAGCAGGCTGGCCAGCCAGATCCCCCCTAGAAGCACCCCACAGAGGGCGATGGGCTGAGGCTGGTGAGGATGCTATGGACTCACCCTGAGCCTACCTGCTCTCTGCAGACAGCTGCCAGTGAGGTAGGAGTGCCTCCAAACTGCACGGCTTCTGGACACTGCAGCAGTAATGGCATTGGGATCCTCCACAATGTCACCAGGCAAAAGTGTGAGTGGATCTGGAGGGGGTGCTTGTAGGGCTGGGGGTGCTGTGGGTTTGGAAGCCCCGGGCTGGACTGAAGGAGGGCCGGGTGATGCTGTGGGGCTGCGCGGGGCTGCTTGGTGGGGACAGGTTTGTGAGCGGGGCTGGGCAGGCCCCAGGCCCTCTCCCAGCCGTGCTGTGGGGCAGGCGAGCACCTCTTCACGGACACGCCACTACCGGACCTGGCCGTGGGGCTGGTTCTGCTGGCCGGGTCCCTCATCGTGCTCTGCACCTGCCTCATCCTCCTGGTCAAAATCCTCAACTCCCTGCTCAAGGGGCAGGTGGCCAAAGCCATCCAGAAGGTCATCAACACTGGTGAGTGGGACAGGGACGACTGTGAGATGGGACACTGACAGCCCCAGCTCTCTCTGCTTCACCCCTGTCATCCCCCATCCTAACCCTACTTCTAACCCCCAGTCCTGCATGAACTCCTGGCCCCATTCCTACCTGCTCCCTGCTCTATTTATGCCCATCACATCCTCCTGGTGTCCACATCCCCCTTCCCATCCATCCATCCATCCATCCTGCCCAGCAGACTCCTGCAGCCCCAAGCTTGGCCCTATACCCAGAACCCAATCCCACAGCTCTCTCCCTAGCACCAGGCAGCAGCTCTGGGCCGATCCCAGCTGACACGTCCATGTCTGTGCCCTTGTCTTGTGCCATGGCAGACCTCCCACACCCGTTCAGCTGGCTCACTGGGTACTTCGCCATGGTGGTGGGCGCTGGGATGACCTTCGTGGTCCAGAGCAGCTCCGTCTTCACCTCAGCCATCACACCCCTGATCGGTCAGCCCCAGACACGTGCCGGTCCCTGCCACAATGGCCCATGGGCACTTGGATGCTCAGACATGTGCCTCAAGGGAGAGGGCTGCGATGCCAAGGGGTGCCTCTCTCACAGGCTTGGGGGTGATCAGCATTGAGCGTGCCTACCCGCTGACCCTGGGCTCCAACATTGGCACCACCACCACCGCCATCCTGGCTGCGCTGGCCAGCCCTGGGGACAAACTGGCTAGCTCCTTCCAGGTATGGAGTGGGGGCTGTGAGGAGACATGGAGAAGCCAATGTGCCCCCATGCCCAGCTTGATACAACTGCCGTCCCCACAGATTGCCCTCTGCCACTTCTTCTTCAACATCTCCGGCATCCTGCTTTGGTATCCGCTGCCCTTCACCCGCCTGCCCATCCGCATGGCCAAGGCGCTGGGCGAGCGCACGGCCAAGTACCGCTGGTTTGCCGTGCTGTACCTCATCATCTGCTTCCTCCTGCTGCCCTCCCTCATCTTCGGCATCTCCATGGCGGGTTGGCGGGTGCTGGTGGGGGTGGGCGCCCCTTTCCTTGGCCTCCTCTTCTTTGTGGGGCTGGTGAACGTGCTGCAGGCGCGCAGCCCCGGCCGCCTGCCCAAGTGGCTGCAGAGCTGGGACTTCCTCCCGGCCTGGATGCACTCGCTGCAGCCGCTCGACAGCCTCATCACGCGTGCCACGCTCTGCTGCACCGACCGCTGCCGCAGCCCTGAAGGCTGGGATGAGCGTGAGGCCGCTGCCCGTGACAAGGCCAGGCTGGGGCTGGACAACCCTGTGCTCTCCTACCCTGAGGAGATGCCCAGCCCCGTGCTGCGGGTGGGCTCCCCACACCTGGCCCCGCACAGTGCCACCCGCCTTTAGCCATTTCCACTTCCCCTGGTGTCTAATAAAGGCTGAGCACCTGTGTCCCTGCTGCGCATCTTCAGCCCTTGTCCTGCAAATCCTGACTGCTGTGTGCATGCAGCACTGAGGCACTGCCCCGCAGCCCATGGTGCCCAGCACTGGGGCAGCACCAAGCACGATGCTTGGCACCACAGCGGCACAGCGATGCTGCAGCCAAACCCATACTGTGCTCTGCAGTTTGCCATTGCTCTGCTGGCAGTATCACTGCATCCCTTATCCCTGGAGAGCTGAGCCGCAGGGATGAGGTCGGTGCCACTCCACTCAGTGTCATGGCAGAGTGTAATTGCTGGGGCTCAGCAGAATAGTGGCTTGGCACGGCATAGCACCACAGTGCCCAACACCACGGTGGAAGCTCACCTGCCCCAGTGACCCCGGCAGGAGCCCTTTAAGCATTGGCTACAACCACTTCTCCCACTGCCCACAGATGCTTGGGCTCCTGCCAGCGATAGCGGCCGTCCCTCCCTCCCTGCTTCCCGCCCTCCCTCCTCCCTGGGGCTGGGACGAGTGAGCGGGGCTGCTGCAGAGCCACGGTGCAGCCGCCGCGGGGACGGCACGAAGGCAGCAGCGAGGGAGGCACCGGGTTGGCCCCACTGATACCGGGTCAGCTCAGGAGGAGCCGCAGCGGTCGGGTGATGGAAGGCTCGAGCAGCAAGAAGCGGCGGTGAGCAGGGCGTGCGCGGGGGGCAGCCCCATGGGGATTCGGTCACCGGAGGGGCTGGTGCAGCATGGAGGCTGCCATCACCCTGCCCAATGCCTCCAGTAACAGCAGCCAGGCCGGCAGCCCCCCACACTCACCGGCGGCCACCGGGCTCATCCTGCTGGCCGTGCTGGCCGTGCTGCTGGCCACGCTGGTGGGCAACGCGCTGGTGGTGGCAGCCGTCTCCACCAGCCGGGCCCTGCGCGCCCCGCAGAACCTCTTCCTGGTGTCCCTGGCTTCAGCGGACATCTTGGTGGCCATCCTCATTCTGCCCTTCTCGTTGGCCAAAGAGGTGATGGGCTACTGGTACTTCGGCAGCTTGTGGTGCAGCCTCTACCTGGCGCTGGATGTGCTGCTGTGCACAGCCTCCATCGGGCACCTCTGTGCCATCAGCCTGGACCGCTACTGGGCTGTCACGCGGGCGGCACGGCTCAACCTGCGGCGCAGCCCTGGCCGCGTGAAGGGGATGATCGGGGCGGTGTGGGCCGCGGCCGCCCTGGTGGCCTTACCGCCCCTCTTCAAGGCCCGGCCGCGGGCACGGCAGTGCGAGCTGATCGACGAGACGTGGTACGTGCTGGCCTCCTGCGTCGCCTCCTTCTTCGCCCCGTGCCTCGTCATGGTCACCGTCTACTGCCGCATCTACCGCCTCACCATGCGTCGGAGTGCCGCCGTGCTCGCCGCCCGCCGTGGCTCGGCCCCGTGCCCTGGGGATGCCAACAGGAGGGCATCATGGGCTGCAGCACCGAGCCGGCGGCACCGGAGCCAGCACCAGAGCGTGTCGCTGTGCCGGCGGCGGTTACTGCGGGTGCGGGAGCGGCGCTTCACCATCGTGCTGGCCGTGGTGATGGGGGCCTTCGTGCTCTGCTGGTTCCCCTTCTTCTTCACCTACAGCCTGGAGGCCGTGTGCGGGGAGGGGTGCCGCGTCTCCAAGCCCCTCTTCAGCTTCTTCTTTTGGATCGGGTACTGCAACAGCAGCCTCAACCCCATCATCTACACTGTCTTCAACAGGGACTTCCGCGCTGCGTTCCGCAGACTCCTGGCTGCCCTGGTCCGGCACGGCTCCTAGGGACCCCCGGGGCAGCCACCCCACTGCGCTGTGACAGGGATGGGGGATGGAGGGCTGTGCTGCTGGGTCTGAACTCAAGGTACTTCCAGAAGCGCAGGGTTTTGCAGGGCAGTGAATAAAAAAAGGCAGAACTGCACACCCAGGGCTGGTGTCTGCATCCCAGGAGCACTCAGCTCTGCTCCTCTCCCAGGTCACCCCATCTACCCCCGGTGTCTCTTGCAGCCATGATTTCTCAATGGTGGCACCTGCATTGAGTACCAGCAATTTGTGCCACCTCACCCTGGCTGGATCTGCTGGAGACTGAGCAAATGTCAGTTCCTCTGCATGCACGTGAGTAACTTCTGGCACAAAGCACAGAGACAGACCCTGCAGCTGCTGCAGGACCAAAGCCCCAGATGGCAATATTGTGGCCACTGGGCTGAGCAGCCTGTGCCGTGCAGCACCACAGCACAGCCCAGTGCCTTTGCTGGGGCTCTCCCAGCTATGCCCCCCAGCATAATCTATGCCATGCTGCAGAAGTACCAGGGATGCCCCCATAGCCTGCTTGGGGCTTCAAGAGGAGAGGTTGTTCTCTCCTGAGAGAGTGTAGGAGATGTTTCCACACGGAAACACAGGGCACGAGGGGGCAGGGGGCAACTGTAGGGTGGAGACCGAGGGCAGCCACAGCCCCAGTGCTGGGCAGGGCAGGCCAGCCCCGCTGCTCCACACAGACACGCAGGGGTCAGAGGAGGCTCGGCTTCTCCAGCTTCACAGCTCAAAATAGAAAATCTCAAAACATTAAACTTTTGCTTGGCTAAAAACAGCCACCGGCGCCTGGGAGCCGGAGCCCAAGGAACGCCGGCCCAGGGCCAGCCCTGGGGTGCAGCGAGGGATGCACGGCCCCAGTCAGGGCATGGCATGGCCCCACTCCCCGTGGGGATGCTGTGGGACAGGCCCAGCACTGGCCCTGCCGCGGAAGGAGCTGCCCTATCGGCACCGCCTGCTTCCCTCCTGCAGCCAGCCTTCAGCCTTTGCACAATTAAACAGCACTTTGCATCTAAAAATACTCATGAACGTGATGGGGGCACAGCTGGTTCAGCTGGGGAGCGATGCTTCGTAACCCACTGTGACGCCCTGGATGGGTTGCTCTGTCTCCTTCTATTCAGGGTTCACAAAGTCAGCTTAATCCCCAGCAGCATCACCCTTATTGCTGCTCAGCTGCTGAGCAGCACTGCTGGAACGGTGATCCCCTGCGAGCACTGATTATCCCTGCCTCCATGTATTACTTGTGCTTGCCGGAGCTGAATTGCATCCTGTATTTTCAGGCTGTTTCTCACATTTGTCCAGATTAGTTTGAATGATTATTCTGTGCTGCAAGAAACGTGGGTTTGCAGAGCTCTCCTGCAGCCTCAGCTCCTCTGCAGAGCCCAAAGCAGAGCCCCATTTCTACCAGCAGCAGGACATCTGTGCCTGCCCTGATGCAAAACGCCATTGAGGAGGGAACAAAGCTGCTACCTATGGGGCCCACGTGCAAGCACACGCATACAGAGCTGTTGCGTTTGAGGCTCGGGGTAAGCATATGTCACCTTTAAAAGCAGAACAGCTCTGAAAAGGGGAAGCTCTCAGTGTGAGCTGATGTGGGGACCGACACCGGAGACAAAGCCAGTGATGCCACATCTGATCCCCAGCAGATGCTGAAGGATGCAGCAGACCACAGCCATTACAAATTGCACAGGCAACGAGCGCTCGCAATAATGCCTTATTATCGGGAGAGATAATGAGAACAGGAACCGGTTCTTTCCTGCTCGCCGGCAGGGCGGCCTGGGCCGGCCCCCAGAGCACAGGCTGCAGGAAGGCTGCAGGAAGGCTGCCGTGCAGCTCGCTGCTGGGGGGGCACAGAAACACGGAGCCCCACCAGCGCTCAGGGTGCCCCACAGTGACTCGTTGGCGAGCGGAGCGAGCAGGAGGCTACTGTAATGCAGCCTTCATTCAGTCAGAGCCCACAGCTGATGGAAGGGCAGCAG
This sequence comes from Phasianus colchicus, assembly GCF_987193195.1. NCBI lineage: Eukaryota > Metazoa > Chordata > Aves > Galliformes > Phasianidae > Phasianus > Phasianus colchicus. The sequence continues at coordinate 10,613,486 of NC_143450.1, forward strand.
GAAAAGACATTTGAATGAACAGAAAGAATGAGCCACCAGAACCAAAAACAAACAAAGCCGTACCACCATCTGCCCTAAGCCCCCCCTCGGCACTATACTATAAGCAGTCTCTTGACCCCACCCCTAAGCTACGCTCCTATCACGGCCCAGTCTGCCGTGGAGTGTCAGCTCTACAACCCAATCAGAGGACGTAGTAGGCGGGACCCCAGCGTGGTGGGCGCAGTTACAGCCTGTCCAATCCTTGCCCGGCTCTGGCGTGCGCTTCTCTGACTGACACCTCCGCCTCCAATCATCGCCCGCTCCCGGCCCCGGATAGCGCTCCGCCAATGGCCGCCGTATGACGCGCTCTTCTCTCTCTCCGGCCCGCCCCCTCACACCTCCGCCCTCCTCGGGCAGGGGCGCAGCGGAGGGGGCGAGGCTTCCTGGGGGGGAGCCGAACCAATGGGAGCGCGGCGCGGGAGGAGCGTGGGCAGGCATTGGTGGGTTGGGCCGCGGGGGGCGGGGCGTAGCTGCGGCGGCGGCAGCGGGGGGGCGGCGGCGGCGGCGGCGCTCGAGCGGAGCGGAGCCGGGCGGGAGGTGGCGGCGCCGCCCGGGCCCATGGAGCTGGAGAACATCGTCGCCAATACCGTGCTGCTCAAGGCCCGAGAAGGTGAGCGGTTCCCGAGCAGCGGGAGGAGCCCGAGGTGGGGCGGCAGGCCCGGGGCTGGGAGGGCCGCGCTCCGTCCCGGGGCGGGGGGTCAAGGCCTGCCCGCAGCGCCGGGACGGCGCGGAGCCGCTGTGGGACGGCCGCGCTGCGCCTCTGAGAGAAGCTGCCCTGCAGCCGCGGCTGCTGCCCGCCTCCTGCCCGCAGCCCTCCTCCCGGGGGGCAAAGAGGGGAAAAAAAGTTCATTTCGGGCCGGCACGTCGCGCTGCGACCGCTTCTACCCACGCAGGGCTGAGCCGTGTGCCCGCGGCCCTCCGTCGCTGCAGGGCGTGGAGCGGGGCGAAGCGCGTGTGGTGGTGCTGGAGGAGCGTGGAGCTGAGCCGATCCGGGACGCCTCGAGTGGCTGAGAGAGAACTGGGAGTCCATCGCACGGCTGTCTGGGTCTGGCTCCGCGGGGAAGTTCATTAGATCGCGTAGGGTGGTGGGGAAGCACGGCCCCTCTGTGGCTGTGGAAGGGCCGCACTGTGCAGCTGGCCGGGCCGAGTAGTTTCTGAGCCCAAGGGGCCCACTGAAATCCAGTTAGAGGGCTTTGGAGATTAGATTTGTGGGAGCAGAGAGCACTAAAATTAAATTTCCCTGGGCAAAGACCTTTCTGAACTGCTTGGAAATCAGACTTCGTTCAGATACTTCAGGCGTGGAGGCTGTCGAGCAGCGAGTGGGAAATCCAACCGTTGCCATTGTGGTTTAGCTGAAGTCAAACCCAGACAAAACCAAAGAGCAGCACTTGCAACTACAGGACGTGAAACTCCTCTTGACACGGAGCAGCTGGGAGCACAGCTTCTGCAGTGCTGTGGTTGGAGCGTGGGGCTGTATGAGAGGTGTGGCACAGCCGCTGCCCTGCTTTGAGGTGCTCCTCTCTGCCTTGATGGAGAGCACTCGGTGTGATAAGGCCCATGCACAGGCCTGTGCTCAGTGTGTGCCATCAGGGTGTGGGCAGCAGCGGGCACAGCAGGATGGTGACTTCCCTTGGAAAGATCTTTCCCCTGTTGTTCCCTTTGTCTGCTGGCTTGTGGCAGATGGGATGTGACCAGTCTCAGAAATGTGACAAGCTCTGGGTCAGGCCTGCCTCCCTCTTGCCCCCTCCTCAAAAGGAGGGTTGCTGTGTACTGCTGGGACAGAGCTGCATGGGGTGCAGGTCCCCACTGAGCTGTTTGCTGCGTTGCCTGCAGAGGAATACAAGCTGCATCTTCTCATCTTCAGTGTGTCGTGGGACATAACTGCCTTCTCCTACATGCTCGTGGAGAGTGCCTACACTCCTGTGCCTCTCACCTACCGATTGTCCCTGTCCTTGTTTGTGGCTGGGAGTTGTGGCTGACAAGGTGTCGGCGCTGCTGGTTTCTTCCACCCCTGCTTACCCTTGAGTCACTTCCTTCCTGAGTTTGTACAATCATGCAGCCCAGCTGCCACGGGGGGCAGATGCAGCACAGCCACCCAGCGGTGCCAGGGCTCATGGCTGCAGCCATCCTGTCGCATCCCATCCCACCCCACTTACATGCCTGTAGTGTAGGTGCTGGAAACCCGGAGCGTGGGTACAGGGAACGTGTGAGGACCGAATTGCATCTGCGGTGGAGGAAAGCATTATGAAACTGTTTCTCAAGAGCTGATATATGGTGTTCTACACTGATTTCAGAGTGCTGTGCCTTTGGCCCGACTCAGCAGTGAGGTTTAACGCATTTCCAGAGTCAGGGGGGAGTTTTTGTGTTTGTTGGCACTGAGCAGGAGGAGCACAATCCCTAGAGGTTGGCTGATCTGAGCAATCAGGCATGCAAGTATTCCAGTACTTAGTGTTTGCTATGATGTAAATTTTTTGGTCTATCTAGGAGCTTTCCCACCCTTTCCTACAGCACTGGGCATTTACTCCAGCACCTGAAGATGGAATAATATCTAGTTGTTGGATCTTGCTTTTCTGAGGCTGGCTTATCTCTGTAGAACAGTGGGAGTGTCCCCACTTCACAGGTGGGAAAACTGAAGTGATGAGCCTGGGGCAATGCAGTGAGTTGTCTGTGGAGCTGGGATTAGAGCAGGAATTCCTGTCTCCCAGCTTCATGTCCTTTCTCTGAGAGCCCCTCCCTGCAGTAAGCAATCAGTCTGGAATGAGTAGGTGGCATGAATCTTAACTACAGCAAGAAACCCGGCAGTGAAGAGCTTCACACCAAGCACGGTTTGGCCTCAGAAGGGCCTGGGAGCCAAGGCACAGAGCAACCTGTGGCTATAGGCACTCCTCCCTCTGCCATGATTTTCCCATCTTAAATATGAATGACTGAAATGTCCAGAGGAAAGACCTTACTGTCATTGCTTTGTTCTGCCTTTTGAACAGCTGGAGCAGTCGGTCCTTCCATTTCCTCTGGCAGTCAGCTGAGGCTCCAGCATTCCTATCCTTCTGGCTGGGAGGCAGTGATACCTCTTGGTGCTGCCCAGGCTTCTGGTGCAACGAGATTCATCTGCAGTCGGACATCCCTCATTCATAACTCATCCTGCCAAATTTGTGTGCCCTGCAGGTGGTGGCGGAAACCGGAAAGGCAAGAGTAAGAAATGGCGCCAGATGCTGCAGTTCCCACACATCAGCCTCTGCGAGGACCTTCGGCAAGCCCTTGGTGAGCAGCAGGGCTCTGGCATTGGGCTGTGGGGCCGGTGTGTGGCTGTGACCTGTCAGATCACAGGTGATCTGAATGCAGGTGAGCCGTGGGAGGGTCAGAGACAGGTAATAGGGCACAAATCCTGGCCAGGGATTTGGCCAATGCAATTTAGAGTGCAGGGAAGGAACACTAGGCAAGTAAGTCACAGCTGCATGGCACTTGCTGTCAATGTACCCACAAGCCTTCTAGATGGTGAGAAGATTCAGTAGAGATATGTGTCCTTCTCTGCACAAACAAACCTGCCCATTGCTGTGAGCATTGCTCAGGAGTGCCTTTGCATAAATTACAAAGGTCTTGCTAACATCTTCCTGTTTCCTTGGCTGATGTTCAGCCCTACGCTGCAGATCTCAGCTTCTAAAATTAAAGCAGCAACTTTACTTGAGCAGAATTGGGTTCTTGCTGTGCAGTATGGATGAGAGTTGTATAGCTGAGTAGGCTTGGTTTGTGATTTTAATTCTGTACTTTGTACTCTTCATGATTTTAATGTTTGTGCAGCAGGTTTGGTCCTGACATCATATAAGTTTGTTTGAGGAGTTGACTTGGAAGGTGGGAGTGATCTGCTTTCTGGGAGGGGGAGAGCTTGTTTAAGTTGTCACTCCATATTCATCTGCCAGCTGGAGAGTGGCACAGTGTTGACTCTGTTTCAGAGCAGGTGTCGCCAGGCTGACTGGGTTTGGGATGTGTCTGTAACTCCAGTCTCCAGTTCTGCACTGCACAGGTGTTCCAGGTCCTGGTACAGGGTCCTGGAAGTCACTCAAACTGGTTCCATTTGAAGGCACACGGGACCATAGCACTTGAAATAACAACCTCCATCATCCAGATTATAACTTTCAAGCCCACAACACCCAGTTCGGCTGCTTCATGGTGGGCACCACTTCCCTGGCTCTTTCCACAGCCACTGCAGTCAGCTGGAAACTGCAGCCTCGATACTGGACATGCTGCCTCAGTATAGCAGGTCCTGAGCACTGAGGTGCTTCTGGCATGGGCTGTCCTCGCACGGCCACCCTTTTGTAGGTGTCATGATCTGTTTTCTAGCATTGATGTTCATTTTTGTTATGCTGCCCGTTTGCTGGTGATGAATGCTGATGGTTTGTCCATCTCCATTGTCCCACTGTCCCGTGATGCTGTGGAGGTGCCTCCCAGCCTGTGCTGTCACCACTGATGCTCTGTTCCCCTTGCAGAGCCATGAGGGCTTACAGATGGTGGCTGCCTTGTTTGGTTTCCCTTCAGGAGAGACATCCACAGTCCCTGTGCTCTGGTGGTTTTGTTGTCCCCTGGCAGCCAGATAGAGGTGTGTTCACTTTCTGTTGCAGAGGCTGGGCAGGGTCGCCAGTGTGTTGGTGCTGCTGCAGAATTGGGATTGTGTTCCGTGACTACAGAGAGCAACCTAATGTGTCCCTAGGCAGCAGCAAGGTGACCAAAAACCCCCAGTCTCGCTGGCAGCAAGCTCCCATCCTCTACAGCAGCGGGGAACTCCTTCCCCTGCAAATGAGTAAACCAGCTGGGGCAGCCAGGATGGTGAAGCAGCCCCCACAGCAGCAGCGTGGCCCCTCCATGCTTGTGCACCGCCAGGAAGCCACAGCTTCCTCAGGAGAAGCTGCTGCATGGTGAGGGGAAGCCATGAGCACTAAGACCCAAGGGCAGGGTGAAGCATGGAACTGGAAGTGCTTTGGATAGTCAGAGGTGTGTGTGTCTGGTTCAGAAGACTATGGGGAGATGGGTAGGAGGAATCATTGGGGGATACCCAAGTTCCAGGGGGGCAGTGGGACTTGACTGCAAAGAGGTGGCCGTTTCATGGAGCAGGGATGTGTGATGGTGATGTGCAACAGTAACGGGACATGGCTGGAAATGGTTCCCCCCACATTGGCGCCGCTGCTTTCAGCAGGCTTTGTGAAGCAGAGTGATTTGTGAGAGTCATCAGAGCAGCCCTCAGCCTGGGAGTTCTGCCTCAAAACAAACTCAGTGCGTTCCACAGGGCCCAGGGAAAGTTATATATCTGATCACCATGGAGAGAGGATCAAGAAGAGAGCCTCTAGCCAAGCAGGAGATACCGAGATCCCTTGCTTAAAACAAGATGGGGATACTGTATAGAAGAGCAGTTCAAACCTCTGTTAGGGAAAACCTTCCATAGAGGCTCATAAAAGCTCAGCCTGTGACTTCTTGTCCCAGCTGGGTGCATTTCTGTCTCCTGAGAGCCGTGGAGCGCCTGCGCAGCCAGAAGCCTCATTACTGCTGCTTGGGGCCGGGAGGAGGGCTGCAGCTGCTCCGTAGGTCTGACAGTGTGTGATCTCCTCCACATTTGCAGAGCGAGACTACCACAGCCTGTGTGAGAAGCAGCCCATCGGGCGTATGCTGTTTCGGCAGTTCTGTGAGACACGGCCTGAGCTGTCACGCTGCGTCAAGTTCCTGGATGCTGTGGTAAGAGCAAAGCCTGTCAGGCTTCCTTCAGAAGGCAGGGATGTTCTTGGCATCCTGGGCATGGATCAGTTGGCTCTGGGTGTTCAAACTATTGCCAGGTACTTCTGGGCAAGGAAGTTTGCAAGTGAGTTGCAGTTTTTCTGAGATAGGGCTGGGCCTTTGTTTAGGGAGGTGTTTGCCAGAGATCTGGTTCTCCAGGAAGGCACAGTGTTGTGGTACCTGGGCAGGGTGTTGCTGCTGTGCAGCTGTTGCCTGGGAGCAGGGCCTGGTTCCCAGCTGGGCCTGTCCCTGACCGTGTTTGCTTTTTGCAGGCTGGGTACGAAGTGGCTCCAGATGAGAAGCGGAAGGAATGTGGGCAGCACCTGATTGAAAAGTACTTGAAGCCAAAGGTGAGTGAGAGGGCTGTGTGTGCTGCCTGCAGTAGTAGAACATCTGACAGTTGTCACTACTCATGTCCTGCTGCAGTGCTGGACAAGATTGAGAGGGTGAAGTTCACCTCGCAAGTGCCTGTGCTGCTTTTCCCACTTGTTCTGAAGCAGATGAGCACCTGTGTGCTGTTCCTGTGGCTTCTCCTTCCTGACAAGACCCCTGGGCTCTGCTGCCCACTGACTCAGTCCCTTTGTCCCCAGAGTGAGGACCATGTGCCTGAAGTCCCCTCCCAGCTGGTGGATGCCTGCTGTGAGAGGCTGGAGCAGGAACCTTCCAAGGAGCTCTTCAAAGAATCCACTAAGTGAGTTGGAGGGCTGGGCCAATGCTGCAGCTGTGTCACAGCACAGAGCTGGATGCTGCAGCCAGCTCACCTCGTCCACTCCTTTCCTCCAGGACATCAAAGATTGATGCCAGGGCTGGGACTGTGCGGGATGGGGCCAGGGTATTTTGGGGCTAGCAGTGTGCAACACAGCTCCAGGAATCCAAGCTGCTGCAGAAACCTTTGTCACTCCTCTCAGCTTGTCATGGGTCTGAGCTGCCACTTGGGAAGATACCATACCAAGGAAGCCTCAGAGGCTGGCCATGCTATTTCTAGTTTTGTGCCTGGATCTGGTGGGCACCCATTGTGCAGAGCTGACTGCAGCAGTTTCAGTGCCAGCTGTCCTCTCCCGCTGACCACAGATGTGGCTGTTGTGGCTAGATCATGGTAGCTGTTGCTACAGCAATCTAAGGTCACTTCTGTTCCCTGAGCTCATCACAGAAACAGTGTCCGAGGTCATGGCTCTGGGTGCAAAGAGGAAGCTGTTAGGTAAACCGGGCTTACAGCCCCCACCCCTCTGTGAACAGTAGCAGCAGCACATTGCCTAATCAAGTGCAGGGCTGTGGCAATGGGTTTGCTGCAGTCTTCTGGGGAACGTTAACTCTGTGTGTGGTAACTGGTGTCCTTGTCTGAATGCAGAGCCTCCGGGCTGGGCTCTGCCTTGGCAGGCTCTGAAAGGGGAAGAGCCCATCCACTTCGCCTTGATGCATGCCTCTAGTCTAGACACTAAGTCTAAGGCTTTCTATTCCGCTGGGCAGCCCTGGCACCGGTCTCTGAGGCAGTTAGCTCTCAAGCAGGATCCCCTGCAGCCTTTTGTGCTGGATATTCATCTGAAACTGAACAACTCAGTGCCTGGTACTGAATGTTGCTAGTAGCTTTCAGCAACTGATTACAGCCTTGTGCATGCATTTGCCCAGTGAGGGGCAATTGCAAAGAGTCCTATCGCCCCCCCTTTGTCCCACAGCCACGGCTGCTGCTGAGAGGCCACAATTATCAGTGCCAGTCCTGCAGTAGGCAGTCCCAGGGTGCTGCCTTCGTCACAGTTGTGCCTCCAACGCACCGTTCTTTTGGATCAAGACTTAGCACAGAGGGTGGGCTTTAGGGTCAGGGCTGTGCAGGGTGTGTGGGTGATTCAGTTCAGCACGGTGCTGGGTGAGGGGATAGCAAAGCCACAGAGCTCCTGGGGCTTCTCACCTCCTGCTCTGTGGCTGTGAGCAGCTCTCAGCTGCCTTGCTGGCTCTGTTCTCTCCTAGGCTTATCCACGACTACCTGAGTGTGGCTCCCTTTGCTGACTACCTCGACAGCTTGTACTTCAACCGCTTCCTGCAGTGGAAATGGCTGGAACGGTAACATCCTCTGGCATCGCTGGGAGACCTGCACCCTGCTGCACTTGGGTTGCCTGAGGGGTCCCTAGGGCTCCTTTGCCACTGGGCCAAGGACCTGGCCTTTGCACTTCCTTTCCTTCAGGGCCCCCTGTTGGCACAAGGAGCCTCTACCAGCTGCCCTAGCCCTGCTTGCTTGTAGGGAAGCAGGTTCTGCTTGAGCAGAGGTTTCACAGTGACCCACAGGCTCTCAGGCCAGGGTGTGGGGGTGGTTTGGGTTTCAGCCCCTGTTCTTTTCCTGTTTCCATCTCACAACAGTTTCCTTTGCTCCACAGGCAGCCGGTGACCAAAAACACTTTCCGCCAATACCGTGTGCTAGGCAAGGGTGGTTTTGGAGAGGTGAGTGGCCAGCATTTCCTCTGTATTTGGGGTGGGGTGCTGTAAGCTGCTCCAGCACTTGGAGGCAGGTGCTACTGGCTGTGGGATTTTTCTGAGATGTTCATTTGGGTTCTGTGCCGGACGCTGCTGTTCTTTGGGCATTGCATTATCTCAGCTCCCTTATGATAGACAAGAGCTCCTATCTTGCAGACATGGGAGATGCAGAAGATGGTTGCACAAAGTAGGCAGCATGTACTTTATGGTGCCTGGGTTGAGAATAATTTTCTCCCCAGTCTCTTGACAGGGCAAACTGCAGTCCTGAAAACTGCTGCTCTTTCAGGTTTCTTTTTGTTTCTAGTGTGGCCTTCTATTTTGCAGGCACCAGCCTGCTCCTGTGGCACCTTGAGATGTTGCTGTTCCCTGTGTCTTTGTGGTCCTTGCTCACTTCAGAATGGGGCTGAAACCAGGACAATCTTCACCTTTCTGTGCCTCACTCCAAGAGCAGAACCTAGACTCCCACTGGAAACAGCAGTGGGAAGGTGCTGAGCCTTGTCTCCCACTCCAGGTTTGTGCCTGCCAAGTGCGTGCCACAGGGAAGATGTATGCCTGCAAGAAACTGGAGAAGAAACGGATCAAAAAGCGGAAGGGAGAAGCCATGGCCCTGAATGAGAAACAGATCCTGGAAAAAGTGAACAGTAGGTTTGTAGTAAGTACATAGGAATTGCTCTCACTTTGCTGCAGTGGTTGATTCTTCCCACAACCAGCTGGCCTGGCTCTTCTGTGCTCCTCACACTGTGTAGAAAGGCAGGAGCAGACCCTGTCTATGGAGCAGGGTCCCAATCACAAGGCTTGGGTCTGGCAGGACCTTCTACTGCCTCCACAGAATGACCTAAATGCCTCCAGACTGCCAAATGGGCAGAAGCCTAGCCCTGTGCTGTGTGGTGGATAGCTCTCTCCCTGGCTATGCAGAGGTGTGGACAGTCTGAAACTTCCCACTACGAAGGATTCATCAAATGGTGCCCCAGGGTTGCTGCTGGGTGCTGCTTGCCCCCAGAGGGGAGCAGTTCTGGCTCAGAGAGATGAGCATCCTTCCACTCTGAGGAAAGCTGGAGGTGTACAGGGGCTACTGGGCACTTCCAGATCCTCTCTGGGTTTGAAAATCCACTGTCTGCTCTACAAAAGCCCATCATATTGCTGCCCATATTTTGGCTTCTTGGGTTACAGTGCCCATCAAAATGTGGGTGTCTCCCTCTTCCAGCTGTGTCTTCTAACAACCTTTCTGCCCTGAATTGCAGGTGAGCTTAGCCTATGCATATGAAACTAAAGATGCTCTCTGCCTAGTGCTGACCCTCATGAATGGAGGGGACCTCAAGTTCCATATCTACCATATGGGTGAGGCTGGCTTTGAGGAGCCCCGGGCAGCTTTCTATGCTGCTGAGATCTGCTGTGGCCTTGAAGACTTGCACCAGGAGAGGATCGTGTACAGGTGCGTGCTGCCTGGCCCCAGCGGGGGCACTGGCTGCAGGATCAAGAATGTTTCTGCTGTCCTTACTATCAGACAGCTGGGACTGCCTGCTCAAGAAAATAAGCTTGCACTTGAAAGCAGCATAGAGCTGGGTGAGAGGAGATCAGAAACGGAAAGCTGATCTCACAGGAGATGCAGAAAGGCATAGCCTGGCTACCTTGTACCAGTGAAGGATCACTAATAGGATGCAAGTGCTTGTGATTGCCTCAGAGAATGCACTTGGGTGCTCAACTTCACAACCAGTATTGACACTCCGCTCCTCTCTTGCATGGCCTATCTTATCTGGAGTTGTGCACCTGAAGAGAAGGAAGTAGATGTAGGCTCAGTGCCTCCTGGTGGAGGGCTGAAGGTTGCTCTGCCTGGGAGGGGGACCTTACAGGGCTAATTCCAGGGTGAGGGCTGCCTACAGAAAGGCTTTGCATCCTTCTGCTGTTTACCTGTGACTTCTTGAGATGTCACTGATCCCCATGTCCTTTGCTTTCATAATGGGTTCCTTGTTGATCAGGCTTCTTCCTTCCTAGGGATCTGAAGCCTGAGAACATATTACTGGATGACCATGGTGAGTGCAAAGCCTAGGTCCTTTTCCCTTCCTGTGCCTGAATCAGAGTTGCTCCAAGTTCTTGGCAGCTTCAAATATTGTCTCATGACTTTGATTTGTTAACTTGTGCCCTTCTCTGCACAGGTCACATTCGTATCTCAGATCTGGGGCTGGCTGTGCACGTGCCTGAGGGCCAAACAATCAAGGGACGTGTGGGAACAGTTGGCTACATGGGTAAGAAGTGATCCTGGTTTAATTAAAAAGTTGCTTCTGACTGCACTGTGCTGCACTGCGCTGTACTCTCCCTGACCTCACATTTTCCTGCTTCTGTATAGCTCCAGAGGTAGTGAAGAATGAGCGCTACACATTCAGCCCAGACTGGTGGGCACTGGGCTGCCTGGTGTATGAGATGATTGAGGGACAGTCCCCCTTCCAGCAGCGCAAGAAGAAGATCAAGCGGGAGGAGGTGGAGCGGTTGGTGAAGGATGTGCAGGAGGAGTACTCAGAGAAATTCTCGCCCTGTGCCCGCTCCCTCTGCACCATGGTACGAGTGCAACCCTGTACCCTACCACCCTTTGCACACTGCAGCCGAACATCAGGACTGCTCCCTGTAGAGGCATGGGTGGGAATGAGGTTCCCTTGCTCTGACACTGGTAACAGGAGGGTCCAGAGTGCTTAATTCCTCACTCACAGATGCCTTGTGAGTGCATGTCATTCCTGGAGACATACTGCAGTAGTCCACCAACCTCAGGGCTGCTCCTGCCCAAACTGCTCTGCCTGGAACACTGATTTTCTTATGTTACAGCTCCTGTGCAAAGACCCCCTGGAGCGCCTGGGCTGCCGAGGAGCTGGGGCTAGGGAGGTGAAGGAGCACCCTCTCTTCAAACACCTCAACTTCCGGAGGCTGGAAGCAGGCATGCTGGACCCACCCTTCAAGCCAGATGTAAGTGTCTGTCCACCTACTGACCTCTTCAGTCACTGATGCTCTCAAGGGAAGAAGGAGCCCTGCATTGGCTCACCTGAGGAGATGGGGTCCATCGCTCTTGTTTCTGGGGCTGCTGCTCTGGCCGTTCACCTGAGGGTGGGCTGCTGGTCACAAGTGGGTCTGACCAGTGCTCCCTGCGTGGCAGAACAGAGCTCAGGCAGGCAGGTAGAAGAAGGGGCTTATGCTTGGCCAGTATCCAAGTTGTTTCAGTGGGTGTTATCATTGTGCAGCCTGGCATTAGAGCAATGTTTGTGCTGTTTAGCCCCAGGCCATCTACTGCAAGGATGTTCTGGACATCGAGCAGTTCTCCACGGTGAAAGGAGTGGAGCTGGAGCCCACGGACAATGACTTCTACCAGAAGTTTGCTACAGGAAGTGTGCCCATTCCTTGGCAGAATGAGGTGGGTGGGAATTAGCATGTACACCAGTCCTTTTTTGCAGGACAGATCTTTGCCCCTGCTTGTGCTCACTGTGGTTGGGTGCAGCGTCCTGCAGGGCAAGCAGCAGCAACTCTGCTGTCACTGCTGCCCTTGCACTCTGCTGGGCCCTCGGTGACAGGCTTTGCATTGCAGTTGCTGAAGCTATGTTTTGCCCTCTTCCAGATGATAGAGACAGACTGCTTCAAGGAGCTGAATGTGTTTAGCACAGATGGCACAGTGCCTCCAGACCTGGACTGGAAAGGTCAGCCTTCACCACAGCCCAAGAAAGGGTTACTCCAGCGCTTCTTCAGCAGACAGGTATGAGTGCTTGCCCAGTATTTCTTGCACAGCCCTGAGCCTTCTCTCACTAATGCAGAACTGTCAGGAAGGTGGGCATGTAGGGGCAGCAGATATGAGCCCCCATGCTGGGCTGAATCCCAGGGCTCTCAGGAGATCCCATGCAAGGCTGCAAGGAGCCAACCCTTGCCTGGCTGACATTCACACTGCTGCATGTTGAGGGGGCTGGTATGGAGTGTCCTGGCTAAATATGCTGCAGTTGCACAGAGAGTGATGCTGCTGACGGCACTAAAATAGCAAGTCTTCTCCCTTCCTACATGAATAATATCATCCCTGATGAAGACCTTCATCTTGCTGTGGTCTCTATGTGCTCCTGGAGTCTCTGAAACATTTCTACTAGGCCTTGAGCAGACAGAGAGAGCAATGCTTTCTAGGGATGAGTAAAACAGAAACATGCATCTGCTGTGGGCTTGCCTGCCTCCACTGAGCCAAACAGTATTTGCCTTCTTTCCAGGACTGGCAAATTCTGGGCTGCTTCCTCAACAGCTGCTAGCAGCTGTGGCACTCGAGCATGGTTGGCTCCGGCCTGCTCTGGACCCACTCCCAGTCACCCGGTGCTGACTCTGACTTCCCTGTTGAGTTCCCATTTGTGCTTAACTGTTGTGCTTGCTGGGAGACACAGCTCTTCCATAGGCAGGCAAGGCCTGCCCAAAGATGGGCTGCCTCATGCAGGGATGGAGCTGTGATTTGCCACGTTTTCTCTTTCCAGAGGTGAGCAGTCTCTCCTGGCTGCTCTGCTCAGGGAAATACCTGGTGGCCCACGGACATGGCAAGATCTGGGAAAGAGGAGTGTTATCCTTCAGTGCCTAACCCTTTCCCCCAGCAGAGCATAAGCTGTTTGTTGTTCTAACTGCCCCCTGAGCCACTAATCCTGCTCCCTACTCTTGCTGCCTTCCCCACTGTGGGGGAAGCTTTACCCTCAGCTTGAGCCAAAGCTGCCCCTGTACTGCTGCAGCTGGGAGCTCTGCTCCCAGGGGGATGGGAGAAGGCCAGGGTTCCCCTCTCTCCTCTCTGTGGATGTCCTAGATACAGAGAAGAGTTGAGATACTGTGAAGAGTTTGGCATTGTCCCATGCTCAGGCTCCCTCCCCAAGGCTTCAGCTGCTTTCTGTCACCTGATGAGTCCTGAGTGAGGCAGATTGTATGCGCTGGCACTGAGCTGTCTCCCTGGGTGGCTGTAGTCTATGGAGCCCATCTTTCCCTCAGCTTCTGAGCCAGTCAGCTATGCACTCATAAGTATGTCTGCTAGGAGCTGAGCCCCACAGTGCAACTTTGTTTCTCTGCCAGAGAGCAGCTGTAGACCAGGTTATGTGACTGTGCTTACCCTCTGCTTGCTGTGCTCCTCTCTCCCTCCTTCTCGTTGCCCCTCTGACTTCAGGACTGTTGTGGGAACTGCAGCGACAGTGAGGAAGAACCCACCCGGCTGTAGAGCACAGCCTGTTCTCCAGCCCCTGGGACACTTGCCTCTCCAGGTGCCCAGAAGAACAACAGCCCAGCCTGAAGAACAAGGTAGCAGTGGCCCCACGAGGTGGATTTGTTTACAACTTTACATGTCTTTTTCTGAAGACTGTGAGGATGGCTCCAGCGCTGGCAGCAGCACATGGCACCTCTGGCTTTGCGTGAGCCATCGTCCCCAGGACAGAACTGGACACTTCTGAGTGCTGCTGGGGATGGTGCTGCTGCTGCCCCCCGACTGCCGCTCCCCTCTGGGGCCAGGGCAGGAGGGAGGGATTGTGCTGGTGTGGGCCAAGGCCAGGCTGGAGCAGCTCTGTTGACACATTCCATGGTGTCGAAGTGGCACTGCAGGTGTGGTGTATATTTATATATGTCGGTCTGTACATATCACATGTCAGTTTTTAATCTATAGGTGAGGGCCTGCACTGCCCCCACTCTGTCACAGGCACAAATGTCCTCCTATGGGGGGAGTGACAGTCCCAGCTATGTACCGGGGAGTCCTGGGCAGAGGCCTTCTGTGCCTTGAGATGCCTAAAGCATCTTTCCTGGACCTTTCTGGCCCTGCTGAGGCGTCCCTGGCTCCAGAGGAGTCCATTGCTCAGCCCTGAGGCACAGGAGAATGCTTTGCCAAAGCATCTCCCTTTGCATCCTGGCAGCAGAGTATCACTGCCTCATCCCTGCTTCCCTGCCTGCCGAGCCTGCTTTCTCCTGCCTTATCTCACACATGCTGCCAGTTCCTGGGCACTGATCCTGGCCTCTTCAGCCTGCTGGCAGCCTGCCTGCAGCACAGCAGGATGTGGCCACTTCCCCAGTACCTGGCTGGAAGCTGGACCTGAGGGATAGCCCTGTCCCTGCATGCTGCAGGATTGACCCAGCACAGTCCCACCAGCTTGGCTGGCTTGCTGGGGACACAAGCAGGCCCCAGTCCTTTCTCGGTTTTGATGGCTGTGCTCTTGAGGTGCAAAGCTGTGACAGAGGAACTGTTCCTTGCCCAGGACTATGACCAAGTGGGAGCAGGGCCAGCATGCAGGATCCAGCAGAGTTGTGCCTGAGGGCAGGGCATTGCTATAGGGGCCTGAGCCTCTAAGGGGGTCCTGTGTGTCCCCAGGGAGCTCAGCCTGGCTCTCCTGCCTCTGTCCTCCATGTCATGTCCTGTCTTGTGTATACGTGTCCCAGCTGTGTTCCTAGCAATAATTGGTCTTGTGTGTGTATGTGTGTGTGCTGCTGCCCTGTGCTCATTCTGAGCCAGGCCCCATGGCAGGGCTGAGCACCAACTTGGACCTGTGGTATCATTTGCTTGCCTTGCACTAAAGTTTGAAAGTATTTACATTTTTAACCTTTTGTTAAGTGTAAGATTTGCTGTGCCTTGTGCTGCTGCTGGGTCAAGGTGGAATGAGCCAGAAGTGCAAGCAGCATTGGGCTTGTTGAATTTCGGGTAGAGCTTTGCTAATGGTGGAGACTGCAGATGGTCCTCTGGCTTCTGCAGGGCAGCTTAGGTCACCACAGGGTGCACCGCTGGTTGTCCAAGTGTGTGTGCTGCCATTCCCTTTGGAACATGTCCCCAGGGCAGCCCTAGAGCTGAGCCCACTATGCTTGAAGCAAAGCGCTGCTTGCTGTCCCCTTATGCAGGGGGACAGCATCTCCAAGGTCCCCACACCCTGCAGAGCTACGCCAGGGCTTGGGGCCAGCACGGCTGCCAGGAGGGGATGCGGGGGGGGCAGCCTGGCTAGAGCCATGTGGGGTAAGGCGGTCGGTGGGCTGGGAGCCCAGTGCTGGTAGCGGGGCTGGTGGTGGCCTCGTGCGCAGCGCAGGGTGGCTGCACACAGCTGTGCAGGGATGAGAATAGCAAGTAGGGATCGGTAGCTAGGGAACAGTTGCCATGGGAGCAGGCTGAGGAGGAGTTCTCACACTCGGAGGGGGCATCTTGGGGTAAAATCCAGGAAATTTCTGCAGCTCTGGAAAAAAGGAAGGCATGGCAAAGGGGGGAGGAAGCTGCACCCATGGGAAAGGCTGGTGCTGGTGCCAATTGGCACTGTCTGGCCTGCAGCACTCAGGCACAAAGTCCTGGGATCACGGTTTGTTGGTGGGCACTGTGGCTGTGGCAGAGCTGGGCCACTGAGCATCCCACAGAGCCACAAATATCGCACAAAAGGTGCTTGGCCTTGACCAGCGGCACCTCAGCCCTGGTGCCTGGGGGTCCCTTGTCCCCATCTTCGTGCCCACAGATAGGGAGCAGCATGCAGTGTCCATGCTGCTGCACAGCCCCTGGAAAAAGCCAGAGCCAAGAAACAATCCCCTGCGAGCTGGGGGCCAGCAAGGGGCTGTGGGGTGCTCAGTGCCCTGCCCTGAGCCGTGGGGTAGTGGAGGCAGTGCCGAGCACGATTTTCAGGGGTGAAGGATGCTCTCAGCTGTTGCCTGGGCAACGGCTCCGCCTCCAGCCCACCATGTGGCTCAGGGAGCGCTCCCCCGCCTGTCTTCCCCCCCCCCTCCCCCCCCACCGCCGTGGGGAAGGCAGCTCCCGGCCCCGGTGCTGGCGAGGCCGCGGGCCCGGCTCCCAACTCGAAACCGGCGCCCGATCCCCACCACCCATCACCCTGGCCTGACGATGCCCTCCGCGCCCCGTGCCTTGTCCGTACCCGTGGGGAGCCTCCCAGCCCCACCGCCCCCCCCCGGCGCTGCCCTGCATCCACCGAGCCGTGCCGCGCTGTGAGAGCCGCCGCCGGAGCCGGGTTGCAGCGAGGTGAGTGATGGCCGCAGCGACGGGGACCGCGGGGACAACGCCAGAACGACCTCCCTCCTGGCACGGCGGCGGTGCCCGTTGTTCCCAGCCCGGCCCTCGGCCAGCACGGAGGAGGATGTCCTTCCGGCCGGGCCATGCACGACAACGCGCTCAGTGTGCGGCGCCCACGGGGAGGAAGCGGCGGCGGTGTCACGGCCCGTGCGGGCACCCCCGCGTTGTGTCACCGCCTCGCGGTCGGATCTGGGCAGCCGGAGGGCGCCGCGGCCTCGTGCCGGCGCTGCTGCCGCCCCGTGCCCACGCTGCCGTGCTCCCAGCAGAGCCACGCGGCACCGGGCAGCGCCCGGGCACGGTGATAGCAGAGCTCTCCTTCCTTGAGCTGGCTGTGACAACGGCTTGGACGTGCCGTGGAACAGCTGGTGACAGCCACCCGGTGGCAAAGGGCCACAGCAGAGAGACGGCGCTCGGGTGCAGGGAGGGAAAAGGGGGCACAGAGACTTCAGCGCCCGATGCCACCTCTGACCCTGGAGCCACGCCGGCACCTTCCGCCTGGCGCGGAGGCCGCCATCGGCCACCGTGGGTCACAGCGGCGGGGGGACGGCCGGGGTGGCTGCCCCTGTGCTGCCACTGACCCTGCGTGGCTGTCACCGTGGATGTGAGGGCGTGGTTGGGTGTCACTCCTCGGCACCCCACGGCCACCACCACCACCCCAGGGCGATGGCATCGCCACAGTACGGGGCTGCCACCCCCGCGCCGAGCGGCTCAGCCGGGGCTCCCGGCACCCATGGCAGGATCCCCTCCGGGCGCCGCGCTCCCGTTCATCTTCCCGCCCCTCCTCCCTTCCCCCCGACTCTGGTCCCAGTCACTCCCCGCCGGTGGCCGCGGGTCCCAGGGCGGAGGCGCGGGGGGCTCCGCCGGCTGCCGGGTCCCTCCCCGAGTCGAGGGCGGGGCGGAGCGGCGGGGCGGGAGCCCAGGCGGGGCGGTGCGCGGCGGCGGCGGCGGCGCGGGAGCGCTCACCGGAGACAAAGGCAGCGCCGGGAAGCGGCGGCGGCGCCGCGCACCGGGCGCGCACCAGGACCCCCCGCTCCCCCGCCGCCGCCGCCGCCCTATGGAGCCGCCACCGCCCGCAGCTTGAGCCACGTGCGCCGCCGCCGGTAACGGGAGCCGCGGAGGGAGCGGGCGCGGCGCCCCCGCCTGTTGCGCGGAGGGGAGGGGAGCGGGGCCGGGGCGGGGGCGCGCGGGGCCGTCGGCACCGGGAAGCGGAGGAGGAGGGAAGCGCCCCCGCCCCGGCGGAAACGCGCGCTCCCGGTGGGGGGAGGAGGAGGACGGAGGGGGCCGCCGTGCCCGGCACCGGCAGCGGGGAGGTCCCCGCCGGGTGTCCCCATCCCGCCCCCCGCAGGCGCCGCGCGGGGATGCACCGGGCACCGGAGCCCAGGCCGGGGTCAGAGGGGGACGGGGTGTGCCCGGCCGAGGTCAGAAGGGGTCGGGGTAGATCTGGCCCGGTTCGCGCTGCCTCCGCCTGGCGCTCCCGCTCCGCACCGAGGGAGCCGCGTGGGTGTCCCCGGCACCCCCAGACCACACGGCACCGCCGCTTCCCTAACACCCCCGGCGCCGACATTCCCTTCCCACCGCCTTCCCTGCTGCATCCGCCCCCGGTCCCTGGCAGCTGCCATCTCTCGCCGTCCCTGGCCCTGCCACCGCCGCTGTTCCCTGCTCTGTTGCAGCCGAGTCTAGCGAGCTGCGCCTGCACCGTGCTGCCCTTAGCCAGCAATGCCAGCTCGCGTTTCCCTAGGAAGGGGGACCCTGCTCCCCCAAAACGCTTCCTCTGCCCCCGCGGCAGAGCAATGGAGCAGCCCCCACCACCCGGAACAGGGATGGAGTGTGTTTCCCCAGCCCCTCCATTCCCCTACCCTCCTTCCTTCCGGCATGGCTCGGCCCTCTGGCCCAGCTGCTCTGCCCGCTTCCCCTCAGCTCCCTGGCACGCTGTGTCCCTGCTGTGGTCCCTTCACTGGGCACACTGGCTGTGCTCTGTGCTGCCTGGGGAACCTTTGCTGAGCAGAGGCACGTGGCACCGCCGTACTCTCCCTGTCCTCGGCTGCTGCTCCGGCACTCGCACACGTCTCCGCTCCCCCATTGTGTTTTCTCCCACACCGTGATAATAATAATCCTGACGGGTGCTTACGTGCCAGTCTGCCAGCACCCATGGGTGCTGCCTGCTGCTGTGTGCAGCCCCTCCTGGGCACAGCACTCAGCTGAAGGTGACCGAGCTGTCAGCCCACCTACAGCCAAGTGCTGCGCTGAGGCGACAGTCCCAGTGCCACCTCTACCCAGATGTCCCCAACACTGTCATGTGCCCCCCTGCAGCCACAAGGCCACCAATGGCTGTGGTGCATGAGCTTCCATGTGCCATGTGATGCAGCTGCTCACTCCTCCCTGGGGCACCCCATGGCACCCTATGAGCACTGTAAGCACTATGATACTGCAGGGCAGTCAGCACTGGGCAGCCATGTATTTGGGGCACAGTACGCATGAGGATGCCATGTTGCCTCGAAGGCATCGAGGGCATCCTGCTCCAGGTGCCCAGCCATGGCAGGGTGTATGCTGGGGAGATGTGTGGGGGAGGTGTGGGGCCAGGCACGGCTGCACATCGTGGGAATGCTCACGCTGGTGTCTGTCTCATTGCAGGGTTTCCCCCAGCCCCGTCCCCGTTGACCCCCTCCCAGCAATGGGCAGTGGCTGGGCCGGGCACCGTGCCATCCCTGTGCCCCCCCACCTGACCCAGCCCCGCGGGCCCATGGCGAGGACGGAGCCCTGACGGCAGGTGCCCACGGGCCAGGAGGAGACAGTGGTGGGCACGGCATGGGGAGGCCATCAGCCGCCTTGAGCGCATCGTCCCTACCGCCACCCTGAGCACCCCTAACCCAACCCCGAGGGCAGGGAGAGGCGGGGGCCTCCCGCACGGGCCGGCGGCAAAGATGGTGATGTCCCAGGGCACCTACACCTTCCTCACCTGCTTCGCCGGCTTCTGGCTCATCTGGGGGCTCATCGTGCTGCTGTGCTGCTTCTGCAGCTACCTGCGGAGGCGCGTCAAGCGGCAGCAGGAGGAGCGGCTGCGGGAGCAGAGCCTGCGTGCGCTGGAGCTGGAGCCGCTGCACTACGAGGGCTATGGGGGCAGCCCCCCCGGCATGGCCGTCCCCCACCGCGTGCGCCTGGAGCCCCACCACCACCACCACCACCACCACCACCCCCACATCCCACCCCCCCGGCCCTGGAGCTGCCGGCACGGTAAGGAGCGGCCGCGGAGCGCGCGTCCCCCCCAGTGGGGAGCACGGCGGTACGGGGGCCACGCTGACGCCGAGGGGGGGCTTTGCCCGGCAGAGTCAGACCTGTCGAAGCCGCCGTGCTATGAAGAGGCGCTGCTGATGGCCGAGCCCCCCCCACCCTACAGCGAGGTGCTGATGGACACGCGTGGGCTCTATCGCAAGATCAATGCGCCCTTCCTGAGCCACGAGCGGCTGGAGAAGCAGGAGCAGCCCCCCAGCTATAAACCCCTCTTCCTGGACACCGGCTACGGCTCTGCGCTGCACCTGCCCCGCTCAGCCAGCCCCGGGCCAGCCTGCCCGGACCTCTACCTGCAGGCAGAGTGCTCCCCGCGCATGTTCCCCAGCTGGACGGACTCAGAGCTCAGCAGCAGGGACACCTTTGAGCCGGGGCCGTGGCACCTCCCGGTCTCCATGCCCCTGTTCGGCAGGACTACGGCTGTCTAAGGGAGGGGCAGCAGCCACCCAAGGGTCCCCCTCCGGTATGGGGGCACTCAGCTGCCCTCCTTGGGTACCCCATCCCCGGCGCAGGCCATCGCCGCCAGCGCGGAAGGGGCTGGTTCCCCCTCTCGCCCCCACCTGTCATCCCCTGCTGGCACCCCCGCAGCCGGGGGGGCTTGGAGCCGGGCTTGGACTCTGCTCTGTTTCTTATTTTGTTTGTTACAGTTTGAGAATAAAAGTTTGTGGATCCGGCTCGCCTCGGATCCATCGCCACATAGGGCAGAAGGGACCCCCCCACATCTCTGCTTCAGCCTCCCCTCCCCCCCGGCAGGCAGCAGCCCCTATGGGAGTCGCTTTATTTATTAACATACATCAGCACGCCGCCGTTACAGAACTTGTGCTTTCCAAAAAACAGTTATACTGTATGGGAGGGGGGGGCCAAGCGAGGGGCGAAGCGGGGAGGGGGAAATGGGGACGGGGCAAGCCCTGCACCGGGGGCTCCTGGCGAGGAGGGGGCCCCGCATCCCCGCAGTGCTTTGGGGTGCGGGCACCGCCGGCTGCAGCCTCGCCTCGGTAGGGTCACTTTATTGCCATATTCATTTATTATTATTATTATTATTCCTTTTTTTTTAACTCGTGCAAAGTACTGGGGAGGGGGGTGGGGGGGCAAAAAGAGAGCGGGTCCCCCATCCCACAGCCGGGCACCACGGGGGTCTCATGTATCCCCCCCAGGATGGGGGGCTGGGGTGGGGAGGGGCCTACGAGGGGTTCACGGGGTGGGGAGTTGGGGGGGGGGAGGGCTGACACGTCTCCTACCGACAACTTATAAAAGAGAAAGAGACGGGAGGGGCTGTAAAAGGCACCCCGGGGTGCTGCGGGGCGGCCCCCCCGGCTCCCATCCTGCGGGGCCCCAGCAGGGAGGGGGCCCCGGCCACGGCCGCTCGCACCCCGCGCCGGCGGGGCCTCCAGGCTGCGCTGGGCCTACAGGCCGCCCCCGAAGCTCTCCTCCTCCTCGGGCAGCGGGTCCGTGTCCCAGCACGTGATGTCGATCTCTGTGGGGATGGAGTTAGGGGGCACCCCGCAGAGCCTCCCCCTCGTTCCTGCCGTGGGCTCTCACCTGGCGGCTTGTTGTAGAAGACGGGCTGTGGGGCTTTGGCCGACGGCTCCTCGGGCGGCGGGGCCTCCTCCTCCTGGGACTGGCTGAAGTAGCCCTCGCTGGCCTGCGGGATTCGGGGTGCCGCCATTTGCAGGCCCCGTGCCCTCACCCCACCCCGCAGTGCCGTGACCCCACAGCCCTCACCTGCTCGCCGCGCCCCGCCGTGCCGTCCTTGGGGCCCATCTCCCCATTGGTGATGGGGGGCACCTCGTGGCCTTCCTGGTAGCCCTCCTGGTAGCCCAGCCCCGTGGGATGGGGCCCACCCGCCGTGGCCTCCTCCTCCTCCTCTTCTTCTTCCACCTCCTCGTGCTGCTCCGCGTCACAGAACGTGGCGGGGGGCTCGGGCAGCTCGTCCAGGCCCAGCAGCGTGCCCTCCTCAGGGGGGACCGGTGGTCCCGCAGGGGTGTCGGGCAGGGGCCAGGTGCTGGAGGCGGCGGGGGCCGCACCATCGCTCTGCCACAGCTCGATGAGGGGCTCGGCCACGCCGGGTGTCTCCACGGGCTGGGGGTCGGGCACAGCGGGCACTGGGGACGGCTCGGAGGGCTCCAGGGCCACCAGGTCCCCCAGCATGTCAGCCCCCGCTGTCCACGCCGGCCTGGGGTTGGGGTCGGGCTCGTCCCCCGGTGGCTCTGCAGCTTTGTCCTCAGGCCCGGGGAAGGGCCAGTGCTGCTCGGTCACCGCCGGCTCTGCCACCTGGGTGCTGGGGCTGGGGGAGTCTGCAAGGGGGGGGACAGCGGTCAGAGCCCACCCTGAGGATGGCCGAGGACGGGCGGAGTTTTGGGCTGGGAGATGGTGAAGGGCGGGTGGGATGGGTGGGCAGCGATGGTGTTCTCTGAAGAGGCAGTAGGAATAGTGGGGGTGAGAGGAGCACTGGGGAGGCAGAGAGGGCTGGGAGCTGGGAGGCAAAGGGAGGGGAAGGGATGGGAATGCCCTGGGAAGTGCAGAATGAAAGCGGGGATGGAACGGGGAACACAAAGGAAACAAAGATTGCAACAGAAGGTGCGGCAGGGCAGGTGTGTTCCCTAGGATGCAGTGGGGATGTAGGGAAGGATGCACTGGGGAATGAGGCACATCCAGCAGAGAAGCACTGGGAATGTGGCAGCCATGGTGGGGATGCACTGGTGTGACACGGCACTGACAATGGGGAATGCAGTATGGGCTGCACCAGAGACAGCAGGGGCGCATTCAGGAACGCAGCAGATACACGAGGGGAATGCACCAGTGGTGGTGGGGATGCAGCAGCAGGGAGCAGCGGATGCGGCGCAGATGCAGCACAGACGGCGGGAATGCAACAGAGACGTGTAAGATGCACCAGGCGATACAGCGAGGATGCACTGAGAGGTGCAAAGGGGACCCTGGGATGCAGCAGCAGGGGATGCAGGTTTATGAGGGAGGATGCAGCAGGCAGCGCCAGCCCCTCGCCCACCTTTGGGCGTTGCCGGCGTCTCTTCAGCCGGGGCGCGGGCGCGCTGCTCGCCCAGCGGCGTGGAGGCCGGGCTGGACTCGCAGGGGCTGCAGCCTGCTGCCGAAACCTTTCGGTAGTCGGACTGGCTGCCTGCAGACAACGGAGACACGGCTTGGGGGGAAATGCCTGCACTGGGGGGTGAACACCTGAACGGGGAGGGAGCGGTGCCCCAGCAGTGTCCCACACCAGTCTGGCCAAAAGCTGTGAGACGCACATTGCCACCTACCCACCCCCAACTCGAGTCCCTTCCTTGAGCAGGAGGGAGGCCTGGTGCAGCAAGCCCTGTGCCCCTCAGGGCATCCCCACAAGTTGCAATCCCCTGTGGCACGCGCTGCCCATACACTGCCCCACCGAGCCCTGTCACAGCCTTTGCTCTCTGCAGGCATCACACAGTGTCCCCTTTCTCTGGCTGAAGGGGCACAGCACCATATGACCCCTTCTGCCCAATAGGCAAAGCTCCACCTGGTCCTGGACACAGCCTCATCCATCCCTCACTGCCCCACAGGCACAGCATCACATTCCTGAGCATGGCTCTGCCTGTCCCCACTTGACTCCTGGTGCACTGCGGGGCACAGGAGGTGCCCCTTGGCCCCCTCTGCTTGGCTGTTGATCCCACAGCTCTGTCCTTGCACCCCAGTCCCGCAAGCAGCAGGGTTGGGGAGGGGTGCAGGGCCAAGGGGCTGCGTGCCTGGGGGCTCCCAGCTACCTACATGGGAAGAAAGAGGAGAGATTTGGGGTGCGGTGGCAGGTGATATAGGGGAAGGGGGTCCGCGGGGGGGAGGAGGAGGAGGAAGAAGAAGAAGGTGGCCCACTGTCAGCTGTCTTTATGAAAGGACAGTGCAGACGACCTGCCAAGAGAAAGACAGACAGACGGACGGAGAGAGAGAGAGCAAAGAGATGGGTCAGTCCCTGCACAGAGTGGCCATGGCGGGGCCGGGACACCGAGGCACCGGGATGGGGGAGGACGGCAGGGAAGCAGCACTGACAGCAGGACGGCAGAACAGCAGGACGGCAGGACAGAAGGACGGCAGGACGGGAGGCAGCACCAAGGCCGGGTGGGCAAAGGGGCCAAGACACAGCCTCGGGGCCATCTGTCTGCTCAGGCACAGCGCATCCCTACAGCAGGAACCCACAGCACAACCCACAGCAAAACACACAGTGCTGCCCCACGGCACAGCCCCATAGTGTTGCTCCAAGGCATGACCCCACAGCACAGCCCCACAGCAGGAACACTCAGCACAGCTCCACCCCAGCACAGCCCACAGTACAGCCCACAGCGTGATCCACAGCACAGCCCCACAGCGTGTCCCCATGGCAGAGGCACCCACCAGAACAGCCAGGCCACAGAGCTGCAAGCAGAGCCCCAGGGCTGCACCCTGCACTGTGGGGCAGCCCAGCACCCTCCACCAGCCACTCCACCCTACAGCCGGGGCTCTGCAGAGGGTCCTGCTGCCAGGGCCAGCAGGTACCGCCAGACCCAGAATGGGCATCCTGCCCCACTGCGTACAGTCACCCTGGCACCGGGGACCCTTGGGCACGTACACAATGTGTGCCACATGCATCCAGCCAGGGGCACACCAGGTGCCCCACATCAGCCCCACTGCAGTCACACAGCCCCAGCCCCACCTCTGCTCTTTTCAGCTGTCAAAGCTTCCTTCCCAAGCCAGCACCCAGTCCCCAAGATGCCACCACAGCTAGACCATGCTGCCAAGAGGTGCAGAGGGCACCCAGCCATGAGCAGTCTGAGCTCCCCCATTGCAGGACCGTCTCTTTGCAGCTGTAGCCCTATCCCAGTGGCAGCAGGCGCAGGCCCACCCAAGGAGTTATGGCAGTGGTGGTGCCAAGCAGAATGACCGCAGTCCTCCCAGTACGCAGAACCACAGAAAAAGTGGCAGCAGAGGACACCCACCCCTCTGTGGATGATCTGCGAGTGTCACAGTGGCACTGAACTCACGTGTACTGCACCCCGCTGTGCCCCTCAGCCCCTCACCTGTCCTATGGCTGCCTGGCGAGATGGCGTCACTGCTGCCCGATGCCACCCGCTCCTGCTGCTTGAAGAACTCCCGGGGGTTGTCGGGTCGCTGGGCAATGATGGCAGCGGCCTCCTGCAGGGGTAGTAAGGCTGGGACCCCCCGACCGGGCAGTAGGGGGCTGCCCCACACCAGGTCCCAAACAGTTCTGAGCTCACCTCCACCTCTGACTCTGATTTCCGGAGCTGCTGCCTGTCATCCTCCTCTTGCTGCTCCCCCTGCAAAGATACGACATCATCACCCCGGCACCATCACCCCTGACACCACCACCCCCAGCACCACCACCCGGTTCCCAGCTCCACATGGCACTTACAAAGATGGACTGCTCCTTCAGACGCTGCCTGGCCTCCTCCGCCTCCATGCTCTGCTGCTTCCTCCTGCGATGGGGCCAAGAGCAGAGCTGAGCGCGGCTCCCCCCAACCCCTAGCACCCCTGACACCCCACACCCCAGGTCCACCCCATGCCTGTGCTCCTCGATCTGCTCCTCACGCTCCCGGTAGCGCCTCTCGCGCTCCTCCTGCTCCAGCCGCTCCTGCTCCATGCGCTCCTGCTCGAACCGCAGCCGCGCATCCAGCGCCTTTTTCCTCTCCTCCTCCTTGCGCAACTCCTCCTCTTTCTGCAGGGATGGGACATGGGGTCATCAGCCTATTCCAGGGACACCCCGTGCCCTCTGCCCATCCCTCGCTGTCCCACCTTGGCTTGTTCCCAGAACTGCTCCCGGTTGAGTCGTTTCATCTCCACGGTGGCGTCAGTTTTCTGGTAGGTCGTGCCCTGAGACGAAGCAGAGTCAGAGGATGGCAGGGACAAGGCTGGGATCAACACGGGGGACACCCTGGCCATAGGGACGTGGCCATGGGGACATTACCACGGGCTCGGCATTCTCGTCCTCGCGCAGCCGTAGGCGGTGCAGCACGGGGCTGGAGACACGTGCCAGACCGTTGGAGAGCCGCTGCCCGATGGCCCCCGGGTCAATGTCTTCCACGCTGCTGGCATTGACGATAACATCTACACCCTGGAGGTGACAGGGGCAAAACCCATCAGAGATTCCCCCCACCATGCCCAGTCCCCATCCCTGCCATTACCCACCTGGAAGAACTCTGCGATCTTGGCCACGTGGCTGGCACAGGCACACTTGCGGGCGTCAGGCACATCCTCACCCACCTACATCAGCCAGGGGGATGCTGAGCCAGGGGGTGTGTGCCCCCACCACCTCGCTGACAACCTGCATCCCCTGTGGCCACTCTTTTGTGCCTCTCTGCAATGGCCCCAGCACAGGACCCCAGGTTCAGCAGGAGGTGTCCCCATGCTGCCCAACTCACCCAATTGACGAGGACATATTTGGGGAGCACGGCCTGGGGCTCCTTGACACTGCAGAAGCCGTACATCACCTTCTGGATCTCAAAGTGCCCAGAGAGTTCCAGCAGACCCCCTCCTGGCACAGTGCACAGTACTCTTAGCACATGGCAGCCCTGCACCAGGAGCCCTGGCCGAGACGGGGGTTGGGTGACAAGACCTTACCTCCTGATGCTGCCAGCTTCAGGTCATCGGAGCCATCCTCGTATGTGTAGAGGGCCCTGGGGGGGTGCAGGGGGTGAAAATGGCTCTGCACAACACGAGGCAGCCTCCCCACCTCCCCTTCTGTTGCTGACACTGAGACCAGGGCAGGGTCCGGGGACCAGTGGCAGTGCCAAAGTTCCCTTAATCCACCACAGGATCCAGCACAGACTCCATAGCACAAAGCACTTCTCCTGCACGCAGAATGTGGGGCAGGGCACTCCTCTCCACCCCACAGCTCACAGCTATGGAGTGAGGTTCCAAGGACAGGGACAAAGGGGTCACTTGGGTACGAGGACCAGTTGGGTGCTGTCGCACTCACCCTGCATGACGCAGTGTTCCCAACTGCCCACGCACCCAACCCTGTCCCGCAATCCCATAGGGTCAGCTGGCTATGGGGACAGCCCCGCGCCTGCATGGGGCTGCTCACGTTCCTGGCTGCGTGAGCCACCGGCCCGCCAGGCACCAGGCCGGGGGAGGACGCCAGAGCTCCAGCGGCAGCAAATCAATGTGCCGCCGGGGTGTGCTGGGGCCGTCATGGAGACTGTTCCTTGGAAACCATTCCCTGCAGCTGGGAAAACCCCCTCGCACCCCCGCTGTGCCCCAGTGAGCCCACCTGGGGCTCCATAAGACCCCGTGCACGTCCCCAAGTGTGGGTAGGCGGCAACGTGGGGGGAGAACGCTGTGCCCTGAATTGGTCCAGGGCGGGTGGGCGAGGGGATGGCTGTTGCTAGGCAACCAGCATCCTCCGTCACTATGGCAACCCCCCATCCCAGCTGGGATGCAGCTCGCCCCGATGACGAGGTGATTAGTGGAGGGGAGCGGGGGAGGCAGGCAGGCAGCGGGGACCTGGCGGGCACCCAAACCCACCACCGTCACGCGCTGTGCCCGGGGGGCCGGGGCCAACCATGCTGGACTCCCCCTCTTCCTTCCCCCCCCAAATAATCCTTTCGCCGAGTGGGCGGGCAGCTCTGCCGATCAGCAGCAATGGAGAGCCAAAATCCCTGCGGTGCTGGGGAAGGAGGAGCCCACCGGAGTTGGTGGCTTCCAGGAAGGGGATGGGGAAGCGGGGATGGGAGATGGGGAGTGGGGATGGGATGTGGAAGTGGTGAGGGAAAGCAGAGATGGGAGCAGGAATGGGAAACGGGTGCCCCCCATGGGCAGAGCCCCACACTGGAGCCACACAGCTCCATCCTGGGCCTCGGCTGCCTCCTTCCAGCTGAGAAATAATGGAAATTTAGGGCCTTGCCTAACAAAGGGGGGGAAACAAGGCTATCTCCGCCCTGCAGCACCCACAGCCCCTGATCTCCCTCCAGCCCTGCTCTTGCAGTGAGCCACAGATAATTGCACCAACAAGATTGACTTTAATCCGCACATCCAAATCCCGCTAATCGGCCGCCTGAGCCAGCGCAGCTCCCAGGCTGGAGGCAGCAGGGCGGCTTCACAGCACTGGAAAAGGTGGCAGCTCCAGCCCTGGCCCTGCTCTATTCCCCCAGGGACAGGGCTGCAATGTGGGGGGCTGCAGGCAGGACCGTGGGGTTCATAAAGCAGAATGAACAGGATGCAAAAGTAGGGCATAGCCAAGGCAGAGCAGCCAGGGCACCCGCTGCCTGCTGCCCACCCCCAGCCTCTCCCACACAGGGCAGCACCCCGAGCACAACGCTGCTGCTGGCACCCAGAGGTGTTCCTGTGGCTCAGCACTGTGGGCACTGCCCTCAGAACAGCCCCTGTTCCTGCATCGGGAGGGACAGTTCCAGTGTCCCCAGCCCTGCACAGAGCCTAGAGCATCACCATGAGCAGGGACCAACAGCACCATGACCCTATGGACCACCTCCTTCCATGCTTCCATCCTCCCATGCAGCTTCCCCAGCACCTGAGCTTTGAGATCACCCATGGGTGATGTAGGGACAGGCAGGGAGCAGGGATGCTCGTGACTGGAATCTCCCCATCACTGCCAAGAGGGCAGAGCCACTGCCCTTCTGCAGCCCCTATTGCTATGAGCCAGACCACAGCGGTTCTCCAGCAGCTGCCTGCCCCCTGTGTGGGGTCAGAAATGGGGGGGTGCCCTGTTCTGCCTGTCCCAACCCGGGCACATGTGTTTCCAATGTGGCTGCGAGCTCCAGGGAGTCAGCGTGCTCAGAAAGCAGCACCAAATTCCTTTCCTATCGAGTAATGGGCCCCAGCAGCCTCCGCGAGGCTGGGGAGGGGGAGGGGAGCCTCGGACCCTCCAGGACTGGGCTGGGGCGGGGGAAATCCCAGACTAAACATCCCGTGGCCATGGGGATCCCGGCATCCCCCTAGCCAGCCTAGAATGCACTCCAACACGGTGTCCTCACAGCCCCAGCTCACCCTGCCCAGTGCCAACATCTGGGGACAGTCCCACCAGCCACGATGGGCATATGGTCCCCCAGCACTGCTCCCCATCCCGCACTGAGGGTGGGCACTAGGCCCTGCAGTAAGGATGCTGCTGCTGCTGGCACCGAGCACCACTGGTGATGGTGGACTGGAGGAGATGGGGAGCATGGGGCTCAGCCACAACAAAGGAGCTGTGGGGTTCGGTGCTAGAAGAGGGGTGGCCCACTCCCAGCGCTCGCCTTCCCGGGAGCCGATTCTGCTGCTCTCAGCAGCTTCTGCGGGGAGCTTTGCAGCGGATGCTGGGAAGCCAGATGTACCCTGGGCTGACAGCTGCCTCCTGGCCACCGACATGCACCGCACTCACCCACTGTGCCGCAAGCAGAGCTGCGGGGACCTGGAAAGTGGGACTGGTGGGGAGGGGGCAATGCTCGGGCCCACACCAGTGGACACCCAACAGGAGAGCGCGCGCAGCCTGGCAGGAGCTCAGCACGCATGGCACGCACCAGTACCAGTTTCTGGGGTACCCACAGCACCCCCACGCGAGCACCCAGGGGACAAGGACAGAGGGTCCTGGAGGGCAGCTGGGAGCTGGGGGATGGCAGCAGTGGGGCTGTGGTGGGATTTGCTCCCATAGCAAAGCTGCATTGTAGCCTGGAACCACCGTGCCCCCAGCTCAGGATGCCAGAGGGATTGGGCTGCAGGTGGAACACCCCAGGGTGCCCCCATCCCCTACTCCTGCCCACCGCATCCCAGACCCAGGGCACCCCGCATGGCCCTCCCGGGGACCAGGCACCCAGAAATCCCCAGAGGCTGCAGGAACCAGGAGCAGCAGGGCCCCCCGTTCCCTCACAGCTGCGGGCCTGGCTTTGCCGGGACCAAGCTAAGGGCTCCCCGTCCCCCCCAACCCACCACCGGTTCCAGACAATGGCAAAACTCCGCCGCATCCCAGTACCGGGCCCAGCACCGAAGGTCCCCCGGCCCTTCCCACCCGCCGCTCCCCACGCGCGGTGCCGCCGGGAGGAGGGAGATTGGGGGCTCGGAGCGGGGCCCCCGGTGCCCCCACGTGCCGCCCGGCGCAGACAAAGCGGGGCCGCGCCCCGGCCCGGTGCGGTGCGGTGCGATGCGGCGGGCAGGTGCGGGCACCGGGGGCGGCGGGCCGGGCACACCCCCTCCGCCGTCCCGCCGGCCCCGCCCGCCTTTGTGTGCCGGGGCTCCGGGCCCGGCGCAGGTGGCGGGGGGCGGCGGGGCGGCGCGGGGGGCGCAGCGCGGGGCGCGGTCCCGGTAGTGGCGGCGGCGGCGCGCTCGGTGCACCGGGCGGCTCCGCGCACAAAGGGCCCCGGGCGGCGGGGACAAAGGGGCGGCGGCGGCGGCGGGCGCGCTCACCAGTCGGTGGGGCTGTCCTCGCCGATCACGTCCTGGTAGGAGGCGAGCAGCTCCAGGCGGTGCGCCGCGAAGCCGACGCCAGCCATGGCGAGGCCGGGATGCTGCCGGGGGACCGGAGGGACCGGCCGCCTGCCCGCCTCCGAGACACTGCCGCAGCGGCCGGGCGGAGGGGCGAGCGGCGGGGAGGCTCCGCCCGCCGCCGCGCCCGGTCCTAGCGCCGCGAACGGCGGCCCCCCCTCCGCCCCGGCCCCCGCCCCGGCCCCCGCCCCCGTCCCGGCCCCCGCTGCTCCCCCGGGGCGACCCCTGGGGCACCCCCACCAGCACCCGCCGCGGGGCACAGCTCCTGGAGCGGGGTGCTGAGCTCGACCAGAGGAGCTGCTCTGCACCCCCGGCCCCAAATCCCGGCTGCGCTCCCTCTGAGCACCCCGAATTCCGCGGATGCGCCCTCGATCCCGCTCTGCCCTGGGATCCCCGTGACCTCAACTTCCCGCAGTCCGGGTACCCACAGCCCCGGACCTTTCACCTCCAAAGACCCCGCTCTGCCGTCTCTGCCCCGTGCGCACCGTTGTGCCCTCGCTGCTCCGGGCCCAGCCTTTGTGGGGTTGCCAATAGGACGAAGGGGACCTCTCTCATTCCAGCTGCTGTCAGATGTGTCCCTCTGCTCCCAACCAACCCTGGGCCCCTCCAGCCCTCGACACCCCCCAGGTTGTGGCTCTGCGTGAACCCATAAAGTTCCTTCCAAGCTGACCCCGTCTGTGGTTCCGGGGTGTAGTGGTCTCCATTTGCTCCCACACGGATCAGCATCCTTCTGTG
This sequence comes from Phasianus colchicus, assembly GCF_987193195.1. NCBI lineage: Eukaryota > Metazoa > Chordata > Aves > Galliformes > Phasianidae > Phasianus > Phasianus colchicus. Next base: position 10,644,222 of record NC_143450.1, read on the forward strand.
GGGGATAGACACGGCCTCACGCTGCCCGTCCCACGTCCCCATCCCAGGCAGGTGCCGTACTCGCAGAAGCCCGAGCAGGGAACTACGGGGTCCCGATCCTTGCAGGTCAGGGCACCGTGCCCGTGGGCGCAGCCCGCGCCCCTAAGCGCAGCGGGACGCAGCGCAGCGCTGCTCCCTGCCCACGCCCTGCTCGCAGCAGTTCCCGAGCCGGAGCCGCCCTGCGAGGCTGAGGGAGCTGGGCAGCAGCTGTCGAGCAGCTGCCGGCCGAGGCCGCCCCGCGAGCGGCTCGGCTGCCCCAGGGGTGGGGGCGGCGCGGGGAGCCGCGGGGCTTTGTTCTCGGAGCGGAGCGGCGCGGCCCCTCCCCGGGCTCCACCTCCGCAGCCCACCCGCGACCCTCCTTCCTGTGCGCCGTGAGGGCGGGGGCCGCTCGGCACCGCTCGCAGAGGCCGTCAGGAGGGAGCAGCAGGCGGCGAGGTGGCGGAAGGGCAGAGCCGCCGCCGGGTGCGGGGGGGACGACTTTGCCACTCGCAGAAGGGCGAGCTGGGGTTCCGCTCCCGCAGCCGCTCCTGCCCCTAGCAGAACGTTCCAACGGATGAGCGAGGCGATTTTCCTTACCGCTGCTCATCACGTTATTACTGACCGCTACAGCTGTCAGATCGGAGCGCTGGGAGCGGCCGTCCCCACATCCACTGCTCCAGAACCCGCTCCAGGGCGGCGGTGCCTCGCGCCTGTCCTTCGGGACAGCAGCTGTGCTAACAGGCGGACGGTTGGCTGCACTACGCCGAAGCACGGCCAGAACGGCTGTGCTCGAGCTGCTCGTGCCGGTGACCCGACCCCTGCATGGGCACTGAGGCACGGCACGGATATGGGGACAATGCTGGGTAAGTGGGGATGCCCTTGTGGGGTCACAGCTCAGCATCATCTCTCGCTCAGCACTGTTGTTGCTCTGCCCTTTGGATTAATTACTGCCTCCCTGCTCTCTGCTTGCTAAAACCAGGCAAGGGCAACCCAGGGGCACGGGTTCTGCCAAGGGCCAAAGGAGGAGAAACTCTAGGAAACAAAGCTTTCCGTAGTAGCTCAGTGGAGCTGAGTCAGGCCACAGGGCAGGGCTCCAGGCAGGAGCAGGGTGAGGGCCTCGTGTGACCTTCCTGACCTCCACCACACCACGCTTTGCAAAACCACAGTCCCCAAACAGTGGGCACTCGCAAAAAAGTGTTTATTCAAGGCACTAAAAGCACCGTGGCTACATCAAATGCAGCCCAACCGGAGAGTGGGGGTTTGGGAGAGGCATTTACAGTGCTGGGATAGCGGTGGCACACGCTCTTTGGTAGGAAGCAGTTTTCAAGCCTGATGGGAACCCATTAGCCAGAGGCTGGTGTGCACTCCCAGCCCACAGCCAGGGCAGGCATGGCACACAGTCCTGCTCCATGGCACGGCAGTGCTGCCACTAGACAGCCACACGGTCCCCCCAGCTCTATGGCATGCAGCCATGTGGGGATGGGTAGGAAACCATGGCAGCAGTCTGCTGGGCTGTGGGGTCACTGTGGGCAGGAGGAGAAGAGCCAGTGCTCAAGCCCCATGCGCTGAGTATGAAGCTGGGGAGGTGAGGAAAGAGTCTGCCAGGGGCTGGGGGCTAGGAGCATCCCTGCCCTGGTGCTGAGTGCCAAGGCAGCTGGGCCCCATCAAAGCAAAGGAGCAGCTCTGCTGCAACCAGACCCTCCCCAGCTACAGTCTCAGCACGGCCACAACCATTGTGCTGAGCAGCTTCAGGGAGACCTCTGTGGCATCCCCTTCCCCAGGCTCCTGTGTCAGCTAGAGGAGCACAAAAGAAGCCAGCCAGATGGAAGGGGCCAGGGCTGCTTCTGTCAGGGCCTGGCCAGGAGTTGCCAGGAAAGAGGCAGGAGCAAGGGGAAGGGGTGAAGTCTCAGCCTGGCTCCCTGGGGCAGGGGAAGGGGTGGGAAAGGAGCATGCAGGAGCAGGGGCATGCATGGGCACAGCTGAACTCTTGCCCCTCACACGTGGGAGAAAGCATGGCTCTTGCACAGCGGCTTGTCCTTCTTGGAGTAGAATGTCTTCCCTTCCAGATTGGTCTGGCAGATCTGGGGAGGAGAGCGCAGGCAGTCAGGAGGGCTGAGCCAGCCCCCAGTGTCCCCCCCCATGCTGAGCCCCAGCCACCAGCCCAGAACAGATGTCAGGGAGCAGCAGGCTGAGCCACCAGGACAGCCAGGTGGGGAAAACCTGATGGCAGCATGCACCCCGTGTGAGACACAGCTCACAGCAGGGAGAAACAGGTAGGCACATGGCTCACCGCACAGACGAAGCAAGTGTCATGCCAGCTGAAGCCCAGCGCCTCCAGGAACCGGTCCCCAGCATCAATCTTGAAGTCACAGCCACGACACTTGGTGCCAAACATCTTCTCATAGTCTGTGAGCATAGGCAGAGCACAGGTCAGTGGTTCCTCCAAGACTGCAACCCCAGCACAGTCCTGGGACAACTTGCTTCCAGCTTTGGAGAGGGGCAGGACTTGAAGCACAAGAAAGCACTGGGCACTTGGGGAAGGGGGGCCCTTGCCACCACTGGGTCACAGGGAAGAAGTGAATCTCCCCAGCCAGGATGCAGCATTCACATTTGATGTAAACCATCCATCATCACTATGGCAACACGCCAGCAATGGCACCACCCAGCACCAGGGAGGATAGGGATGGAGGGTTCGTGGGGGTCCCCTCCCTTCCCTGAATCCTGGGGAGAGCTCCACAGCAATTCAATCCTCAGTCCAACCAGTGGGCAGTACCCCGGGGCTGTGTGGGGTGACGTGGGTCCTCCCCTGGCCCTACCTCTCTCGCAGTAGGGCTGTCCCTCCTCCATGTAAAAGGCACGGTTGCGGATGGGAGTTTTGCAGGCTGCGCAGGTGAAGCACTGCACATGCCAGGTCATCTTCAGCGCATGCATGACCTCCTGGAAGAGAACCGCTATCAGCCAGGAGGGAGCACCCCGCACCGCAGGGAACCCCCACAGAAGGTTGAAAGGAACAGGAGATCCCTGCGGCAGACAAGAAGGGACAGAGCTGGGGACACATGGGTAAGCAGGGTGCAGGGATGGGAGGTGCAGGGCAGACTGAGGGTCACTCACCCCAGTGATCTTCTTCTTGCACTTAGCACAGCTGGGCGCATAGCGCGTGTCGTAGCACTTGGGGCAGAAGATGGAGCCCTTTTCCTCAAAGAAACCACCCTCATCCAGCACCTTCCTGCACTGGCAGCAGGTGAACTCCTCGGGGTGGTAATAGTGTCCCAATGCCACAAGGTAGCGTCCTCTGTGGTGGGACAGAGCCACATCAGCCACAGCAGGGCCTGGCAGTGCCCAGCACGGCGGCAGGACTGCAGGGGCCAGGGCTCACCTGATGATCTTGTTGCACTTGTAGCAGAGGGGTGTGCGGCCAGGGCCCTCAGGAGCCTGCTGGGCTGCCTGCACGATGGAGCTGCGGTTCTGCATGGGGGTCGGCGTGGCCGGCTGGCTGTGCTTGCTCAGCACTGTGCTCGTCTTGTCTGGGGCATAGCGCTCAGCAAATGAGGGGTCCACAGCCCAGGGTGGGCGGCTGGTAGGGCCAGGAGTGGCAGCAGGGGTCCTGGGGGCTGCACAAACAGAAGCTTCTTGAATGATGTTCCCAAGCCATTTGTATCCACTGGTAAGCAAGATGCATCCACCAGTACCAGCCCTACCCATATCCCCACTCCCCTTGCCCCAAACTCAGAGAAAACATTTTTTTCTCACCCAATCCTGGTTCTGTCTTCATTGCTGCTCCCGGGGACGGGTCCGGTACAGAGACCTGGCTACAAAACAACCAGTTAATCCTGCTGGCCACACTCACCCCCAAGATGCAGGCTGGCTTCTGCATGCAGGCAGGACCCCCACTCTGCAGCCAGGAGCTGGCCAAGCCCACATGCCCAGCCAGTAGCTAGTTTGGTGCTGCGCATCAAGCCAAGCACCTTCAGCCCTGCAGCACCCCCAGGTCTGTGGCACCCAGCAGGCTGGGAGCACAGGACCACTGTGCCATAATGCTGAGGTGCTGTGGGCTGGCCAAGGACCTGGGGCATCACACACACTGCTACTTGCTCCAATGTGACAGTGTCCAGGCACATCTCCACCTCACACACAGCATCTGGTAGTGTGGGGAGCCCTGGGCCAGCTCCAGCAGAGCCAGGAAGGGCAGGGATGTGTTGGTACCACAGGGGGCAAACTCTGTGCCCCCCTGCACCCTGCCAGCACTGGACTTGTAAGAAGCCAGGGCAAGCAGCACCCAGAGGGGCAAGGACAGTGTCAGATGGAAAGCCAGTGCCTTTGTGCCTCTTGAGGGCAAGGACAAGAAGGAGCTAGCTATTAAACTATTAAACACAAGTGTTTAATTGCAACAGAGTAAACCAGGCAGATCTGGAACTGAGTGGTCACGGCACGAAGGCAGGAGGGCTGGTGGAAAGGCAAAGCTGTGCCGCAGCCCTAGCCTGTGTCCTTCCTTGCTTCCATGCAGGGCCTTGAGCCTCAGGAGCTCACCCACCTGATCTCTAAAAGATGCATAGCACTTCCCAACACCCCCAGCAAGGTCTGCCAGTGTCAGCACACTCCTCCTCACCCCAGCTGCCCAAGAGACCACAGTGCAGCTCAACCTCCCCAGCGCAGTGCCAGCAGTGCCCACAGGCCTGGACATACAGCCCAGGAATCTGTGCTTGCACCCCCCTTACCTGGGCTTTTTAATAAATACATCATCATCTTCCACTGAATGCAGCGGGGAGAAAAGAGGAGACAGTCAGTCGGCAGCAGCACGGCCCCACACAGCGCAAAGGGACGAGGAGTGGGCACCCCTCCCTGCTTCCCCCACACCAGCACCCCGGGGAACCACACACACACGGCCAACACACAAACAACACAGGAACACCACGGCCACAGCCCGGTGCCACCTCATCCCACAAGAGCAGGCAGCTCCAGGCAGCCCCAGACCTGCAGGGACTTACGGCCATCGGTGCCCGTCAGCCGGGCCAGTTTGCGGAAGGAGCGGGACTGGGAGGTGCCGGTGCGGGGCTGCCAGCCCTCAGCATCCTCCATCAGCCGCAGCTTGCCCGGGTCACACGCGGGGGTGCTGGGGGGCTCCACGTGGGGCGGGGGCTGCCTGCGAGTGACAGGCAGGCACTCAGCTGGCACTGACCTGACCCTGGCCCTGCCCAGATGGCAGAACTGCCCGAGGGCTTCGTATGCACAGACCCCCAGCACAGACTCACCGCGGCTCCTCCGTCCCACAGAATGATACATGGGGACTTCTGTGGTGTAGAGAAAACGGCGGCACAAGGATAAATCATGGGCACACAGCACGGAGCATTCCCCACGGCTTATCCCCAGCCCCACAGTTATGCCAGCAGAATTTGCTCCCTCCAGCTCCCAGCTCCCCTGCAGTCCCACCCCAGTACTGCTGCCTCTCATGCTGAGGTGTCGGCGCTGTCCTGGATCTCCCGATGCCCACAGCCAGGCTGTGCCAATGCCACCAGACAGCACTGACTCTTTGTGTCAGGACACTGAAGTGCAGTGCAGCCTCCTACCGCTAGCAGTGCACAGGGTCCTGCCAGGGTCACCCTTACTGGGGACAGCCCAGCATCAGGGCACAGCACAGGGGACAGTTCCAACGTGGTGCCCGGGCAGGACCCTCACAATAAGATGGTCACAGCTGTGGCCCAGCGCCAGCGGTGCCCATTGCATGAGGTGAGCTCAGTGCAGGTGCTGAGGCTCTATGACCACCTCAGCTCTAGAAAGAGGGAAAGGACAGAGAGGGACAGAGAGCAGGAGGTGACAGGACAGGACAGCAGAGGACAGGAGCTGCCTGCTCCTTACCTGGGCTTCCTAACCAGCTCATCCTCGCGGTCCTCAACTGAGTGCAGCGGGGAGAAAGGAGGAGACAGAGTCAGTCGGCGGCAGCACGGCCCCACACAGCATAAAGGGATGAGGACCCGGCACCCCTCTCTGCTTCCCCCACACCAGCACCCCGGGCACCATCGTGTGCCCACACACGGCCCACAGCACACTCAGGGCTCCCACAGCCCCACACAGCCTGCACCAAATGCAGGGATAACGTGGGGCCACCACGGCCACAGCCCGGTGCCACCTCGACCCACAGCAGCAGGCAGCTCCAGGCAGCGACAGGGACTTACGGCCATCGGTGCCCGTCAGCCGGGCCAGTTTGCGGAAGGAGCGGGACTGGGAGGTGCCGGTGCGGGGCTGCCAGTCCTCAGCGTCCTCCATCAGCCGCAGCTTGCCCGGGTCACACGCGGGGCTGCTGGGGGGCTCCACGTGGGGCGGGGGCTGCCTGCGAGTGACAGGGGCAGGAGCTCAGCTGGCACCGACATGGACCTGGCCCTGCCCAGCTGCCAGCATGGGGCAGCCATGGCCAAGGCCCCGGCCCACACTGACTCCTGCCACAGCCCAGCACTCACCACTGCTCCTCTGTACCACAGAACGACCCACGGGCATCCCTGCTGCAGTGACAAAATGGCAGCACAATGGTGAATCTCTGGCACTTGGCATAGTGTTCCCTGTGCCTTATCCCCAGCCCCTGGTGACAACAGCAGCACTCCCAGGCAGCTGCCCATCTCCTGCACTCACTCACTGATCCAAAGCAGGAGGGTTTGCAGAAGGGGAAGGCAGAAGAGCTGCCCCCAACAGGAGCACTCAGATGCTGTCCCAGCTCAGAGGGATACAGCCTTCCCCCACAGCCCCCGCTCCATTCCTCACACAGCCCAGCCCCACAGAGCAACCAGGAGCACACAGCAGCACTGTCTGGCCCCTGCAGCCCCGTGGGTTTCAGCACCCTATTACAGCACTGCCCAGTGCCTTCCAACACCCACAGCGAGGTCTGCCAGTGCCACCACACTCCTGCTCACCCCAAGAGTACAGCTCAACTGCCCCAGCTCAGTGCCAGCAGTGCCCACAGCCCTGCCCAGGACATGCAGCCCAGAGCTCATGCTGCGCCTCACATTCCCTTACCTGGGATTCTTAACAAACACATCTTCCACTGAGCACAGCAGGGAGAAAGGAGGAGAAAGAGTCAGTTCATGGCAGCACAGCCCAGCACAGCACAAAGGAATGAGGACTGGGCACCCACTCCCTCTCAACCCCAAAACCAATACCCCAGGCTCCACCACGGCCCACAAATGGCAAGTACAGGAACAAGAAGGGGCCACCACGGTCACAACCACGTGCCACCTCAACCCACAGCCAGAGCCATCTCTGGAAACCCAAAGGGACTTACGGCCATCAGTGCCCGTCAGCCGGGCCAGTTTGCGGAAGGAGCGGGACTGGGAGGTGCCGGTGCGGGGCTGCCAGTCCTCAGCGTCCTCAAACAGACGCAACTTGCCCGGGTCACACGCGGGGGTTGTGGGGGGCTCCACGTGGGGCGGGGGCTGCCTGTGAGTGACAGGGGCGGGAGCTCAGCTGGCACAGATCTGACCCTGCACTGCCCACCTAGCGGCATGGGGCAGCACTGCCTGAGGGCCCAGCACATGCCAACCCCTGCCACAGCCCAGCACTCACCACTGCTCCTCTGTACCACAGAACGACCCGCGGGCATCCCTACAGTGCAAGGAAATGGTGGCAAAATGGTAAATCACTGGCACACTGTGTGGAGAACTCTGCAGAGCTGACCCCCAGCTCCATGAAAGCCTGACCCCAGTAAAGATGCTGGCAGCACTTGGACCAAATCAGCCACCACAAAGCCCCACAGGCTCCCCTGCATGAGGTCCCAGTGCTGCCCTGGCTTTGCCAGTACCACCAGACCCCAGCAACCCACTGTGTCTGGGATGCCACGATGCAGTGCAGCCTCCCTGATGCCAGCAATGCCCAGGGTCCTGCCAGGGATGCCCAGACTGGGGACAGTCCAGCATCAGGGCACAGCAGCAGGGGACAGTACCAATGTGATGCCTAGGCAGGACCATCACAATGAGTAACTGCCTCAGCTCTAGAAAGAGGGAAAGGACAGAGAGGGACAGAGAGCAGGAAGTGACAGGACAGGACAGCAGAGAACAGGAGCTGCCTGCTCCTTACCTGGGCTTCCTAACCAGCTCGTCCTCGTGGTCCTCAACTGAGTGCAGAAGGGAGAAAGGAGGAGACAGAGTCAGTTGGCAGCAGCACGGGCCCACACAGCACAAAGGGATGAGGACCAGGCACCCCTCTCTGCTTCCCCCACACCAGCACCCCAGGCAGTACTCTATGTCCACACACAACACACGGCACACTCAGGGCTTCCACAGTCCCACACTGCATGCAGGGATAACGTAGGGCCATCACAGCCACAGGCTGGAATCAACTCAACCCGCAACAGCAAGCAGCTCCATGCAACCCCAGACCCGCAGGGACTTACAGCGGCCATCGGTGCCCGTCAGCCGGGCCAGTTTGTGGAAGGAGCGGGACTGGGAGGTGCCGGTGCGGGGCTGCCAGCCCTCAGCATCCTCCATCAGCCGCAGCTTGCCCGGGTCACATGCGGGGGTGCTGGGGGGCTCCACGTGGGGCGGGGGCTGCCTGCGAGTGACAGGCAGGCACTCAGCTGGCACTGACCTGACTGTGGTCCCGCTCAGCTGCCAGCATGGGGCAGCACTGCCTGAGTGCCCAACACACACCAACCCCAGCCACAGCCCAACACTCACCGCTGCTCCTCTGTACCACAGAAGGACGCGCGGGCATCTCTGCAGTGCAAGAAAATGGCGGCACAATGGTAAATCGCTGGCACGTGGCATTTCCTACAGCTTATGCTCAGCCCCGCCGACCTCTGAGCCCAACAACAATGCCGGCAACACTTGCTCCATAAAATCCACCACAAAGCCCCATGGGCTGAGCTTCCAGTGCTGCTGCACACCTCCCAACATCCCCAGCCAGTCTGTGCCAATGCCACCAGACCCCATCAACGTGCCGTGTCCGAGATGCTGTTGAACTGGTACAGTTCAACCTCCCCAGCACCAGCAGTCCCCGGGGTCCTGCCAGGGACAGCCCAGCATCAGGGCACATGGGCTGCTGACAGAGGCACTGCAGTGCCTGGGGAAGGGCCATCACAATGAGATGGCTACAGCTGTGGCTCAGCAAAGAGGTGGTGTGCTGAGGCTCTATGACCGCCTCAGCTCTAGAAAGAGGGAAAGGACAGAGAGGGACAGAGAGCAGGAGGTGACAGGACAGGACAGCAGAGGACAGGAGCTGCCTGCTCCTTACCTGGGCTTCCTAACCAGCTCATCCTCGCGGTCCTCAACTGAGTGCAGCGGGGAGAAAGGAGGAGACAGAGTCAGTCGGCGGCAGCACGGCCCCACACAAAGGGATGAGGATCCGGCACCCCTCTCTGCTTCCCCCACACCAGCACCCCGGGCACCATCGTGTGCCCACACACGGCCCACAGCACACTCAGGGCTCCCACAGCCCCACACAGCCTGCACCAAACGCAGGGATAACGTGGGGCCACCACAGCCACAGCCCGGTGCCACCTCGACCCACAGCAGCAGGCAGCTCCAGGCAGCGACAGGGACTTACGGCCATCGGTGCCCGTCAGCCGGGCCAGTTTGCGGAAGGAGCGGGACTGGGAGGTGCCGGTGCGGGGCTGCCAGTCCTCAGCGTCCTCCATCAGCCGCAGCTTGCCCGGGTCACACGCGGGGGTGCCAGGGGGGTGCAAGGACTGCCTGTGAGCAACAGGGGCAGGCGCTCAGCTAGCACCATGGACTTGGCCCTGCCCAGCTGCCAGCATGGGGCAGAACCCACATGAATCCCTGTAACGGCCCAGCACTCACCACTCCTCCTCTGTACCCCAAAATGACACACGGGGACCCCTGTGGCGGCAAGAAAACAGCGACGCAAGGGTAAATCACCAGCACACAGCATGGAGCATCTCCCATGCCTCATCTCCAGCCCCATAGTGACACAGCAGCATTCACACCAGTCCAGCTCCCCTCCAGCCCCACACCACAGTCACAGCACCTTGTACCCAAGGCCCAAATAAAGCCCAGTACCTCCCAACAGCAGTAGTCAGGCCACACCAGTACCAGCAGGCCCCATCAACTTGCTGCATCTGCAGCTCGGCCTCCCCAGTGCCAGCAGTGCCCAGGGTCCTGCTGGGGATGACCAGATCGGGGACAGCAGCAGCACAGTGCCCGAGCAGGACCCTCATAACAGGATGGACACAGCTGTGGCCCAGTGCTGGCGGTGCCCATCACAGAGGCGAGAGCAGTGCGGGTGCTGCAGCTCCATGAATACCTCAGCTCTAGAGAGTGAAAGGACAGAGAGGGACAGGGAGGAGGAGGTGACAGGACAGGACAGCAGAGGACAGGAGCTGCACTCGCCACCAGCCATGAGTGTAAGGCCAACAGTGGGGGGGAGGGGCTGAGCCCCATCCCCGCAGCACCATAGCCAGGAGCCGTGGTGCACCCTGTGCTGCCCCTTACCTGGGCTTCCTAACCAGCTCGTCCTCGTGGTCCTCAACTGAGGGCAGCGGGGAGAAAGGAGGAGAGAGAGTCAGTTGGCGGCAGCAAGGCCCCACACAGCACGAAGGGATGAGGAACGGGCACCCCTCCCTGCTTCCCCCACACCAGCACCCCGGGCACCACGTGTGCCCCCGCATGGCCCATGCCACACACCGGGCCACTGCAGTCAGAGCACCGACACCTCACCCCACAGCCAGGTTGACTCCAGGAACCCACAGGCAGCCCCAGACCCGCAGGGACTTACAGCTGTCTGTGCCCGTCAGCTGGGCCAGTTTGAGGAAGGAGCGGGACTGGGTGCTGGTGTTGCGGGGCTGCCAGTCCTCAGAGTCCTCGATCAGATGCAACTTGCTGGGGTCATATTTGGGGGAACTGGGGTGCTCCTGTGGTTTCCTATGAGCAACAGGGGCAGGCGCTCAGCCAGCACTGTTCTGCCCCAGCTTGATGGCACAGGGACCGGTACACACCACTGCCCCACAGACCCACAAGGATTCCCACAGCATCCCCCCTGGTGCCATCCCACAACTCTTCAAGCTCATAGCAGTAGCACAACAGCACACATTTGACACATCACACGTTGCCCTCCTCCCCACCCCACACCATTAGCAAAGGAAGGGGCCATTAAGGATGTCTTCTCAAGACAGATTTCCCATCTCTGCAGTTTGAGCCCAGCCCTAAAGGCCAGGAGGAGAGAGAATGGGGCAAGGATAAGCCAAGATCCAAATCACACACTGGTGAGCTGCATGGTGCCCGATAAGCACCAATGATGCTGACAGAAGGGTGCATAGCACAGCCTTTCTTGTGCTGGAGAGGGACATGGTGTAAGGACACCCTGACGTCCTTGCAGTCAGCAGCACCAGGAGCACTTACACTTCAGGCTAAGGACAGCTTGCAGCCAGGAGCTGTCAGCCTGGGGACACTGAGCCCCTGGGCTAACTAACCCTGCCCCAGGAGAACAGGGCACCAGTGGGCCACTAACAGGGCAAGAGGCATGCAGGAAGGCTAGAGAGAGCAGGCAAAAGGCTTACTGACTTGTCAAGGCTCTGCACCTGTAGGAGAGAGGGAAAGAGAAAGGGAGAAAAGAAAGAAAGAGAAGGAAAGTGAAATTAGACCCACAGAACCCAAGCAGTTTCCAGAGCTAACCTACAGCCTGTACCACTCCCCTTGCCCCTGCGACGCATGCCCATCTCACCCAGGGCTGAGAGCAAAATGTGCTGCAGGGGCAACAGACCTGATCATGCCATCCTCAGCCCCACCAAAACAGGCCTGGGTGCAGAGAACAGCCAGGGCCATGTCCCCCATTGACCAGCTCCAGGGTCCTGTGGGCAGGAGCGGCAGCAGGCTGGGCACACAGCAGCAGAGCACACAATGTGCAGACTGGGGCCTCCATACAGGGTTCAGGGCTGGCATGGGCAGCACTGTGCAGGGCTCTGTGGCTTCCCTTTGCCCAGCACGTCCCGGCAGCCCTGTGTCATGGCCCTGGGCTGGTGCTGCTGATTGCAGCCACAGCCTTCCTGCCCCTTGTTGCAGGGCTGGCACAGATAGCAGCGAGCATCCTGCTCCAGCTGCTGTGCCGTGTCCTCCAGGGCTTTCCAAAGGCCAGTGCAGGAGGACACAGCCCTGAGCAAGGAAGAGACATGTGTGTGTGTCCCCACATGTGACAGTCCTGTTGTTCAGTCTCAGCACCTCAGCACCGGCACCACTGCCCACTCCCACCCACAGGTGCCTGGCATGCAAGGTGCAGCAGGGCCGGGCAGCGGGCTCCCTGGTATTCTTGGGGAGCAGGACGGACAGCAACATACCCATTGTGCTGGGGGGTGCAGGTGGGTGCCAGGGGCACGTACGTCACGGGTTTCGTCACCAGCCCAGGCCGTGGGTTCGGAGGCGAGCCGGCCCCAAAGGGCCGAGCTGTTTTGTTGAGGGCGGTGCTGGGAGCGAAGTTATATTTCAGGGGCTCAGAGCAGGGGAGTGAGTCCTGAGCGAGACAAAACACACAGACACGGGCTCACACGTCAAGCAGCATGCAAGGAGCAGCCCTGGGCCAGGCAGCACAGCAGGCAGCCAGGTGGGAATGCTGGACCCATTCTTGCCCGCAGAGCCTCGCAGTGACACATGGACACTGACAGCACGTGCGGCTCTGCCAGCCAGGTCCCCTCTCTGCAGAGCATCCAGCCCAGGGACACCAGGCTGCAAACTCAGCCTGAGGATTAGTAAGTGCCCCGTGGTGGGGCTCTGCATGCACTCATGCTGCTCACAACCATCCCAGAGCACAAAGCAGAAAGCATGCAAGTGGCTTCTCTCTAGGAGCCACTGGCCCCAGCCCTGCCTCCCCATGCAAGAGAGAGCTCCAGCACTAGCCAACATGGGGCCCAAAGGCTGTGCTGCAGCTGTGGGGAATTTGCGAGCCTTCCAAACACACCCGGTCCCCAAGAAGTCCTTGGGCCCCAGGAGCAAAGTCCGCTCCTCTGGGTAAGCTCAGAGATTTCCCCACCCCCAGCCCAGGGCTGAGCAGCTGCCAACACTGCTGGAGCAACACCTACCTTCTGCGGCTTCCCCAGGTGGTTCTGGGCTCTGCAAGAGAGGACACAGTGAGGCAGATGCTGCACGTGCCCAGCATCCATCATGGCTGGCATGCTGACACCATGGAACTGTAACCAGGCAGCACCAACCCGCGGTCAGAGGTGATGGCTTAAAGCCGGGATTGCCGCAGATGGGATGAGCCCCATCCAGCCGTGCAGAGCCCTCAGATCCAGCCAGGGCTGTGGGAGATGAGTGATGCTGCCTCATGGCAGCAGGGCCATTGGGCTCAGGGAGGTGATGGGTAGAGGGCCACAGTTTCGTTCCAGCTGCACCAGCACCGTAAGTTTTCAGGATCCACACATCCTACCTGCTCAGGGTGAGGCAGAGCCTGTCGCCGCAGGCGCGGATCCTGTTCTGGGCCTCGATGTGCGTCATGGCGCCAGTGCTCTCCCCGTCAATGTACAGCACCCAGTCGCCCACTCCCACTCCAGCCTGGGCAGCCTTTCCACCTGGAGTCAGCTGCAGGACAGAGAGTGTCAGGGAAACCAGCAGTAAATGGAGTGATGCTCTTGTGCCCCTGAGAGCCATGGAGAGGGCCACTGGGCACACCCTGACCAGCTCCTAACTCCGTTACCGGGCAGCTTCCACAGCACTGTGCCACTGCAGCCCAATGCACGGACCCCCAGAGCTCCCTGTGTTCCCCAGTTTGTTATCCCAGAGAGCCTCTCTCTCCTTCTGGCAGCTGAGCCCTGCCCCAGGCACCAAGCTGCAGCACAGCACTACTGGGAGATGTGCCAGCACCACAGGGACAGTGCCAGCACCATCCCTACAGGTGGCCCGGGGACAGCCCAGGTGTTCTGAGGTGATGCCCAGCAGCAGAGGCTGTGCTGGCTCAGCTGCAGGAGGTCATGGAGCCGGCCCCAAGGTCCTGGGGCAGGAAGCGAGCAGGGTGAGTCAGGGCCCGTCATGCAGCCCACAGCTCACCCCGTGGGCTGCAAACCACAGGCATGCTCCCAGCCTTCACAGGGGCGGGGAGAGCCCCCTATATCTTCCAGCTATGTTGTGCTCCTGCCTTGCCTGTTTCCTTCATCCAGCCCAGCAATGGGGCTGGGATATGCCTGGACCACCCCCAAACACCCCCATTTCTGGTGAAGATGAGCAGGGCCCTGGCCCTGCACCACTGAACACAGCTCTCAGGTATCAACAGACAGACACTCAGACAGACAGACGTGGGCAGGCCGCAGCCATTCCTGCTCCTCCAGCACAGAACAACTCGAGGCGTTTGGATTCAGACCAAGTATTTCCTCAAGCCCTGTTCGACATGAACATAAAAGGAGCGAGCCAGATTCCCAGCACTGTCAGAGGGCTGGAAAATCCCTGCCACCGAGCATCATGGCCCTTCTCGCCTATGCACAGAGCCCAGCCTGCCCTGAGCACAGCACCAGGTACCTCGGCTCTACTGCCATTCCCAGACGGACACAGCATCCCCTACAGTACCTTTGGCACTACCTGGCACAGAAGGATGCTGGAGGCAGCAAGCAGCTCTGGCCGGCTCCCGGCCACTCCTGCAAGCTCCAGCTTGCTGCCCCTGGGGCTGGGAAGCAGCATGGGTTTAAGGCAGCAGTAGGAGCTGGGAGAGGTTTTCACATGGCTGCCTGGGCAGGGGGGAGCATGGCAGGCTGCGTCACGCCGCCGCACCCAAGCTCGCCAGGAAAGCCCTTCGGCAGGTGCCAGCTCAACAGATTCCAGCCAGGAGCTGCTCCAGCCTTCCCGTTTCCTGCACCGTGGGCTGAGGCTCCTGCCCAGCCCCACCAGTCACAGCTTCCTTCCTTGCCTCTCCGCCCAGCTGGGCCTTTGTCCTCACACCTCGGAGTGCCACCACGGCTGGATGCCTCCATCCAGGGCTCCGAGTCCACCAGTGAGGTGTCAGGCAGGCACAAGGGAGCATCCTCCTTGGCACTGGGCAGCCAAGGTGCTGGGACCCTGTAGAACCCTGCCCTGCCAGCAGCATCTCCCCAGGCCTTGCAGTGGGGCTGGTCTGCACGCACGTCGCTGCTGCTCCATGAGGCCCCAGCCCCGGGCTTTTAGAGGCTCCACCATCTGATCAGACCCTTTGTTAAGCCCTGGCTTGCAGCCAAAAGAAACATTTTTTAGAGAATAAACTTGCTGAAGCCGTCTCTGTTTCTTGCAAAGATTGGTTGGCCCCAGGGCAGCGGCGTGGGTGACTCCGGCCTTGCACAGTGCCCCTAGGGTGGGTGTTGCAGAGACCCGTGACCTGGGTTGGGCACACAATGCAGGGGGCAGACCCCACGCTGTGCCCAGTGCTGTGCTCAGAGCCACAGCCCTGTGCCAGCTGCCCCAGCGTCAGCAGCACGGGCGGTGCAGACACATTCCAAGGCTTATAAGGCAATTCTGGAGCTGCTGGAGCTGCTGCGAGCACCCGTGGTGCAGGCCACTCAAGGACGGGGAGCCACACGAACCCAAGAGACAGCTTCAACCTGGGTAAGCATCACAGAAAAAGCTCCCACCGGGTGCCCCAGACGTAAGCAGCTGGCAGCACATCTTGTTGCGCACATCCCTGCTCCAGAAGCAGACTGGTTTTACGGATGGGACCTGTCCCAGGACCAGTGGGAGCGCAGCCTCAGGCGAGTGCCTGCACAAAGCTGGCCCCAAGGCACTGAGCCCGGTATCGTGGTGCAGACCAGGCCAGTCCCACAGTTCACGCACACAGAGAGCTGCCCCCGCACAGGGCTGGCTCCGGAAGAGGCCCCCTGCCTCCCACCGCATCGTGACACTGAGGAGCCTGCGCAGCATTTCACATCGCTGCTGCAGTTCTCTGCCCGGAACACCCCCAGCACACATTCCCCCTGGCCAAACCAGAACTGATAAGGGGCTGGGTGGCTCTAAGGGGGCTGAGCAGAGTGAGAACCAGTGCTCCAAGGCCCGGCTTGCTCACATCCCCTGTACAGCTCTGCCTCAGCCACTCGGACACAGCTGCAGCTTCCCACCCACAGACAGGAGGAGGGTGGGCAATACCAGCTCTCGGCGGCTCTTACCCTGGAGATGGAGAGCGGCATGCTGAAGTCCTTCCCTCCCTGCAGCCGGAACCCCCAGGGCGCCGGCCCGTTCAGCATCACCTTATAGGACTCCATCTCGCCCATCTCTGCAAAATGGAAGAGGGTGTGATCCTGACATCATGCTGCATGGGAACGACGTGGGAGCAGGCGAGGAGGGGGCCCAGCAGGACTGGGCAGGAGGAGACAGGTCACACTGCCAGCAGGAGCTCCACCCTGACCATCCTACAGCATGGTTAGGGACGCACCCCACATCCATCAGCATCTCCTAAGGGGCGCTGGAGCCAAGGGGCCAGAGTAATGCGCAGAGTGAGACTCAACCACCCCAAACCCAGGATGGGCTCTGCCTTGCAGCACTGTTACAGAACCTCGAGCTGCTAGGAGCTGTTCCAGGCTGCAGAGAGGCAGCAGCACGGAGGGATGGCAGCCAGAGGCGTTCTGCCTGGTGAGCAGCACAGCAGCACACTGCCACCGGAGCCGCCTGGCACAGCAGCTGGGCTGCAGTAGCAGCAGCAGCTGGTCGAGCAGCTGCACCTGGGTGTGAGCCCATCTCTGCAGGGTTCTGGGCAGGAGGGATGGACGCCCCGTGCTCACACTGACAGCTGTCAGCCGGCCCAGGCGCGGGGCACGCGTCTGTACCTCGCCTAAAGGGAAACGCGAGGACCTTCTGAGCCCTACGTGGCGGGCAAAGGCCCGGCTCTGTGCCATCTCCCCGTGCCCCGACGGGGCAGAGAAGCTGCGAGGCCGGAGCCCGGAGTGCCCCCGCTCCCCCCAGCCCGGCCCGGGCTATATAAGGCGTGTAAGCTGACACCCGCTGCTCCCCGCTCGCTGGGCGCAGGCTGCGTGTCAGACATTCCCCAGCATGGAGCGGCCGCGCAGCCCCAACGGGGCTCCTCGCTCCGAGGGCTCCGGCAGCACCGGGCCGGGGTCTGCTCAAGTGGGGGGGGGGGGGGAAGGGGGGAAGGCGAGATAGAAGCCCCCTCCAGCGGAGGCTGCGCCCTCTACCAAAGGATGGGCAGAGCCACGTCCCGTGGGGTCACCGCGTACCGCGGGGCACAGCCACGCCCCGACCCCCGCTCCAGCCTTGCCCCACGGGGGCTCCCTGCCCAGCCTGCCCCACCCGCCCCACGCAGCCTCCTTTTCCCCTGACCCGAGCAATCGCCTTCGCCCCCCTCCCCCAGACCCAGGACTCAGCCCCGGTCCCCGCTCCTCCCCGCGGTCCCGCCCGCACTCACCCACCCGCGGCGGGGCAGGGTCGCCCGGCGATGCGGGCCGAGCGGGTCGCTCCGCAACGGGCGAGCGGAGCAGGCGGCTGCGGGACTCGAACTCGGGCACCGCCCCCTCCCCGGCCGGCGCGAGCTTATAGAGGAGCGGGGCGGGGCGGAGCCGCCGCTCGGTTACACCAATGGCGGAGGGAGTTACGGCGCCCCCTGGCGGCCGGGCGCGGTCCCGGGGTCGGGCGGAGCACGGCCTTTATTCGCGCTCACGGCCAGTCCCGCGCGCCGGGGCCGTCCCGACTCAGCAGCCGCACCAGTTTGGCCCGGAGGGTGCGCTGAGGCTTCGGCCTGGAGTGTTCCTCCTCTTCTCCTCTGCTTCCGCCCGGCCCCCAGCGCTGTCTGTGGGGCTGCGGGGCGCTGCGGGCGGGGTAGGGAACGGCGGCCTCGCTGCTGTGGCCCTCGGGGGCCTGGCGACAGCCCAGCTCCCAGCGCCCTTCCTCCTCCTCCTCCTCCTCCGCCGGAGGCCGAGGCTGGGCCGTGAAGATGTTCTCATAGAGATGCTCGGGGAGCGGCTGCCCAGGGCACGGCCCAAGGTGGGGCTGCTGGCCCCGTGCGATGGAGGCGTACAGTATAGGGCCAGCAGCCTCCGGCTCCACGGGGGGGAAGTGGAGAAGGTTGGGTGACGGATGCGAGGCCGAGCGCGAGGCCGGCTGCACCCGCCCCAGCGCTGGGCTGTGCTGGGGGTCTTCAGCCTCTGCGCCCCAGGGTTGGTTACTGAGGCCTGGGGCTGACAGCTGGGGGCTCTCCTGGCCCTGCTGCTGACAGGCGATGGCGGCGGCCACGGCCCGGCACAGCTCTGGGGCCCGCGGGGTGCTGAAGGTGAAAGTGCCCTCGCCTGAGTCGCTGCGGCGGCCGGCCTCGAAGGAGAAGATGTTCTGCTGGGACAGAGGGCAGGGTGAGGGGCTGGCACCTGCCACGGGCAGGTGGAGGCCCTGGGGAGGGTGCACCTACCTGATCTTGGCCAAATTTGCGGAGGAACGGGTAGGGCCAGGTGAGCAGGGGCTGCTGGGACTGCGCATCCTTCAGCGTCAGGCTCTGGGGCAGGGCTGCCAGCACGTAGTGCCCGTGCAGCTCGCAGCGGACGGCTGCCTCCGTCTTCAGCACCAGCACTGGGAACTCCGTCACTGTGGGAGCAGAGTGAGGTCAGTCCTGCTGCACACCCAGTAGAAAGCCCCCCCCCCCAACCCTACGGGCCCCACTGCAGCACATACGATCCTGCCACGAGGAGTAGAGGCAGTTCTCCTCCATAGGGATGGGTTGCAGCCCGGTGCTGCTACTCTGTGCTGCTTCCTTTTTGACCTGGAACAGAGGGAGGTGAATATGGCCCCCCCCAGCACCCTCATTCTCCTTGCCTGGAGCAGCAGGAAGATGCTGGGCGTACCTGAAAGGCCAGCTGGCAGAGCTGCTCGATCCACTCATCCCGCTGCTCAGCTGCCAGCACATAGTTCTTCTCCGTGGTGGTGAGGTAGAAAGCGGCAGTGGCTTTGGGGCAGTTCTCAGTGCCCATGGGGCCAACGGAGACACAGTCAGACAGGCGGATGACACGGCGGGCGCAGCGCCGCAGGGAGGTGTCAGGCACTGTGCCGTCATCCCGTGCATCAAACTTCTCCATGCGGGCCACACCAAAGGGGCTGGCAGCAAAGAGCTGTGCTCGCATCTTCCTCCAGGTCCGCTGGAATGAAGGAAGGGTATGGATACGGAGAAAAAGTGACAGCAGGGAGCTGTCTGCTACACATGGCTTGGGAATGGGTGCACAAGGGTCTCTGCCTATGAGGCTGCTCACTGTGACAGGGCACAGAAAGCTGCTCTGATTCTGGACTGCCATGCAAATGAAAGCCATTTTGAGCTGCTGTGCTGCTCCTGGCAGCTCGCATCTGCTGCACACAGCCAGGCCCTGCAGCTTGCAGCCTACTTCCTCCCAGGGGAGGCTCTGCAGCACCCGTCCCTTCCCAGCCCATCACGAGATGGAGGGGCTGCAAGCCCCCACTTACCTCAAGTGCACAGCAGAGCCTCCGCCCTGGAAAACAGATGTGGCAGAGCACCCAAAACACCCATCGGCCTCCCACATGGCAGAGCATCAGCCCCATGCACATGGGGGCTGCACGCTTCAGCTCTAGGACTTAGCTCTTGCAGAGTACCAAGGTGGGAGCTGTTCTGTTAGCAGATCATAGGTAGCCCTGCACAGTGAGCACAGAGCACTGTGCGCCGTGAGAAGGCTAGCAGGAGGCAATCTGTGAACACGCAGCTCCAGGGGCTGCCATGATGTCACCCATGATGTACCCACAGATCCAAGCACACAAAGTCATCGCTTCTCCCACAGCACTGCCCCAGGACCAGGTTCAACCCAGCAACCCACCTCCTGCCCCGTTCACACACACACAGAACTGTGCCTCAGTAACACACCTTTATTGTTTCATTGCACATCACGCAATGACCAAGCAAGGTCACAGCCCACAGGGGTGAGCACAAGCTAGCGCATGCACAAAGCACAGATGGGTCCCTCAGCAGTGGGAGAGTACCAGCACTAAACCTGGAGCCCAAAGAGGTCCCACTCTGCTCACACCCTTCCCAGATGCTGGGGGGCTCAGGCCCAGACCAAGCAGCACGCTAACAGTACAAACCCTATATCCAGCCACAAATCCACCCTCTGCCCTTTACCTTTCCAAATTTGCAGTGCTGTACATAGAGGATGCCATCCTTCACTGGTCTCTCCATGGGCCCAGCACTGCCCCTGCAGCGAACACAGGGCTCTGGGGCTCGGGCTGCTGGCAGCACAGAAATGTGACTGCTTCAGCCAAAGCAACTGCATGGGGCAGACTTCCTTCTCTCTGAGACTTCCCCTTTTTGGTGTGTGGGATGAGAGGCAAAGGCTGGGCCACAGGAGGTGTCCATCCGCCCACCCCTTGCAGCGGGGCAGAACGCAGACTGCGAGAGCACAGGCAGCTCTCAGGGGACAACCTGACATAAGCATGGTGTGCTCGGCTTAGCCCTGGCTGCACCACAGCACTGCTGGTGTTAACAGGAACAGCTGAGGATGCACAGATCAAGGTGAGAGCAAGGAGACTGTGAGGCTTTGGAGGGGCTGGATAGAAGTCCCTAGGCATGGGCAGCAGCCCACCAGTCACAAACCAGTCACCCCACCTAGAGAGTTTCCCCCACCACTTGCTGCCTACCCAGCACCTCACAGCAGTATGACACTGATGTACTGGGCTGCTGCAGCACAGCTCCACGCATTTTCATCTAGGGCAGGAGCTCAGGAAGGCTGAGCTGTTGACAGTCACAAAAAACAGGACACAGAAGTGCAGGAGAGTCTTCTGGTACAAGGTTGGTCTGGGTTTTGGAATGTGAACCCCAGGTCAAAGAGAAGCAGCCAACCTCCTCTTCTCCTGGCCTGTGCAGGGGAGCACTGAACAGCACAGTCCCCAGGCTAGAAGTCCATAGAGCTGTGGGCTAGGTAGTCCTTGCGGCCAATGTTGCTGACTTGCTTGGTCTGCATCGCCTCCAGTTTAGGACAGTCAGTGATGCGATGGCCCAGGCCACCACAAAAGGCACAGCCCCGCTCACCTGCAATGGGAAGAAGGAGATGAGGCTGAGCTGTGTGCCAGGCCAGTTGACAAAGCAGGCACCCAGCAGGCAGGGAGACAGAAGCCACCCCATGAGTCTGAAGCAATGGGAGCTGGGACTCTGTCTGCAGCCCATGTCGCTCAAAGAGTCCCACAAAAGTTCCCCATCCCAGCATAGGGTCCCTCACCTCCGATGTCCAGCATGGTCTCATCGCCACAGTGCAGCACCTGGAGCACAGGGGGCACCTTCTGCTTTGCCTCCAGGAGCAGAGCCTTCAAGTCCATGAGCACTGACTCATCTGGGGGCAGAGACGCAGATCAGATAGAGTCCTAGCAGAAGCCCAACATAAGAGTGGCAAAGAATGACGTGCAGGGCCCTGAGGCCAGCACCCAAGTGGTGACAATGCCCCATGTCAGCACCTCCTCTCTGTGAACCATAATCACTTTTCCCTGCTTGCATGGGAACACCACCCACACCCAAGCAGAAGCAGCTCTTTGTCCAGCTGCATCAAACAGCTGCAGGCCACCCCACAGGCTCCCCCCCATCCCACGCTGTTTCTCACCACAGGCTTTGTTGATGAAGGTGGTGGCAATACCAGTGTTGCCTGAGCGACCTGTACGCCCAATACGGTGAACTGCAAAGAAACAGACAGCATCAGGCTTGGACAAATGCAACATGACACTCCTGTTCCAGTGACCACCAAGATGGGTGCACAGCCCTCCTGGTCTGTAGCCACCCAGTTACTCTCCCTCAGTGCCTCTGTTGGCCCCATTCCCCACCATAGTTCTCAATCTCCTCTGGCATGTCGTAGTTGATGACGTGCTGGATGGCAGGGAAGTCCAAGCCCTTAGAAGCGACATCAGTGGCAACCAGAACATCCTTCTTTCCATCTCGGAAGGCCTCAATGGCTTTTGTTCGCTCCTCCTGATCTGTAAACATCCAACACAGAAGATGAGTAGGATCAGAGCTCCCAGTCCTACCTCTTGCAGCAACCACTACAGCCTTAAAGCTGAGCATTACAAAGCCTAAGCCTCTCCTGTGTGAAAACCTACACATCCTTTCCCCAGATTAAGCAGCAGAGGGACTCACAGGTCCTGTAGGGAGCTAGCTGTACGGTGCTTACATCTGCTATGATAACAAATAAAGCTGCACTCCCTACCAGAGGTCCTGACACTGCCCCAGTCCATCCTCACACAGTGACAAACAGCTATGTGCTTGGACCTCCCATGCTCACACACCGTGCTGGAAGGAGTGGGATCAGACAAGACCACACCTCCACAGTGCCCTCACAGACCTTTGCCTCCATGGATGGCCACAGCTTCTACACCCTTGAGTAGAAGATATTCATGGATCGCATCAACATCTGCCTTCTTCTCCGCAAAGATCAGCACCTGCCACAACACACACATGTAAGAGTTGCTTTTTTGTGTGCTGACGAAGAGCACAATCCCCAGAGAAACCCACTTCCTCTTGTTGAACAGAGACCACAACAGTTCTGTGCCCAGGACTTGTACGTACACAGAACACAGTTCCTTCCTTCACCAACCCCAGTACAGAGCAGAACCTGGCAGCATCACAGCTGCATCCTCACTGCCATCTCTACAGCTGTGCTATACAACTACAGTGCTGCCCCCAGATGTACTGCAGGAGCAGCTAGAGCACGTTTACTCACAGGTGGTGGGGTCTTTTGCAGGCACTCGAGGAGATACACCATCTTGGCCTCCTCTTTCACATACTCCACTTCCTAGGAAGAAGCACAGAGAAGGTTCAAGCAGACAGGAGAGGACCAAGCACACCTGTCCTTGTGGGGGAGGTACTATCTGCTCTCACAAACTATGTAGGCCTCCCACATGGCGTGGGGGAGCTCCCAAGTACCTCACCTGCACAACATCCAGGCTGGCAGCACCTGCTCGCCCAACATTAATAGTGATAGGCTTCACCAGGGCACTCTTAGCAAAGTTCTGGATCTTTTTAGGCATAGTTGCACTGAAAAGAAGGGTCTGCCGCTGGCCCTGCATGGGGAGCGAAGCACAGGCAAGGATTTAGTGCTCATCCAAAGGTGAGTGCAGGGACTGAGCTAAATAGTGCTCACATCTTCTCAGCCCAGTACCTTAAAGTAGGAGAAGATGGTGCGGATGTCTCCCTCAAAGCCCATATCAATCATCCTGTCAGCCTCATCCAAGGCCAAGTAGCGGCAGATGTCCAGGCTCACCATCTTTTTCTGCAGCAGGTCCATGAGGCGGCCAGGGGTTGCCACCATCATGTGCACACCACTGTGTGATGAGAGAAGGCTCAGTCAGGCACCCAGATTTCTTCCCATGCAGAAACATACACAGAAGAGCTTACAGAGCTTATGTTGATAACATCCAGCTGGCACGGCACCTTCACCCCAACACCTTCCCAAAGCCATCCAGCTAGTATGCCACCCCTCGGTCCCCTGCTTCAGCCCCACAGGACCTTCCCCACAAGGTCTTACTGTTTGATGGTCTCCATCTGCTCCTTAACAGACATTCCCCCAATGCAGAGGGCACAGCGCAGTGGGGGCAGGCTGTCCTCCTGTAACAGGCGACAGTAGTACTCAATGATGCCATGGGTCTGCCGAGCCAGCTCTCGCTGCAGAGAAAAAAAACACCTTGATTCCCCACACAGGGAGCACCTGAATCTGTCACTGAACATCAGTGAGCTTTCTCCCATGCTCCATTGTGCCCCAAGAACTCACAGAGGGACAGATGATGAGTCCATAGGGTCCCTCTCGCTTAGAGAATGGCAATCTCTTCTCTTGCTCCAGGCAGAACATGATAACTGGAAGGGTGAACACCAGAGTCTTCCCAGAGCCAGTAAAGGCAATGCCAATCATATCCCTTCCTGAGAGGCTATCAGAGAAACAGGACAATGGTGAGCAGGCGTGTCACAGGAGGGCTCAGAACTCCAGATCTGAGCATGGTGAACAGGGCTAGAGGGAAGCATGCAGTTGGTGCTGCTGGGTGGTCTGGAAGCAGCAAAACACTGCCTAACCTGGGACACAGACAAAGCACTCACATTGTGGGGATACCTTGAATCTGTATAGGCGTTGGCTGCTGGATTCCTTTTTTCTTCAAGCCCCTCAGGATAGCTGTTAGAGAATATGGGACACGCATATTCACAACCTGCTTTCCCTCTAACTCATTTTTCAGCCACAGCCCTCTGATCAGTGAGGAACTACCCTTGGGTCAGCAGCCAGCTGATACAATCCCTGTTGTGAATTTAAGCTGGGACCCTGCTAACAGAACATTAAGGATCCAACAGCTTCACTCACTGCTGGACACAAGTCTCCCCAGAAAGAGCTGCCTCCAATCCCACCTGCTGGAAACTTCATCTCCTTGAAGCTCTTGATGGGAGGTGGGATGCCTTCTCCCTCTACAAGGATGTGGTACTTCTTGCGCACGCGATCGTGCCGAGCCTCTGACATGGCCAGGATGTAACGAGGTGCTCTCCAGCTGAGAAAGCAACAGAGGAAGTTCAGAGTGCAAACTGTCCTAGGGAGAGCCAGCCAACCCAACAAAGGATGACAAGAACTCCCTGACAGGCTCTGAAATTCCACAAAGGAAAACAGGTGACCTCAAGGGGCTTCATGAGCACATGAGAAGACCCAAGCCAGTCGTACACAACAAACATCTCCCCAGAGTCCAAGTAAGGAGCCTCAATACAACAGACAACAGCAGCCTATGGATAATGGGTAAAACATGCCAACATCATTTAGACTCATATTCATTATTTCCATGATACTGTCTTGAACTTCCTGGGCTCTCCCTCTCTCGTTCTCTCTGTCTCCCTCAAGGTCTGAAGACTCAGCTCAAGCCTTTAAATTTTACATAAATGCATACATAAATCTTCCTGCATGGGAAATATCCAAAGTGACTCATCAGTCTTCCAATTTACAAAAAGTAGTAAATAGGAAGCCAAGCAAGTATAACCCCTCTGGTTAGACCACAGAGCAGCTCTCTTCCTACCAGCCTGTATGGCCTCCAGCTGTTGTCAGCTGTAAGGAAGCGATATTTTGAGAAAGACAACCCCCATGTTGCAAAACACACCTGGTTTTAATTGGATCATCATATGTAATGCCCTTTGCCATCTCCTTCACTGACATCAATGCTGCAAAAACAAAGCCAATAAGATCAGTGAGAGCTTTCAGTCTCCATGCCCACACACAGCAGGGCAAGGTGAGCCGGCAGCACCTCTGGACAGCCTGTTGGAGCCTGGGGCCTGCAACTGCACAGCCCCAGCAAAGTCAGGCAGCTAGCTGCTAACTGAGGATCCTCACTGTGATTTCCTTCTCCAGTCCCAGGCTGTACTGCTGTCCAACAGCTCTATAGGACATAGGAATGCCAGCACTCACCTCGGCCCTCTGCCACACTCTCCAGGATCTTCTCCTCCTCCTTCAGCTGCTTCTCCTTGGCTGACTCCTTCCGGGCTGGGAAAAGGTAGGAAAAAAGTGAGAGAGTGCCCACAGCTCCCAGCAGAGCCCCTCCCCACACCGGCCCTACCCTCTGCCTTCTCCTTGAGATGCTGGTGCTGGTCCAGGAGGCTGATGTTGGACTGCGGCCCCAGGGGGATGTCATCCTCATCCCCGCGCTGCTCGCTGCCGCTGTCCCGCTGCTCCTCCTCCGACACCACCTTCCGCCGCATCTGCAACAGCTTCTGCAGCTGGAGGAGAATCGCGGGGTGAGAGGCGCCGCAGCGGTACCGAGCCCAACCCCCAGAGCCCCGTTACGCCGTTACCATCTGCTGCTTGCGCTGCTTCACCGGCACGTAGGGCACGTAGTCCTCGTCGTCCTCTCCCGACATGTCGGATCCGTCGGCCGCCTCTTCGCGCTGCCTCTGTGAGGAGACGTGGGGTGAGCGGAGCGGGCGCGGAGCCGGGGGTCGCCGTTAGCGGCCTGGGCTTCACCTTCCGCTCCGCGCCCGGCTCCATGGCGTCGCCACCAGCCAGTAGCCTCGCTGCCCCGGATGTAAAACGGGCGCGCCGGAAGTGACGTAAACGAGTGTACTGTCGTCTAGCAACGAGGCATCGCCTCCTCCGGCGCGGGAGAAGCGGCCCTACGGATCCCCTCAGAGACCAAACTTCCGCGGAATGCGTACAGCACAGCACAGCACAGCACGCCCCGCCCGCGGGACGCGAAACAAAGCAGCAGAGGCTGGGGTTAAATAAAATAAAAAATTAAAAAGTTCTTTATTGGGTCCAGCACAGGCCTTCCCCCGCGGCGCAGGGAGCCGGGCGGAGAGGGCGAGGGGACGGTTGGGGCGGGGTGACCCCGCGGTGGGGAGGAGGAGGCGGGGGGAGCCCCGGGGGCCCCGCGGGGCAGGAGAGCACCGGGGTCCCCGTAACGGGGGACCCCATAGAGGAGAGCCGGGGGCCCCCGGGAGGGAGTGACGGGGCACAGTGAGGAGAGCGGAGCGGCCGAGGGTGGGGGATGGGGGGGCGGCCCCGCACCTCACTGCGCTGCGCTGGAAGTGGTTTTCTTCAGGGTGAAGTTGGTCCAGTTCACGGCCACCTTCTGCCGCGTCTGCTTGGCAGAGTCCAGACAGAACCTGGCCGGGAGAGAACGGAGCCCCAGTGAGCAACAGAACCCCCAGAACCTCAGCCCCCAACCCCAGGCAGGGTGACCTCACATACATCCTGCCAGGAGATGCTGCCTCACCTCTTGAAATACTCCACTTCCCGGTCAGTTTCATCCATCTCTACACTATCTAAGTCCTTGGGCAGGAACACGTCATCTGGCAAGCAGAGCACAAGGTCACCACAACGCAGCAACACACCTAAAACCCAGCTGCTCCCAGCAGGACAGTGCCAGGGATGGGACCCTCAAACACACCAGGGCAGGACAGGAAGGCAGCAGGCAGGGCAAGGGCTGGGGAAGGGGCCACAGCAGCAAGAGCACGGCAGGGCAAAGCTGCAGGCACTCACCGATAGAGGTATTGGATTTCTCCACCTTGTTGCGGTTCTTCCTGCTCTTGCCCTTGGGCTGGGGGGATCCCCCCAGGGCAGCAAGGGGAGGCAGCTGCCGGTCCCCAGTGGCTGGGGTGGGCAGCTGCACCAGATCTGGCAGCTCAGCTTTGCCCTCTCCCCTCCGGCCTTTCCAATCGCTGCTTCTCTCCTTCTCTGCTCTGGCAGTGCCGCAGCCCCAGGGTTGCCCCTTGCCACTCTCCACCTCAGTGCAGCCACCCGCCCGCTGTGGCTCTGCAGTGCTGGGCTTTGAAGGGTGCTTGGTTCCCAGCACCTGCCCCTTCACACCAGAGTTTTCCAGCCTGGCCTGGCCACTGAGCACCACAGCACCATCCCCTTTCTTCACCTGCCCGCTCTGCCGCTTGTTCTTTCGCTGTCGGCTCCCTGCCAACACCTGCTCTGCTGGCTCTGGCCCCTTGGGCTGCAGTCCCTCCTTGGGCTCTAGGCTCTGCCCACCACAGTCCACAGCAGAGTCTGCAGCCTTGGACTGAACCCAGATCATGCGGGACAGGCTGGGCACGGCACTGAGGCGCTTCACCACACCATTCTCGGTGGCCGTTGGGGCCAGTGGCAACTCCCCTGGCCCATCACCCCATCGAGGGCCCAGCTCACTCCGCAGCAGTGTGTGGCTCTTGGTGGGGCCCAGGCTGAGCGGGGCGAGAGCCAGGTCTATGTCCTGCAGGTCGGAGGAGCCATTCAGGTGGGAGATCAGGTTCTTCTGCTCCAAGACAGCTGCCTTCTTGGGGAAGTCATTGACATCTAGGTTGAGGTCATAGACACTGAAACTGGCCCGGATGGAGTCCTTGATGGTGTTCTTGATCTCCTGCAGACGGCTGCTGAGGAAGCTGTTTACACGCTCCAGCTCCAGCTCTGGCCACTCCAGCAGCTTCTCCTCGGCTGGCTCCCTGCTCTGGCTGTTTGCAGGGGCACGCTCTGCACGTTTTTGGGCCTCTGCCTCCAGCTGGGCTTTCTCCTCCTGCAACACAGATGAAGATCAGATGGGCCAGGCAGATGTATGCAAGCCACGCACCAGCCAAGTCATGCAGCAAACCAAGGGCCAGTGTTCAGCACGGCTTTCCCAAGCCTTCCACTATTCCCAAACTGCCTGAACTGTCACATGTCCCCTGCAGGCACCACAAAGGCAACCGTACTACACAGAGGACACCACTCTGGGCACGAGGCACCAGTGAACAGCATAAGCTTTCACAGCACAGTTTTCCACTACGGAGACACATTGCTTATCAGAGCTACAACACACAACAGAGCAGCTTAGCCTCCCCCCCAGATGCTTTGGGCAGAGGTGCAGGGAAGTCCCCAAAGAACTAGACACTGATTCTACCTCAGGAGAATGGCAGCAAAAGGCACAGAGCTAAAGAAACCAAATGGAACGAAGTGAGAGAATGCAAAGCCCCATCAGGAGCAGTCTTGCTCTGACCTTCTAAAAGGTGTAGGACAGGCTTCCCTCTTGCCCACTTCTTCCACCTTGCTTAGCCAGTCAGGACACAGAGCAGCACTTCCCTCTGCCCAGCCTCACCTTCTTCTTCTGCTTGTGCCGTGCCCGCTTGGCTGCCTTGGCACTGTTCAAGGGCTTGGGCTCTGTGCTGTTGATATAGTCCAGCAGTTCATCCACATTGCGGTGGTCCACAGCAGGCTCTCCTGAGCTGCTGTTGTGCCCTAGTTTTTGTGGCAACTCCTCTTTCCTTTTGGTGAGGCGCGAGCGCAGCTTCTCCCGAATCTCAGCGTAGTTGCGGCTTGTGGGAGCGGCTGGTGGCTGTGGGAGGTGAGAGCTGTCAAGCTTGGCAGGTACCAGAACCAGTGTGACACGCAGGCAGCCCCAGCTTCCACACTAGTCACTCATCGTTCTCCCCAACCACTCCTGTCCCCAGCACAACCTTTACTGAACTCCTTTCCAACATACCTACAAAGATGATTAGAGGCTTGAAGCATCTTCCTGATATGACAGGGTACACATACTGGCAGAGAAAAGCTGTGGCCAGACCTTCCCACCTCCATGCTCTCCACACACCAACTTCACACCACAGAGCAGAACACAAAGACCAGAGTGGTCTCACTCACCGCATTGTGGCCGAAGAACTCACAGTAGCAGCAGTCACAAAACTTCCCATCTTTCTGATTGGTAGAAGAGGAGGTGCAGGAACTGCGCTCTGAGCTGCTGTCCTCATCCTCCCCAAGACCCTCATCTGCCTCACACGGCTGCGGTGGATGGCAGCTGGTACCATTCGGGAACTTGTGTCCTTTGCAAGACGGGTCCCTGAGGAGAATGGTGAGAAGTAAGTGCAAGCAAAGGAGCTTCAAATCATCCCACTAGGTGTATAAGAACACCCTTCCCGAGTCACCCTGTGCCAGAGCAAAAGGATTTGTAGGGCAGACAAACCCCAGCCCCCTGCACCCTCCTTCTGCAAGGAAAATGCTGTAGGAGCCCGTGACAAAAGGTATTCCTAACTCTTCACCCCCCAGCACTTCTAGCAGGCAGAAGGCTGGCCCACCAGAGTTCCAGAAAGCAATGTCCCCTGCAAGGCCACGAGCTCATCCCAGGGCAGGGAGCGGTACTCACTGGGGGTGGCAGGTAGCACAGGTGAGAAACACTGGAACTGCATGCAGCTGCCAGACATCCCCACGTGCAGGCAGGCCCGACTCCCACAGGCACAGACCACCCAGTTCAGGGACAGGGCAGCCAGGGCACGGCCCACAGCACCATTCCTCTAGCTCCAGCTCGAGACTTGTCTGGCCCTCCGCAGAGGGAGCTAATCAGCAGAGAGGAACCAACACCCTCGACTCAGCATGCTCTCTTCCAAGGCACAAGTAGCCCAAAGAGGGCCAGGGGAGCAGGCGAGCAGAACCACCAGTCCACAGGCTTCATCTTCTTGAAAACCTTTGCCCAGTGCCTCAGCTGCCCGATGGGTCTCACTGACATAGATCCTGTTGGCCAACAGCAGGTTGACCAGGCGGTTTCTTTGGGTCTTTTAGATGGAGGAGCAGTAAGCAAGCAAGCAGTCTCTTCTGCACCACAGTACTAAAGGATAACCGCACAGAGAAGACATGTAGGGAGAAAAAGAGCTTAACCCTTAAAGACCAGGGGTCTACAGCAGCAGAACTGCCCCACAAACACAGGCTCTTTGCACCACCATTCCAGAGTGGCCAATCCCTCCACAGGGGAAATTGCATCCTTGGGCAGGGGTGGTATCACTCAGTGAGGAGAGGTTGGAAACATGCAGGGCTCATCCACTCACCTGTTTGTGCCGGGCAGTTGGTGGGAGGCAGGTGGAGGGATGAGCGAAGTACTGCAGTGCCCATTGCAGGGATGAGTGCAGCCCGAAAGCGGAGGTGGCATCTTCAGCAGCGGCACATTGGCAGGGGGCAGGTGAGGGCTCTTACACGACCCTGGGCTGTGCGAGACCGTGCCAGTGGAAGGGGACTCGGATGCTGGCTTCGGGGCTGCTGCCTGTACGCTGGGTGCAGGGAAGAGTGCAGCCTGTGGGGTGGTGCCCAGCGGGACGTGTGGAGGGGAGCCGAAGGGTCCTGGGTGGGCAGGCATCTGCTTGGAGGGAACCAGCGCTGGTGGCTGGGAGGGGAGCCCAGTGGGACTGTTGGGAGGAGCAGTGAGGTCCGAGTGCTGATGATGCTCTGAGGAGTGGAAGGCTTCACCTGCAGACAGGCAGAAGCAAAGACAGTCAAGCGACATGGCCACACTCAGAGATATCCTACAGCCCAAATGCACATGGGTCCCTGAGCTCAAGCTTAGGGCAGCCTAGAGAAAACTCCCAGATCTCCAATAGTAAGAGGTACTTCCACCAAGAGGTACCGTAGCACCAAACTTCAGTTGGAAGGCGATGCATGGGGATTGGGTTGCTCTGGAGGGAGCAGAACAGAAAGCACATCTGCATGGGTTTCTTCTACAGTGACAAACCCTGTCCTCCCCACCCAGGTACTCAAGTTAAAAGCCAAAAGTCATCCCTGCTTGCAATGGGCCTCAGTAGCTTCATCTGCCCCACAGGTGCCCTGACAAAAAGGGTAAAACAAGGGGAAAGACACAGGGGCAGAGAAGGCAGTGCGCTGGGAGGATGAGGCCAGACCTACCCCTGGTACACGCACCTGGTGGGGTGGCCCTCCGGCACATGCTTTTGAACTGCTTCGGCAGCGTCTTGCAGAAGTCAAGTGAGGTAGGCAGAGGCGAGCCTGGGGCAGCACTGCCAGTGGCGGGGGAGGTTGTATGGCCATAGGGACAGGCCTTGAGCCCTGCCACCATGGCAGGAGCCTGGCTGATGCACTCTGGAGAGAGAGCCAGGCTGGAGTGCTTTTCACCTGCAAGGAAAGCAAAGCTAGGGCCTGGCTACTGCTGAGTGTCTCATGGCCATTTCTGGTGGGAAAAGCACTGCAGCCTTCAGCACAGCACTTCTGCCTGCAGCCACCCCACTCCACCCTGCCTGCAGTGTGGCATACTGACACTGCTGGAGCAACACTCCCAGCAAAGCAAGAAAATGCTTCAACGTCCCAGTACCCTCTGCCTTTGCTGCAGTAGAAGCCCTCTGCTGCCTCCCCCTGCCCACCAGTCAAGTTGCTTGTAAGGATACAGCCTAAGCCAGAGACCAGTGAGAAAGCTCTGATCAACCCCACGACTGGCTTCAACTCACCTAGCGCAGCAGGGGGGGCCCCGAGGGGACTGCCCTGTGTGGCCCCGTTGGTATGCTGCGAGTTCCAGAGGCCTGAGAGCTTGTGAGCAGACAAGAAAGAGCTGGGGTCCCAGTCCCCTGAGTTCCCGTGGCACGAGGAGGAAGAGGAGGAGGTGGAAGAGGAAGAGGAGTGGGAACCACCCCCACAAGACTGCGACTTGCAGGATGTATGGGATAACGAGACCTGGCAGGGAAAACACAGAGTGAAGTAGGAGCAGGATTGGGTGTGAGGCAGGAGACCTTTGCCCCAGGATGTTGGGGCCAAGACCCTCTCCACTGACCCCAAGCCCCTGCTCTATCCAGCAGATGGGCAGCCTGGTTCCCAGAGCCCAAGCCATCAGCCAGGTGGATGTCAAAGTCAAAGGCCACGTGCTGCTCCAGCTGTGTTCAGCGTGGGGCAGGGTTAAACAAAGCTACACAGGAAGTCACTGCTTTGCCCTCAAGCTCTGCACAGGGGCAAGATCAGCCCTGCAACACGCTGCGCCTTTCACCTTGGCAACTGCAGCTCTGGCAAGACACAGCGTGGCAGCACAGAGCCAGGCAGCGAGCAGCTTGCCACAGGGCCAGTGCAGGAGGAGCACAAAGCACAGTGCGGCAGGGCTGGCAAAGCAGCAGTGCTGCCAGCTCTGCCAGGTAGGCAGCTCCAACACCGCAAAGGCTTCCAGACAAGCCTCTGCATCACCCCCTATTCCTTCTGAGCAACACCCGAGGAGCTAAGGTTGGAGCGAGCAAGGGGCCCACAGACCCAGCTCACACCACAGGACAATCAGCACTGCAAGGCCACACTCCTGGGAGCCCCAGCCCTTCCAACCACTGCTCCCCAGCCGCGTACCGCCAGGGCCTGCTCCTGCACTGCCCGCCGCTCTTCCTCCTCCACACTCTTCCGGCAGCTCTGGCAGATCCACAGCGGCATTTCTCCCAAGAGGTTCTGCACGAGCGTTGGCACGAAGTCTGGTGGCAGCCTCTCACCCGGAGAAACCAGCCCATTGTGGGAAGGGCCTCCCCAGTCCTTGCGCTCACGGTGGCAAAGCAGGCAGCACGTCTGCACGGACTGGTTGGCGGTGGGCAGCACCTGCAGTGGGACACACAGGCCACAAGTCACCCGAAGGACCTGCTGCAGGGCATCAGGTCAGCGCAGGTGCATGAAAGACTTCAGGATGCTCACTACAAACCAGAACATTTTTTGCAGGCTGTATGTGGGTCTGCGCCTTCTCCCAGCGCGGCCTTGGGCTGCCCAGCTGCTGTCAGCCCATGATGTGCCAGCTGTAGGTATTTCAGACCCCTGGGAGAACCATGCTATGCTAAACCACCAGCCAGCACCACAACAGCCTGTGAGGCCCCCAGCAACTCCCACTGCACCTGCAGTACAGCAGCACCAAAAGGACTCCTAGAGCAAAGCGCAACCCACAGATGTCACCAGGCAGGGTTGGCATGGGGGCCCTCAGCCACAATGCTCCCTGCTCATTCATCACAAAACCCCACGCCAGCGCTCACACATCCCAGGCCGCCCGCCTCTTTGTTCTGTGCAGCCGGCGGCAGAGATGCACCAGGGTGGTGTGCAGCCCCCGCTGCTCTCCCTGCACAGAGCGGCAGGGCAGGGCTCACAACCCAGTGCCACAGCATGCACCGGGCCCCAACCCTCGGCTCACCAGAGGCCCCGCAGCCAGGACAAGCCCAGCACGACATAAGAGCCCCCATTGTCTGCCACTGTGGTGGGCTCCGCAACAATGACCGCACATTTAATCGCTGCCATGAAACAGATGGTGTCTCCTAGGCTCAAGGTGAAGCAAAGGTCAGAGGCCAAGGAGAGCACGGGAGGCACACAGCTCCCCTGCCCAGCGGGGCAGCCACGGCCTGGAGGGCTCTGGGGCCATCCTGTGTTTCAGCAAGAGCGGGCGCAGCTGCTGCTCCGTGCGACGGGATGGCATTTCCCAGCACACCCAGTGCATGCAGGCAGAGCAGGGGGCTGTGCCCCGACGGTGGGGAGGGGGGTTGCGCCCCAGGCCGCTCCGCAGCCGGGCACCGCGGGGACGGATGGGGGCCCGGCAGCAGCCCGCAGCCCGCCCAGCCGCCGCTCCGCTCACCTGCGGCGGTGCCGGACCTCCCGCCAAGCTCTGGGAGCGCATCCTCGCAGCGCTCCGTAGCGCCCAGGGGAGAGATCGCATCCCCCGGCGCAGGGCTCCGTCCTGCCGAGGGCACGCGGGGCTCCTCGCGAGCGGAGCGGCGGGGACGCAGCGAGGGGCTGGCGGAGCCGCCCCATCTCCCGCGGCTCAAGGCGAGCGGCGGCGGCAGACGGGCTCCCAGACCCCGCCGCGGCAATTCCCTCGTCGCCGCGGGACGAGGGCCGCGCCCCCCGCTCGCACACGTCGGTGGGAGCCCCGGCACGGAGCCCCCGGCACGGCAGCGCGGAGCCCCGCGGCCCGCTCCCATCCCCGCGCCCCACGCGGACGGGGCCCCGCCCGCCCGTCGCGCCCCGAGAGCGAGCCCGGGGCCGGCGCGGCGCCGGACGGCCCGACGCGAGCCCTGCCCGGGCCCCGCGCCCACCGGCCGCCCCTCGGAGCCGCCCCGCAGCGCCGCGCGGCCGCCCGGTACCTGAGGGGCGGCTCTGCCCGGCTCCGCGCTGCCGCCCGCCGCTACCGCCGCCTCGGGCGGGGCGGGCGGCTCCGGCGGCGGGGGAGGCGGCGGCGGAGGGGCGGGAGGAGGACCGGCGGCCCCTCCGGGACGTTCTCGGCGGTTCGCGGCGCCTCCGGCCGCCGCCACCTTGTTCCGCCTGCGAGTCATGGCGAGCGCGGCCCGCCGCAGACAGGACAACAGCCAATATGGCGGCGCGGCCCGTCCGGCCCCTGCCTGGGGGGCGGCCCGGCGAGGCGAAGCCGCCGCCGCCATCTTCCGAGCGGGCAGCGCCGCGCGTTGTGGCGCCCCCTGGCGGCCGGAGGTGGCGTGTCGGCCGCGCGCAGAGGCTCCCCCGGGTCCCGGCGCCGCGCCCACGCGCGGGGAGCTCCGGGGTCGGCAGCGCGGCGCGATCCGCAGCGCCGGGCACGCGGCTTTGCACCCGCAGGCCGCTGGTCCGCCGGTCCATCTCGGCCGTGCGGCTTTTCCTCGTGGTGCGTGACACGAGTGGGTTCGCAGCCCCTCCGCGCCCCGCTCCCGGGATGAGGGCGCTACCCCCATCCCTTGGCAGCGTTCCGACCGCGCAGCCCTGCTCTCAGCACGGGGGAGGTCGCAGAACCCCGTGCAGCTGAGCCCCGAGTGGGGCTTCCCCAACCCGCGTCCCGCTGCCCCCACCGCTGTGGCACACCGCGGTCACAAACTCCCGGCTCTCAGCACCGACACAGCCGCCGCCGAGCCGAGCCCCGCTCCCACGGCCCCGGGGAGCGGCCGTGACTCAGGGACTCCTCCGCCCTGAGGTGGAGCTGACAGAACGGAGCGGACTTTTCTGTCCGTGAATCGCCGCTTTCAGGCTTTCAGACGTCCGAATTATCGGCCTCTGCAACTCCGTGTGGGAGCAGCCACCTGCTGCGTCGCAGCCGGGAAGCGTCCCACGGAGAGACTCGCTGCGCCTTACGGATAGCAGCGGGGCTGGCACCGACGGAGCCCCGGGGACCGAGGCGGAAGGGAAGCGGGAACGGAGCACCCACACGGGGCACACCGGGCACCGCGGCCTGCCCGACGGGGATCCGCCCTCGGTGAGAAAGCGGAGAGAAACCGGTCCGTCGGGTGGCGACCGCTTCCCTGCACCGGGCCGTGCCCAGGTTCCGCCGAGGGCAGGGAACGGCCCGCCGGGTTCCGGCGACCGCGGTCCCGGAGCTGGGCAGACACCGCCCCGACCCGCCCCCGGGCGGTGCCCGGTGCCGGCCCGCCCCGTTGGGCGAGCGGCGGGCGCGGGGAGCCAGGCGGTGGCAGAGCTCCTGGTCACGCCATGCTGCCCGCCGCCCTTCGGAGATGGCTGCATCGGCCCAAGGTGAGAGCGGCGGCAGCTGTTCCCCGTTCCCGGTACGGCACGAGCGGCCCCGACGGGGCGGCCGCCAGACACCTGGAGCTCCGCTGCCCACGCGCTGCGGCTGTGGGCATCTGGCACCGAGAATGGGCGGGGGGGCGGAGCCCCCTCGATGCGGAGCGGTCTCGGGGTGCCGGGGATGGGTGGCGGGGCTCGGGCGCTCGCAGGGAGCGAAGCAGAGCCGGGCCCTCCTGGAGCAGGGAGGGAGGAGGAAGCGGTGCCGCGGGCCCGGCCGGTGACTCACGGTGTGGCGGTGCCGCGGGAGCCCGACAGGATCGGGCAGCTCTGGGGCCGCCCCAGATCGCTGGGACCGATCCTCGGCAACCCCGGCCCCGCAGTCTCGGCCACCACGGGAGAGTTCTGGGGAGCGGCGGGGCGGGAGTGAATTACCGGTGCCCCTGCACTCCCTACCCGCAGCCTTCCCGCAGACCTTTCACCCGCTGCCGTGTTTACGGCCGTGCACGGATCTGTGCCCACACTGCCGAGATGAGGGCGAGCTTGTTCGTCCTGCTCTGCTCTGGAGAAACTGAGGCATGGGTGGGGACAGCGGGGTGGCTCCATCTGGGGCCCCGCTGTGTGTCAGCTCCATTACTTGTCCTCTCTGACTGCAGCGCTCCGACCCCCGGCTGCTCTCGCAGTTCTTCTTTGCCGATGAGCGGGTGACACGGGTGGTGGCCGAGATCAATGGGCTGGATGCTGAGCTGGACCCGCAGCAGTACCTGGTGCTCCTCAACCAGCTTCACCTCAGCCAGGTACGGCACGGTGACCTCAGCACATGGCTCCTAGGGTGGCTGCGGTGACGTTTCTGTTCCCACCAGGCTCAGCTGCTGGCCGTCATTGAGCGCATCATGGAGGAGTGCATCCCCACGCAGAGGCACAGCCGTGATTACCTCGTCAAGTTCCCTGAGGAGCTCTTGGTGGACAACCTGGGCAACCACATGTTGTTTGCTGCCGAGGTCAGCCCTGAGGAGGGGATGACAAGCTGGGAGTGAGCTCCAGGCTCTGTCCCCTGACTCCCCCTGGTCCCGGTTCCTGACACATCCCCGGTCCCGGCAGTGTCTTCTGGCAGGGACCTTCCTTGAAGTGGAGGAGGCGGATGGGGCACAGCTGAGGCCGCGTGCCAGGAACCTGCTGTGCAGCCTGGAGCTGGTGCGGGCACTGCTGCGGGAGCAGAGCCTGAGCCATCCAGGCACCTACCCTGAGCCCGTGCGGGCTGCACTCATCCAGTTTGACCGCCTGTTTGCCGAGTTCGAGCTCAGGTGGGGACTGGGTGTTGGGGCTGCAGGGGCTCAGTGGGGTCCAGTGGCACCTCACTGTCCCCCAATTTCACAGCTACGTGTCCTCGCTGGTGGCAGTGAAATCCCCTGATGAGATCTACAGGCAGCAGGAGATCATTGTGCTCTTCTGTGAGACAGTGGAGAGGTGGGGACATGGTGTGCTGAGGAGGGCATGGGGCATCCTCCTGGCATCACCCCAGCCCCATTGTAAGGCTGTGTGCCCTCCAGAGCCCTGCGTTTGGGCTACCTGACCCAGGAGATGATTGATGGCTACGAACCACTGCTGATGTTCACCATCCCTCGCCTGGCCATAATCAGGTGTGTGCAGCCCCCTGCCCCACCAGGAGTGCCCAGGAGTGCTCTGTGCTGATCCCTCCACCCTATGTTCCATGCTGTCCCCTTGCAGTGGTCTCCTCATCTACCCTGAGGGTCCCCTCAGCCTGGAGCGCAGCCCTGAACAGATGTCACGGGTGTTCAGCCCCTTCTACAACCTGCTGACAAAGATCAGGTATGTGGGCAGCAGGGTGGGGGGCAGCAGTGTGGGCCTGACATGGGGTCACGCTGTCCCCTTCCTGCAGGGATCTGCTGTGGGTGCTGTCAGCAGAGGAGCTGTGCCTGCTGGAGAGGAGCCTTTGTGCAGCTGAAGCAGAGGATCCCTGCAGCTCAGTCACCCCACAAACATGGGGGGAAGCGGTGCCTAGAGTAACACCCCCTACTCCATGGGGTCTCCTGGGGAGTCCCCACACCACCCCTGTACACCACAGTTTTATGGGGAGGTTGGGTGCAGTGGACAACCCATGCACAGAGAGGCACGTGGGGGTCTGCTTGGGGAGGGAGCATGGGTGGGGTGGCTGATCCCTGCCTGGTGGGATAGGGCTTTTTTGTTCCACCTGATGGGTGACGATCACCTCCCCACACACAGCCCCCAGCACCCCCCGGGGCCATGGCTGGAGGCCACACTGGGTTCCCGCTGCTCGGAGCTGCGCTCCCACTACAGCAGCAGTAAGGACATGCTGCACACCCTGTTCGTCTGCATCTCTGGTGAGTTCGTGCTGCGTCCCCCTCCCGCCCCCATGCTCCCAGAGTGCCCTGAGCTCACATCCCCATACAGGGGTGGCTGATCAGCTCCAGACCAACTTTGCCAGTGATCTGCGCAGCATCCTGAAAACCGTCTTCAAGATCGTGGCCTCACCAGCAGAAACCTCAGAAGAGACAGGCGGCGGTAGTGCGTAACAGGGCTGGCACAGGGCATGGCTCCTCCTGTCCCCAGGGAAATGGCGACAGCGTGGGGACAGCGTAGCCACAGCGCCCAGCTGGGGATGCTGGCAGCCAGGGCATGCCACATGCCCCACCCATGGCGACACCCGTGGGGCTGAGCCCTGCCCCAGTTAAATAACAGATAAATAATTTTGTCCCCACAGAGGACGAGGATGGTGACCTGTGTGCAGGTGATGCGCCCCACGTGGCTGACTGTCCCCTGTGCCCCAGCCCCAGAGATGCTACGGGGATCCAGAGGGCAGGTAAGGGGCAGTGGAGCTGGAGGGCGGTGCCAGCTGGGTGGTTCTGCTCTGACCGGGGCAGGGACCCCTGGTAACCCTCCCGTTGCTTTCCCCTTCACGTTTCCCCAGCAGGAGCGCACAGACGGCCCGAGTGGGTGCCGGACAGCAGCTGCAGCCACTGCTCTGCCTGCCGCGCTCCCTTCACCCTGCTGCGCCGCCGCCACCACTGCCGCAGTTGTGGGAAGGTACGGGGAGGGCTGGGCCGGGTGCGGGGCCGCAGGGCCGTGGTTCTACTCGGTTCTACTCGGTGCCGCTCTCTCTCTGCAGATCTTCTGCGCCCGCTGCTCGCCGCACACCGCTGCGCTGCCACACTACGGCCAGCCCAGACCTGTGCGTGTCTGCACGCACTGCCACGCCACGCACCTCCCGTCCTGGCGTACCCGCACCCGCTGAGGAGCCCTGGCTGCGGGACGTGGCTATGGGGCTGCTGGGCAGACCCTGTACCCGTCGGGCCAGGTGGGCGCAGGACCGCTCACCCCTCGCCCGCAGAGCCTGGCGCTGCTCCATCCCCGGAGCTGGAAACGTGCCTTGTTGCGGTTTTGCTTCGTTGTGTTTTTTGCAGGTGAACTTTGGCTGCTGTCGGGTCCAGGGCAGAGTCTCTCCCCCCCGGGAACCGTCATGAGAAGGGCGCAAACAGCCCTCACGTGACGGCGCTGCCCGGGGGCCGACGTGGGCCGGGCCCGTGGGGGGGCTCCAACACCGGGGGGATCTTAATAAAGAGATGGAACTGCCGTACGGGCAAAGGCTGAGCGCTACGCCGGGGTGGGTGGGAGCTCACGCAGCGCGGCAGCAGAGGTGCGCGTGGCCTGCGGGTGCAGCCAGGGGCGCACACCGCGCACGAAGGTGCACGGCTGTGCCTGACCCCCCGCGCGCCCACGTGCACGCAAGCGTGTGCGATCCGCGCCCGTTCAGAGCACACGCCCGCCGTGTACACACGCCCGCCGTGTACACACGCCCGCCGTGTACACACGCCCGCCGTGTACACACGCCCGCCGTGTACACACGCCCGCCGTGTACACACGCCCGCGACCTGCGCGGGCCGGACGCACACACGTTCACGACACTCGCAGAGACGCGCACCCGGTGCACACCCACGTGACAGCCGCGCGTTCCGACGAGGGGGCGTGGCCTAGGCCTAAACGGGCGTGGCCTGCCGCGAGTGGGCGTGGCCCCGCCCCGCTCCGATTCAAATTTGAAGCACGAGCTTTCCCGCCCGAAGTTGTTTCCCCGGCGCGCCGACGTCAGCCCCGCGGGGCCGCGCGCGGCCAATGGGCGCTCCCGCCGCCCGGCCCGGCCCCGCCGCCACCTCCCGCGGTGCCCGCACCCGGCGGGGCCCGGCCGCAGCCATGGAGCGCGCGGCCTCCAGCATCCAGGTGCTGCTGCAGGCGGCCGAGTTCCTGGAGCGGAGGGAGCGGCGCGACCGGATCCCCTCGTGCCTGGCGGAGGCCGAACACGGGTACGCCTCGCCGTGCCCCGCGCGGCTCCGCCAGGCCGGGGACGGCGGCAGGTGAGCGGCGGGCAGGGGGAGCGTCACCGCCTCCCGGTGCCGGTCCCGGTGCTGACGGCCCGCGCGCTCCCGCAGGTCGGTGCACAACGCGTTGGAGAAGCACAGGTACCGGCGGGGGAACGGAGCGGGGCGCGGGGCCGGGCCGTGCCCTCTCGCGCTGACCGCCGTCCCGGCTGCAGGCGGGCGCAGCTCCGGCGCTGCCTGGAGCAGCTGAAGCAGCAGGTGCCGCTGGGCTCGGGGCCGGCCCGGCCCACCACGCTGAGCCTCCTGCACCGCGCTCGGCTGCACATCCAGGTGAGCTCGGCTCAGCGCCGGTGGAGGGGAGGGGTCCGCATCCCTCCGCTCTCCTTCGGCCCTGACCGCCCGCCGGGTCCCGCAGCGGCTGCAGGAGCAGGAGGTGAGGGCGCGCCGGGTGAAGGACCGCCTGCGGAGCCGGCAGCAGAGCCTGCGGCGGCGGCTGGAGCAGCTGCTGAGCCCCGGCGGGGCCGAGCGGAGCCGTGCCGACAGCCTGGACTCGTCACAGCTCTCGGAGCAGTCGGGCTCTGACGGAGGTCTGTATGAGGGGGGTGGGGGACGGGCACGGGGCGGCCGCTGGGCGCTGACCCCCGCCCCTCTGCGCAGAGGAAGCCGAGATCGACGTGGAGGGCGCTGGACTCGGTGCTGAGCCGCTGGTTGGCTTCTGCACCGGGAAAGACCACAGCTACTCCAGCCCCCGCAGCCCCTGGTCCTGACAGTGCTGTCCTCCAGGACACCCTGCCACACCGACCCGGGGCTGTGGGGGGCATCGGGTGCCTGGTGCATCCCTACCCCAGGTGGCTGAGTGGAGCTGGGTGCAGTGCTGGGCGCGTGGATCCCGGCCCCACTCTGCACAGCAAAGCACTGCTGTGAGTGGAAGAGGCCATGGCAAACAGCCTGGCCCCAGTGGGGATGTGCCAGGGTTGTGTACAGTGAACGCAGGGCAGTGCCCACCCCCCCCAGATGCAGCTACAGGCTAGCCCTGCTGGAGCCAGGAAGGGGAAGTGAGCATGCTTAGCAACGCTTCGTGCTCCCACCGTACCCTGACTCCTCTCTCTTGTATATAGCAACACTATTATTGCAGTAAAGGCACTTGGTTAAACTGTGTCTGCTTCCTGCCTGCATCCATCCCCCAGAGCTCTGTTCTAACAGCCCAGCCCCCAGCCAAGTCAGAGGTGGAAGTCGACTCTTTAATGATAATTACATCTTAGGATCTAACAGCAGCTGATTGTCAGACTTTTACAGTTAAAAATATAAAATCTAAGGAGGCTCCTATCTGTTCCGGTGTAGCCCAGCTCTTGCCTGTGTCCAGCTCCTCATACGAACTGCTTCTTCTTGGTGGCTGCCTTGCTTGCTAGGTCCTTGGCTTTTTCTGTAGCAGCCAGAGCTGTCTCCTTTGCTTTTTCAGTTGCTTCCTTTGCTGTCTCCACCAGGGTTTTAGATGGAGCTTCTCCTGAAACACACGACTTGTTGAGCCGACCCCAGTTGCCTCTGCCCTGCCCCAGCTGAAACAAGCTGGGTGAGCCATGCTCTGCCTTCTCCACACAGGAGAAGCCCAGCCCTGTGTTCCCAACCCACATGCATCACAGCACGTCCCACTGAGTTCCGGGCACGTGACAACTGTTGCTCTGCTCCCCCTTCTGTCTATGCTCCACCCCTGCTCAACCTCCCCACAGCACAGCCTGGGCCTGGCTGTACTGCCTGGCAGTTCCACTCCGGAAGAGCAGGTGTTCTTGTGAGGGCAAAGGCAAGGGGCAAGGATGTCACAGTCAGTTTAGCTCAAGCTGGGGCCTACGCATGGACTGGAGTGATGCCAGCATGACCTGCATCTCCCAGAGACTTGTCCTATCCAGCCCTAGCCTACCCTTGGCTGTTTACCTTGCATCCTTGCTAGCACGTATTCAAATCCTTTAGTGCTCTTGGTCACGTTGCTTTTGAACCTGGCCAGACCAAACTCCTGCAACAGAAAAACTTATGGAGGTGCAAACAGTGATCCTTCCTTGGGCTCTGTCCCAGGCTGAGCAATCCCAAATATTTGGTGGCTCTGGACTTCCCCAGGAGGTCACAAAGATTGGGAAGTGATGGGGAAAGGGGGAAAACCAGCACAGGGGGTGGGTACAGCAGCGACTGAGCTCTTGAAAGAGACGGCACAGCAGGGGCTGTATGCAGCACTCACCTGGACTGCCCGTGAGACGCCAAAGAGGCTGGAGGAGACCCAGGCCTCGCGCTTCACTTCAGTCCAGCTGCTGTTCTCAGGGTTCACCCGGTAGACGCAGCGCTCCTCCACCGCCTGCAGAGAGCACCGCTGTGAGCACTGCCCAGGGGCCGCCCACACCCACCCACCTTCACCCACCATCAGGCGCGCGTGATTGATGTTCCAGGTGAACGTGGTCATGGTTCGGTTCTTGGGGTCCACGATTGAGTCCTCCAGGATGTAGACGGAGTGGGCGACGTTGGCCGGGAAGAAGCGTTCGGCCCAGCGCGGCATGCGGTTGGTCTTGGTCAGGAGCCGCCGGGAGAGCAGCTTGTGGTCCGCCGTCACCTCCCGGTGCACGATGTCCTCGGTCAGGACATGTTTACTGAAACAGAGAGAGGGGAAACGACGGTCAGAGCCCGCTCCCGGCTATCTGGGCCCCGCCCGGCGCCGGAGGCGGCACCTCGGGACCCGCTGGAGGGAGCGGAGGGCGCTGGGCCTGCGGGGCCCCGGGGCAGGGATTCCTCGGGGCCACTCCGGGGATGAAGGAGGACCTCCGGGGGCTGCGGCGCACCTGTAGGGGTTGGGGTAGCGCTGCCAGAAGGCGGCGAAGACCTGGTCCCAGGGCCCTTTGAGGACGCCCAGGCTGGCGCAGTACTTCCCCATGGGCTCGGGCTCAGGGCCGCGCCGCCGCGCCCGTTCCGGCCCGCGCCTGCTGGGCGGCCGCCATGCGGCCCCTACCCTCGCCGCGCACTTCCGCCTCGTTCGCACGTACTTCCGCCGTAAGCCCCGCCCCGCACACACTTCCGCCGTAAGCCCCGCCCCCCATTCCCCCGCCGCCGCTTCCGCCGCGTCGGCCCCGCCTCGGCCCGGCGCGGCGCGAGGATGAGCGGGCGGCGAGTGGACGCCAAAGTGGTGCTGCTGGGCCAGGAGGGCGTGGGCAAGAGCAGCCTGGTGGAGCGCTGCGTGCACCGCCGCTTCCGCGCCGGGCCCTATCAGAACGTGAGGATCCGCGGGGCGGCTGCGGCCCGACTGTCCCCTCCGCGTCCCCCGGCGGTCCCCGGGTCGGGTGTCCCGGGGCTTCCCCGCCGTTTGCTCCGGCCCCCCTCTTCCCCTCCACGTCCCCGGGCCGGTCCCCCTGGGTCGGGTCCCCACGGCGTCCCCACGGCTCCGCTTTCCCCGCGCTCCTCTCTGTATCCCCCACGTCACCCTGCTGTCCCCGGAGCGTCTCCCACACATCCGTCGGCCAGCTGCCCCCGTGCCTCTGTGCCGGCCTCCACTGAGTCCTCGTGTCCCCACCCGAGCGCCGTGTCCCACCGCATCCCCAACTCGTGGGTTCCCCCTTTGTCCCCGTTTCAGACCCCTCTGTGTCCCCCCTGGCCTCACCGTACCTCCACCACTTCTTTTGCAGACGATCGGGGCTGCATTCGTGGCGAAGGTGCTGTCTGTGGGGGAGCAGACGGTGACACTGGGGATCTGGGTGAGTGCTGAGCACAGAGCACTGTCCCCGCTCACCCCCTGACCCTCAACTCCTGACTGTTCCCCCTTGTTCCCCCAGGACACAGCAGGCTCTGAGCGCTACGAGGCAATGAGCCGCATCTACTACCGTGGGGCGCGAGCTGCCGTCGTCTGCTACGGTGAGAGCTTGGGTTGGTGATAGCGACAGTGGGTCTGGGGGGGACACGGGGGCCTGGGGCAGGGCCTGACACCTCTCTCCCAGACCTCACCAACAGCAGCAGCTTCCAGCGTGCCAAGTTCTGGGTGAACGAGCTGCAGAACTGCGAGGAGGTAACACTGAGGACGAGCTCTGCGTTGGGGTTGTTTTCTGGGTGGGGGTTCATGGAGAGGCTGGGGACAGGAAGTGGTGGCAGTGCCTGCTGCCCTTGTGCTACTGTAGGGCTGCCGAATCTACCTGTGTGGCACCAAGAGTGACTTGCTGGAGGAGGACCGGAGGAAGCGAGACGTTGACTTTCACGACGTGCAGGACTATGCCGATG
Source organism: Phasianus colchicus (assembly GCF_987193195.1). Taxonomy (NCBI): domain Eukaryota; kingdom Metazoa; phylum Chordata; class Aves; order Galliformes; family Phasianidae; genus Phasianus; species Phasianus colchicus. Next base: position 10,688,361 of record NC_143450.1, read on the forward strand.
GTAGGGCCTTTCCCACCACCCAGATCCCACAGGGCCCGGCTGTTGCATCTGCCCCTCTCTGGGGGCTGCGGGGGCTCCCTGGGCAATGGGGCTTTGGCTCTGCCAGGAGCCTCCTCAGCACGCCATGTCTCGGCGTGCGGGCCAAGGCTGGTACCAGCTGAACCACCAGTGCACAACTGTGTCCTAGGCCCCTGCCAGTGCACTGGCAGCAGCCACAGCTGAGGGGTGGCCCTGGTGACAGCTGAGCTGTGGGCATGTGTTGTGCCCACAGCAATAACTAATCTGGGCCCTTATTTCAGAGGTCAAGGCAGAGCTGTTTGAGACCTCCAGCAAGACAGGACAGAATGTGGGTGAGTAGCCCCGTACCATAGCAGTGCCATGAGTGGTTGTGTGTGGATGTGGGGCACTGTGGGCACCACACTGCCCCTTGATCCCTGCAGATGAGCTGTTCCAGAAAGTGGCTGAGGACTACGTCCACTTCACTGCCTTCCAGGAGATGACAGGTGAGTACCCGCTGCTGGGGGGCCCACTTGGAAGGTACAGAGAACAAACACTTGGGGGTTCACAGGCCCCTTTCTCCTTTTACTGTCTCTTTAAGCTTTGTTGGGAAAGACGTTCTCTCTGTGCTTTTGGGTGGGCTACATTCAGCATCACCTCACTGATCTGTCAGCAGCCTCCTGCTCTGTTCTCTTCCAGAGGAGAAAGGTGTTGACTTGGGTCAGAAAAGCAGTTCCTACCTGTATAGCTGCTGCCACCACTGAGACCTTCAGCCAAAAGGGAAGTACTGGTGCGGGCTGCCTGCCCGCTGCTCTTTGGACTCCATCTGTTTTTTACCTGCTGTATTTTAGCTGTGTGAGAGCCGTCTGCGGCACGCAAGGGAAGCGCAGCCCCATTGATCGCTCTGCTCTCTGGCCTCGGTGCATGGAGCTGCGCGGTGCTGGGAGCCGCAGGCGCCCACCGAGGTGCCCCTGCTGCCTGTTGGCAGAGACCCAGCAGCACCCATTAACTTATTTTCTTGGAGATATCGCCCGATTCTTTGCGGATTATTTAAGCGTCTTCTATCATGGTGTACAATGTAAATAAAATGCATTGTGGTCTGAGACTGGGCTCACAGGCGTGATGCCGACACCATGTCTGGTGGCTGTGGCTCAGCTGTTCTCACCTGCTGCCCAAACTCATCAAGACAAAACACAGGAGGACATCGAGAGTAAAGTTAAACTTTACTTTACAGTAATTTTTCTTCTATATACAAAGAATTACAGTACATGTTCTGGGAGCACCTGGGCAGGGCAACCCTCTTTTCATTATAAGTTTCACATACACAGCCAACAGTCTAAGGGGAGCAAAATGAAAGTAATCAATGGTCCAAGACTCTCCCCTCTCCCTCTTCTAAAAATAATATACATGCTGGAAATATGTAGGTTTCTCTCACCCGCTCTGGCACTCCCGCTTAGAACTGACACATGAGACCCAGACAGCTCAGTGTGACCACGCGACCCCAAAGCCCCCTAGATGGGCACCCCCACTGCAGCCATTGCTCCCTTCAGCGGGGCCTGAGGGCCACAGACCTCACCATCAGCACCCCACAGGCAGCAGAGCCCGGCCTTGAGCCCACCATGTCCCCTTGTACCCTCCTTGACAGCAAGGGAGGGGGACAGGTAGCAAGGGCATCCCTTCCCTTGCTTCTGCATGCCCAGGGGTATCCCCTCGGAGCTGGGTTGGGGCCACACTCTCCGGGTGCACCACCTAATGACAGAGGATGCTCGGAACCCGACACAATATCTGACACAGCCACTCTCACCCCCCAGACTGGCCAGAGCCACCCCCAGCTCCAGCCCAGCTTCCCCTTGAGCTCCCCGGTGCTGCTGCTGCTTCTCCTTCTCAGAAGTTCCCAGTGTCTTAAAAAAAAAAACCAAAAAAAAAAAAGAAAAAAAACAACAAAAAACCCAGTTCCTTGAAGTCAACAACTCGGAAACATCAGAAAAACAAAAACTGAAACCAGCTCAGTACCAAACAGACACACAGAACATGCAGTTAGCGGACGCCTGGCTGCTTCACGTGGCTCCACTCGCTCCCTGCGCTCACGGGGCTCACTGCTGCGAGTCTCAGAGCCACCACAAATGGGAGGAACGTGCTCTCCCCCAGCACAGGAGACGTGCCTTGTCCTGTTTCGGTCGCGCACACCAAAGCCCAGCCCCAGCGACAGCCCTCCGGCCCACGGGCTGGGAGCCGTGAGTTCAGCCCTACTGTGCTAAGCTGCCGAACGATTTACAATAGCACCACGATAGCCCAAGAGCTTAACCAAGGGCAAACTGATTAAAACTTTACCTTGAAATAGGACATAGCAACACCCATTTCTCAGATTTCCCTAGGAGGTAGATTCAGTGCTGTAGGGACTGTCCATCACTGCCACTTCCCCAGCCCAGGCGCACGCCATCCCACTGCCCTCGGCTCGGATGGGATCGCTGTTGGAGAAACTTCCCCCCGCGAGCTGCCTGAGGGGCGGCCCCAAAACCACCGCCCCCGGCGGCCCCCGTTGGCATCGCTGCTGCAGGAATGATCAGCACAGAGCCTTGGTGGCCCAACCACAGCACAAGCGCTCGCCGGACGCGGGCGGCTGCCTCCATCGCTTCCTTTCAGAGCAGCTGCACGTTTTGCCACTTTGCTTGAACACTCACTCGCTGCCAAAGGCTGAAAAGACTCATCGGTAATTGAGGGCAAAGCACATTACAAGCAGGTTACAATTACGGTTATTCCAAACACCAAGCAAAATCAAGTTAAGGCTGAAATTAAAAATAAACAAAGCGTTGAAGGTCTGAGGTTGCTCACACCAACACACCTGCACCCTGCTGTAACACTATGAGCACAAGCAGCTCACACCACAGCGTGCTCGGGTTAAAGCAGCTGACGAGGCATCACATTTAGGTCTGCTTTTTTATTCTTTTCCCCCATGAAACACGGCTGCAGCTCTTCCAGCACCCTAACCTGCATATCCTCACCTCCATAAAGGACTGTTCTGAAACTTTAATCACACATCTCATCTCCCACATTCAATGGGCACACCCATGAAGCTGTGCCTGTGCCTGGGGGGGTTAATGTACCCACAGTACGAGCTGGATGGTTTGTGCACGGAAGTCGTTCTGGTTTTGTTTTGTTTTGTAAAGAGCAAAAGGTTTAAGCTGAGAACAGCAACAAGGAAAGCTACCGTGAGCTAGCAGGCATTGGAGGATGGTGTGGGGTGACCCATTATGGCATCGCTTTCCCACCAGCTTCAGCAGAGCCCTGGCAGACAGCACAGCCCCACAACCTGGAGCACAAGGACTGAGTGCAGCAGGAGGTTGGTCACTGCCTCCAGCACCTCGCAGCAGGCGGATCCTGCCAACACGAGCTCCTCCACCCGCTCAGGTGCCCACTGTGGGGCACTGAATGGGGCCATGCTGTGAGACTGAGGCCACAGCAGCTGCCCCCAATGTGCTGCTTGGAGCAGGGGCAGCCCAGCCCACCAGCAAGCACACAGGCAAAGCACAAGCATGGCTGCCAAAGATTCCAGCCCCTTGTGCAACGGGAAGTGAGGCCAAACCTACAAGTGCGCTGCCAGGGGAGCTCCATGAGCATCCCTGGAACACAGAAGTAGCAGCTGCCCCGGATTGACCCGGTTATCAGATCTCTCAGTAAAAAAAGTGCTGTTGTGACAGCACAGGAGCTGCCACGCTGCAGTAAAGCTGGCCAACCTCTACCTGCAGCATCACGGGAGGCTGGAGCAGCCTTTCAGCCATTCCTCCTGCACAAGCAGCCAACCAGGGCTAGTGTTGTCTGTTACCTTCCTCTACATTAACCAAACCCCATGATTCAAATTGGCTAAGCCTTGCAAGGCAGCAAAGAGCTGCAGGAAATGAACCCAGCTGCTTCAGTACACACCTCCAAAGCTGTGCTACCAGCTGCTGCCACCACCAGCGAGAGGCACCTCCTCCTACCAACCACCTCCTCCTACCACCTCCAGGTGAGGGCAGGCTGGGAACAGCAGGGGAGCTTTCCCCATGCTTGGTCAGGATATTTTATGGGGTGACTCAGCACAGTCACTCCCAGAAGCACGAACATACAGAGCCCTGTGGATGTCTGAGAAGCACTTCTGATCTGACGCATCACCCATCTGGGCTGGGAGGGAAGGGCAGCTCACTGAAGTCAATATTCCGATGTAGATGGAAGGGAGCAAGGTGGGAGCTTGGATCTTCATGGAAAAGGCATTAAGGGAGAGAAGAGGAGAGGCAGGGTACAGTCTGCTGCAAGGAGTAAGGCCGTGGTTTTGAAATGCCATGCAACAGTTCAGTCTGCATTCATTGCTGAAAACAAGCTTGTAGGTAACTGCTCGCTGTGGGAAAGGTTCTGCTGCCGTGGACCTCACCCTAGTATTGGAGCACACGATTCACAGAAGTGATTCTTTTCAAACCTGCGCTTGTGAGAATTCATCGAGAACTCCTCCATTTTACAGATTTAAAAAAGCCTGCACCAAAAATATTCACAGTTTATTTTTCATGAAACAAATAACTATTTAACACGTGACAAAGCAAAGCGGAGTCGGACAGAGCAGCACAGATACCTGCATGGTTACAGCTGGAGCTGCGGGGCGGCTGGCACGGAGGTAACCCTACTTACACAATCTACATGACTACGTCCAGCTCATGGGAAGGCCTATAAATGCGAATTCAAGGTTTATTTTCCTTCTCACACATGATAAATACTTAATATACTTGTCCTCATGACCATTTTTTTATTTTGTTTAGAAAAGTTAAATGCCCTTAGATTATCTTCTCTCTCAATGGCTCTGAGGAGTTGTCCTGATTCCCTTTGTGCAGGAGTCGTGCAGAAACACGAGCTGCTTGCATTTCCCGTTTCAGCAGCAAGCAGGAATTGACCTGCCAGTCTTCCCGGAAAAAAACATCATTAAACATTAAGTTTCCATAAGCCATAAAGCTTTTTGAAGTTGCTAGCTATTCTATAAAGGATCTGAAATGATTCGGACTAGAGAAGAGATGCACCACTCACTGGTAACGTCCCGCTCTGCCAGGCACCCTGGCCTTGCAGCAGGGCATTGCTATGGGGTGCACACATCAGCAAAGGAGAACGGGTCAGGATTGGTCTCAGTACAAGTGTCTGCCTCCCCTCAAGGAAAACTGCAAAGCTTGTGATCGCATGCTTTGGGAGCAGCAAGCACCTGCACACCAAGAGTGACCAAGGACCTGCTTCCACGTCAGCAGGAAAGGGTCAGCCCAGAGCAGAAGCCTCCCCTTCCTCAGCGCCCTGCAGACCTGCCCCAACAAGAAGGATCCACTGGAGCGGCGGTGCTACCTGACCAGCAGAGCTCAGGCGTACCAGAGGTCAGGGGATGTGAGAGCAGGAGGGCACACAGGGTCAGCAAGGCTCCCTCAGCAGGCAGCTGAGCCCCGCCGTGCCCGGGGCACTGCCCACCACACACTGCTCCGGAGTGCACTGGCACGCTCCTGTACACGGCCGAGCACTCTGCTGCCTTAATGCTTGAAAAGCTGTTTTCACAGCAGGCCTAGTCTGGGCACCCACCAGGTGACAAAACAGCTCCTCAACTGGAAAAGGAAGAAGAGTTAAAAAGCAAGCCAGCCAGCTGCTAGAGCCCACTGTGTTCCAGTGTGAGAACTACGATTGGGTCGGAAGGACACACGCGCACACATACACACACGCACACCAACACAATCCAGTTAATTCAAGTCTCCTTTGGTTGTAGGCGAGTTAAGCCAGAAGTCACCCAGGGGAAGGTGTTGAGGTGGATCCCGGTACAGACACGGCCCCTTCGCCTCTGTGCTGCAGAGCAAACAACACAGGCTTCGCTTGCAGCTCCGCAGCGCATCGTGCTGCTGGAAGACCTGGTGTGATGCAAACACCTCCTGAACACATCTGAGGCCAGGGGAGAGAAGACTGTGAAATCTGCTGGCTCATGGTGACCAGTTGAGAAGAGAGCGGATGGAAATTTCACAGGGAGCAGCGGCACCCTGTGCAGGCCATGCACAGCACCGGGAGGGAATTCGCTCTGCCTGACTGCTATTGCTGCTTTATAGGTCGTGATGTTTGCCAAGTACAGGAAACACTGCATGTCCTGTGCTAAGGGATTAAGACACAAGAAGGAAAAAACTGCCAGATGGCTTCTTCCAAGATCTCTCTTCTCTCTAACTTCCTTCAGATTCCCTGTTTCTTGGACCTGGGCAGTTGTGTAAAGGAGCCTACGTGGATATTGCATATTGCTGGAAAACACTGCACTGACCAGGTGCAGCAGGCTCCTCTCCTAACTCAGCTGGAGACGATGCTTGTCCTTCAGTGAACCGCGCACGTGGCACAGCCCAGTGAACACACGGACAAACCTCACACAGCAAAACCCTGCAGGGCAGACAACAGATAAACCTCGTCCCTGCTTCTACAGAGTCTGGCAAGAGTACACGTCACTGCTCACCGATCCCTGCGGCATCTCCGGCCCCAGGGCAGCCTCACTGAGCTGCTTCCTCTAAGCAACAAGAGCGAGGCTCCTCGCTGTTCTGGGGAACCTGCCTATGAATTGGACCTGGAGCTTGAACACGCTGGATCAGTAACGTGACCATTTCAGTGGAATTTGAGATTTTACCCAGAGTGGACTCTTTATTTCAGCTTTACCATTTGCATAAGGAAGAGGAAAAGGTCACGGATGCTCTCTCCCTTTGGCTGGGCCACACTCAGACTTAAGTGAATGTCCTTGCTCATGTCACGAGAGAATACGGATAGGATGTGCATGGGTTAGGGGCTGGGCTCAGGGAAGTGATTAAAAAAACGAAACAAAGAATTTCCCCCTCCCTAAACATTAAAAGACTGGAACCTGCCTCCCACGTTCACCAACCTCACTTTGGCTCTGAGTCGGCCAATTCATGACAGACAGAATCCTGGTTATGAGCTAGCGCTGTGTTTTGTTCAGGCAAAGGGTCCTGCCCCCGAGGAATATGTACTTTTCCAGACAGCCAAGAGATCTGCTCAATTGTCTGAATGTTTGTGACAATCCACTGTGTCTGCTCCTGGGGTACTGGTGCTTCCCTGGCAGGCCGTGGAGTCTGCTCAAACACGCGCAATCTCTCTGATGTCCAAGGGGTTTGCTCTGTGGGGACCGAGGCCACTTCCCAGCTAGGCTGAAGTGTCGGCTCTGGTAGCTTCTCTGCTGTCCGGGGAGACTGCTCTGCAGGTGTCAGGGCTTTTGCAGTGGGCCAGTGGGTTTGCTCGTGTGTCTGTAGTTTCTCTGTGGGCCAAGGTACCTGTCCAACATGCGTCACAGCCTTTCCAGCAGACCAAGAGATCTGCTCGCCAGCTAACATGGTCCTCTCCTTCTGCTGGGGGCTCAGCTCTGCAGCAGGGGCTCCCCTCTCCTTGGGCTGGGCGTTCTGGTCAACGGGCCGCAGCGCCTTCTCAGACAGCAGCAGCCTCGGAGCTGAGGCAGCCGGGGGTTTGTCCAAAACTTGAGGCCGAGGAGCCACAGCAGCGGCCAGCTTGTCTGATGCCTGAGGCCACGTGGCTGTAAGAGACGGGGGCCTCTCCAAGAGCTGAGGCCGGGCCACCCCAGAGCCAAGCGCCTTCTCCAGAGGCAGGGGCCGCAGGGCCCCAGAATCGGCAGCCTTCTCCAGAGGCAGGGGCCGCAACACCCCAGGGCTGAGAACCTTCTGCATGAGTGGGATCCGCAGAGCCCCCGAGCCCAGAGCCTTGTCTGTGGGCAGCATGTGCGGTGCCCGGGAGCCGTGGGCCTTCTCCAGAGGCAGTGGCCACGACACCCCTAAGCTGGAAGCCTTGTCTGTGGGCAGGATCCGTGGCATCCCTGAGGCAGGAGCCTTCTCTGGAGCGAAGGCATGGAGTGCCCCAGAGCTGGGAGCCTTCTCCACGGCCGAGACTCGCACTGCCCCAGAGAAGGAAGCTTTCTCTGGAGGTGGGAGTCGTAACACACCTAATCCAGGAGCCTTCTCCATGGGCAGGATTCGTGACACCGGGGAGCCGGGGACGTTTTCAATGGGCAGAGGCCACAGCACCTCAACATCAGGGCTGAGAATCTCCTCTGATGCTGGGATGTGCGGCATTGCAGAGCTGGGAGACTTTTCCACGGGCTGAGGCTGCGGACTCTGGGCAGAAGCTTTGCTCAGCAGCTGAGGCTGCTCGGCCACAGGAGGCTCATCCACTGGCTGGGACTGCAGGGTCCCTGCCGTGGCGAGAAGTCTGTCTGACAGCTGCGGATGCAGGCATTTTGCTGGAAACTCATCCAGCAGCTCTATCTCCTGGGTCTCGGCGTCAATGAGAGACTTGTCCGATAACTCCAGAACTTCAGCGATGGCCGGAGGTTCATCTGACAGCTGGAGCAGGGCACCAGCAGGAACCAGCGACCCATCCAATGAATGCGGAGTTCCTGGAGGAGATTTGCTCTGCAGATGAGGCTCCGAGGCATCGCCAGAAGACTCATCCAGCGGCCACAGCACCGCGTTGGTGGGAGGTTTGTCAGGCTGCTCAGGCTTCAGCGCTAAAATGATGGGCTGCTTCTCCGGCTGCAGCCTCAGGGACAGGGCAGCCTGGGGCCTGTCTGATGGCTGCAGGCGGAGTGACAGCGTAGTGGGAGGTTTGTCCGAAGGCTGCAGCCGGAGCGACAGGGTGGTGGGGGGTTTGTTGGATGGCTTCAGCCTCAGTGATAAGGTAGTGGGGGGTTTATTTGACGGTGGCAATCTCAGTGCCAGGGCAGCAGGCGGTTTGTCTGGTGGAGGCAGTCTCAGGGCCAGGGTGGTGGGGGGCTTGTTTGAGGGCTGCACCCTCAGGGCTAAGGTGGTGGGGGGTTTTTCTGACGGTGGCAGCCTCAGCGCTAGTGTTGCGGGGGGCTTTTCTGGTGACTGCAGTTTGAAGGCCACAGACTGAGGCAGCCTGTCCAAAGGCTGAATACTCGGGTCTGTATCTGCGGGCGGCTGCTCTGGAGGCTGGGTGTCGTCGCCGTTAGTCAGTGCTCCCATGGGAGGGACATACTCACGGATTTCTCCTGGCTCTAGAGGGTTAGGCCCGCAGGGATCGTGCTCTGTGCAGCTTAAACGTCCGTCCAGCTTAGAGATGAAGAGCATGCCTTCCCGGTGCTGCTTGCAGAAGGATCTGGGGCACATCTCACAGAAGGAAGCTGCTTCCTTACCACACATATCACACTGATGCCATGGGCACTCCCATTTTCCTACAGTACAAACAGAGAAGAAAAGACATAACTTACGAATGGTATAAAGAGAAGAATCTCTTCTGTACAGAGTTAACACCCCTGTAATACTCCTGTGCAATCTTACATGTTCTTCTCAGTTTCTGCCATAACTTCTAGGCTTGAAGGGCAGTTAACAGGAATCCTTTGAAGCAACAAGAAGTGGTTTATATTTGTCATAAATGTAGTTTGTCAGGTCATACCAAAAGTCCATTTGGCTCAAGTATGACACTAACCTGACAGGTCACTAGAGAAGAGTAAACACTGATTTGCACACCTTTGTCTCTCTTATTTCCAGGCAAGAGCAAGAATTACAGTGCAGAAATGTGCAATAGACTTTTTAAGTAGATGTTTCAGGTTCATCTAAGCCTTTGTTAGTTCTAAGCCCACATCCTCCTTTCCTGTTTATCAGAAAGTAGAAGAGGGCAGTGGACATCAGGGAGTACATTTCTCTTGTCTCTGTAAATAGAGGCATCCTCCCTAACTCTGTGTACAGCCGTGATAAAAATGCCTATCATAAAACCAAGCTGTGCCCCGACGAGCTCAGTATCCACACTGAACCTATAATGCTATCAGTATGAAGACCATCATGGACAAACAAAACAAAACAAAAAAAACAAAGTCAACATGACAGTTCATAGCCTTAAAGCTACAGGGAACCACTTGCATCCAGAGTACACAGCACAGAGGCTCTGAGCTCATACTGCAGGATCAATGTGGCTGCCTTTCCAAAGATGATTCCTGCATCTGTGCTCCCCACAGTGCCCCACACTCCTGGGTCCACTGCTCAGAGCAGCTCCTTGCAGGGCAGCACCTCAAATGGAGCCACAGACATCTGCACAGGCAATGCTGGAGGGCAGCTGTGGGCGCCAGCCAGGCCACAGCCCTTCCTACCTCCCTGAACCAAGCCCACTCATCCATGGTTTTGGTTAGCAGCTTCTTTCCAGACAGGCAGAAGACTGCAGTTCAGTGCTGAGCAGCTGTGGTCATTTCTCCATGCTCTTGAGCAACATCAGCTTTCCACCCCCAACTTCTCATGCTGCTTTTTCCCCTGGGCTGAAGAGAACATGTAGTAAGTTTTTCCCCTGCTTTGAAGCCAGCCCAAGGCTTCTGTTTCAGTCTCAAAATACATACATAGATTTTTTTTGTGCTTTTCCAATTCTCTGACATCATTTTCAGGGCATGGTTGTTTAAAACCACACGCGTTCTCTCCTGTCACAGGCTCACAGTGCTGCAGCACAAGTTACCACTGCTCCCCCTGTTTCCCTACAGTCCTGCATTGAGCCCCTTCCCACCCAGCATGCGGTGAGCTCTCCTGGTGCACTGCTGCTCTGAAGCAGACCAGCTGCTCTGAGCAGCCACTCTGACCAGCGGAAAGATTCTGGGACTGTTATTAGAGAGGTCACTCGTACAGATGGAAAATAAAGTCAGTCAAACCCGCCAGTATGTTTCAGGAAGGATAAATCACATCAAACCACTCTAACGGTCTTTGACAGGATAAAAGGGCTAATGAACAAGCCGACTCTCCAGGGACAGCCCTGAGCTGAGGAGCTCTTGGAAGAGGGATCACACCATTAGTAACATGCAAACAAGCAGGAAATTCCAATTACTTAACGGCAATGCCCATGACAGAAGAAATACTTGAAGTAAAAATTGGTGTACCTTTGATGTCCTCCATGATATTCTAAAGGAGCAAGCTATGAAATTAACAGCCTACATAAAAAACTGTTAAATGGCCACAACTGGCTGCAAATCATTCTCAAGATTCAGCTATTAATGATCTTCTGTCAAACTGAGTGGTTTTTCAAACAAGGTCCTTCAGAAGTCTATTTTAGTTATTATTTTAATATCTAGAAGCAGAATAGCAAGTACTCTTACAGAACCACAGATAACCACAAGGCTGTGAGGAACTGCAAGTATCTGGTTAGAGAGGCTCAGAGCTCACAGTGACACTGATGCACTGAACAAATGCTCTTGTACCACAAGGTGCAGTCAAATAAAGCAAGGCCAGGGCAAAGAAGGACCCTAGGAGAAAGAAATAAAATAAATATGGGAAGATGATCAAGACAAGAGGACTCGATAGGGCAAATACAAAATGACTTTAAATAGAAGTTATTTTTACAAAACAAATCTGATCTCATTTCCTGAGAAATTTTGTGTAAAACTCAAAATATAATTATTCTGTTCTGTCAATCTTAACTAGGTCTCACTTGCAACAACGTTAAAAATACTCCTTACCACACTTTAAAATATATGCAGGCAAATGGAACACGTTTCAGAACAGACCAAGAATAATTCTTGAAAAGAAGAGTGGAAGAAAAGGCTGTTTGTTTCATCTGGAAAAGAACTAAGGAGATGACATTCCTCCAGAACGTAAAAGAATGGGTATCAGAAGTGTTGTTTGTTGTTTCAAGTCAGGCTGTTAGGAGAAGCTTTTCAAAGAGGAAGCCAGAGAACAGGTTAAATGCTGGATTCTCTTTCCAAAACTTAACACATGCTTTCTGCCATCTACAAAATATGCTTCTAGCACTTGTATACTTTCTGTCAAGCTGCAGCTAAAGGTGCTAAACCCTCAGTTCTGCTCCCCAGGAGCTCTGGCAGAAGCTCTGTCACAGTAACAGCCACTTCCAGAGCCCTCCTGTTACACACTCCCAGCTCACTTCAAGCATGTCAGAGAATGCTGCACAGAGAATTTGTAATGACGACAGTATTAAAGAGTTACAACTCCTTAAACCAATCAATTCAATGCAGTTGTCTTTATTAGCTGAATTTATAATCTCATCAAACCTAATTTAGTGTTTTGCTGAGTTATTCCACTTAAAAAATTATCTGGTATTGCTTATATTCTTATCATTCAGTTCTTTGGTACTCAATCCCATACTGGTTTTTCCATCCTCCTGACCTGGCAAAAGTCAGGCTAACCAGCCTACCAAGACATGAGTCAGGCTTTTACCTTTCTGAATTGGAGTTAAACCTAAATGTGTAGATGCCACAAGGAGAGCAGCACCTGGGATCCATGCCTGTATGCTGTGTTGCACTGACCTGCGGGCCTCTTGGTCAGGTTGAGGCAGTCAGCATGGTACACCTTGGGGCAGCCTGCCTTCTTGCAGGAAACCAGCTGCCCTCCGTCCCCGCAGCTGAAACACTCATCCTCCCTCTCCTTCATCACCTCCGCCTGCGACCTGCGCTTCATCTGCGGCCTTCTCTTCAGCTTCTTGGACTTCTCCTCATTGAGGGTGGGCTGGCTCTGCGGGAAAGACAACGTGTTCACACATGGATCAGTTTGTGGCAAGGCCATTCTCTCCCTGCAGAAGCGGTTCTCCCTCCCTGAGCTCACCACCAGGGTACATTTCCGTGCTCACAAATCAATGCTTCCAGTACTCATCCCCAACCTCCCCAGTGTCTTCTGCCTCTGTTGAGTTCATTTCTCACAAACACAACTCATAGGCCCTTGTACACTGACATTAACACCTCTCAGTGCACCCTGACCACGTTTCTGCGTTCCCAGCTGCATGCTGGGGCTGAACACAGCAGCTCCTTCTCAACACAACTGCTTCACGTTGATGATCTTCTTATTGCAGATTTGTTCTTGCTATCGACTCAAGTCACTACACCACAGCCCATTCCCAGCACCCAGTTACTCCTCTGCAAGTGCTGATCCTCTCAGCACTGATGGCACTGGACATCTTTTTGTTATCACAGGATGCTTAAGCTACAATGCACTCAACAGCTGTCTTAAAGGCAGTTATGCTACGGGTCCCAAAGATTGGCATCTAAATGGCCTAAGTGTTCACTTCCTTGGCTTAAGGTGTCCCTCCACACCCTTTCAAGCCAGGCCCAGGCCCTCCTAATCCCTAGAGCTGACCCAAACCCAGGATAAGCCTCCCATTGTACCAGATACCCAGTGATGACACTTCCCATGCCTAGCCAGCAGCCTTATCAATGAACTCCCAGCATAGCTTACATAAACAGGCACAAGCTAAATTTTACAGTGTTCCATTAATCTTTGTGTCCAAATGCGCATTCTGCAGGCAGAACCTCCCTGCATGCTGAGTTGTGGTGGCTTTAGCATTGCATAAATATCAGGCACCATTTTTGTCATTCTTCCATCAAGATAAAACCAAAAACATGTAAAACTCTTTGTCTCCAGGCTACAATTTCAGAATTCCGCAGTGTTGACTCGTTCATTGTGTCTCACCAGGGCACCAGCTTCTTGATGTTTGCTTCCCTTTCACATATTTCTGTTTTTACACCATCCTTTCCACAAGTCAGGCCTGTCTTATCACTGTAAACACAGGTAATGAAATCACCGAATGCAAAGGCCACACCTAAACTATTCCATCTCTTCTCACTGTCTAGCACTTTGGCCACCTAATTAAAAGGGAACAAGAAAGACCTTTCACAGATAATTCGAGTTATCTGAGCAACCTTAGCATTTCTCAGTTTTTCACTGCAACAAAACAGTCTCCCAAGCTCTCTTAAGAACTCTCAGTTAGAAAGGTCATTAATATGGGTGAACTTGAGTATAGAATCTTAGAATTCTTAAGAGTTGGAAGGGGCATCTGAGGGCCATCCAGACCAACTGCCCTGCACTGAACAGGGACATCACAGCTAGATCAGGCTGCCTGATCAGCGGCACTTTGACTTCCTGCATCTTCAGGAAGATTTAAAAACGCATATTTTGTGGGATGAATTTGCCAAAAATAAAGGTACCGTTTGCTTGGGTATTTATTTCTTAGCCCATCTCATCAGGATGGAATGAATCACCTCACTCATCACATTAATGTCAACTTAAGGGCATTTTTCTCTGATTTCCATCATGCAACCTGTAATTTCAGGGCAAAAATGATGGTAGTCAAGCCATGTATAACAGAGGAGCAGCATGTAATATATTGAACTTAAAATTGCAACAAAAAAAAAAAAAGAAGAACTTGAATGCACCAGGTGTATAATTCACCTCACCTCACAACCTTTGAAGGCATTCATTTTTTATAAGCTAATTCATCTGCAGAACTGAGCTCTCTGGAAATTTCACAAAACTTTCCCCACATATTGACAGGCCTTCACAACTGTGCCACTGGAGCTGTTAACCCCTAACTGTAGGCATCCGTATCCACACACCAGAGCAGAGGGGTTCTATACTGATGTGAAACTCTGGAAACAAACTAACAGCTGAAATTTAGCTGCTGACAGCTGGGAACTCAGCCAACTGCTTCTGTAAGTTCCTTTTCCCCGTGAGAACCAGCTCACACAAGAACGTAATTGAAATCAATTCCTGTTACTGAAACACTGCAGTACAAACCAAAGTTTTCAAAAGTCAGTGAGTTCTAAAAGGTAGTGATTTTTCTACTATAGACGTGGCAAATTTATTACTTCTGTCTGATGTGTACTTTTCAGTTGTTTAAACAAAAAACGGGGAAAAAATAGCAGCTTTCTTCTTACTACAACGAAGGTGCAGGAGCCTTTAGCTCTAAAGCAACTCTGATCTAAAGGAATGCAGTTTGCTGGCCTTCCACGCATTCTCACAGCTTACTCAGACCTTCACAAAGAGAAATGGGCTGAGCTGAAGTTTCTTGGTTATCCAATAGAAGACTTTCCCACGTTCATCCTCTGGCGCTCTATTAAGATGGAAATTGCCGTGATGAGCAGAAAATTCTGGAAAAAATCTTTTATTTACTCTTCAGTTGGAAAATATGATTTCCTGTCGTGATTTGTAGCAATTCTTTAGTAAATTCAGATCTAAAATCTGCATACTCAATTTGAATGTTCATCTAAATCCAACCAGCAATGTTCCTATGGCCACGATGAAAGTGAACTGCCCTTCCTGAAGTCTCTGCAACAAACGTACCACACTTACACAAAGAGGTCATTTGGAAGAACGAAAGCTTACGGGAGGCCTCATACCTTTGGCCGCACTCCTAGGAAGCCACTGCAATTTGGAGCACCACATTTGCAAACTGTCTTTCCATTTCCCAAACACTCCAGATTGTAGTTGAAAGTCAGCTCAGTCCCTGGCACAAAAGCAGATATTAAACAAGTTGTAACAAACTATGTGATAGAATGCCCTTATTGCTAATGCTAGAGTTAAAGCACTTTCAAAAGTAACCCAAATGGCTGTCCCAACTATATATGGGTACTCTATTACTCCCCCCAAAGATCTGTGGGGACTGAGAATTTAACTCTACTCTATACACACACTACATCCACAAAAAGAGCATTCTTCTCCATGCTTTAGGATGCTTAGTTCCATTTCTTGATCCTGTAAGTTAGAGCAATAAAGCTCTATCTATAGCATGGATGCCCTTGTTTCACTGTGGCAGTGCTGACGTTGTAGCCAATGTGAAATGAGAAGAATTTAAATGTGGAAATAGCAAAATTAAGCATCTCCCTCCAGTGGGCTACAAACCATCCATCCCTCTATTCCTTACAGAAACGCTCCCATGCTTTTAACTGCAAGTACTGAGAGAACTGGGTTCCTTACCAGCTTTGATATTTACAATTGCGAAGAGCCCAACCCGCGTATCACCGTTCACACACCATTTCTGAGTCTCACAGTTGGGCTGGCAGCAATGGTTCATGAACCGAGCGTAATTGCCCTTCGGACCAGCATCAATGATTCGATCCTAGAATTGAAAAAAGAAATTAAAACAACAAACTACAGTTAGTAACTATCACACCCCACCCAAGCAGAGGTACCAGCATGCCAAGAACGTATTTTTTTGGTAGTAGCATCTGGTCACTGGACATCAGGACATCCTGCAAAGCACTTGAATATGTGTATCTGTTTTAACCAAGCATTAAGTCCAGGTGTCACTGTGTTGCCTGGACAATCAACAAACAGCTGATCCATTTCCACACACTGGTACCTCTGCTCAACGCAGGCAGATAGCACATCAAAGCAGCCTCCTGCCCAGTATCACTGGCATCTTCCAAGAGGCACAGTCTCCCAAATAGCCATGAAAGCACTATCACTGCTTCTGGGAAATCAGCTTTTTCTGTAATGTTAGTATTGGACAACCACGTCAGCACACCTCCAAGGTGGCACTTGCAATTTCAGACCCTGACTTCTGCTTAAAAACAAAATTAGAGAATCCTAGAATCACCAAGGTTGGAAAAGACCTACAGGATTATCCAGTCCAACCATCTGCCTACCACCAATAGTTCTTACTAAACCATGTCCCTCATCACAATGTTCCTTGAACACCTCCAGGTTTGGTGACTCCACCAGCTGCCTGGGCAGCCCATTGCAGTGCCTGACCACTCTTTCAGAGTAGTACTTCCTAAATCCAACCTGAATGTCCCCTGGTGTAACATGAGGCCATAAAATATCAGTTCCTATTTCTTATGCTTCAATGTATAACTGGAAAACAGGAACAAAACATAACCTGAGGTGCACCGTTGTACAGTACACTGGCTTTTGTAGACTGTTGGAGGGGAGAGGGAAGCTGCAACTGACATTTGGTTTTGTCACAAGGGAGATACAAGGAGGACAAGATACAGTCAGTGAGCATTTCCAGCAAGATGACAGGAAGGTCAGAAAGCAGCCATACCATTATGCTGTTCCATGCACTGTGTTTTCTTCTTATACCTTTCCTAATGGTTTCCTTCAAGTCTTTCCAAGGTTGAGATACAAGGTTCTGAAAAACTACTTACCTCTGAGAGTCTGGAGCTTATACCACCTTGGCCTCCAGGATCTACTGAGGAGCCTGTAGGTGTAACAAACCCCACTTCTCTACACAGATCTGCAAGACCTGAGATTTCAACTTAAATGACTGTCTCACTGGTGCTTCTACATTTGAGGACTGTTGCCCACAGTGGCACACATCAGCCCACCTCAGGACTCCGTGTGGCTCAGCTGCTGGGAAGGATACTAAGGTTACAAAATTCACTGTGTTATGTGGAAGAGCAATGTTTGATTCTCAGCCAATTGCCCTCAGACAAACTATTGCCTTGCTTCTTCTGAACAGACTCCAAAGAAGTTGGCTCAGACTTTGTTTCCAATCCTAAAATCCAGCCCAAAGCTTCTCCAAGGCACGTTATAGTTACTCTTTTAGCAAAAGACCAGCTGAACAGAATCTCTTAACGTTTCCTTACTTTCTGGAGAAGAATACCACTGGGCCTTTGCTGCAATCATTTTATTTCTGTCTTCACTCCTGACAAAAGAATTTTCTTCCACATACCTTATCCAGTGTCAACATGTAGAAATTGGTGATATCATGCTCCTGGGCGTAACGGATTCGGGCTCGGCACTCCTCTTCATCAATTAGCTCCCCAACATACTCATTAACAAATTCACCCTGCATCAAAGAAGAAAAAAAAGAAAATAGGCTGCTAGGACATGACAAATTCCCTCCAAGATGAAGGGACCTTTGTGCTACAATATGGTTCCTGTTTTCTTTGTGGAAACTTCTTCATAAAAACTTCCCTCTGTGCTTTGCAGTCATCTCGAGCTATAATTTTATTAACAGTCCTTAATTATAATTCCGTTTCACACACACAACAAATCACTTGACATAAATTAAATAAATCAACAACAGCTATCAGATCATTCTTTGCACGGTGGGAAGAACTAATGTTCAGGAACAGCACAAATAAAGCACAACGGTAGTTCTTCACTGCAAAGCTCAAAGCACTGCACAGCTGTGTTCCAGAAGGAAAAATATCCCTCTGGGAACCAACCACACTGAGCAGCACAATGTACCTAGAGCACCTGCTCCTGCAGTGTATTTCTGGAGTTCACCTGCAGTGAAAGCACTACAGACACCATCAAAGGGAATCACAGCTCTGCTCCACTGGGAGCAACAGGTGCCTCCATTAAATAATCGAGTTCTGCCCTTTCCAGTCTGTCTGTTAAAAGTGAAACATAAGGTGCATAAAATGGCAAATAAATCCTTTAACCTATACACAGGAAGCTGTGAAGCCTAAACAGGACAGGCTTGCAATTTTCCTAGATATCAGCCCCCCTGACAGTATGCCGTCTCCGTGGTTTTTCTCAGAAACTCTTCTCCTACTATGCCATCTAATTTTCTCTGTTTCACTTCACTCTTTCTTAGCTTTGAGGTTCTTCTTAGCTGCAATGCTCTTTTTTCTTCATTCAGCATTGATGTGTGCCCACGCAATAACTACTCTCTGGATCTGAAACTCATCTGCAAGTATTTTAGCTGCCTCCTAGGTAGTACTTCCCACAGTAATTATAGCCATCTCTAAGATGCTATGCTTTGTAAGATTCAAGTTTCTGATACAAGATTCTCATGCTAGAGAAGTCATGCTATTCAAGAATGGAGGTTGTGGGCATAATCACTGTTCCCTGTCTGGGCATAATCACTGAGCCCTGTCTCCTACTTCAGTATTCTGGTGAATTCATAAAGCCAACCATCCACACAGGCAGACCAAGCAATCACCTTTTTATCCTGTGGGATACTAACATACAAGGCATTTTAGCTGAGCCAAAATGTGCTTGTCAAGATTACAAAAGTCACATTCATCCACTTCTTTCCTAAATGGCATTCAATGGCAAGAAAGCCTTTCAAATTACAGCAGGCAATTTTTCACATGTATGAAAACTGACAATGAGCAAGAGAGAAGCGGCAAGAGAAAACCTCACGTAAAGCAGAGCACGTACCTTTCTGATGTCTGTTTTGGCCTGTAAGCCCCAGCCTCGTGCCAGCGTGCGGAAGATCTGTACCTCAGGATACTGCCGCTTGGAGAAGCACTGGTTCTGACAGCGCTCTCCTGCCGGGCAGACCAGGGGGTGGCACTCATAGAGCAACATACGATTGATGCATTCGGAGTCCAGACCACATGGGTTTTCATCTGTTGGCTTACAGTTACAACGTGGTATCTCAGACAGATCTGCAGTGAAGATCTGCACCTTGCCCACCGGCCGGTTCACCTTGAATGCATGAGAAGGACGTCAGCTGCTTAAGAACAGGTCATCACAACAGACACTCCTATACCCAATCTTTGCCTACGAGCTGACAGGCAGCAGTGCAAACTAGTGACAGGAAGGGGTAAAAGGAGGCGTACAGACACATATGTACTTCTGAGCACACTACTTGAAGAGGTAAGCCCTTAGAAGAAAGACACAGATCCCCCCAACAGCACCACCTTGTGTATTCTGCATCCTCTGAGTGGGGGGAAAGGCTGCAAAGGGTCCCTCTCCTGTGTCACTGTGACTACACAGAGCGCAGGTGGTCCTACCTTAAATCTTAGCTATAAACAAAATACCAGCAATCAGCTAAGCTTTCATAGCTTGAAACATAAAAATGGGAAGAAGCAGGAGGAAGCAATGAAAAAGAGGAACACAGTCCTTGAGTCACTGGTTTCTGATCCCTCTGGGCCCACATCTCTATCCTATGCACCCACTTGGCCCAAGCTCTTCACTCAGATCACCTCACACCTGTTGGAGGTCCTTGAAAAAATTCGTGCTCCAATTCTACCTCAAAGACAGCCCTAAGCCTGAGGAGTTCCTCAAAACTCCACAAAAAGTTTGTTATTCTAGCACATATATCTAATTTCATATTTTTGTTCAACCAATACAGAACAGTACACAAACAAAAACAGAAGTGAAAGACCCTGCCATGCTCCACTGTGGGTTACCATCCTCCTCTCTGCTCTACTGTGTCTTGACTGTCTACCCCCCACTAAGTTGCCACCAACAGCACTCAAAATCTGAGCACACTGGGTGATGTCAGCTCTCTCCCATAAAACCCCAGACAGGTAGAGAGACTCTTCTTTCACATCACACAACTGACATGGCACAGCACAGAGACAATTCAGGTCTGCTCCAGAACACTAGAGTACTGGTGTTCAGCTTCCACACAGTTCTGCAGACACATGAATTGTTTCTGTGGAGGATGACTGAAGACAGCCAGATGTCCCAAGAGTAGAAATGTTTCTGTATATCTGCAATTCACCTGCACTGATAGCTCAAGACTTCTGTACCTGCCCTTCTCCCCTCCCCCCAACCTGCCCTCACCTTGATGTGTTTGTAGGGGGGAGGTTTCTTGTCATTCTTTTTGTCTTCCTGAAGCTGTCTCAGTTCCTTCTGTGCCTTCAGTTCTTCAAACCTTACTGCAGCTTCGTGAAGAGCTAAGTGAAATAACAGGGTGTGTTATGAGGAATTCACTCTACTCACACAGAGCTGGGCTGCCAGAGTACACCCAGCAGTCACAGCTCCACAAGCAAACATTGTTGGCAAAATACTTATAGAGACAGAGATTCATAAAGAGAAAGTGATAAAGCAACAGAGTAGTCACAGGCAATAACAACGATTGCAGGTGAAAAGTTTTGGAAACACCCAACAGCTTTGCCTTGCTTTTGAGAAGAGGTGAATTCATAACTCTCAAGAGCATTTTTATATACAGATAACGACTGTACTAGGTACAAGGAAGCTGCCAGAGCAGCAGAGGAGCTATGCTGGAACTGTAAAGCATTCAGGATCTGCACACCCATGTCCACCTCTGTGAACTCAGACCAATCAACATTCCAGGTGTGCAGGAAGATAGATCAATAGCTATTCATTCTTCAAATTTAATTCAGCTTTAGCTCTAAAATGATATTTTTCTCTGTTACAAGAATATCTTCTCCAGACAAGAAGAGAGAAACAGAACATGCACCTTCCCAGATGAAGACAAATTACCTTTCTTGTATATGCCATCTACGCCCTTCCCCATCTTGTCTTTGCTGCTGACATCACCTTCCATGTATGGGAACACACGGGCCTGGTGGGTCCACAGGTAATCTTTGGAGCCAAAGAACAGCACAGGGAACTCGCCGATGTCATGTTTCATTTTCTGGATGTTGACAGGAATTGTCCTGGGATGGCAGATCTCAGCTGGCCACCACCTACACAACAGAGGGAAAGGAAGATGAAAAATCTGACTCCCCAGTTCCCATGCTTCCAGAAGCACACTGCTGCATAGAGATGGGGAAAATTGTGAAGGCTACCAATAAGGTTGGATGAAGAAGAGGAAGGCATGCACTTCAGCTGCTACATGCATGCAAAAATATCAGAAGCTGTTTCACTGTACCCGGCAGAAAGAAGCAACTTCTCATTTCAATCACCATGATCACCACTTGAAGAGGAACAGGGACAAGTCTGTTCTACCTTCACCTACCTGTAGCGCCCAACTTTCACCCAGACGACTTCCTTGTAGTGTGGCTTTTTGCCTGCCTTGCAATCATTACAATACCAGCTTCCCTCTGGCATCTCGATGTTTAAACACTCACGGTGAAATGCAGCCGGGCACGACTCGCAGCATAAAAGGCTGCCCCCTGCAAAGAAAGGAGGAATTTATCAGGGTCCCTATGCAGAAGCCCCAGACTTCACAATTCCAAACAGTAACAGCTGGGAAAACAGCACAATGCTTTCTTGCAACCTTTTTTCTGACAGCTCATGCTCTATCTATACAGCACAAAGAACCCTTCTAAAGATCCAGAAAAAGCCCTAGCCTGAGCTTGGATTTAAACTGGGATGGATAGGAAGGCAAGCTGTTCTGAGCAGTTTTCACTGGCACACTCCACACAGAAAAAGCTTCTGCCTGCTATAATGATCTCTTCCCATAGCACATCTGTTGCTCTTTTGTCATTTACGTCAGGGCCTCACACAGTGACAGGGAACCACACGCACGCTGTCTCACCTTCCGAGCAGACAAAGCACCAGCTGACATTGACGTGCTCATGGTTGCGGCAGCCCCTCCGTGCAGTGAAGTGATTGGGACAGATGATACTGTTGGAGGCAAGGACCACAGACCCAGCAGCGAGGCAGAAGTCATTGGAATGGTATGCGACCGGACACCGCACGCAGCGCATCAAGCGACCTGGCACAGGAACACATCAGAGTCGTGGTGAATTCCAGAGAAGACTGAGTCTTCACTTCCTCCCAGTCCTATTCTCTATTGGTATCTGAGCTGCAAACAACTAGCCATTGGTGATTTTTGGAAATGGAGATTGACTTTTAATTTCTACAGACATCTACAGCATAATCTCTGTATTTCTATCGAATTAATACAAGCGAATACATATAAAAATAGATCTGCGTTTGTAGGTAATATATAAGAAATCAAATTATTTGGAAGTGAAAAACCTTCTGCACCCTGTTCAGAAACAGTTCAAGAGTTCACAGATCAGGACCTGCTTTGCATCATACATAGATAATAAGTAAATCAGTGCAAACAGTAATTAGAGAGTGGGCATTCCAAGTGCGTAACTGAATGTAATGAAAACAATCCAGGAAGTTTCTGAAAACACTGGCGCTTCCCTCTCCACTTTATCAGATTTTACTCTGAAATTCCAGAAAGGAGAACTCAGAATTGCCTGAAGGCCCACTTCGTCCATGATTGCTCAGCATCTTTTCAGTTCCTCCCAGGAAACTGCTGACAGGGAGAAGAGGTGGAAAGAAAGGAGTAAATCCGACCACTGAAAAACAACCACCAGAGGGGGTCCATAAGGCAAGTGTTCAGCTGAGAAGGGGTCAGAAGCTTCTTGTTTTAAGCACTGACACACGGAAGATGACTTTAACGCAGAGCCTGAGGGTAAGAATACAGCTGATACTGTCATCACTCAGCCTGAGATACCAAAGATTTAAAATATAAATAATAAAAAAGCAGTTTTAAAAGCAAATCATGAGAGTTCAAATTTTAAAATAGGGAAAAAAAAAAAAAGGAAATAAAGCAATTACAGTTTTTACTACATTGCTCTCTATGCCACTGCTGCTAAGCAGGCACTGGCTGCAGCACTGGCACAGTGAGAGGTACGTAGGAGAAACACCAGTGTTCATGCAGCTCTACTGAGAGGAACGTGGCCTTGCTCGACATTCAGGCATTCCAGTGTGTGGCCAGTCAGGAACACTTTAGTTGCTCAATCTGACCATCAGGAGTGCTGACGAGCAGCAGCCCTGCCCACGGACAGCACCCTTCCCACCCTAAGAGGAGCAGATGTTACAGCAAGCGCTGTGGAAAGGACAGAAAAACAAAGAACTAATGGACCGGGTCACTTCAGGTGGGCATGAAACAAAGAAAAGGCTTCTAAATGCTTCCCTGGGACCATGAGAGAAGATTCCAGTACCTTTAGATGCAGAGATGTTCGTTGGGTTAGCAGCATGACAAGTCATGCATATGTGCAGAGAGCATCGGAAGCCCTTGTTCTGAGTGACCGTGGGAGGATATTTCTGTATGCACTCTTCATGGTAATATTTCCCACAAAGGGGCAGCAAGCACCGTTTTACATCTTGCCCGCAGCTCTTGCACACAAAGCAGGTATGGACTCCTAAAGAAAGAGCAGGCACACAGAATGGCCAAATAAAAACATGTCATTTCAGTCAGGAGACATATCAGCACTACAACCCCCCAGCCTGCCACACATAACCCAAACCATAGGTCTCTGCAGCCCTAAAGTTTCACTGTAAGTCTAGACTGAAAAAACATCCATCTCTTGCCCATCGTAGTCCGGACACCCCCACCCTGCCTGCCTCAAAACAGTAAGATCAGTTACTTGGAAAATGATCATCAAACTGAGAAGTGACAGCCACATAGCAGCCTTACAGCAGGTGTATCATTTCAGCAAAAGGAGTGCCAGTTAAGGAGGCACTCAGGAAAGCTATCTACCTGTGGAACACTCATTACAGATGAATTTGCCTGTTGGCATCTCAGAGAGCCCAAGGCACTGCAGGTGGAAAGCACCACAGCACTGAGCTTCGCACAGCAGCAATTCCCCTGGCTTCTCGCAGATCTGTGGGGAAGGAAGGACATCATCAGCTCTGAGCAACCCCTCTCCCAACCCAGCCCAGCGAACTGTCAGCAAATCCCTGGAGAAAAAAATGAGCATTCTCCTTATGTCAGTAAGTTCAGGCAGTTAGCACATCACCACTGCCATCTGCTATCCCATCCCTGCTACCATACATCAGTTAAAATGAGTCCTATATTGATCACATCTTCCCAACATCCTTAAACTCCAGCAAGATGAGAGGCAATCACACAGTAAAGACTCAGTTCAATTAGGCTACTAGTTAGTTGCTATCAAAACCCTGAGAATCACACAGCCCCCAGAGAACACCTAGAAGCTACCTGGGCTCAGCTGGGGCACAGGTGCATACCAATATTAACATAAAAAATATTTAGAAAAGCAAAGTTTTCAAGAGATCTCCTCAAGGAGGCTACCTGACACACGTTCTCCTTGAGAGCTGCTCCTCCTCCACGCTCCCCCTGGATCTTTTTGGATGAAGGCACTCCGTGGTCATTCTCAGACCCCTCTTCATGTCCCCCTTTGGGGCTTGTAGAAGTCCCATGAACCAATGCCTCCCCCTTTAAAAGGAAATTCAAAATTAGGGGCTGTCGGTGCTTCCCACCCTGACCTGCAGATTACAATCCAGCCATCAAGCACATCAAAGTCAGTGTTACCCACCCTGGAGAGAAACACCTCTCATATGGCTCCACCAAAAGGTTTACAAGGAAGGAAAGGAAGAGCACTTAAGTTTATTAGATCATTATAAATACACACTGAACACATTTCTTTTTCCCTGTGCATAATCCCTCTTTGAGGAAGGAAAGTCAGGGCTGAGAAAGAACAGTATTATCATTCATAGAAACGTATCAGGCAGGACTGCATACACTGAAAATCATGTCCACCAGTGCCAGAGAAGCATCCTGAATGCTGATGTCTGCTTGCACTGACAATACTAGAGAAAGATTGCAAGCAATCCTCATCGTAGTCTTCTTTTAGCAAGTAAGTCAGAGTTCTCTTTATACTCTTCTCAGTATGCACTTGTAGGCTTCAAGGTTGTCAGGACAGGCAACTTGCAGCTGCTAGCTAGCTAGCAGCAACTAGGGAGCAAGCCCCAGCTGCCCCTCCAGAGCACATAGGTCTATGAGCCATTCATGCTGCACCAACACACTGCTTTTAGGAACCAACCAGATGCTTCAAGCAAGAACTTAAATACTCTGCCTTATTTGTTTTTGAAATCTTGGCTCACTGCAGACAGCTGAATGATCTCAGCACACAGCTTTTCCTCAGGTCAAAAAGCCATCCCTACTGTATGCCCAGAAAAAAAGGCAGTACACTTTCAAGACCTTGTTAGGAATTTAGACTCCTAGAAGAAGCAGCAGTCACCACTCATACCCTAGAGCCTGCTCAAGGCCAGGTGTGCAACTAACAGGCAGAAGGAGGAGCTTTGAGTTACATTCTGCATGCGAGAGTACCCATCTGAGTTGTGGTGTCACTAAAGTTCCTAAACTCAACTGAATACACTCTGCACACCTTATTCGTCTGGGCAAAAGACGTTCCGGGAAAGCTTTATGTCCTTAAGTTGGAAGAACATGAAGCCAGCATTCTGGTCAGGTAATGATGCTTCCTCTGCTTGATCTTTCATTCCTTGAAGGCACCAGTATGTTTTTGTTGGGAACCTTTTAAAACCATGTAGAGCAACCATGCACAAATGCACTGACAGAATATTAAAGCACACAATACAAACATGAATGGTGTAAGTTTGCTTTATTGAGCACAAAAAAGAAAACTCCCGGCTACAAACTACTGACAATCCATATACCATACGGTGTACAACCTCACAGACTATCATCACATACATGCTGGAGGGCTGGCAGTGATGCAGCCTGCAGGAATACTCAAATGGAGCACATCACTTCCTGCCACTATAGCCCTGGCGGAGGGGATGGAAAGATCTCTGCAGCATTGGTAACCATCAGCTACAACATAACAGATACCTTTGCCTCTGCATACAATGGCATCTTAAGTGCTACCTCTGATACTTCTGGTCTGCAGCTAATTTCTGCTAAGAATACTGTAGTCTGCCACAAGACAGGCCTCTGGCTCAAACATTTGACTTGGCTACTGGAATGCTCCAGGAGCAGCACCAGTAACCAGTGCTCCAGGGACTGGTTACAGCTCAGATCCTCCTATTCCTACATAGGTGCTCACTCTTCTGCTCAGCTCAGCAGTGACCTCAGGGTTGCAGGGGTCACTGTAAGGAAGAACAAGAGCAGAGTTAATCAACTACTGGTGTGGACAAACAATGTCAGCTACAGTTCCTACCTTGTGCTGGGACCCCAGTGCTACAAACACAAAGTAAGCTTTGTCCCTCTCATGGTCACTGAAGATCCCTCCCCAGAGGGGCAAGGCACTGGTTAACAAGCACCACTCCTGTGGTTAATGACTATCTTCCTACTGTATAAAACATTTCAAGAGTTTTGGAAGGAGGGAGAGGACATATACAGATTTGCTAGAAGTAAGAGCAATTTAGAACTGGTCCTTCTGTCTTTCAACCATGGCAGCTAGAACTGCTTGTAGTGAACTCAGACCATCTTTCACGGGCTATCTGGAATGACAGTCTGAAGTGCATCTTAAGTTACATACCACGGACCTCTTTTCAGAGCTCAAATACTTGCTGTTAGCAAAAATCTTAACAACTGGGCCCACACCATCCAGAGTGGCACAGCATGCTCTAGGTCTTATCTTTTCAGCCTCAAGATATCCTTTCTAATTACACAGGTACCTGGCCAACTCGTACATTTCACATGTCAGGGATTTTAGTGTATTTTTAATCAGTCCTCCCAGAAACACTAAGAAAAGGGAATGTCAGAGCTGGACAGGGTGGGCAAGGCCAGATTATTTATGCCTGGTGAACAGGGAGAAGGGGAATCACCCTACAAGACCATCACTCAGAAGGATCAATCACACCATTCTCCCTATTTCCCCTTGCCAGAATGAGCACTGTGAAGCAACATACCTCCTACAGGGGGCAGGTCTCATCCTCGATCTTCTTCCAGAGCTATTTCTGCTGTTGTATCTGGCACATCCTTAAAAGCCTGGCCGGTTCTTTGGCACAGCCTGACCTTGGCTCACAACCTTGACAACCATTTCAACAGCATTTTCCATCCCTTTTCTTGGTGTCTTGCTGCCCCGATGTTGTGAACTTGCATTCCTGACTCCAGATAAATGGAAGGGCAGAGAAAGCTGCCTAGTTCAGCCCAGGGGGACAGGCTTTCCTCTGCCCTCTGAAAGCAGCTGGGTCCAAGGTTTTATTGTGCTGAATCATCCAAATATCTATTTCTTCCAGCACCACTCAGAAGAAAATGAGGTTCGTGCCTGGTATGTGGACAGTCACTTAAGGACCAGTGTGGTGTGAATGCCAAGTGAAATGTAATCACATCTCTATAGCAGCCCAATACTCACCGGTATCCATTCACTCACCAAAGCCAAGGGGTGAACACACACCTCAGCATCTCAAGAAACACAATCACAGAAAAAGGGACAAAGTAAAAGGTAAAAGGTGCCAAGTATTGACATTACATAACTTCAGGTACTCAACATATATCTAAGGCTGGAGGCAGTTAAGACTCCCCGGGCTTCCTCTGCAGTGAGCAGCGTGTGACATTCAGAGCTGTGGCCTACCTGCCTTGCTGCTCTGAACTGCCTCCTCGTTTCTTTGCTATAAAAGATGTACAGAGAATTTACTAGCTCCAAATTGAGCCAGCCTCTCAGAGGGGGCCTAACAGCAGTGTTAACTACCCTCCAGCACTGGCAAATGTATTTGTATAGGCTTCTTTGAAACATGATTCCAGGTGAGCACACTTCAGAAACAACTGACCAGTGCTCTTAAAAAGGCACAGGAAGGTTTACAGGGCCCAGAGGTATTACCCCGAACTTTATCACCCCCATTAGAAATGCTTTTCAAAAAGCAGTGGCAGCAGAGCTCCGAGTAGCTGCTCAGACAACTGGTGTAGTGTTTGTGCTCTGCTGGAAGCTGTATAACAATAACAAATATAACAGTATACATCTATAATTGGCTCCTGAAATACATACTGACTATCCTGACAGAACAGCCTGCTGCTGAACCTGGGCCACTGGAAGTGAGAGGCGATGCTGTGAGAGGCCCGGAGGCGTCCCGCCTCTCCCAGGAAAAGTCTTGCTTCCCCTACACTTGGTGATACCTGGCTCACTCCTAAAAGGCAAAACGTGCTTGTCAGAGATATTTGTATGCCAGCTTTGCTATGGTGCAGTAGAAGGGAGTTGCCCCAATTATCCCTTCCTGCTGGATGGCAGAAAGTAATCAGGCTCCTGTGAGCAGTCACAGTTCCCCCTCCATCCCCTCCAATATGGCTCTGAGCTCACCCTGGCATGCAGGGCAGATAGAAGAGTTTGAAGGCCACATCTATTGCTTGCACTTCATATCGATGTGGAAAAGGGCAAGATACCCACCACCAGAAGACAAGACCTTTCACAGCAGTTAGGCCTCCTGACATGCAAAGCAAAATGCCAGTCAAATCTTTGTTCTGTCATATCAGAACAGACTTTCTCCTGGAGAACCAGCAGAGCAGCAGCTGAAAAACTGAGCCTGAGTTAAGCAGCCATCACAAAATAATTACTAATCAAGGTGATACCTCCAGCTTCAACCCCAGCTCATGCAGCTACATCAGGGAGACAAAGTCCCAGCTGAGACTCTAATCTTGCATTCAGCCAGCCAAAGACTACTTGGCCTAGGCTGTGCACAGCACCCTGGGAAACAGCAGACAGGTTAAAGGAATGACAGTGTGTATGAAAACCCAACGGTACCTCAGAGCGTGGGGTCACCCCCAGCCTCTCCCCATTTTTCTCCTTCTTGGAATGTATTGCAGCAGAGGAATGGCGCGGTCTCTTCCGTTTGCGCTGCTTCTCCAAGAGCTTTTCAGAAGCTGGGATGCAACAGAAAGACCATTCAAGAAAAATGCAGAAATAACAATTGGCCTGCTACCAATTTCCACACCCAGTCTGGCTCTTATTTTCTTTGAGGGCATAAAGCCTGGGGCAATGCAAGCCTCCAAGACAGGTCTGCCCTTTGTCCTACAGCCATCAGAGAGCCTGGATAACACTGACTCATAATGGTTCCAAGTTTGAACTCTTTTGTTGATCTGCAATCATTGCCATTGTCAACTTTCCTGAGACAGCCCCCCAGCAGAAAAGAAGAAATGCTATCAACACAAAGCTTACATTACTATTCAAATGTTGCTAATTACCTCCTCCTGTCATTATGCAATACAAATTCCCTCGTGTTGACACCAATGTGACATAAAGGCACATGGAGGAGGGAAACAGAGCAACTGCACAACTGTCCACTAGACAGAGCAGGCAGTGTTGAGCTGCTCAAAGCATGCCATCAGGCACACTGGTACTGTGGTGACGACTTTCCTACAACCATTCAGACTAAGAATGGAAAGTGAATATCTTCCCACGGAAATATGGACCCAGTACCTCCACTTTCCATAGGGAAGTAAGAAAATATATATAAGTACTTCCAGACAAACGATTATACCTATTTCTTCTGCCACTGCCTCACCTAAGGCCTAGGACATATAAAGCCTTACACACACAACTCCCTCTAAAGCCAGGCACTGATACAAATCACATCAATGCACCTCTGCTGCCCTGCATTCTCTTACCTTCACCCAGGTCTGGGAAGTGGGCTGGTGAGTACAGCTCCGAGCTGTCGCTCTCCGAAGGGCCAGTGCCCTACAAACACACAAGAAACAATTCAGCAGTTGCAAATCAGAGATGCACACTCCTCAGCCACTAAGCCTCTTTACAAATGACCGCAACAACTACTTCAGATCATGCATTCATCAACGGTTAGCAACTTCTCAAGAAGACATTTGGTTTGTGTGTCTGAGAGATCCCACATGAAAAAGTCAGGCAAGGAGGGATGAATGCTGAGTTTGCCAGGTCTTGTGCTCACCAGCATCCCTCACTGTTTCCTAAGCTCTCCCCAAAAGGCTACTAATACCCCAAACAAAAGCTGCTGGGAATAGAGACTCTCTTCTGGTTCTACATTTTTATGAAACCTATGACTGAATTGTTCTGGTCTCTGTATTACTCACGCACGATGACGGTATTAAGACTCTGCCATGGAGAAAGACAGAATGAGAAAGGCAAGAAAATTGTTATTAACCAACTCAGAAACAGCGATGCTATGCCTTGTGCACATACAATGCCCAATATTATTAGTCTTTGTTATCTGCTTTTTCCAAATCATGTCACTGGATTTTGAGCATTTAGCAGAAAAGATCAGCAATTTATTTAAAAAAACTGTGTCTAGCACTGCATGCTACATGTGTTACAACTCCAGCCTCTAGCCTGCTACAAGTTCTATGCTCACTTACCACCCATCACCCAACTTGGGAATGTAACAAATGAAATACTATTCGGAGAACATCTGACAGAAAAGGAGAAAGCCTCAGGTTCAAGTTACAGCGTAACATAACAGCAATTCCCTTTGACAGAAAAGCTCTGCCCACAGCTTCCCAGCCTGTATCCAGATGACTCATTTTTCCATATAAATCAATGGACAGAGGAGACTTCACAGCCAAAACTCCCCCATCCCCATTACAAGTGGGAAAGGGTGGGGAACACCTCTGTATTTAGCAGATTTCTTCACCATAACGCAGCAACCAGCACCTTTGGGAAGGGTGGACCTTCACTCCTGGGCCACAGCCAGCAACACACAGCTCACTGTCCTGTGCCTCCTGCTCAGCAGGGCCTGCTGTCCAGGTTCATTTTCTATCTGACTTTCAGAAGTACTGGAAGAAAAATACCTTCTTTGGGGGAGTCCACTCCTCCTTCTTTGGCATAAAGGCAGTGTCCAAATCATTGGATTCCAAGAGCTTTTTAGTGGGCTTCCTTTGACGCTTGCTCTCAAAGTTTCCTGCAATAAAATTCTTGTTAGATAAATGGGGATTTTCTTAGCTTCAGTCACACTAAGACCATTAAGAAAATGCCAGCCAGCAGTTCTAAACAATCAAATTCACCTTGTCTTTTGGAGCACAAGCTCCCCAGGGAAAAGAAACAATTACCTCTACAACCTGCACAGAAACAGACCTCCATCTGGACCACCTTCAGGCATACCTCAATATATAATATTTAAAAATCCATCCATGGAATAGAGACCATGAACTTAAAGCCATCAGGCAACCATCCTGGCAGTGCAATTCACATCGTGATTTCACACCTGCTTCTCCAGCATAACTCAGCCCTCCCATAATGACAAACACACCCCTGCTTCTTCCTGCTCCCATCCCCACAGCACCCACATCAGCATTCATGCTGCACACAGTAACAGACCGAAGGGTGTGCTCTCAGATGGAACTACCCGGGACAAAATGCCCCAAGTAATCCAGCTGTAGGAGTCAGCCTCCAGCTCAAACTTTGTGCTAGCCACTGGAAGACAATAAGGTGCTAGATGTGGGCAGCAGTAAACCCTTAAAACAACCAGGAAATTGTGATGCTCTGTGTGCAAGGCACTCCATGGAAACAGCCTAATACCTATCTTACCCTGTTCATCTGCATCCTTAATCAGCTTGGCTGGGTCCTCCTACAACACACGGCTTTGCAAGCAGCAACATCAAAGACTTCAGCCACCTTGTGGAGGGACAGCACATCACTGCTCCCTGCCACAGCCCACGCTCTGTGGGCCTCAGCAGTTCCCTCAGCTGTGGGAAGAGATACACTGCCTCTGCATACTGCATATCTGCAACCACTGCTGCACTGCAGGCTGTGCCTGCATCTCCAACCTCAGATTCCCTCCTTCAATCACTGCAGGTTTTTCGCTTCTACCTGTCACCCCCCTGCCCCACAAATAACTGATTCTGACCTCTCAGTGACTGCAGGGCTCCGCCTGCTTGGTCTATTATTACACATACATAAGTGTGCCTACATATATTATCCATCTACATTTATAATTACATAAATAAAAATTTACAAATACATGTTTTAAACAATGAAACAAAATGATTGGCCCCTTAGAACAGAAACAGTGTTCTCTACAAGCTTACATAGCCAGAGCATCGGAGCTTTGACCTTGGACAAGTCTTTAGACAGAACAGTAACTGCAGAATCACAATGAGCCACTTCACCAGGTCACACATCTCACCTGCCCCTCTTTTCTCCTAGCACCAGTAATGGTCTCTGAATAAAGCAAAGCAAACAAAACAGAGATCAGCAGCTACTAACCTTAATACTTGGGCTGAAGAAACATTTCAAGTGAACTCATGACATGCTCACTTGTAGGAGCAGAACAACACAACCTCCCACTTACCTGATTTCAGGAATCTCTCCTCTGCATCTGGAGAAGCAGAAACTTCAGAAACATCGGAGGAAGACAGCACAAGCTCTGGGAAATCGGACTGTCCTTCTACGAGCTGCTCACTGGGATCAGAGGCACGGGGCTGTAATTCTGAGAAGGAGCACTCAGCTTCAAGGATGGGAGGGGACTCTTTGGTTGAAAATGGAGTTGAAACCAAAGGACTGGGCCCCCGCTGCATCTCTCTGTCAGGACTGCGCTGTGCAGGAAGACCTCCTTCAAATCCAGACCTTGCAACAGAATTCACCTAACACAGCGAAACATGTTGGTGAAAACATTCACCCTGCACAGCCTTGCATGCAGCATGAGTGCTCAGCAAGCAAGACCAGGCAAAAGCATGTAAACTGGAGCACAACAGTAAAAGCCATGAAGAGCACATTTGCCTTAACCTACCTTTTGCAATTGGTCCTGGCTTTTCCTTGACTTTTTCTTGGGTGCAAATAAGTGATCGTATTCTTCTGCATATTCCAGAAGCCGTTTACTTGGCTTTCTAAGGCGTTTCCTCTCTGAATGTACTAAGAAAAAGGAAAACAGCTTCAAGACTGTGTTTCTGAGATTATCACAACAAAAAATCCTCCTCATGACCCACAAGTAAGAGCTGCTCCTGCCTTCTCCTTCAGAGCTCTATACAGGCAGATCCCTAATACAGTCTTCTAATATTCGAGCTCCCTATTTTCCCAGCCCTGACATGGCAGGTGGGATTGCTAAGGACCATGGTGACCTCAAGCATTTCAGACACCTGAGAGGCTCCTAGCAATGTGACCCAACGTCACCTCACACAACGTACACTTGGCCTTCTTGTAGTACTTTCCCCAAAACATACATCTGTTAGAAACTCAGATTCATCACTCTACTTTTCCTG
Source organism: Phasianus colchicus (assembly GCF_987193195.1). NCBI lineage: Eukaryota > Metazoa > Chordata > Aves > Galliformes > Phasianidae > Phasianus > Phasianus colchicus. Next base: position 10,721,592 of record NC_143450.1, read on the forward strand.
TCAATCCAAAGTCCCATGGGTTTATGTTCAGGGGCATGGGAAAACGCTGCTCTCCCTTGCACACTTTGGTTGCTGCCTCTACCAGCGCAGTGTCTGTCCAGCTCCTTCCCTTCCCTCCTCCCTAGCACATTTTCTCATGTACTTCAAGAGCCCTGAATTCCCCATCTGCTACTGCAAGCCTATTTATTCTTTTTGCTTCCCAACAACAGGTTCTGTGCTCAGATCAGGACGTGATGAGGGAGCTAACTGTCCTCCCAAGAGGCTGCAAGATCCTCAGGGCTCAGACATCTTTCTCTTAACACATGCACAGCACTGCACCATTGCAAGGGAAAAGCCTGGCACCAGCTATTTCTCCAACACAAACAGAACCACAGCGAGCTCCAAGAAAGGGCCCTGGCTCTGTGTCACCTCTACTATGTCACCTCTACTCAACAAGCTGCAGAAGCAAGACAATGCTTATTTAACTTTCTCAAATACCTGCGACTTTTCCTCTTTATTGGTTTTCGCAATTATTCTGCCTTACTGTCAGAAGACTCCTCCTAGCCACACAAACATTTGTGGTCTCGTGGAAGGTTACAGTAAGTTTTCTACTCTTTGCTTCCTTTCCCCATGCAAGAGGTGGGTTTTTCTTTTTTGAGTAAAAACATTTCATTAAAAAAAAAAAAAGCATTCTAGTGCAACACTTGGGATGTTGGACAAGATTGCTGCACCTTATTGTGGCTTCGTGGTTAAACAAGTATGAAAATGTCAAAGTTGGCCAAAAGAGAAGAAAGGAACCACCTTTCCCAAACACAGCTATTTTCAGCTGCTAATAACCCCCAGCACAGGTATCCAGATGCAACCCACGTTGGCATGCAACCAGTTCTCGGCCTAGCGACTTCATTAGTGACTACTGAGTCCCAGAACCAGCCAGCAGCACACACAGCACTGTAGCAGACAGTGAGGCTTAACTGCATTATTCTTCCCCTCAAACGACTCCTGTACAAACGCAGTCTGAACGGCGATGGCAAACCATGCACCTTTAAGAAGCTGTTATTTGTGCAAGTTCTCACTCAGCAAACGCGACCAGCCCTCACTTCTGCCTTATTTAGTCTAAACCCCACTACAAATTTTGCATCAAAAACACGCCGGATGTTGCTTTCAGCTACGACGAGGACTTGCATTGATCGAGCTCAGTACAAATTACACAGTCGTGAATGCGATCTTTTGTGGCCCCTTCCACGCCTGCCTGCGGAGGAGGAGGATTAGTCACGTCTCTCACAGCGCTGGCACAGGGAGGAAAGCAGCTCTCTTCTGCGAGCGGCACTTCTAACGTCCACGCTGCCCTCCCTGCTTCCTACATAATAGGCCCTGTCCAAAACAAAAGGAGGAAGACGCGTTTCCACCAAGGGACTTCTCACAGCATTAACTTGCTCCGCCAGCCCTGCATCGGGGATGTCCCAGCAGCTCCTCACAGGGAAGCTTTGGTGCCCGCTCACATCGGTACAGGTATGGCTCAGCTGTGCTCCTGAGGGCAGGGGCACAGGTTGCACCACGGCTGCTGATCTGCCATCTCTGCAAGCAGCCCCATGCCCTGCACAGCCCCAGCCAGCTCTGTGCTCCCCCACCTGTCTTCTGCAGCAGTTCCTCTCCTTTTCTCTCTGCACTGCTACTGCCTCTTAGCAGCTCTCCTCCAGCTCTCTCTACAGACTCGCACTTTTCACCTCTCAGCAACATGCAGGGATGCTTCAACTCCAAACCACCTGGAAGCCACCAGAACACAGCTGTGCCTTCGTGCACACCAGGAGCTTGCTTCAGGGGGCACAGCCCCTCCATGCAGCCCCATCCCAGAATAAAGCATGCTTCCCACAGCCTTTCTAAAGTATTAAGTCCTCAAAAACACACAGCCATGGCCAGAGTAGTCAGTAAATGATTAAGCTTGCCATGATTTCAAAACAGGATTTTTACCCGGTGTGTTACACCCTGTGGGTTCATTTGCTGTGCCTGCTGTGACATGCCTTGGTCCTGTGACCATTAAAGCCAGCTGTTGACTTCCCTGCATTGAAACAGCTGTGCAGCAACCACTTGCTAATGGCACAACACATCGGAATGGGCACACAGGGAACAGAAGTGACAAAGCGTGCTCAGGTTCTGAACCCTGCCCATCACTCATTTACTGGTAAACAATTTAATTTTGTTTGGCAAAATCTTTGTAAAAAAAAAAAAAGACCACATTTTAGTGTTTTCATGCCTCCCTACGTTCTTTGAGAATGGCATGTGTTACATGTGGTTCTGCTTGACCTAGTCCTCTCCCTCACCGTGTTCATTGTTTTGTTTGTTTTGTTGTAGGGGGGAAGCAGTTTTTATTGTGCTTTTGTTTGTTTGTTTTTGCTTTCTAACCAAATTTCCAGATTTAGTTACCCATAAGAAACTCACCCATATCTCTGTGGAGAGGCTGACCCTGTGCAGCCCTCGTTTCCTTCTTCCACAGCCAGCTCCCTTTGGATGAGGTTGCCTCACCTGCACCCCAGGCTCCCTGCAGCTGTCCCTGTCTTCTCCCCTTTACCCTCAGACAGCCCCACCAGTGCCATGAGTTAGGGAATGTGTGGGGTTCCTCATTTCATTATTAGCAGCTAATAAACTTCCATACTAAAATACAAAACGAAACAAACAGCAAAAAGAAAAGTGCTGTCTTAATGAAATCCTACACTCTAAGTCAAAACTTCCTAGAGCTGATTTATCCGACTAAGACCAAAGACAAAAACAACTGTATGAAGGGACACACTGAAGGAAAAAAATCCTTGACTCAGAAGGATGATAGTTTTACCTTTCACCGTGGGGGAACTACTGATGTTATATATTTAAACTCTAACCAAAAGCTAAGCAAAATTCCATCATCACTCCATCTTTCGTTCTCTGTGCTTAAAGTCCCCTCCCAAAAAAACACCGTATCTCTTCTTCTTCTTCAGCTCACAGAAATATATACACCTCCACGTTGTCAAATAGCCCAAAGTTCTGTAAACTTATACTTTAAATGAAAAATTATAAAATGTATATAAATACACATTCTGGCGCAAGTCCAGCTCCCTTACCTTGTGCAGAGAATTCAGACTGGGGAGCAAAGTTGCCAAGCTTTGTTTCTGAGTCCATCACACTGTTGTTTGGCTTACCACATACATTCAAACGTTTCTCAACTAAGTCTAAGTGATTCTCATAGTCCTGAACTGTTAGGTCTGCCTCAAGCACCTTTGAATGAGGGGAATGCCTACGTCCCAAGCACTCATTTCCCTTCAGTGAAAAGCCATGAGAATTCAGGCCAAAGGCACTCTCCAAGTTTCCTTTTTCCCTAGATCTACTGATGTGCTTATTAGATCTAGCACTGCTTTGGTTAAAACGCTGCCATCGCTTTTTAGGTGCTACGTGATTTACATCATTAGCCTCATCACCAAGAGAGCTCTCACTATTTGCCTCTGAATCCAAGTCTGGACTCTCCCCATTTTCAGCAGAAGTGCATCTCTCAGTATTTCTACCAGCTTCGGGTCTCCTTCCAATACGACCTAAATTGTCATCAGATAAACAAGCAGAGTCTTCATCAGTTGAATGTTCTGTTAAATCAACAGACTCTTTCCTCCCAGTATCTTCTGCTTCATTACCTAGAGGACTGGGAACCGAACCGTGCACGCGGAATGCATGTTCTCCTGAATCTCTGGATAATCGACTTAACAACTTACTTGGCCCTCCTGGTTTTAAGTCCTTTCTGTTTGAAACTGTTTTATCTCCAAGCTTTGATGACTGCTTAGATTTTGAACAGTTGCGTTTGGGCACGCAATTTGTGCCATTTGTCCCAGAAACAGCGGCATTCGCGGGCTCCCTTTTACTAGTACCAATCCCCGGTAACTTGGTCGGAGGATTGCGTGAAAAAGAGGAGTTGTTTACACTGGAGGAGTTCGGACTGACTGTTTCCTGGGCACAATCTCCATTCTTTTCTATTTTAAACGGGGGACCTACAATAGACAGGGATGTCAGGCCGCTCGCAGAATTGCCTCCAGAACCATCTGCTGTGCTGGTGTTTCGGTACGGGACTATGTTCTGACCAGTCATCAGTTGCTGCTCTTTCGCCTTACTGTCATGAATATCCTTCAACATCATTAACAAGGTGCTGAATCTGTAATTTGGCTCAATAGGCAAACGACCGTGACCAGAGGCGGAAGAGAAAAGTAAGGGTACTGTGGCCTTTGGAGTGCCAGAGTCACTGACATCATCGTTCATGGATCGATACGAGAGCTCCTTCAACTCCGACAAGACGTGTTTCACCACAGCTGTTTCTATTTCAGCAGAATCCCTGGGTTTCTCATGCACGTTGTTTAACAGTTTCTGACCATCAACTTTTCCGCTTCTCGGAAGAGAATCTCTCTGAAGGCCAGAGAAACCTTTGGTATCAGAAGAACAGTGATTCAGGCCACCCTCCTCTTCTGCAAGAGAAGGCTCCAACCCAGCAACCTTTTCTTTATGTTTGCATTTTATACTCCTGATCCGAGGCAATTTCATGTTTTTCAGTTTTAAGGTTGTTTGATTTGCAACAGCAGACCAGGAGCCGTCCTTGGAAACACTTTGGGGAGTAGCGTGCTTGTTTGCTAGGGAAAGATTGTCATTTCTCACATCTGAAGAGCACTCAAGAGCTGTCAATGACATCTCAGCATCAGAGGAGCCTCCTTCAAGTTCCCTGTGTGCAAATTCAGCATCGAGTCTGCTGGTTACCGAACCTCCCAGAGGTTTGCGATCTCTGTACGACTTCTTCCTGGTCCTTCTGCTGCTTTTCTGGGAAAAATACATGGAAAGCTTAATGTTTCCACTTGATGTCATAGGAAATTCCTTCTCCATTTTATCTGAAGAATCACTAACTTCAAGAGTGCTAGAGGCTCTCTCTGAACTTTGGTCCATGGTATCTACATCACTGTTCCCACCATCTGAGAGGGAAGAGGATGAATCCGATTCAGTTTGCTTTTTCTCAGCACCAGCCTCAGATGCAGAATAGTGTATTTGTAACTTGGAACTGCACAGAATGCCCAGGGAGCTTTTCTCTCTCTCCAAAGATGAGTTGGAAAACAAATCCCCTTGGAGTGTGTTCTTCAGGGCATCACTTTTATGACTCCCATAATCCGACTTTAAAGTTATATTTTCAAAACGTCTTTCTCCAAAGGAGGAGAGCAAATGGTTTTCCCTGGTGCTGTTGGATGCTGTTATGCTCTTTGCAATCCGGCGAAGTTCATGAGATGCATGTTTCTCTGGTAGGTCCCCGACAATCATATTGTTAACTATGCTCTCTGGTGTTTCTTCTTTGATTTCTCCCTTGGAAGCTTCTTCTCTCATGCCACTCTTTTTTACTCTAGTCCTTTTTCTGCTCTCTGAGCTCTTTTTCACGTGTGGCTTAATGTGCGATTTTCCTTTTTCATTGGCTGAGTGTTTGGAGTCAAATGCCAAGGATTTAAAACAGCCGTTCAGCTGCCTGTCCTTTTTGGCTCCAGGGCCATTGGAATAGTATTCTGACTGCACTTCCTTCTCGCTGTCCAGCTCGCTGGAGTTCTGGCTGCACTTTTGATCCTCTGGCCCCCCGAGAAGCATGTCTTCTGCCTGTCCAACACTGACTTCCCATTTAGCCATAAACCTCTGGGGAACCTTAAAGTTGGAGGAGACAAAAAAAAAAAAAAAAAAGAAAGAAAGAAAAAAATGAGGGGGTAACCAACAGGATAAAAGCAAGATAGAGACAGACAAGGCACAGAACAGAGCGACAGTCCTGCATTCTGCACCTTTAAGACAACAGATTGACAGAGACTGTGCCTAGAGGATGCAGAAAACAACTCTCCTGGGTAAGCAGCCTGCACTCCTATCAAGCCTAGTGAAAATCCTCGTGCATTCCCCAAACACCAAAACAGTCCCTGCAAACACTGGTGTCCCGGTGACCAAACATCCAGCATGTCAGTGCATCCCAAACACTACAGTGTGTATGGGGAATGTGTATGGTATGGATCCCTGGCACAGAAATGCACATTAACAGCCAACAGGCCTCTCAATGCAACACCATTTTCTCAAAACATTTGAACAGCCATGTTTGCTTTGCTTGTTCTTGATTCTTCCTGCATCCCTTGAATTGGGGCACAACTCCACCTTCCCTCTCATCAACTTACCTCAGTACAAACATAAAATCTGTACCACATTTAAATACTCTGTAACAGGTTCAACATGTCCTTTACACAGAACTCTCACAGCTTCAACTCCACCCTTAGCATAAAATAAAGGGCATGCTGCATACCAGACGGGAACCCCTGCTAAACATCTGAAAACAACAAAGCTACAAACTTGATTTTTATCTGCACACATTGTTCTTGGCTGCACAACAGAAAACCAGAGGATTCACAACACTCCTAAAAATCAAAATCTATTCCACAGCAGCAGGAACAACTCAAATTTCTGATACTTGTCCCTTAGAAAAAAAAAAAAATCCACAGCAACAAATGATTGTCTTAGCTGATTAACAAAATTTTACAGGGTCCAGTAGCAAAGCAGCAAAATACTCTTAGCTTTGCAGCAGGTCTTGGCTTCCAGGTACACAAGCCTGAACATTTATGCAGACTACACACATTTGGTTCCCTCTGCGCAGCCACACTGGTGCTGCAATTTACATACAGGGGGAGATTCTAGCAAGGAAGCATTTTAACTTCTAGGACCAGAAACATTTCTTGGTTGCATGTGACTAACTGCTGAGGAAGGTGGAAATACAGGTAACAAAGCCCTTGGAAACAGACAAGCCAGAAAGAGAGCATTATACCCAGGAAGCTCACATCTGTAAGAGCACTTTCAATCCAATGGCTTCTCACTAACACAGGTTAAGTACGTAAATGCTGTTAGAAGAAAGGAACAGACACTGTTCCTACTATGTGCCTATCTGCTCTCTCACAGGAATGCATTAGTCTGTTCACTTCATTTCAATAATTTTGAAATGCGAATTTCTCCAGTTATGATTCTGAAGACAGAGAACAGACCTCTGTGTTGCATTACGTTACGCTGGCTACAATTGCTCAGGGCTGTTATGCTTGGAAATGGAGATGATGCAACGAGCCACAAAACTCATTCCTACAGGCTCACTGACAAAATGTTTTCCAAGTTAAATTATAAGTCCTAACAGGTTTCCATAAAGAGAAGCAGGACTAAAACCCCCACTGCTTTATCTCAGTCCATGATCTAGTTGAAGTACATAACTCCACCTCTACCTCAGATCAGCCAAAAGACACTGCAAGAGAGCACAGGAAGTTACTTAAAAGCACACTGTAATTGGCATCAGGAGAGGGCTTCACTGCTGAACAAACCTCACGCTGACAGGGACCTGACTCCTCTGCCTCTCAGCTCTGCAGGGCAACAAAAGCAACAGGCCACACCCCTACATAAACATAAAAGATAGCCTAGAAACTCCCAGCTGCTTGTACGCTCTGCTGGTTACAAGGATGCAAAGAATCACTCTCTGGCCCTGCTGCAACAGTCACTGTCACAAAAGCAAACTGTCAAAGTGCAACTCCAGGCACAAAGGAATGATCTTTATTGTGCAGATTCGGGAAATCAAAAACAAAGAAAGCAGATCTTTCACCTTATGTTTGTAGCCTTTTTCCTTTTGCTTTCCTCTTCTCCGAAGAACAGGCAGCTCTTCAAACTGATGTCTTCCTTCAAACAGAACGATAGCTTTTCCAGCAACCCAGGCTTTCTCTGAAGGCTCTCCTAAGGCATCCACGTAGTACTCTCGGTATGGCCTCCGATTGGAAACTATTCCAAAAAATTTAACAGAATTAACCCCTTGCACACAACAAAACAAAGACAAAAATCAATCACAGAAAGCAGTAGCAGTCTATGTTATTTGTACATAGGTTTTTGCTTTATAACATTTCCACACGAATGCCAGTTCTGGCAGTTCCTGGTCAGAACTCAGGGAGATCCTTCTGCATTGCTGGATTCATTGCTGTCTTACAGTGACTAACAGGGCTAAGACGATCCGTTTCCCTAGAGCAAAGACTACAGTCTGGCTGCAAAACAAAATGGGAAAATATCCAAGTGTTTTTTTTTTTCCTTGACAGAGGTATCACACGAGGCAGCCCACTTCTTGTTGCTCCTCTCTGATGAATGACTGCACAGCCCATCCGCTTGGCCGCTGGGAAGAGGAAATGGTGCACCAGCAACTCCCAGAAATAGGATCCTGCTGGATAGCATTTACCCGTGCAGGCTGTACCTCCCCTCCACATCTTGCTCCGTACTTTGTTAACATACAAACCCTTATTTTGGACATAAAACATTAACAGTAATGTTTAAATAAACACGCAGATGCAAGCATTTGCACTACCAAGCAGTACATGCATCGTGACAAAGAGTCGTTTATAAAAAGTTAATTCCCTGCTGTGGGCACTATGGTGCACAGCCACGGAAGAAAACCATAAGGGCACAATCACAACAACTTCCAAGATTTTTCAGAGGTGTTTCCTGAGCAAGAGCACTTCACGGGCACGAAGCAATGAAGAACTGAACCAGCACAAGGTAATCTGGTGAAGGAGGACACGTTTCAGGAACTGGAACAACAAGATATAAACTTTTCCCTGTGATGTGTGCTTCATGCTGTCCTGGGAATACCTTCAGCAGCTGAACATGCAGCCTGAGCTTTGCAGCCCCTTTTGTTTGTGCTGCCTCCTCCCAGAGCGCCCACACTGTGCCAGCAGCCTGGCACCTAGCAATGCCAGCACTGACATTCTGAGCAAGAACAGGTACAGGATGACAAATACTGACTGGGGCAAAATCAATCCAAGGACAAAGATGACAGACCAAATCCCATCTACAGTACTGGGACTCAAGTCCCTGTCTGAGCTTCTATTTTCCAGCTCCAAAAATCTCTACATCACTCAAGAGCTTGTCAAGAAAAGGCAAGCTGCTTAAAACATAACACCACGCCTCAGACTAGGAAGAGAGGAGCTTTTTGCACAAGTGATGAGTTTGAAGCAACCTGCCTTATTTTGAAGGGCTTGTTCCCATGACAACAAGAGAGAACTAAGGCAGAAGGACCATGCTTCCTACAGTGTGTGCAGAACCCCACAGCTCCCTGCTCCCAAAAGCACCTGAGTTTAGATCCACCTGTTCTGCCATTCACCACTCAGGGAGGTGAGATGAATAGATTAGAATGACAACTGGAAATTTTTCTTCAGAGCTATCTTCATCTCAACATGGATAAAACACAACGGGAGATTCTATTACATAGCTGGAGAGTAGACTGTGCTGGAATTTGTTAATAGCATGTTCCCTCCCTGCAGAATTCCTTTATTAGAAATTACTGCACACAGGCTGAGGGGATTGCTGGACAGATGTATGTATTAAATCCTGTCCATAATTTCATCATGGGTGGTAGGACACAGGACAACATAAGTGGATTCAGGCAACATCCGTAATGGGAATTTGAGAGCTCAAAAGGGACTATTTACACCTGCACACTCAGTATTATCTAGAACAGGATCAATGCTTCCCAGAAGATGAAGAAGAAACTGGAAAACCAGTAAGAAAGACTACAGCAACCAAACCTGCAGTTGACGTGAGCACAATACAGGAAAAGCTACTTCATGCCTCTAGAGAAACAGCAAACAGTTCTGAGTCTGTGGTCAGTAAAAAAGTCTATTCATTCCCAGCACTTGGTTCTTATGTTGGCAAGGGCTGGGGAGCTGTCAGATGCAGAAGACACCATTCTCTAGGGATTTCCCATTACTCACAGTACAAAACAAACCAGAAAGGGAAAATCAGAAGAAATAAATAAGCCTTTCAATTTGTGGCAGTCTCCCCATGGTAGCCAATATGATCCTAAAAACAGTGTGAGAGCTTTCAAATAAAGAGCAATTTCCAAACAATTACTTCTCTGTTCTCTTCATCACATATCTATGCTTCTCCATCCTCACGTTGTGTGACTCCCATCCTTTCTGGGCTCTACCCTCTTCTCCCCTGTGCTCACACACGTACAGCTCTGTCTTATTTCCTTCCATCCCTTTCCCTCACACTCAGCTGGCTCTTAGTCTCACTAACACACTATGCCCTAAGCTTTCACACATGTGGCTCCATCACAAGGTTTTTCTGATATAACCCCATAAACAGCCCCCTCCTTCCCAGTGCCAAGCAAGGCCGAAAAAATCACTTCCTCTCACACATCCATGTAACACTTTAAGGCATTCAGCAGCTGTTTCACCCCAGCTCCACTTCACAGCCCCTCCTGCCTCCCTATCCTCAGCCTGGCTAACTCCCCAAGTCACAGAATGGCTTGGGTTGGAAGAGACCTTGAAACCCATTTATCCCAACCCTTGCTGTGGGCTGTCTGCCCCCCACCAGATCAGGCTGCACAGGACCCCATCCCGCTCATCCTGATGCTCATCCTGAACACCCCCTGGGATGGGGAACCCACAGGTCTGGGCAGTACTTCCAGTGCCACACCAACCTGAGTAAAGAATTTTTACTTAACGTCTCACCTAAATCACCCCTTTCAGTTTTAGCCATTCTCTCTTGCCCTATCACTATGAGACCATGCAGTATCTCTCCTGTTCCTAAGTTTCACTCAAGTACACCCCACTGTAGCCCACCCAGTTCCACGTGCCCGCCCTTTTCATACTGCACTACTCTGCCCTCACCTCTCTGATCCACCTTTTTCTCCATATCTTTGTCAAGAAGCTGTTCTTCCTCCTGCACTGCCCGGCACTCATTCTGGATATTCATCACCTCTTACGCCATGGAAACCAAAGCCTACACATTCAACAGCTGCCTGTGCCACTTCCTCAGCTTTAACCCCATTCTCCTGTCACCTCCCTGGTGTAGTTCTGCTTCACAGATCAAGGTCTTCCTTTTTTTTTTCATTAATAAAGAACTATGTAACTCCTCTACTTTGCAGTCTGAGTAGATACAGTACCTTTCATTTTTGAGTGACAGTCCAGCACTGGGTCATGACAAATTGTGCATGGCCACCACGGGCGTCTGTTGAACTTGGCCCAAACAAGATCCCCAACTTCATACTTCACTGGAGTAGGTTTCTTCTTGGCTCGGATCTTTGGGGAAAAATCAGAACACAAGAAATCACTAAAGCTCCAGATGCTTCTAAAGAGCCTTGCCTCCCCCTTCCCTGTATGCAGATTACATCTGGCCACCAGAGATATTTACATGAAAAAGCAAGTCCTGATTTTACTTACTGGCTCCTACACCTTCAAAGAATACCATCATTCTTCTGATCCTTCTGAGAGAACAAAACAATAAACTAGGGTTTGATTTTATTGGGTTGGGTTTTCTTGGCGTTTCCCTCCCCCCCCCCCCTTCCACTGAGGAATGTAAGCTGGTAAATGACTGCACTCAGAGTTCATCCATTTGTCAGAGCAGGGCAATACCTTGAGTCACAACCAGCTCCGATGACTTCACTAACACCAACTGCTTCATTTCAGAGGTTGTGATGTACAGAAAAAGTAATGAAAGACAATGAACTATTCCTGACTGGAACGAGGTGATGAGAAGAGCAGATAAAAGAGTAGGTATGTACAATGCTAATGATTGTCTCACTTCTTACATATGCTCAGGAAAAAAACCTTTCTCATAAAATATTTGAAATCTCATGTAAGTACAGAGAAAAAGGAAAAAAAAGCTTTTATTCTGATGTTGGGTTTATGTGACCAGAACTGCCATTGCTCTGCCCCAAGAGCAGCAAAAGTGCCATCACCCCCCCGCGAAACACACAGACCCATCTGTTTCCTGCAAGGAGCTGCTCTGTGCAGACACCCAAAAGCACTCTAATTCTGAGGGCATTGCAGCAATCAGGAGAACACAGCAACCCAGCAACAACACAGCAGTAACACTGCTTACTGCCATTCCTGCCTCACCATCACTAAGCAGAGAGCAGATCCCTCTGCTTCCCAACCTTCTGGTTGCACACCATGGCACCAGCAGTACTGGGGCTGCGATGGGGATCCTGGACCCCGCCTGCATTGATGAACTAAGCCAGGACGGAGCGCTGGAGGTTCCCATATATCTGCTGTGGGGCACCCTCCTGTTTGCCAGCACTTGCTGATGACCTGTCCCGGGTGCTTTCGGTGCTATAAGAGCTCTGAGCAGTGCTGCAGGTATTTTTGCCAGCAAGCATCAGCAATGTGCTCCCCATTAGAGCTGTCATGGCACAAATATGCACCTTCTTCTCACTTCACATTTTCATTATGCTCGCCACTCTTCAAGGCACATCTCCTGCAATTCACAGTTCAACATCCTAATGACTAAACCACAACAGATCTCTCCAATAAACGGTATATCCCACCGCAGGTCAAGTTTTATGGGATCTCTCCACGTGGTTATAGAGACTACAAAAGGATACAGTTCTCTGTTACATGAAATGAAGCAGGTAATTACCCTGTAGATGCCATTGCTGAAATTCCTCTCACTCAGCCATCAAAAGCCATGCAATAACTTATTTCTGAGCAAGAGCTCGGGAGGGCAATGGGAACAGGCACAGGGTGGGGGCTGCTGAGCACAGGAGGCAGAGGCGCAGACCTGATGGCACTTCAGACATTGATGTTTTTTCAGATGCAAACCCACTTTTTCTCCTTATCAGTGCACATGCTCTTCCTGTAAAGGTGACGTTCACCCCAGATATTTTATGCATTTCTCAAGGCCAGGTTTCAAGGTGTGCATAAATACTGTAACAAAACAAAACTCCAACGTGCTGCAGAGCGTACACAAGGCACCTGCATCCCAAAACTGTAATCCTGGTGCAGTCAGCTGGGCCAGCAGCACAGCTATGTGAGGATTTGCCAAGTCATTCACACTGATTCACCTGAGCGACACCCCCAGCCCCCGCCTGGAGGCAAGTCTGCATTTAAATCAACGCTTTGTCACCCTCCCATACCAAACACAGCCGCCTAAGGAAAACTTGGCTTTCAAGAAGCTATTCAAAGACAATGCTTCAGCACTTAACTCTCTTCCCAAGCATTCAGCAGGCTTTTCAGCGTCAGTCTATCCGCAGCCATTCTCATGCCTGCCTTGTCCCTTCCCTGGCAGCTACAGAAAGCATCAAGAGGATGCAGGCTGAATTCTTACACTGCTCCTCCCCTCTCTAAAAGTAGTAGTTATCATTTCCAGGTATAAGTCTTCTCCTTTAGACTGCTGTGCCATGGATAACTGCAACCCTCAAAGCAGTTGTTTCAGAAGGAAACAACAAATTTCCCTCTAAATACAATTACACTAAGATTAAACTGGTAATAAATTCCAGTGTCCAGAACTTCAGCCCTGCAGCAACGATGACTTTCCCATGAACTAGAGAAAGCCCCACATTTTCTGAACTCATAACCAAAGTACTCAACTTCAGACGCAGCCCTTATGTGTGCTCAGAATTATTAACGTTTATCCACAGGGCATTAAAATGTTCACGTGTTTAAAGAACAAAAGCAGTGAGTGGCTGCATTGAGGGCCGGAGCCGTGCTGTAACTCCAGTGGAGATGCACTGCAGAAGGAGGTGAGAGGGAGGTGAGAGAGCGAGGAAGGACAGCACAGTGACCTGCATCATCTGCACTCACCCTTACGGTCTGTGTTCTCAGACGTTCTCCCAAAGGGAGTGAGCGCTGTCTGCTCCGTTATCAGCTGTTTGGCATTAATTTGCTGTTCAGATGAGACAAGCTACAGTCTAAACTTTAGATTATATGCAGTATTTCAGACCGTTTCGTGTTATTTTTGGAGAGAACAAGAACATATATTGCGGGTGTTCTTTAAACAAACCCTCTCCACCAGTACTAGACCCTCAAGAAAAGCACCGACTACTGAAAAGCAACACTGACTGAGGTGCATCACAGGACAACACGAAGACATCTGCCTTGAGAGCCATCTCCAGAATTTGTATTATGCAAAAAACACATCAGCCCTGGTAACTTGCTGAGTGAAGCTGAGCGTCAGCTCTCATATCATGACGCATTCTAAGTCCTCGACTGTCTTTCAGCAATCTTCCTCCCTTTAAAATAACCACATCATTTAATAGCAACAAAAACAAAGCTTATCCTATGCCCGCTCTCAGCTCTGTCACCTCACGCTGCTGTTCAACCCATTAATCTTGCTGAAAAAAGCAGTGCAAAGCACAGGCACACACACACTACAGGCTGCACCCTCCTGCAGCACTCGCCATCCCTGGAGCAGCTTGACTGTGCTGCCACCTCCAGCATGGCACAGCCACAGGCACTGTGTGTCCCAGCAGTGGGACTGGGAAGCTGCCATCCCAGCAAAATGCAGGACACCCAACTGCATGCTCAACCTACAAGGCAAGATTTTCTGTGCTATGCACCCCAACAGCTCAGCCTGACAGGGCTGAACCCAGCACGGCCCTGCACACTGGTAATTCAGACCTCCTTTAGAAAGCCATCATAGAAAACCAAGGCCAGAAGAACCTTTCTACAGCTTATTTCTTAACTACAAGCACGTTATTTATTCAATAAGGCAACTGACAGAATATGCTATTGGAAAGGCTGGGGCAGCAGGACAGGCTACACAAGGAAGATGTTGAAAAGAAAGAAGCCCAGACCCACAGCAAAAACAGATGCTGCCTGACCTGGTACAGGTGAGAGTATACAAGACAAAAGCCAGAGAAGAATACACAAGGAGGAGGCACATCCAGCCACAATAATTAAACAATACAGTACAAACAATGACACTAACAGCAGGCAGGCCAAGACTGTGCATTTCCTCGATTTCCTTGAAGCACAGCAAACGCCTGCCGAAGGTCCTGCAGCAGCAGCCTGGGGTATCTGTGAGCAGATCTCATCACAGGAGCAGCTGCCAGGTAGTAGTGAAACCCTGACCTGAGCTGGAGCGCATGGCAACGCTGGAAGCAACACCCAGGGCTCTCTCTGAGCCTCTCCTTGCTGAAGCAGCCCCTTTCTGAAGCTTTGGTGAGTCAGTCTCCTGTCTCCCACCCTGATTTTCTTCCTTAAGGCTCACTGATCAGGAGTATTTTCCCAAACACAAGGAAAAGAATGGCAGCGAGTTCACCCGATTCTAACCAGGTACTCCTCTGGTGTTGCTGAATCTGAAGCTCATCATCCCAGCAAAGAAACACTAACAGGACAAACCCGGGACACAGAACTCCTATGCAATGTCTGCTTCTTACATAGTTTAAAAATAAGACTTCTACCAGAGTCCTTCTCTTCCCTCCAGCCTCCCATCCTGATGGGATCCACTCCAACTTCATTACTTCACTCAGCTCCAGCACTTGTGCACCAAGAAATGAATGAATGCAGACAGGAGAAGATGGGATTTGGGAAAGGATCTTTGCTTGTGAATATGTTGCGTGAAAAGAGAAGAAGATGAAGAACAACGATGAAGCAAGATTAAGAACGGAAATTAATGAGTGCTTGTGATGAAGTAAAAAAAAAAAAATTAAAATTGACATTAGAAAAGATTCTTCTTTTAAATAAGCTTTTGTGAAATCAAAACCAAAAAAAACCTGGAACAAATATTAAATTATATCTGCTTTAAAGCTTAAGCAGTATTTGGAATGAAGCAAAAAGAGGTCAAAGTGCAGCCGTGCAGGTAGAGCTGTGCTGGAGAACGCCCAGAGGGAGGGCCAGCCCTGCACGGGAAGGCTGAGCGTTGTAAAGACAAAAAAACCAACCTAACAACACAACAACAACACGCAAACCACAACACCTGTATGGTGAAATCACCACAGTAAGCATGCTGGCACTTCACTTCACGGCAAGTGATGACGCAAAGATGGAAATCAGAGGCCTGCTGGAGGGCCACAAACAGCCCAGGGCACCAGGACGATGGATGAGCTTTGTCCTCCCACAGCAGGAGGATCCCTGGGGTCCGACCTCAGCACCCAGGGCCTGGCCTGGCCTCCAGCAGCCTGACCTACATCCACATCCACAACACAGTGACCTTATGTAGGACGTGATCACAAACAAGTGTTCAATATTTGCTAATTCAGTGTTCACTAGTAGAACATACTGCAGAGATGGTGACAGAAGGAGAACTTCTGTTCTCTGTGTGCATCTTGATACATGTCCTCTGGCTAGCTTTTACACACCCTGGCCCAGACTGCACAGCCTATAAATGGAAAGGCTGCTATGCATGAAAGCAATACTGTAAAAGGTTAAAATGAAGAGAGTTGGTCGCATTACACTGATATTTCATAAATCCTGCAGCAACTGTTTCAAGTTCAGGAGCCTCAAACGGAAAGACAACCAGGTAACAGCATCTGTTTCACTGCCTTCTTAAGGGTGACAATGTTTGCTTAGGAACTGAACAGAACAGCAGTGCGATGTGAAGCTTTGGGACTTTGGCATCGCAGTAACCAGAAACAAACAGCAGCAAGACATGAGGCAGAAGGGAGGAGGAAGCAGGTGGGAAAGGGAACAGACTTATCCCAACACCCAAGGAAGAAAAATCCACAGACACAGAGGATTCCAGAGCACTGTCAGAGGATGAACTTGCCTGGCAATGCCCACGGTTGCTTGCTTATCCGCGCGCATTTCCAACAATAAACTAAGTTTCCTTTAAAGCCAGATTCATTAATCCACACTAATTGTTTCAAGAACTGGAGGAACTGCAGGCATTACCAGAACCTCACTAAGCCTCACAAAGACACTGTCAACAAATATTTTCTTGCAATCCATGAACTAACTAGTGAACAACCGAAATGAAACCAGGTCATCAGATATGCCTGGTTTTCAACCGTATTTCTATGTTCCTTTATTCTATCAAACTATTTACAAGCAAGGCATCTGATAAATGCAGTGATCGCTTTCAGAAACATTTCAAAACCCATGAAATGAAAGCCATATTCAAATTGCACAAAAATATTCACTGTGACTTTGGCTGTAACCAGAAAGATGCAGTACCAGAGAACAGCACGTGCACGCTGCAAGGAGTGAATGTCTATTTGAAACTCAGCAAACCAAGCAGTTTGGGATACAGTGTACGTGGAACCATTCACACTTTTGTTTCTAAATTTAATCCTCCCAGGGGCTTCTTTAGAAGCAATGAACACTGAATGCAGCTTGCAAGTTTCCTTTTCTGCAGAAATTTTGATTTCTTTGAATTTTGAGAAGGGGGGTGAGATCCCACATTGTTAATCACAGTGCACTGACACCACTGAGACAAGACCATAACCTCCCCAAAGCCAGCAGGCATCCTCATGGAACTCCTCAGAAGCATTTTTCCAAACAACAACAACAAAAAGATGATAAACACAACACTCACAAGAAGTTCTTAAGATTTCAGTTGCTTTTGCTGAGATTTCCCTACTAACTCATTTTTACTGCTCATGTTCAGGTTTTGAACATGAGCAGTAAAATAGACTTATACTTAATTACCTCTTGTTACTAGCACTTTGAGCTACATCCTGAGGAACGTTCACTCTTCAATCAGGTCCTGCAAGCTTGCATTTGAGAAGCTTCTTAACCCTACCATTGGGAATCCTGCTCTGTATGCACTCACCCTCATACTGAGCACAGCCAACAAGCTAAGAAGCATCCGATTATTTCACTGCTGCTAATCAGAAATCCGTGGGCAGTCATCACATTATCCAAAATAGTAAGCAGCCTGAACAGGTGTTTGGGAAAACCAAACAGACCAGCACCAGGGCAAGTGAAGGAACAATTAAAAGGAGATAACCATCCTGCTCCACGCCCTTCTTGCATCAGGTAACAGGAAGGTTTCTGTCTTTCCACCAACAGTGGGAGGGTAACTCAGTGATACACTTTCTATTCCAAAACAAAATTCTCCATTTCTTCCTGAAAACACCCACATCATTCTCTGGGTAACACTGTGTTGGGTTGCTCTCTCCAGCTCAACGCTTTGGGTTTTGCATGCACAAAAAACAAGTTCTGCATATTTAAAAGTGAAAATTAAGTCCCCAGCGCGGTGCCTCCATAAGCACTTGAAAGTTAACAGCAACTATTCTGCTATTTTATTACCAATAAAACTGCTGTGCTTTTTCCTTCCTGAAGACCTGAGCAGTGTCCATGTGCAGTCTCAAGGAGCACTCAGGACCATCTTACAGCATACGTAACCCACAGAACAAGCTCCCTGTCAAGAATTAATGCAAACAAAGCCTTGCTAAGCAACAACCAGGCTGCTTCCTCAGACGAGCACCCCACCTGCTCACACCAGGGTTGGACAGGGGCAGCAGTGGGAGGCAGGCCGCCTTCCCCAGGTGGGCTCAGCACTGGGAGCACTCCCTGAAGTGCCACCCCATGCACATCCAAGCAGTGCCACGGCTGCAATGCAGCACTGTGGGGGCTGGCAGATGGATGGATGTATAGGGCCACCAGTCCTGCCACTTGTTTGTAGCTGGGCCTCAAAGAAGCTGTGGTCAAATTAGTAAAAAGCTGCAGCTCAGGCTGTGCTAGAGATGTGCATGATGGCTTCCTGACCAGGGCAGCTCTCCACCAAGTGCTGGCACACAAGGGCAAAATGGCACACAAGGACTTTTCACCTCGTTATTTTTGCTGTTCTTCTGAAAGAAGCACAAAGTAAAGCTCGATGCAATCTCAATGGTAACTGCACAAAGTCAACACGTCAGCCCGAATGAGTGCTTTCCCATCCCTCAAGAGAGGCAAAGCACACTCCTGGATTCATCAACGCTTCTGGACACAGAAGAGATTGCTGTGCACCAAGTCCAGCCTTATCTCTGCGGAACACTCAATCACTGCTGCAGAAGCCGCCGTGAGCAGCTGCACTGAAACAGTTTTCTAATTTGATAAAAACAAAGAGAAGAGAGATAGCAATGCAGCAGCATCTCACGCTCCGCTGGGCAGCGGATGGCCAGGAGCACCCAAGGACCAGCTGAACCACAACTGCACTCCCAGACAGGGCAGAACCAGCAGGATGGGATGCACATCCCCACCCTCAGTGCTGCCGCACACCACACCAAGGAGCCCTATAACCCCTGCGCCTGCACCAACTCCACGTGATGCTTCCAACCCCAGAGTGGCCTTCTCACAAGCAGTGTAGCAACACAGAAGGTACATTTTAACTTCCAGTAAACGTTCCATGCAAGCACACTGTGCCTTCACCCAGCATTGCAGCCTGCTGCCAGCCCTGTGGTGCCTTTCATGTTTTGCTGCACACCAAATGCAGGATGGTGGCACACCAAATCCAGTGCCTGCAGTGTGTTCTGCCGTTCCACGCTCTGCACGCTCACCTCCATGGAAAAATGCTCCAAAGCCACAGAATTACACAAAAGAAAGCAATGCTATTGTTGATAGGTCTAAATTCTCTATACAAGAGTCTGCACCTGGGAAGTGTTTAGAGGTCCACAAATCACCAGAGGTTGAAAACTGCTGTTCTAATTCAAAGCAGATTCTCTCACAGACCTTTTCTACCCATTAACGTGGAAATCCTGGCAATGCCTTAACCACCATAAAGGACTTAACCCCATTTTACTGGGCAAGGACTGCGCTGTGCAGCACAGATGGCTCTGTGCAGACAGAACAAAACATCTGTCACCTTCACCTTTTCCTGGTATCAGAAGTGACATCAATGTGATGTCTTCACAGATTCTTGACGGACATGCCCAGCCCTTGCCAGGAGTTTGAGTTTCTTCCTTCAGGTGCTTCTGGTCCCTGTGCCATTCCCAATGGCTGTACACAAGAAGTTGTCAATCACAGGCAGGAAAAGCTGATTTATGTTCTAAGCAACAACAACGAGAGTTAATCACTGCCCTTAATACTGATTTTTGAGTTAATAATGTATTTTAACATACACAATCAAAACAATAATTCAAAAAAATATCACTTCTTTTCCTGAGACTTAAGTAGCTTATCACCCACCTTCAGAGCTGACAGCTCTTGGGTGAGATACAGATTTGTTCAGTTAATGTGAGGACATTTTGAAAACGAAACTTTTCCATGTGCCTCTGCTCAACTCCACTCCTGGACCAGGAAGCACTGAGGTCTAAAGAAGCTGCTCCACTTGCAGGAGACAAGGAACAAACGGCGAGCACAACAGAAGCATTTTGCCCTGGGGTCAGGAACTGCTGTAACAACATCACACTGAGCCACTGCCACAAGTTTCAGCAAGGCTTTGGAGGAAACCGTAACACCATCATTCTCTCAACAACACAAAATGTTACAAAAGCCCCAAGGTCTGGGAGCTGCCCCTCACCTCAGAAGTCACCAGCGAGCAAACACAAAGCGGAGGGGCACAGGGACTCTCAAAGCCCATCGTGTGCCAATGGCTGCTCCCCTCCCGCAGCAGCAGGATGCACCAGGTTCACCACATCTTGTACAGACCAGAACCAAAATGCTGAGTGAAGTCTGTGCTCCTCTGGCAACAGCCCTACACTAAAGGCTTGACCAAGGGATGACTAATTATTTATGACTGTGGAAAGCATATTAGCCAGGACATGGTTTGAATGAAGCCTCTTTTACCCAAGCTTGAACTTTTCATTTAAATTTTGAAAATAGAAGTGACAGAGGTTTTTGACATTTTATTCCACAAAACCACACCTTTGAGACTGTCCAAAACACACTCCAGGTCTTGCTGTTTGCAGAGACCCGCATGGCCCCCTAAGGACAGCAAAGGCATCGATCACACACATTCCACACCGCGCTGCTTACCAAGAAACCACGTTATTTTTGGTAACATCACATGAACAAACAGAACCTAATCAGAAGTAGTCGATTAGAGAACAAATACAAGCGAAACAAAAAGAGCCACCGCTGCCAAATGCTGGGATAAATGCTCCCAGGAGCCAGCGCTCAGCCCACAGAGACGCACACGGCTGTCACCTGGCCCTGCAGCACAGCAGCCATCAGCACACCACAAATGGGGCACGCTGTGCTATCACAGCCCGACAGCCAAAGGCATTCAGGAACTCAAAATGTACGGTTAACCTGCGACGGAGCCTAAGACAGTGCCCAAACCATGGAAACCTCCATGTTCTTCTGGATGCCCACCATGGTTGAATCCCTTTGCGAATAAGTTTAGCTCTGCACAAAGCACGGAGGCACTTCTAAACGACAGGAGTCACTCCAAAGCCAGGGGCCCAGCAGGCTTCACAGCCTCGTGAGGTCCAGCTCTGCACTTCTAGGAAACAACATCACGCCAGCAGCACGAGCCTCAGCAGTGAGGGTTCTGGGAAAGAGCACAGGCACAGGACAGCGCCTTCAGAATCGTTCGCAGAAAGGCAAGGGTTCCTTTAGCTCTAGCCTGCCAATAAACGGAGAGCCACAGTAACCCACACACAGCAGGACAGACACTTTGTAACAGGAGCACAACTCCGTGGCTACAGAATGCAATAGAACTCTTCAGCACATTAGGGATTAATCCCCAGGCTTAAAGAGATCACTTCTCTGGCCCTTCGTTTTTTAAGCACCCTGAGCATGCTACGCACCGTATGGTTCTGGTGAACCAAACCCCCGCAGCCCCATGTGCATGGGCTCCTGCACACGAAAGCACACACAAGGCTGCACACTGCGCAGCACACGAGCAATACCTCAGTTTCAAGCGCTTTATACCACGAACTAAGCAGATCCAACATACTTTGTGGGCAGCAATTAAAAAGCAACGAGCTGGCAAAGCAAAAGGTAATTAGGTACAACACTTACGTTTGTAAAAAAGCAAAACTTCAACGTGAGAATTACAGCAGGAGCAAACCCACCTCTCCGACACCGCAGCACTGGAGCTCTGGCAGCAGGGCACAGCCCAGGGACAGCCTTGGGCCCCAGCACCCACCCGACTGCAAAACACCACCGCGGGACAACCTGCAAGGCCAGGAAACTGCTGAAGACAGGCTCGCGTCAAGCTGATAACCGAAAAATGTACAAAGCGTCCATCCATTGCAGTGCAAATGGCCACGATCCAACAGCACCACGGAGGAGCCATCAGCTGCCCCCCAGTCGCCCCATTGTCACTTCGGGAGCAGGAACAATGGCCCAACAACGGCTGCTGTCATTTGTCCCAAAACCCGGCGCTTGGCTTTGAGTTTCAGCAAACCTTAACCAAGATTAAGGCGGCTGTTAAGATAACTTCGGAATATGCGCATCCCTCTTAACACCTGAATGCTACCCGGGCCGGGCGTGCCAAGCGCTATTAACAGCCCCCTGCAACACAATGCCCGCCTGCCCACCCGGGATGCGACCCACAAAGACCGAGCCAAGTGCCGTCCCGTCTGCGGGAAGCACCCTTGGCACTTGGGAAATCGGCCTTTTCAGAGTTCCCAACGACCCCGCGAATCCTGAAAGCTTGCAGCAGTCCGACAGGCTGTGTTTGCATGCTGTCCTGCTGGCA
The DNA here is from genome assembly GCF_987193195.1 of Phasianus colchicus. NCBI lineage: Eukaryota > Metazoa > Chordata > Aves > Galliformes > Phasianidae > Phasianus > Phasianus colchicus. The sequence goes on from NC_143450.1 coordinate 10,743,882, forward strand.
AAGCTGAAGGGGCTGTGCGTTTGGGAACAGCGGTTCTGACCAAGACCTGCTGCAAAGCGAAGGAGAGCGTGGGTAAATGGGGTTATCGGAGCGGCCCCGCTACGACAGGCTGCCCTAAAAATAGCGGTGTAGAGCTCCTGGGTTTTGTTTCGTTGATAGGTTTGTTTGGGTGGTTCTGGTACGTTGTAGGAGGCTCTCACAGAAAGATGGCTCGAGTCACCCAAACCAAAGGGGACAGGAATTAAATGCCTGAATGAACAGAGCATCTGAGGGCAAGCCTGGCTATCCCTATAGCGACGGTATCACATTCAAAATAAAAAATGTGAACTCTGTCTCAGTGGTAACCTGGCACAGGCAAAAAGCTCTCCCACCCCACAAACAGCAGGGCTCAAATGAATGACATCTCTGACAACCTGCTCTCAACCTGCTCTTACCAGAGGGAAGATGAAGAGGAAGGATCTCAAGATGCCAACAACAACAAAAAAGTTTTTAACAGTTCTGTGAGGTTAATGGCACACCAGGGCATGCAGGACGGCAGCTTGACTGAAAGTCAGCCCTTCATTCCAGGCCCAAATAACGGGGTCCATCACGAAGCATTCTCACCATTCAGGCTGCAGCGCCGCAGTGCACACAGCAAAGCCACCGATAGTAGAAGCAAAGCGTTGTGGAAGTACCTCTGCTCGAGTCTGTTTACAACGTGAGACCCTCCCACAACCGCATCACTGAGCACATGTCTGAGAGATCCCCGCTCCACTCAACAAAGCTACGCACGGACCTCAGCCTGACAGCAGCCTCTGCCTCAGAGCACCGGGTCTGAGCTCTGCACACAACAGCGCTGCTCCCAAAGGCACACACCGTGGGGTCATGCCCTGCAGTGCCCCAAAGCAACTCCCGCAGCAAAAACACAACAGGTTCCCCAGTGAACGGGGGTGAAAGCATCCCCACAGATACTGCAGTAGCATCTGTCTGGCAGCAGTGGCCACGCTGAAATGAGAGTGAAACGGCTGCAGGGTCAGTGCTGTCACATGGGTTACATTCCAGACCCAACATCGAATCATACCTCAAACCTGGAGCAAAACAAGCTGAAATCAACAAAATCGCATTTAAAAACAAAGCACTCGAGGAAAACACCGAAGATCTCTAAGAACTGCTGCATAACGGATGTATGTGCCTATAAATAACTCCGGGAGCTCAGCTGAGGAATGCTGAAACCCATCCCAAAGTTTTACTCGTGTTCAAAAATGAGCTCTGTATACGTCATGTGCACCCAACTGCTGTCAGAACTCGGAGCTGCAGCACTTCTGCTCGTTCAGCACGTCTGGAAAGAACCTGATGGAATGCGAGCAACACTGAGAAAGAGATTAAAAGAAGAGTAACGGGGGGTGCCCGGGTGTGGTGGGGAAACGTGGGGGGACAGCCCTGCAGATCACGACCTCACACCCAAACAAAGCTCTGACAATCCGGGCGCTAAGAGATGAGGTCCCCTCTGACCCATCAGCTGCCCGACAACACGCTGAGCGGAGTGGTGGAAGAAAAAAAAAAAAAAGGAAAAAAAAACCCAGCAAACTGATTTTGCAGCAGTGACGGCAACGATGCCTACGTTAGGAAAAAAATAATAATAAAACGAATACGGCGAGATCTCCGTGCGATAAAGGCACGGCCCGCCCGGCGGTGACAGCTGCGTTCGCACCGCGCACGTGAAGGCAGACGGACGGACGGACGGACGGGGCCGCGGCCCGGCACAGCGGCTCCCAACGGCGGCAGCGCTGGTGTCAAATCTGTCCCTCGGCAAGATGGCTGCCAGCAGGCCGCCGCGATGTCAGCTGCCAGCCGCGGCCCGGCCGGGCCCGCAAGATGGAGCCGCGCCGCTCCCCCCGCCCGGTGCGGCCGGCCGTCCCCCCGCTCTCCCCGCCCCGGCGCCGCTTACGAGCTGCAGCGCGGCGCTGCCGGAGGGCTCCGCGCTCTCCCCGGGGCCGCCGTCCGACCCGGGCAGCTCCGCCGGCTGCAGGCGCGGCGGCTCCGGGCTGCCGGCCCCGCGGCTCCGCTCGGGCTCCTCGTCGTCGTCGTCGTCGTCGTCCTCCTCCTCGTCGTCGTCGTCGTCGTCCTCCTCCTCCTCCTCCGGCGTCTCGTTGCCCTCCTCCTCTTCCTCCTCCTCTTCCTCCTTTTCCTCGTCCCCTCCGTCCCGCAGCAGCAGCGGGAAGCCCAGCGCGGCGGGCTGCGGGCCGGCTCCGCCCGGCGGCTCCTGCGGCGCGGGGGCGCGGGGGGGCGGCGAGCCGGGGTCGGGCAGGGCCTCAGCGCCGTCGGCGGGGCCGCCGAGGTACTCGGCGCTGATCATGGAGGCCAGGTCCTGCAGCCGGCGCAGCGGGATGTAGCAGGAGGACGGGTCCTGCCCGAAGCCGGGCTTGGCGGCCGCCAGCTGCATGGCGGGCGGCTCGGGGCCGCGGGGCTCGCCGAACGGACCGCCCTTGTGCTCGGCGGCCGGCAGCGAGGTGCCGAACGGGACGAGGCAGCTGCGGCGGCTCACTTCGCAGGCCTGCTCCATGCCGGGCGGCGGGCATCCACCTGCGGGCGACAGCACAATGGGGTCAGCCCGGCCGCCCGCGACAAAATGGCAGCCGCGCCCCGGGGCCCGCTCCGCTCCGCGGCCCCGCGCGGGCGAGAGGGAGGGAGGGCGAGAGGGAGGGAGGAATGGAGGCGGCCGCCGCGCCGCTAGGCCCGGGCCGCGGCCCCTCCGCCCGGCCTCGCTCCGCTCCTCGGCTCCGCTCCGGCTCCGCTCGCGCGGCCCGCTCGGCGAGAGGCGGCGCCCGCCGGGCAGCGCTCACCTGCGGCCGCCGCGGCCGGCTCGCCGCCGCCTGCCCCCGCTGCGGCCCGAGAGGGAGACGCGCCGACCCGGCCCGGCCAGGCCCCGCCAGCGCTCCTCCGCCGCCTCCCTCCTCCCTCCCCCGCATGCGCGCGCCCGACGCCGCCGCCATCCCGCCGGGCGCGCGCCCCCCGCGCCTGCGCGCGCGCCCCCGCGCCCGCTCTTGGGGTTCGGCGGCGGCCAATCAGCGCGCGCTCGCGCGCCCCCCCCAGCTTCCCCCCCCCCCTCCCCCACACACACCCCGCGGCGGGCGCCCCCCCTTTCCCCCCCCACCCCACCAACACCGCCACCACCGAGCCGGGCCGCTCAGTGCTGCCCCCCCCCGGCGCGGCCCGGCCCGGCCCTGCTCCCACCTGCGGCGCGGCCCGGCCCGGCCCGACCCGCGCACATGGCGGCCCGCGGGCCCCGCACCCTCGGCGGCAGCCCCGGCCCCGCGGGCACGGCTCGTGCCGCGCCTCACCTGCGGGCCCCGCCGCCCCCAGCCGCCGCGCGGGGCCTACGGGCGGGTGTCGGGCCCGCGGGCGCCAACAAAATGGAGGCGTTCGGACCCCGCGGGCACCGAGCCCGGCCCGGCCCCGCGCGCTGCCCCGGCCATTGTCCGCCGCCCGCTCCGCTCCGCTCCGTTCCCCGGTTCCCCGCCGCTCGCCCGCGCACCGCCGGGCACGGCTTCGCCCGCGGGGAAGCGGCGGCCGCGTCCTCGTCGGGCCCCGCCGCGCCGCGCGCCCACCCGCCCCGCCGCCGGCCCCGGGCCGCCCCTCCCCGCACACCGGCGGCGTCCCCCGGGCGGTGGTGGCGGCGGTTCCGTCGCTCCCTCCAGCTGAGGCCGGGGGCTCCGCCACGAGCCGCGCGGGTCCGGGCGCCGCGCCACGGCACTGCACGGCTCGGCTCGGCGCGGCGGGGGGCAGCGGCCGGGGGCAGCGCGGGGCTGTGGCACACACCGGGGCGGTGCTGCCCGGGCCGCGTGCCGCCCGCCGCGGGGCTCGGCGCGGTGCGGCGCTGCCCCCCCCTCCCGCCCCCGCCGCTGCCCTTTGTTTCCCGGCCGGGCAGGAGCTGCGGGGCCGCTCGGCGCTACGCTTCCTTCCCGAGGCCGCGGGGCTCCGCTACGGCCGGGCGTCCCGACCGCCGACGGCGACCGCAGGTGGGCACGGCGGGAGGGCGGCGGGACGCAGCCCGGCCCCGCGTCGGGCGCCGCCCCGCGCCCCGCTGCCCGGCGGCACCGCCCTGCGACCCGACGGGACCACCTCGGCCGGCCCGGAGGTGCCCCGCCGGCGGCCCCGCGTCGACGTGCCACCGCCGTGACACGGCCCGTGTGGGGCGCGGTGCCCCGTAGGAACGCGGCCCCGCGCCCTTGCCACTCGAGGCCCCGGGAGCGCCTTTCCCTCCTTCCTCCCGCAGCCACGTGCCCCGCGCCGCGCCGTCACACTCCCAAAATAAAGGCGGTGGTTTTATTTAGTACCCCCGGGGGCGGGCAGGGCTCCGCGTGGCGGCACGGAGCGGCTCCGCGCCTCGCAGCCCTCCCGGGGCTACGCCGTGCCAGGACGGGCCCCGCACCGGGATGGGCCCCCACCCCGTTCCCCCTTGTTGTGCTCGGGGAGGAGGGGGGGGGGCTGAAGGGGGGGCGCCGCGGGCAGGGCCTGGTGGCCGTGTCGGGGACAGAGCACGTGGACGCCCCCAGCGTGGCCCGAGCCCCTGAGCCCCGTCCCGGTGCCCCACACGGCACCATTCCCGATCCAACCCGCGCTTGCGGAGCTGCCACCGTCCCCGCCGACGCTCTTCCGGCCGCCGCGCTCCCGCTCAGAGCACGGCACAGAGCCATGGCCGCCTTTGTGTGCGCACTGCGGAGTCTCCGCTCGAGCCCTTCCCCGCGGGACTCTGCCCGCTCGCCTTCCCGGCGGCCCTCGGGCTCTACCGCACGCACACAACGCTGCGGGGTGGGCTGAGGGCCGGGGGGAGCGCAGCCCCGGAGCGGAGCACAAAGGGTTCTGGGAATGCGGGCTTGGCGAGCGCGGGCGAAAGGGTTAAAGCTGGCGGGCAGGGGGAGGGCTGGCCGGGCCGGGAGGAAGGAAGCAGAGGAGGAGAGGAGCGGGGAGCATCCTGCCCGCAGGGCCGGCAGGGGCCCCTTCCCCGGGGAGCGCGCGGCTCGCCAGGCCCCGGGCCGTGGGGATGGGCTCCGCTTTGTGCTGGTGGCACCGCGGCCGCGCCATCAGCTGCGGAGTCCCGCGGGGGTCCCCTCGCTGGGCACGGTGCCACCTTCTGCCCTACCCACAGCCCCCGAACGTCGGTCCCAGGACATGCGGGGGCACGGGGAGGGGGGGAGCCAGGGCCCCGGAGCCGGTCACTGGGTGCCAGCACGGCGTGGGGGGACGGGACCGCTGCAGAGGGCAGCGCCGAGCGGCGCGGGGCTGCGGCACGGTGCTGGAGGAACGGGCTCGGCGTTCCGCTCGCTGCCCGCGGAGCTGGCAGCCCCGTGCCCAGGGCCAGCGGTGGCTGCGATGCCCCACGCCGGCTTCGTTCCGTTTTTCCCCGCAGATTTGTCCCGGGAGCCGGGCAGGAGCGGGGCAGCGCTCGACCGTTCCGCTGCCGCTCTGCACGGAGCTGCCGCCGCCGGCCGGGAGATGGGGCTCGCGGCCCGCCCTGCCCGCACAGCCCCGCAGCGCTGCGGTCCGGGGCTGCCCGCGGCGTGCGGGTGTGCGCGGTGTGCGCCGTGCGGGGGGAGCGCGTTTCTGTGCAGGGGGGCCTCGCGTGCTCCAATGGTGTGAGTACACCGGGATCTGGGCGCGGTACTGCAAGCGTGCATGCGTGTACGTCCACGGGAGGGTGCAAGCGTTGGGCTTTTTGTACGGCGTAGCAGTGCGGCCGTGGGGGTTGCAGGCAGATGTCCGGGAATGCGGATGTCTTGCTTTCCTCAGCCCTGCGCCCGGGAAGCAGCGTGGGATATCATCACGCATGGAACTCCGTGGTGCTTTTTCCCTGCCCTCCCTTCGTTGCCTGGGGCCGGCAGTGCTCACGGAGCGGTGTGAGCAGAGGGCAGGAGTCCGGCGCCTCGCAGCCCCCAGCCGCACCCAGCAACCAACCGGCCGCGGGGCAGAGGTGTTCTACATCCCACAAAAGTCAGATGCTGCCGGGAGATAAGAACCCAGCGCCTTTGTTTTGTGGAGAAAAGCCAAGAGCACCCTCCCTCCCGATAACAGAGGATCGTTAAGCGGAGGCATCTCCGGCAATGGGCTGGCATCAGGAAGCGGCTCGGTGCCCCCAGCACTCAGCATCACCCCCGGACTCAGGGCTCTCTGTAGGCGGCGGAGCAGGAAAGGTCCCACGTCCCGCGTGAATCAACCTCGGCCCCGCAGCGCGGCACATCCCGGGGCCCGGTGCCAGGGCCCGGAGCTGGGGGAGGGCGTGTGGGAACGGTGCCTCAGGAAACCAGCGGGATTTACTGGGCTACACGCTAAATCCCCCTCACAAAAGGGGCCTGTTCGTGGGGACAGGATGCCGGTGGCTCAGCCACACTTGTTTGGCCAGCAGAGCCTGGCGGATTAAGGACAATTGGTTCAGCCCTGACAGAAAACACCAGGAATGTTCAACAATAAAACCATCCTCCAGTTGGTGTGAGGCTGCAGGACGCCCCGGCGGCCTCCCCTGCCCCATGTCCCATACCCCAGTCCAGCCCCGTGCTTCCCAGCCCCAGGATGGAGGGGATGCTCGGGTGTGCAGGGCAGCAGCAGATCCAGAGCAGTGGATGGGGTACAGAGCTGGGCGCTGCTGGGACCCCAGGAGTGGTGCTGGGGGCACCCATGTGCTGGGTTGCAAGGATGAGACCCCAGCCTGTGAGCTCACAGATCAGGGGACATGACACAGTCCCATCCCCAGGCACAGCCCAGGGATGGCTCTCCTGTGGCTCAGGGGGCCAGGACTGGACAGCCCCCGCCTCTGCCTGGGCAGTTTGCCCTCCGGCATGTGAATGCCCCATTCAGGGCTGTGCTAAATGCATTGGTTCTGGCACATTAGTGGACAGCTGGGATCCTTCCTCGGGGCAGGGAGGCTGTAGAACCCGGGCAGGTTTCACACCTGCTGGTGGTCTGGGAGCCCTGGGGGGAGGTATGTCCAGGGAAGAAGGGGAGCAGGGCCCCGTGGCCAGAAGCTGGGAGAGGGGAAGCAGGGCTGGGCTCCCCCTGAAGTGGGGAGGGGGCCATAGGACAGCTCCAAAAATACTCCAAAAGTGGCTGCACCCCCCTGCCAGCACAGCACAAGTGTATAGGTGAGACCAAGGGGCCTCACTGCACCTGCCCTGTGGTTGGGGCACACTGCTCCCCTGAGCCAGCTCCCATATGTGCTGGGGGCTGCTCCCCTCCACGGGAGCTGCCCCTGCAGCTGGAAAAGGAAACAAGATCCCAGGGCTAACGGCCCGGCAAAACCCAGCCCTCGCTGGAGCGGAGGAGCCGAGGTGAAACCCTAGATCCAGGGAAACAGCTGCAGCCCCCGCCTGCCCACGTTCCCTGCAGAGCTGAGCTGGGTGCAGCAGGGCAAGGTGGGCACCAGGAGCAAGGCCTGCAGTTCCCAAACCCCGCTCCCAGGGGCACCGGGGTTAGGAGAAGGCAGTGCAGAGCCCATAACTCACTTTTATCGGGTGTCCCAGGGCAGGTCTAGGTGGGGAGGGGGGACCCCACTGTGCGGGGCCCGGGGCTCTTTCCCAGCCTGGGAGCCAGCAGCAGTTGGTGGATCGGTTTCAGGGCGATGCTGGTAGCGGAGTTCACGGTGGCTTAGCACAACAGCAGCTAATGGGGAACAGATGCAACAGTGCTTTGTGCTGGAGTGGGGCTGGAGGCACAGGACCCCACTTCCTGCACCTGTGGCACTGCCCCCCCAGCAGCACTGCCTTCCTCCCTCACCCCTGGGAGCAGCCCAGAAACTGCACCAAGATCTATTTAAAAAAAAAAATAGTAATAATTTATCAGCTCGATATTTCATGTACATAAATATTCATCTCTATGGCTATGTACAGAGGCAGGCAGCGGGGCTCCGCCCAGGAGCCACTTCCACTGAAGCATTGGACAACAGCTGACTCTCCAGGCGATGCCAGGGGGCCCCAGGGTGATGCCCACCCCTGTGAGGCTGCAGACTCGAAGCAGAACCGTTGAGGAGGAGCTCAGTCCCCAACAAGTGGAGGCCCAGAGAAGTGGGGAACAGCCCTGTGTGGATACCTGCTGGCATCGCCTGGCCCTGCTGCCCCTAAGTCCTGCCACTGGGGCAGGCAAAGAGGCAGGGAGCGAGCGGCAATGGGTCGTGGGTGAAGACAGAGTCGTCAGAGGAGCAGGTGCTCGTGGTGTCCTCACAGGAGGGCGAGTACTGCTCGAAGGGCATGGAGAGGTCCAGGTACTGAAGAGGACACAGCACTGTCACTGCCTGCCCTGTGCCCCTGCAGGGACCGTCCCCTCCTCCCCTCACCTCCTCCGAGATGGCCGCCAGGATCTTGTCCAGCCCCTCCACCAGCTGCTTGAAGGTGGGCCGCTGCGAGGGGACCGCATGCCAGCACTCCCGCATCAGCATGTACCTGGGATGAGGGCACGTTATGGGGGTGCTGCCGCCCCCCACTCACCCACCCCCCAGCACCAGTACTCACAGCTCGTGGGTGCAGTTGGATGGGCAGTCCATACGGTGCCCCTCCTTCAGCAGCTTGAAGAGCTCCTCCACGGGGATGCCAGGGTACGGGGAGCCACCCAGAGTGAAGATCTCCCACATCAGGATCCCAAAAGACCACCTGTGATGCACGTGGCACAGGACTTTGTGACTGTCCCAGCCCCTCCCACAGCAGGCAGAGCCCTGTTTCCTCCACCCTGTTGTGCCCTGGGAGCAGGGATGAGAGCTCTGGCCAGTGCCAGAGCAGAGCTTCACCCCATGGAGCACCCCTGCCCTGTAGCTGAGTGCCCTACAATGCTACCTCACCCTGAACACATGGCAGCCCTTGGGACCCAGTACTCACACGTCACTCTGGTGGGTGTAGACACGGTCGAACAGTGCCTCAGGTGCCATCCACTTGACAGGCAAGCGGCCCTACAGGAACAAACCTCAGCTCAGCCAGGCTTACGGATTTCCATACATACCCCGCCCTGCACCTAGCCCCACACTCACATTGCTGGTTTTCTTGTAGTAATCAATGTCATGGACATCCCTGGCCAAGCCAAAATCAGCAATTTTCATCACATTTTCTGCTGTGACCAGGACATTGCGCGCAGCCAGGTCGCGGTGGATGCACTGCCAGGGGGAACACATCACTCAGGTGTAAGATGGCAGCTCCCACCCCAGGCCCCCTGGGGCCACTACCCCCAGGAGATGCCCAGGCTTCATGCCCTGCATTGTGGCACCCGCACCGCCATCCCTACCCGCCTGGACTCCAGGTACTCCATGCCGCGGGCCACCTGGTAGACGCAGGACACCAAGTCCTTGAAGCAGAGCTGCTCCTCATGCAGCTCCGTGATGTCAAAGGTGTAATCAGGCATGGGGGGCCGCCGGGCCCGCAGGTACTCGCGCAGGTTGCCCTTGGCAGCAAACTCCACTATCACATAGAGGGGCCCTGGGGAGGGCACACAACACTCAGCCTTACCCCATCCACCCCAGCAGCCCCCTGCCCCTGAGCCCCTCACCATCCTGCGTGCACACTCCCAGCAGGTTGATGATGTTCTTGTGCTTGTCCATCAGCTTCATCATCTCCATCTCGGAGATGAGGTCAGCCAGGTCCTTGTCGGTGGCATTGTCTGGAGACAGAGGGCTGTGTCACTGCGTGCTGGGGTGAAACCAGTGCAGCAGCTGTGCCCAGACACCACAAAATTACCTTTGAGCATTTTGACAGCCACGGTGATGGCTCGGTCCGGCCACTGCCTGTCGATGCCGTATGCCTCCGCCCGCACCACCTGCCCAAAGCAGCCCTCGCCCAGGGGCTTCCCCAGCACCAGCCTGCCAGGGGAGGCAGAGCCATGAGCACACCGAGGGGCTGACCCAATCTGAGCCCATGGGCAATGGCACTGCTGGCCCCAGCCCCCCCCGGCTTCTCACTTTTCTCGGGGAAATTCCCACTTGGAATCGAGGGGCAGGTCCAGCTCGACGACACCCGCCAGCATGGGGGCACAGCTGGAGGAGAGGCGGGTGACTCGCATCAGCGACGTGCTGGACTTCCCTGATGAGCTGGAGTCCAGGGAGAACTGCAGGGACAACACAGCAGCCTTCAGACACCCGGGACTTATGCTGAGACCCGGTGCTGTTGGGAGCAACCAGGTGAGGGCAGTCCCACAGACAAGGTGACAGAGACAGGTGGCAGCAGCAGGGCCAGTTGTCACCAAGGTGCCCCCAGCTCAGCCCTCACCTGTCGGATGAGTGGGAATTTGGAGAGCTTGTGCACTGCCATGGGCTCCAGGGGCTGCTTGCTCGACAGTGTCTGCATGCGGCACAGCACCACAATGATGAGGGCCATGGCCACAGCCAGCGAGCCTGACGTGTAGATGATGATATCAGTGTACTTGGCCTCGGGGGCCTCAGCTTCGTGCACCAGCTCTTCTTCTAGAGGGAGAGCACATGTCAGTCTACACCACGGTCCCTGTGCTGCTTCCAACCCTAACCCTAGCCCTAATTCCAGCCCTACCCGGGAGCACAGTGAGCCACGCCGACTGGTAGGAGAGGCCGATGGAGTTCCCTGCCAGGCAGGTGTACTCTCCTGCATCCTCCATGGTGACATTGCGCAGGTACAGCACCTCCACCTCGGAGCTGTTGATATCTGCCGTCTGTGGGCAGAGCAAGGGACCGTGAGCATCCCCGTGTATGGACAAGCTCTGTGTGCCCCTGTCACCCCCCAGATGCTACCTTGAGCACTTGCACGTAGGGCACCCCATCAGGGCCGTAGTTGCTGCCGTTCACCTCAATGTGCTTCAGCCACTGGATATGGGGCTGGGCATCGCTGTACACCTTGCAGAAGAACTCCACGTCGCTGCCCACCAGGGCAGTGGTGTTGGCAGGCAGCCCCGCCTGCAGGATGGGCCGGTGCGGAGACCTCTCTGCACACAGAGCATAAAGGCAGCGTCACCACAGTACCCAGAGGTGTCCCAGCCCCACCTCCCTCAGGTGCTGGGACGAGGGCTGGTCAAGTAGAGCAGAGGAGGACAGGCTCCTCCGCCTTCCTTCCCTGCAGCCCATCCCCTCTCCTCCCCAGCACAGTGGCAGGGACCCCTCCTGGCACCACCTGCAGACCCTCACCCAGCACGTCCAGCAGGTAGCTGTAGCGGATGCTGCCGAAGCTGTTCTCCACCAGACAGGTATAGTTGCCACGGTCGGAGGGCACCACACTCTCCATCACCAGGCTCCAGTGCTGGTGCCGGAGCTGCGATGGGGAGTAACAGGTTCAGGAGGTTGCAGCTGAGCCAGACACCAGGAGGGGATGATGACGTGGGGGGCCCTTACCCGTATGCCCCCGATGCGGTGCTCCCCCCGGAACTCACGCCCGTTCTTGAACCAGCGGATGCTGGGACTGGGGCTGCCCGAGGCTGGGCAGCGGAACTTGACCGTGTTCCCCGCAGGGACAGCATACAGCTTCTTGTCCATGCGGTGTGGGTGAGTCCAGTATGGTGCTGGGGAGAAATAGTGGACATGGTGGGATGTGGCTCACGGCCCTGGTTGGGGGGCTGCCCCCAGTTGCTTCCCCCATGGCAGCATTACCTCTGTGCACATAGACGGGCTCCTCGCTGCGATCTCCGTGGGGACCATCCCCATCGCTGTCTTCATCATCATCACCCGATGCCAGCGAGTCTGCAAGGGAAAGTGTGTCACAAGGGATGCCCCTGTCTGCAGGATGGGGAAATCGGGCTGCGCTCCTCTCAGCACTGCTCTGGGCCCTCACCCCCTACAGAGATGGTGAGGTTGCGCAGGACTTCCCCGGAGCCCCGCGCCCGACACACGTAGAGCCCCGAGTCCTCGTAGGCAACCTCGGTGATCTCCAATACGCTCTGCTGGAGGCGGACGCGGGGCCCCGGGAGCAGTGGCCGCGACTCCTTGTACCAGACCACGCTGGACCCGCTCTGGTTAGCATCGCAGTACAGCTTCAGTGCATTGCCCGGGTCCAACAGGAGGTGTTCCTCCTCCGACTCCAGCAGCGGGCTCTCAAACAGCTCTGCACTCCGGGAGAGATGCTCTGAGCACTGCGCACAGCGCGCCCCGACAGCAGGGTCCCACCATGCTTCTTCCCGGTGTGCACAGCACACACACAACGGCACAGTGCCTGGCCGCCCCGTCCGGCCAAAGACGCGTGCAAGGGCTGGACTCTGCCCCCGGGCACTGGAACAAGGCTTCCCCCGCGGCCGCCTGGCACTGCCGTATTCCCGACCAAGGCCACCCATGCCACAGCCCTTCCAGAGGGGTCTGTGGAACAGGGTGTCCGCGCCCATCCTGCCGCACTAGGATAGGAAAGGACTGGAAGCGCTCGGCATCAACCCCCCCCCTCCTCCCCCATGCACAACCCCCCCTCCCCACGGGCCTGGCCCACGCTGGAAAAGCAGCTCCAAAGCAAATATTCTGTTCCGTTCCAACCCAGAGCCGCTCAGAGTAAAACCACCGCCGGGACAAACCAAAGCAGCGGCGGTTCAGCGACCGTACGGCTGCGCCGGGACCTGCAGCTCCTGCTCCGTCCCCGTGCCCCACGCCCTGCCGCCGCGCCCCGAGCCCCGCAGCTGTCAGCACCGCGTGCGCACCACCGCACCGCCACGGCTCAACCGCACCGCATCGGCACTGCCCGCCGCACCGTGCCCAGCCCGCTGCCGGGCTGCCGACGCGCGAAGGCTGCGAGAAGCGGGGACGGGAAAAACCAGCAACGGAGCCGCCCTCAGCCACCTCCGTCCCACCCGTACCTGGCTCCACATCCCCGCGGTGGGAAGAGGCCGGGCCGGCCGCCAGAAGCAGTCCCGCCAGGACGAGCCAGAGCGGCAGCATCTTCCGGGCCTCCCGCGGGAAGCTGCACCGCGGCGAGGAGCTGAGCTGCCCCGCGGCCGTCGGGCAGAGCCGACTGCGCGGAGCCCCGACGGCGCGGCTCCTCCAGCCCCGCACCGGCCGCGGCGGGGAGGGCCCGGGCAAAGTCCTGCGGGGCCGGGCGGGCTCCGCTCAGCGCCGCGGCCCCATGGCGGCCCCGACTCTCACCCCACCGCGCTGTGCCGAGGGCGCGGGCACTTTGTAGGGCGGCGCTCGGGTTACGCGGCGCCGCGGGCGGCCTCGCCGGGGGCGGCCCCGGCCCCGCCCGCTGCCCACCCCCCGTCCCCCGCCCCCGGGCCCCGGCCGTGCCGCGGCGCCGCCCACAGCCCGCAGCCCCCGCCGCGCGTTGCCGGGCGCCGTTCCCGTGGCGGGGCGCGCGGGCTAATTGCCGCCGCTGCAATTAGCGCGGCGTTATCGCTGCCGGGGCCATCAAGTGGCCGTGACCCCCATTAGGAGCCCATAAGGCCGCGTCGTAAAACACCGCGGGGCTGCGAGGCGGGGCCGGCCCGGCCCTAATCCGCGCCATAAACACCTCTCCCCGGGGGGACCCCCGGCACCGGGAGCAGTCCCGGCCGCTTCTCGTTTCTCCGGTCCGTGCGGGAACGGAGCCGGGAGCTGAGCCCCGGAGCTCCTCCCGGAGCCGCTTTGCGACGGAGCTGCGGTGCTGCGCCGTTCGGGGCTGTCGCTGTCACCCCCATCCCGCAGCGTCGTGACTTCGGGGCGCAGCAGTGCCACGTCCCAGCACGGCAGCTCTTCTCCTGCGCTCCCGCTCCCCTCCTGGAGCCCCCACGGCCGCAGCCCCCAGCAGCTGTTCTGCACAGTGCATTCCTGCCGACGCGTGAAGCGGACGAGAACATCAATTTCACGGAGCAGCAGTCGCCTCCGCAGAGCTTTGCAAAGTGCCGGAAGCGCAGAAAAATGTTGGGTTCGGCTCGATTTGAATCAAACCAAACCAAAAGCGAGGGGCACAGAGATGCCCAGCGAGGCAGAGGCAGCAGCCGGGCCCCGGGTGGTGGGAACAGCAGATCCCCTGTGGCTGTCTGGGGAGGGATGCACGAAGCCCTGCAAGAGTGCTGGGAGCCTGGGATGGGCATCGAGACCCCCCATATTCCTGCCTGGTTCCTGCAGTGGGGATGGAGCCAGGTGGGCACATGGCTCGTCCCGTGCCACGATGGGACAGTGGGGTGCAGGCTGCAGGGAGCTGCTCCCCTCCCAGCTGAGGGGCTGGGGGGCTTGGGCTGCCTTGCTTGATTTATAGCAGCAACTGAAGGCAAACAAAAAGCCCTTCATGGCAGCACAGCCCACCGCCTGCTGCCCGCCTCCGGCAGCACCGCCATAGTACCGTCACGCCAGCAGCTCAACAAGGGGTGATTGTGCCAGTGCCGGATCCCTGTGCCACAGCACGGCCCTGCCCTGGAACCTTGCTTTGCCACGGCACCACGAGGAGCACGCATTCCCATGGCCACTGAGCTGCCCAGGGTGGGGGTGCTCAGAAGTGGGCATGAGGTGGATGGGGCAGCGGGAGCTGCTCTGCCCAAGGAGGGGTGATCCCCAATGTTTGCCTGTGCCCAGCCAGACCCACAGCCCCGCTCGTGTGCAGGGCCCCGCAGCAGCAGCACGCACGAGGGGCTGGGCGCAGGGGCTCCATCCTCCCACTCCTGCCCCTTCCCCCAGGCAGTAAATCATCCCCACTCCCGTCATGAAAGGCCCATGTATGCGCTGCCGGCGCAGGGAGCCTGCCTGGTGCCAACAATATTGCTCTTGGAAGGCAGCCGGGGCTGCGGGAACACAGCCGCCCCTTGTGCCTGGCCCCAGCGCTCGCCGCTGGTCCTGCTGCGGTCACACCTGCGGCCAGCGTGCACGGCCAGCAGCTCTTGGGGGGGCTGGAGCCCAGGGGGCTCTTTCCTCCTGGAAGTTTCTCTTGGCATCTCCTGAACGGCTGTTGTTTGGGATGCAGGTCCCTGGCTCTCAGCACCCTGAATGCATGGCGTCAGGATGCTGAGGCCAAGCGAGTGGGGCCACAAGAACCATGTGAGAGTACCCACCAGCTTTCTGCAACCCCACTGCCCTCAGCACTTGGCATCACTGCCCCAGCCAAGCCTGCAGCCTGCTGGTCAGCCGCACCGGTGCCTGCTCCAGCCTTGTGGGTGCATGGCTGCTGGGCATGGAGAAGCTGGCCGTGGGACACAGGTCCCAGCCCTACAGCTCGTCCTGCAGAGTGGGCTCAGGGCAGGAGCTCAGTCCCTGCTGCCTGGGGAGCCGAATGCTGCACTCTTGCTGATCCTTATCTCTCACAGGGAGGGACTGATGGAGCAACCCAGCCGGGTTAAGGTTTAACCAGGCACCACTTGGCAAACACGAACCTGTTGTTCCCTCTGGGAGGTGAAAACACAGGCCTGGCACAGGGGCTGCGGAGTGAGGGATGTGAGCCTCAACCAAGCCCTCATCAGCAGGCACTGTGCTCCTTCCAAGGCAAGCAGGGAGCATCCTGCAGCACAGCATGAGCTGCATCCTACAGCCTCTCTGGAGACAGCCATACCATGCTCAGGAACAGTCTGTATAGGTGCTGCCACCCAGGATGTTGCACACCCCACGTGCTGAGCAAGCCATGCTGCAGGACTCAAAGGCAGGATACCCTGGGAGCAGCAGCATGCTGCAGGGCAGGAGCTGGGCCACCCCTGTGTTCCCAAACCCTAATGGCAAGCAGGCACCCAGCCTTACATCTGCACCCGATTTACTTGCTGGAGACAGGAGGACCACGAGGGAGGGCAGTGGTTAGGGCTGCAGATGGGGCTGCGCTCCTCCCCAGCTGAGCGGGTCCCAGTGCCGTGCCGGGGCTCAGCTGGGCGGGCTCTGCAGAGCCGGCTATGAAAGAGCAGGGGATGGCGGCACCTCCACGGGGATGTGGCCGTGGTGGCTCCACGCCCTGTGCTTTCTGCCAGCACGGAAGGCGCTGGGGCTTGGCCACGGCAGCTGCAGCCCCGGCACAGCCAGGTGCTGCCCGCAGGGGCCCGGGCAGGGGCAGGCAGCAGTGCTGTGGGACAAAAGGGCCACAGTGTGCTCTGCCTTCCCCAGCACACCGCCCCATTGCCAGGCTGCAGCTCCTGTGGCACCGTGCTGCGGGGTGCCCGTGGGTGCTGCAGTGTGGTACCAGGATAGGAGGTGAGGGCCAGCTGGACCTGGCAACAGGACATAGCCTGGGCACTGGGGGGGCACCCATCTAGGCCATGCTGGGAGCACATCCTGCCCCAGTGAGGCGTGGTGCAGACAGAGGAGTGGCTGCACACCATCACTCTGCTCCCCAGCTGCCAGAGAACAGCCAAGTGCCCCGTGGCTGTGACGGATGTTTTCAGCACAAGCAGCACAACAGTCTGCAGAAGTGCCAGCACTGTGTGTGTGCAGACTGTCCTGCCTTCCCGTCGGTGACGTTGGTATGCCCCAGGCCATGCAGACGTGCCAGTGGAGCACAGAGGAAGGCACTTAGTGGCTCTGTCTGGATCTCAGGGTGCCTGGGGATAGCAGATGGGAACACAAGCTTCCCACCCCTCCCAAACAAGTCAGAGATGTCTGTATCCACTTTTTTGCTTTGAAGGATGGCAAAAACCCAGGAAGGGCTAGAGTGAAGAGGCAGCACCCAGAAGTAGTAATAAACACTCTATTTGGAGAGCTTCACCTTAGGGAAACAGCAGATACATAAACATCATGTACAGAGGAAGGCAAAATTGTCAGTACACAGAATGGAGTGACACACTGGACTGGGCAGTGCTGGAAATGGATACCTCTTGGTGTCAATGCACAGCACATCTAGCAGGCACCTGCCCTCGTGCAGCGAGACGAGAGCTAAGCAGTGGAGATCGGAGCTGGAGGCCATCCAGTGCCACCAGACACACAATGCTTCCTTTACTTCACTTCAGCAATTTTCTGCTGGTTGATCAGCTTGCTTGGTTTAACAAAACTCCCTCTCAAGCAGGAGGCTAAGGTTAGCCCTCAGCATTAGAGCAAGACTGGAAAACATCAGGAAGGCAAATCCAGCCCAGCAGGAACCTGTCCTAAGGGGAGATGGCAGATCCTGTGCAGGGTGAAGGCAAACAAAGCTCGTGCACAGCCTTGAGCGGGGAGGGAAGGCATTCACTCCAAGTGCAGAGATTAGCAACCAATTCTCTCTCCTTGCTTAACCTGACCAGCACACGCAGGGTTTTGGAAGTGCCCCCCCAGCCTGGCTCTCAGCCCTGCAAAGGCGGCAGCTGCTCAGCCTGGAACGCAGCACCGGGGGCGCAGGGCCCCACAGTGCCCTCCAGCAGCTGCTGCAGCAGTGGGAGGCAGCGGCTCTGCTCGGCACGTCCATCACCTCTGCTCCTGCAGCCACGCAGGTCTCTGTCCTCCTGCCCCGGGGAAGGAAAACAATGGCACTTGCCCCAGGCCGGCCAACTCTCAGCTCCACAGAGGCACTGAGGATGGGACAAAGCCATGGTGCCCAACACAGAGCACTGGCGCGGAGCACAAGGCCAGCCTGACAACAGGGTTCCTGCGGTGGGCCAGCAAAGAATGGCACTGCCCTAGCTCAAGGACAGAACATCTGAAGAACTCATCCTAAATGCACAACAGCCTCAGATGCCCGCCCTTCCTTCTGGGGGCTCCTCTAACAGATCCAGTACATTAACAACACAAAGAGACCATCTATCTTAACTTCCAGGTTTGAAAGACAGAACATCTCTTCTCCATAATGGTACAAATGTGTAAGAACTTTGAGGAGAGGGATTGGGCGAGTAGTGTCTAATGAAGGGCTAAGTCAGGTTTCCAAAGAACTTGTAGGTTTTTAGCCAGCAAACAATTCAACCAAGCTATACTACAGTATTCTGTCATTTCTATACTTATCTCCTCTTTTTTTGTTGTTTTTCCTTTAAAATTCTCCTTCTCTATCAATATTTTGCTGGCAGTAGGGAAAACACTGCACTTATGCAAAGACCCTCACAAAACCTGAGATGGACTCTTCCTGCTCAACTTCCTCTGCTGATTGCATTTGGGTCTCGGAGATTTCCACCACTGCCAAGTTTGGCTGAGATTGCTTTAAGTTATGAGGGGTAAAGACACACACAGTGAATGATCACATACACCTGTTTCCATAGGAAACCAGGCTAAACTGTTTCTTCCTTCCACGTGGAAATCCTCAGAGCAGAGGGCTGAGCTGCCTGGAGAAACAAGAGCTCTAACTCCTCCATCAGCCCTCTGCTCCCACCAGCAGCACTGTACACCACAAATCATGACTACTTGTTAGACACCAAACAACACAACTCCTGAACTGCAGTACTGTGAAAGGCTCTGATGGCAATCAGTGGCTCAAGGAGTTCTGCAAACAAACCTGCCCAGAGGAGTCATGACAAGAGATGCCACGCTGCCATTTCCTATGTTAGGTCTGTAAAAAGCCAGGCAACCCACAAGGTGTCTCATTCACACCTCTAGGCATGGGCTGCTGGCCTCCAGGTGCAGGAATCCACTATTTGCTCTGGTAAGGGAGGAGGTAGATGTTACCAGCCTGTTGCCAGACTCTCCTTATACCAGATACACACTTCCTCTCACACCGCACCCACCTTTACAGGAAGCAATTACACAATGAAAACTACTCTAAGGGAGTGAAGTATTTGCTGTCTACCAAGTCTCTTCCAGCTGGATCCTTTTTCGGACAGATTCAGTCCCTGTTCTGCTCAACGGGTGCATACAGGAGGGTAGGGCTTTGCTTATCCAGAGGGATAATGAAACCATTGTGGGCTGGCAAAGGATGCGTGTTCTTGGGCCACCAACAACTCCAAGAACAGTGCTGCAACTTGCTCTAGAAGTCTTGGCTGAAGTAACTGTAGCCTCCTGGAGCAGTTGTTTCTTCCCGGACATACTGCTGTGGTGGGAATGGTCCTACAACTGGCACTGCTCCTGGCATCCTGGACATTGGAGGGAGAAGGAGGAAAAGAAGGGAAAAAAGGAAACAGTGTCAGAATGGCTCTGAAATCTGTCAGCTGCAATCAGTGCTCAGAAAACACGGCTGCCAGCAGAGTAGCAGCCTACTACAGACAAGTCAACAACTTGCCAGAAAAGCTTCCAAGTGGATTCTTACCCTCTGTGTGTATGTGTGTAAACAGACACCTTTAGTATGGCAGAATTAGCTACTGCTTAGCTCAAGGACCATGAAGAGCTTCCACTACAAAGCAAGTATCCTGGCTCCTTTCAGACTGCAGAAGCTGGCCTGGAACATGACTGAACAGCTAAATCCAGAAGCAGCTTTTTGAAAGGGAGTTATTTGGCTGGAAAAGCTGGAACAACATCCATGTCCTTAAAGAGAACGGTTATGCATGCATGTTGGGAATGCCTTCAGTGTTATCTTTCTAGAATGGGATAAAATCAGGCTAGATGTTTGTCATCCACTGATCCTGCTGTGCTTTTCAAGAGTTGGCCTTCACGAAGGGACTGACAAGGCTTATGCCTTCCAATCAAATACTCAAGAGTGTAACGGGGCTGTTTTTCCACAGGTATGCAGTGCAAGATTCCAGTTTTCCTTTTGGTCTTTCTGGGAAATTTGGTCATCGCTTCAGGCAGTATTTCCTAATACCTCTTTCTTCTAACCCACTGAACAGCTTCTAAGCTGTCTCAGCACCCCAGGTCACTTATCAACCCTCCTTATGGTAATGCTTTGAAATCAGAGATCTGAACTCTGCCAGTGTCCAGAATAAGTACATTTAGTGTTAATCATTTCCCTGGCAGAAGATGAACAATACGTGCAGGGGATTATCCTGTTTAACTCACCAGTTTGGAGAGCAAGTTCAGAAATACATTCTAGGTTTCTGGAGCGTGCAGACTAGTGCCAAATTTTAGAACAAGCAGCTCCAAGAGAGACCAGAATGACAAGCAGACCTCCACTACATCACACTTTGCTTTAATTCACATCTTGGTTCTTACAGAAGTGCTGTTTAACAAGAATCAGGATGGATGTGATCAGTGCAGAGGGCCACGCAGACCTGAACCTCTGAGAAATGAAAGCAGTTGAAAGGCACTTCTGCTACAGCAGCATCCTTGAGCTGTCTGCAGAGGGAGCTGCTGAAGAGGCTGAGGGGGTGCAAACCTACACTGGCTAATTGGCTTCAGAACAAACAGCACAAGCCTGCACAAAGCATATTGTTCTGTTTGCAAGGGTCAGCTTGAAATACATGTGCAAAACTGCATTAAAGCTATACTGAAAACAGTTCGAAAAGCAAGGCTAGAAACATAGTTAAACAAGTTACTTACTGATTCTTGTGTTTGAAGCCACTGATGTGAGCTTGGTACTGCTCTATGGAGTTCAGTACTATGTTACATGTGTTGCAGGGGTAGCCCTTCCCAGCTGAAACAGACATCAATGTTAACACACACAGCACAGCTAGCCAACAACTTGGTGCCTAAGGTAGAAACAAGTGAGATAATCAATCACTTGATGTGTTAAATGACTGCTAAACAAAGCAAGTAGCAAATGAATAGCCTGACCAGGCAGGGAGGTCACAAGATCCCATACCCCACCAGATACTGGTCAGACTCTGGTTAGTGGTATGAGGGGAACAACCAGAAAACCTTTCCTGATCAGAACACGGGTTTGTTATCTACAAAAACAAACACACATTTCCTGTAACCAGTTCACAATATCAGATAGGTGAAAACTTAGCAATTAGTACACCAAAGCTGATGTTCTACTGCCTCTGCAACTTTTCTCCAAAATTCCCACTTCTCCTGATCTGTGTCTCCTAACAAAAAATCAAGGGAGATACTAAATTTGTAAATTTGATGTTTCAATTAAGAAAAAAAAAAAAAAGCAGCCAGAGGAGATTATACACAACGTCAAATTCCACAGCGCAGCGCTCTGCTAAGCCTTGCAGAGGTGCCAGTTGGGAATACTAAACTAAACTCTATCCTCAGGCCCTTCAGTTACAGTCAGTGTATTAGTAACTGCAAAAAAAAAAAAAAAAAAAAAAGTGACAATAGTTGCAGGAGGCAGAGCAGTGGTTGTGTGTATCATGACAGATCCTGCTGGAATGAAAGATCTGGGGGTCATAGATAGCAAACAAGCAAGCAAAGCAACAGAGCTGGCCACAGCAGCCCGTAATGGGAAAGTCCTGGCATACATCCCTGCAGCATTATGTGCTCCTCAATTCCGGCTCTCTGGGGAAGGGCTCTGCCTGGGAGCCTCACAAAGTAAACACTTCCTTAAGGGGAAAGGGGACACTCACTCAGGGGGTGCAGAGCAGCATAATCACTGAGTGAGAAGCACAACACGTGGCACAGCAGACGCTTCCCCATCTGGCTGCTGCCCCACAGAGATTTCAGACTCCAGTGGGCACTGTTTAACTCTCAGAATGGCTGGGTTTGGATGTGAAGGGCCAGAGGAGCTGTCACAGCACTCACACCTACCTCCCTTCACAACTGAGGTCGAGATATCACTGCTGAAAATCAGGTAGACAGGTTATTGAGGGAACACTCCAGCACCTCACATGGATGGCTCCTAGAGGAGCTTTAAGCAGAAAGGCATCTTGGCTCTGCTTTGAATGACACATCTTCATCTGCTGAGGGTCAGATCCCAACAGGGAATGTATGTTTAGAGACCAGAGCCTTTACAAAAGTATAAGTCTGATCTCAAGCCCGGTTTTGTAGGAGAGAACGAGAAGTTTGGGCTGGGAAGAACTATGCTGGCATGCCAGCTTGGCATAGCTGTCAACACATAGAGACAGCCAAAGGGAGCAGGAAAATACATCCCTGAGTGCAGCCTGTCCCCCCCAGAACAGCTCCACACTATGCCACAGCTCTGTAACCTCAACTGGAACAGCTCAAGCAACACAGAGATGTGGATGGAGATACTCCAGTTCTGTAAGCTCTCCACAGAACACATCAATCACATGGCAACAGCACTGCCCACTTACCCAGCCTGGGTTGGGGCTCCACAGCCTGAGTCACAACAAAATGGAACCATTGATCAGGCCCCACTAATTAGGTAAAGAGCAGATGGGCAACACAAGATATGAAGCACCTTTTCCATCTCCCACATGACTACACAATGTGGGAGAGAATATTACTGGGATAATTGAGTTTCATTTCTCATAAGTGCTACCAGTAGCTAAAGGTGGCCTGCAAAGAATTAGAATAATTAATCTTCTGCTTATGGGCATTTTTATGACAGAGAAAGAAGCTGTTGAAGAAGATTTTAAGATGATTTGTCTGCTTATTATATACTTCAAGCATCCAACAGGGTACTACACACTTCCTGGTCCAACAGAAGGATGCTAGAAAGAACAAGGGAGTTCACTGTGAGCTCCTAATGCTTTCACTGGACTCCAAGGGCTTTCATCATATAGAAGCACTCATAAGGAACAGATCATAAACCAAAAGAGTGTTAACTGTCTGCCTAAAGTTCCTCCTTAATAGCTCAATTTTTTCCACATTCCTGCTTGCTCCAGAGAGAGTTGCATTAGTTCATCAGATGAAGTGCCCACACAGAGGCAGAAAGCATTCAGGGAGAAATCTCTCTGGCTTTCATGCGCTTTGAAGCAGCAGGTGCAGTTAAACCTATTTCTTCCATCTTTGCCTAGTTCCTTAGACATTTTTTAAGCATCAAATGCCACTTTTATCTTTCCATTTTGGATGCAATCCACCTAGCTGGAAACAGCACTGGCCAAAATCCCTGGATTATCCGCACAGAGAATAAAAAGGACACGTACTTGATGAGACAACATTGCAAAACACAACTCAAAGTTCCTCACCAGCAGCTACAGTCTAAAAAACCTCTCCTGCTGCCAAGGAATTATAGTACCAACCAGATCAGTCTTATGGGGCATCATCAAGATCCTCACCACGAGCAGTCCTCCCCTGCTCCCTCCATACAGAATCCCTTGTTCAGAGTCCTGTCAGACATACACTGCTACTCTCCCACCCTGCTCTCCAGCTCCTTACCAGCCTGCCTGCTGAAAACTCACCCAGGAAAGACGATGCCGGTGCGTCAGGAGTTCGGCCATAGCGTGCCATCAGCTTGTGTTTGGTTTCTTGCTTTCTGTGCTTCTTGCCCACATAATGTTGTTTTGCCATAAGGGGGTTGTTGAAAGTGGCATGGCAGAGGCTACAGAACTTGTCTGGGTCTGTAATGTCCTTGTTCTCTTCATTAGAAGATACAGTAGAAGTGGGGAGGGTAGCAGGATGTTTCTGTGCAGGCACCACTTCTGTAGGATGAATCCAAACTCTTGGTCAGTTAGATAGAAAAAAAAAAAGGTAGTTTTATTTCCCCAAAACATGCATTAAACAAACAAACAAATAAAAATAATAATAATAAAAAAACAAAACAACCAAAACCAAACCATAAAACAGCCCCAAAAGGAACCTGGTCAGAGGACATAAGACCTCCAGATAAACCCGTGTTGCCCCAACCTCCTCTTTTATTGCTCCAGAACTGGAAGGTACATGGTAAAACAACTCCCAACAGGGGCACAAACACAAAGAGAGGAGCTAACACCTGCAGGCTCCTCTCACAGGGAAGTGGCAGACACCAGACCGGGTATCCAGCCTCCCTTCCTGAAGGCTTCTCACAGTCAGGGCCTGCCTTGAGAATGTGCCATGGCAGACAGCAGGGGCAAAGCACGAGGTCAGGACGAGCACACATTCACACTTCCCAGCGTCACTCTCCCAGCCTCCAGCTGTTTGCAGCTCAGAAGTCCCTGAACCACAGAAGCTACAGCCCTGTAGCTGAGCAGGCCTGACAAATTCATCTCATGGGCATTTCACCAGTCGCTTTTTGTCCCTGTAAGCTTTAAGCAAGCATCACATCCTGTGACAGATACTTCTACAGCTGCATGAACAACAACGGGCTCTGTCCCATTCCTTGCATGCAGGAACATTTAGCCAAGCCATTCTACCAAGCACGTTGCTGATAAAGGCTGTGATCTGGAGGCACACTGCTGGCTTTTCCTGTTTCACAGGCAAGACCACACACACACAAAAAGGATGACATGTCCAATGGCACCTCTTAATAGAAAACCACTACATGCAGCATTTTCCTAGTTTGAGCTTCACAACACAAAGGCACTGCAGACAGACTTACCTTCCACTTTAGGGGACTGTTGCTTCACATTCTTGGCATGAGTCTTCCCCAGGTAGTGAGACGTGGCCACAGCAGGAGAAGAAAAGGTCATGTTACAGATGGGACAACACTTGTTCCTGTCCTCTCCGTTGGTGCCTTCCTGCTTGCTCTCCTGTGCGCACAGAACCACAGAATGACTGAGGTTGGGAAAGTTTGTTACTAGGAGGAATTCTAAGGCATTCAAGAAACTAAATCATCAGAGACACTGAATGTTAAGTTGAAGTTGTTTGACTGAATGGGACTTCCATGGCACAGCATCATCCTCTCCTTCACCGGACAGTGTTCCTGCTTCAGATTCTCTTTTTCTCAGTCTCAGTGAAACACTGCAGGTAGAGGAGCTGTCAGAGCCTGCATGGGCCCAGCACACGGCTAACTGCATGGCAGCGAGAGCCGAGCTGCCCCCTGCTCCCTAAGGTGTGAGCTAAGGAGCACAAACGCTGCTATCAGCTGGGCCATCAGCACTGCCAGCTGGGCAGGCAGCAGCAGTCACTGTTAGGCCTCGCACTGCACGGAGGCAACCTCCTTCATCCTCCCCTCCATCCATACAACAAACCTATGAGGGTTAGGGACTAAAGCTGAAGCAATCACAGAAGTAGAATGTTTCCCAAACGAGCCATGGAGCAGACAGCTGGCAGGCGTTCCCCTTACTGACCAAGAAGCTGAAATAAAACTTCAAAAGTGCACAACAAAGTCCAGCAAACCGCGCACCCTGCACCATACTGCCAGCAAAACGAAACGTTACACAGTGATGTTCCTGGCAACCTGCTGCTCCCCCGCTCCTCTCGGAGGGCCTTTCAGTAAGAGGCAACGTGCAGCTCTTTAGGAGGGAAAGGCGACAGGAGCCGTACTCACCGACACGGCTTAACCACAGATCCCTCTCTAAGAGCACAAGGAACGGCAGGGCCGCCCGGCAGCGCTCAGCTCGGAGCCCACGACCCCCCAGGCCCGGCCCTCGTCTCACCTTGGCGTCCAGCTTCATCTTCTTCCCGGGCGCCAGCTCCTCCTCGCCGTGGATGGAGAGGTACCTCCGCACCTTGTTGGCGTGCTTCTTGCTCTGCGGGCAGTCACAGCGTTACCCGGCCCTGCCCGGCCGCCCGCAGCCCCGCCCGGCGCGGCGCTCACCTGGTAGTGCGCCAGGCGCTGCGACTCGGAGATGAGCAGCGCGCTGCACACCTTGCACTGCGCCTCGGTGAAGATGTGCCCGTTCTCCCGGATCAGCCGCTCCACTGCCAACACACACCGCGCTCAGCCCGAACCGCTCCAACTCTGCCCGGCCGCCCTCCCTCCCCGGGGCCGCCCACCGGGCCGCTCCCCCGCCCCGGGCCGCTCACCTGCCTCCTTGCCCACCGGCAGCGCCGTGGCGTCCCCGTTGCTACCCGCCCCGTCCGCCATCTTGGCCGCCCCCGTCGCTCTCGCGAGAGCCGCGGTCGCCTGGCGACGGCGGGCGGGGCCGGACGGCTTCCCGCGGGAGCGCCGCGCGCGGCACGTGCTGGCGGGGCGAGGCGGCGGCGGCCATGTTGGTTGAGGGCGGCGGGGAGGCGGGCTCTCCTCGTCTCCGGCAGCGCGGCGGCGCCATTTGTCGCCGCGATCGCCGCACGCGGAGAGGCGTGGCGCGAGGCGGACGTCGGACGTTTTTTGATTCAAAGCTAGACGACCGCGATTCAGTTAGGCGACGCCGTTGTATTTTTCCCCCTGCGAGAACTCGACCAGGAGATAAGACAGGGCATCCCGGCCTCCCCCGAGACGCTCCGAGCGGAGGAAGCAGCGCCGTTCCCCCCCGTTCTCCGCGCTGCCTTCGCGTCCCGCCGCCGCCCGCACGCGACATGGCGCCGCCCGCCTCGCCCGGCCCCGCCCCGCCCTCCTGGCTCCCACGTGACGCGACGCCGGCGCCGCCATCTTGAGTGAGGGCAATAAGGCCTCCTCCGTAACTTGAGTGCGGGTAAGAGACCCGCTGAGCGCGGCTCGGGGCGGCATGGGGTGGCGGGAGGCGGCAGTTCCGTGGCCGCGCGGCGGAGCGGGGGCTGCGCGCGGGGTCCCGGCGGGCCCCGGACCGGCTGCGTCCCGCAGGGCCTTGCGCAGCGCTGCGGGCCGCCGCCCTGCCCGGGGGCTCGCCGGGAGCCGGGCCG